>NC_091813.1:25549565-26174565 GCF_041296235.1 Equus asinus
ATTAACTCCTAATTGGATATGTTGTTTGTAAATATTTTCTCCCATCCAGTAGGTTTCCTTTTCACTTTTTCTGGTTTCCTTTGCTATGCAGAAGGTTTTTAGTTTGATGTAGTTGCAATTGTTTATTTTTGGTTTTGTTGCTTTGGTGTCAAATCCAAAATATCATTCCAAGACCAATATCAAAGAGGTTATCCCCTACTTTTTCTTCTAGGAATTTTACAGTTTCAGTTCTTATGTTCAAGTCTTTAATCTACTTTGAGTTAATTTTGTGAATGATGTAAGGTAAGGGTAAAATTTCATTGGAGTTGATTTCTGGAGCAAAACTTCTTGTTCTTTTGTTTGGAACATATTCCCTTGTTTCTTCATTTTCCTTGACTCTCTCTGTTGGTTTCTGCACATTAGATATAAGAGCACCTCTCCCAGTCTTGCAGACTGGGCTCATGGAAGAGACGAACTTTGGCAATCAGCCTGGCCTGAGCCCTTGGCCACCTCTCAAACTTTTGTGATTGTCCAAACTGCCATCTCTGTTCTTAGTGGTTCCCAGTAGGTTAGCATATGTCATTGTCTCAAAGGCATGGGAAATGCCCACACACCTGTTCAGGCTTCCACAGGACTACTAAGTGCCGGCCCCTTCAGCTCTCCCATGTGGACTAATTGGAAGCCTGACCTTCAGGCAACAAAAGGATATTGGACGTGCAGTCTAGCCCCTATCAGGGAGAAACGGGGAAGTTGGGTATTTTTGCCTACTCACTCTGTGTTGAGTCTGAGGGAATAGGTGCTGAGGGGCTTATATGCTCAAATAGAAGCATTTCTTTGGTTTGTGTGGTCCAGGGGAACTTGTGAATGCCGGGCCCCATCATCTCCCAGAGCCAGGTAATTTGAGAGTCAGTCTCTTAGGTGGCAGCCATTATAGTTGGTATGCTAGATGTGTGGACAAGCTCCTTCCAGGAAGAAGCTGGAGGCTTGATTTTACTGTTGGAGTGGGCTGGAAAGGAGACAGCAGGGATAGGACCAACTCTTTCAAGTTCCCAGGAAAACCTCAGTCAGCTCCCTCATACAGGCTGATTAGAAGCTGGAACCTCAGGCAGCAGCTGGGAAAGCATGCAGTCAAATCCCTTCCAGGGGGAAACTGGGAGATGGGTATTTTTGCCTGCTCCCTCTGTGCTGAACCCAGGTTGGAACAGATATGGGAAGTGCTCCTGTGCCAGTTTAACAACTGCTTCTTTGTTTGCTATGGTCCTGTGGAACTCATGAATGCAAACCCCATTGGCTCTCAGAGCTGGGTGATTGGAGTTCATCCCTTCTGTGGCAGCCTTAAAAGTTGGGGTACTGGATGTGTGGTCCAAATCCTTGGTTCCCCAGGGAAAAGCTGGGAATTGAGAGTTCACTCCCAAATATGAGACTCTGTTCCAGGGGTAGAGTTTAAGGTGAGAGTGTCTCAGCCTTTCCTACCCATTTTGATGTGGATATTTTATCAGTTGCCCAATGTGTAAGACTCCCTTAACTAGTTTCTGGATTGATCCGTGTGTGGCTGTGTATTCAGGGTATCCATTGGAGGATGCAGTCAGGAGCCTCCTATTTTGCCATCTCATTGACCTTACTCCTCTACTATGGTTTTTCATTAGAATCATTTTGCTAGTTGGAGCTTTGAATTACTCATGGCTAATGCTTGGATTTTTAGTATTGAGTTCATTAACAGGAAAAACTGATCAAGAATTCTGACCTTCATGACGCACTTTCATTTTCTGCTTGAAAACATTTCCCATATCAGATATAGCCATATTCAACTGTGTGTATAGAAACAAATTGCCAAATTAAATAGAGTCTGTAAAAGAAGACAAAGCCAAATATATTGGCTCATTGCAGGTCTCTGTAAACAATATCCAGACCTAAACGTTGGAAGTAGGGTCAATTGTCAAGATAAAGACTGGACTGCATACAATGGAACAATCATTATTTACCTGGACACACCATTGCTGGGGCTGGGATGAAGAGTCAGAGGGCCTGAGGAAGGTGGGATCGGGGACAGGGACCATCTTGGGAGTGAGAGTGAATGGAGAATGAGTAGGCTCATGACCAGCAAGGTCTGATGAACCTTTGGACTTCACCATCATTCCAGCCAGTAAAGACTCCTCTCTGGGGTGTGCTATGAATTGACGATGAGAGTAGAAGAAGGTGCCTAGCAGTGATGGGCCAGGGAGAAGAGAAGAACACAGGAAAGGGAAAGCCCGTCTGGCAGAACTGAGGGAAAGGAGTTTCAAGCAGGGCCTGAAAGGTCTTCCTTACATGAGAAATATATAATAATGGAGAGACCTAAAGACAATTTTAATTGTTTATGATATACTATTTTGAATTATCCATTAGTGTCTTTTAAATAATAAAAGTCTGAATGGGAAATTCAAGAAAGGGAATTTAAATTTTTTTAAAATTCACCAAACAGCAGTATATGTATAGATCTGGCCTCCTACATTGTAGAATATAACTTAATAGACAATCTGGTTGTTTTTTAAAATGTGTAACTGAGTACTTACTAGATGAGAAGTTTATTTAAATCAATTTACTTCTTTTTAAACTCACCTACAATAAAACTGTGGCCCCTAGTTGATCTTGCAAAGCCTCAGACTGCTGATCTCACACTGTCTTGAAAGAGGAGGAAACACGAGAGGCTTTGAGTGCCGGACCTCTGCTTCGGTCAGGGCAGGCCATTTAAGCAAAGACAGAGCGTGACATCTGCAAATTCCTGCTCGCAGCTGTGCGTATGAGCAAGAGGGAAGGTGACATGGGAAACGGTCTAGGGTCAGTCACACATTTAAAAGTTCTACTGAGACAGCCTATTAAAAAGGGAGAGGAGTTTATTTTTAACACCCATTGTCAGATTTTGTAGTTCTTTCGATGGAAGGCTTTAGCATTCAGTGATAATGCTCTTCTCACTGTATTTTTCAATGACCTGTGACA
This sequence comes from Equus asinus, assembly GCF_041296235.1. Taxonomy (NCBI): domain Eukaryota; kingdom Metazoa; phylum Chordata; class Mammalia; order Perissodactyla; family Equidae; genus Equus; species Equus asinus. Next base: position 25,552,521 of record NC_091813.1, read on the forward strand.
GATGAAATGTAACAATTTACCTCTGAAGAAGTGAATTTAAGCCAGATTTATGAGCATTTTTTATACCTAGGTGTTTGGGATGCAGGAATGAATTTTTAAAAACAATAAAACCTCTGGCTGTTATTATGGTAGACTCGACCCTGATGTCTGAATCCTAAGTAACGGCAAGTCAATTCTTTTCAAACTGTAGACTGAAACTGCTCCCCAAATGCCCCTTCTCAAATTAATAAAAAATAATACCAAGGAGTTAATTTCCCTAAATATCTTTTATGAATAATCTTAAAGCAAAATCATCCCTTTTTCTAGTTGGCTAGGTTTTTCTTTTTTGGAGATAAAAGTTAAGACACTGGGGCAATAAAATTCTTTAAAAAAAAATACTCTACACATATCACTGACTTTGTGAAGTGAAAGAAACTTAGATATTGTCTTGTTCAACATTTTTGTTTTCAGAAACGTAGTCAGAATACTAGCCCCTTCTCTGGGCTTCCAAGCAAGTATTTCTTGCATTGTATTATGCCTCCCATGGAATTATTGCCCAATTGTATTCTGAATTATAACTTTTTAAGTTGTAGCACTTTTATTACAGTATGGCTAAATGGATCAGGAGAAGAGTTCCTCAGGCAAGGGAAACAAAAGAAAAAATAAACAAATGGGACATCAAACTAAAAAGTTTCTGCACAGCAAAGGGAACCATCAACAAAATAAAAAGACAACCTAATGATTAGGGGAAGATATCAGATAAGGGGTTAATATCCAGCATATATAAAGAACTCATACAATGCAACAACACAAAACAAACAATCCAATTAAAAATGGGCAGAGGATCTGAATAATTTTTCAAAGAAGACATACAGATGGCCAACAAATGCTCACATGAAACACATGAAAAAATGCTCAACATCACTAATTATTAGTGAAATGCAAATCAAAACTACAAGGAGATGTCCCCTCATGTCCTTCAAAATGGCTTATTAAAAAGACAACAAATAACAAGTGTTGGACAAGATGTGGAGAAAAGGGGACCTTCATACACTGCTGGTGGGAATATAAATTGGTGCAGCCACTATGGAAAATAGTACGGAGATTTCTCAATAAATTAAAAATAGAAATACCATACGATCCAGCTATACCACTTCTGGGCATTTATCCAAAGAACATGAAAACACTAATTTGTAAAGATATATGCACCCATATGTTCATTGCAGTATTATTCACAATAGCCAAGACTCGGAAACAACCTAAGTGCCCATCAATGGATAAGTGAAATAGTACTCAGCCATAAAAAAAAGATGAAATCTTGTCATTTGCAACAACGTGTATGGACCTTGAGGGCATTATGCTAAGCGAAATAAGTCAGAGAGAAAGCTAAGTACCATATGACTTCACTCGTATGTGGAAGATAAAAACAATAACAACAAACAAACACAGAGACACAGAGAATAGATTGTTGGTTATCAGAGCGGAAGAGGGGAGGGGAGAGGGTGAAAAGGGAAACAGGGTGTATGTGCCCAGTGATGGATGGTAATTAGACTTTGGGTATTAAACATGATGTAGTCTACACAGAAATTGAAATATACTGATGTACACCTGGAATTTATATAATGTTATAAACCATTGTTACCTCAATAAAAAAAGAGTTCCTTCCTCCGTGGTCTATTTGCATAAAAGCGATGATTGAAGCTCAAGAAATAAGTGATAACTAAAAGATAGAAAGTAGCTCTAGATGAAAGCCCTGGAGAGATCATAGGGGAATGCTTATATTAAGGGAAAGAAGAGAAAAAAGAGCCTGTGAAAGAGGGAGTGCTTTAGAGTTTAGGAAGAGAACCAGTGACAGCTGGGGTTGGAAGTCATCCACCTTCCAAGGTGAGGCAAAGGAAAAAGAAGGAGGAGGAGAAAGGGAAGACCCAAGAGTAGTTAAAGGAGTAGTGCTAAGAAAGTGTTTAAAAATACAAAGGACTTGATTGCTTTATATCTATGTATGAAAAACAGATTGCAAATGTAGAGTTACCATAGAGAAAAGAGATTGTTGATGAAAGGAAGTCCTGGAGGAGGAAGGAGGAAATGAAATCGATAGCCTGGCAGAGGGGTTGCTGCATCTGTGGGACAGGCAGGAAAGAAGAGAGGCAGGAGGGAGAAGCTGGGTTGTGAAGAAGCTCTCACCAAAAGACGTGGGTCTAAGTAAATTACTAGATAAGGACGTCTGCCAAGAGGGAGGAGGGAGTGACAGGGTGGCAGATGTTTGAAACAATCATGACCAGGTTTTTCAGAGGTCGCTCCTGCTTGAGCCAGTCTTATAGGTGAGATCTCACATATTTGGTGGCAGGCTTGGGGGAGAGATGGGAGGGAACTGAGGAGATCCAATGTCTATACACGTAAAGCCAAGGAGATGAGACGCCATCTGCGTTCCCAGCACTTTATACACTGCTTTACTGGAATCAGGCATCAAGAATGTGACTTTGACAAAATTCTGATGGTCTCAAGATCCCTAAGAAATCCTCACCCCCTTGTTACACAATGGCAGTGCAGTGAAGGAAGTAAATGCGAGCGGGTAGAAAGACGAGCACAAGGCTCTGAGCCTGATCCCACGCCCTCGCTACCTTGGTGCTTTCGTGTCCAGGTAAAACAGGGTTTTCCACCCAGAACATGTCTGGGAAGGTGGATGGATGGCTTTCGAAGATCAGAACCAATGTGAATTAGACACTGCTAAACCAATAAACATTTTCTAGATTTTGACTCTTTTTTAAACAAAAGTCCATCATAGAACCAACCACTGAGCCCTTTGACAATGTAGACCCGCTTGGTCAAAAGTTAACTAAATCCTCAAAGCATTGTCTGGAAGGAAAAAGAGCAGGAGCTGCTTTTCAAAAATCCTGAATGTCGGAGGAGCTTGTGCCAAGATAGCATTTGAAGATTTTTCTAAAACTTGGATTTAAAATGCAGCCTTTACACAAGCTGTGTTAACTCTAAGTCCTGGGGTAGCACCAGCCTACCGTTGTTATAATTCTTGACAGAACACAACCTCACAGCTGGTGAGCGTTTGATTTCTGTCAGCCGAAATGTTTTAGCCCCATCTAATTTTCACCCACTGAAAAAAAGGATAGCTGAGGGGTTTTAACTGGCATCTTTGGCAACAATGAATGTAAATTCTGACTTTCTGTTAAACTACAAGGGAGAATTTTAGACCATAACTAAGGAGATTTCAACTAGGCAGGGCTCCTGCTGAAGCAGAAGAGGACGTGTGTTTCAATGTGAGAGACATCCCTGAGGTCTGCATCACTTAAAGAAGTTTTTGAGAGAAATAGAAACATGTTGTGGGAATACAGAAACATTAAGAGCTTTAGAGCATTGGGTCTTTGAAAGAAAGGCACATGAGAAGTCTCTTACTTTCAGTTTCTTCTCCACACCTTAAGCTTCCCGCAGCCAAAGTTCTTTCTTTACAGAAAATTATTTTACATCGTGTCTGGAATTTTCCTTGTGTATAAGCTCCTACGTATGGACACAGTGCTGCCCAGGGTGCTTACCTTCCCATTTTTACCTCCTCTCCTTTTGTTTCATGAACTTCTCATTATCACCCAACAACAATTTGTTCACTGCTTCCACATGGTAGAGTAGTTTCTGGGAAGTGGCTGCCCAAGAAGGGCATTTCCCAGTTGCCTTTGTTTCTGGGTGGAGAAACGTGGCAAGTTCTCATCTCGAATTTAAGGGCAAGTGCTGTGTGTCATTTATGCTCAAGGAAGTTAAGTGGTGAGGCCAGATAAGCAGGTGTGCCTTCTCCACCTCCAAGAGGTGGGCCTCTTCTCTGAGGCCCTGGGTGATAGTATGGCTAGCTACCAGGGGTAAGAAGCCTGGGTCCCCGAATTGTCATGTGGAGGAAAGCCACCAGCCAACCAAGAACATCCACATGGGCATTTACATGAATGAGAAACAAACTTGTAGTGTGTGAAGTCACCAAGTCTTTGGGGTTTATTTGTTATAACAGCTAGTATTGCCTTAACTAACATATATTAGTCACTCATTTTTCTTGCCTCTGTTAATGTGTTTCTTCTGCTTGGAATGCTATTGACCTTTTCTCTATGTGCCAGATATTGTTTGGAGATATAAAGGCAAACAAAATAGCCAGCTTGCATTCGTGGAACATGCAGTCTAATGAGCTACAACTTATCCTTCAAGGAAAAGCTTAATGTCACTTGCCTCTAATTTTCCCTGGTCTGCCCCTCTTTCTTCACTCCTTAAGCAAAATCGAATTTTCCTTCATTTGTGTTCCAGTAGAAATCAGAATCAATAACAAGTTGTACAACTCTAGGTGGCAATCTTGGTCTCATAGAGGTGAATAGTATGAGTCTAGGCACATGGACCTAAAATTACTTGCTTACACTGCCCTGCCACTGTCATTTGATGTGATATTTTTCTTCGCTATCAGTATGATCTTACACATTCATCTTCTGCATTGTGGGCTCACACATAAGAAAAAGACTATGTCTTTTTGGTCTTTGTAAATGTATTTTCAGGCATAATAAAGGCTCAGTAAGTGTGGAATTGGACTACTTTTCATCCACTATTCTTTTTTAAGAAAGGTTTTATAAAGTGATATTAATTTCTTCTTCCTGGTTCTGAGGTACAAATCTTGATGTCACAAAAGGCAACAGGTTGAAGTTGTGCTGAATATAGTTCTGTCATTGGAATGCTGCTTAATATACAACCAGCCCTCTTCCTTCTCCCAAAGCACAGTGCCATTTTTCAGAACTGGATATCAGCCAGTAACTCGTCATCAGATCCCAAGAACAGGTACTTTTTCTGACTCACGACATTTTTCCTCTTTTCAGCAGAGTTCCTCATGGTTGTCATTCACAGAGAATCATTTAAGTCTCACAAAAAAGGATCAGACAAAATTGTTACACAATAGAATTATATATTATCTCAAGACACAATCTGCTTTTGCACTCTCATAACCCCTTTGCCATGGACAAAAGGTACATCAGAAGCTCAGCAATGGAGCTGGAGGCACATAGGAGAGCGCTGGTCATAGGGGGACGGGGGTTAGGGGATGAACCCAGTGGGTCTGGACTGGGCTGGACTCACCAGCATTCTATACTGTGGTGTCCAAGGGACGTGGTGACCGCTGGTTTACTTCCAAGCTGGTGAAGTCTCCAAGGATCTGGTCTAACCATTGGGGTAGAGTAGTTGGAACCTCTATGTGATGGTGATATTTATAACCAGAAGCTGAGATAACATGGACGCAGGAATACCTGACGCTGTGTGTCAGGATGGACTGAGATGTCCAGGAGAACTGGAGTCCAGTTAAGAGTGGGGGCAATAATGCTGATCCTGCGCCTCACAGCTCCCCAGTCCCTGCCGCTGTTTCTCACTCTTCTCCCATGTTAGCCCCAGATAGGAGGACTGGGCTTCCGCTTAATTCCCTGCAATGCAATTTTGTCCGTTGATGACATGGAGAAATTTTCTTCCCATTTTCTTCTTATTTGTATTTTGGTTTAGAGACAGAAGATTTAGATTGATGTGTCTTCTCTACTTTCACAGTTTTAAATCTGTCATTTTATGATCAACTGTTTTCTTTACTCCTTCCACTTTGTGGTATGTCCTCTCTGCCCTGCCACTGTCATTTGATGTGATATTTTTCTTCCCTATCACTATGATCTAGCAAAAAGGAAAAAAAAAATAGAAGAAAGAAAAAAGAAAATAGGTTATCCATGTAAAGCCATCCCTCGTTGCTTCTCATAAAGCAAAATATTGATTTTGGAACCTTCTTCCCTTTAATTTAAAAGGTTCTTGGTGGAGAAAAAGATGATAAAAATTGCCAAGAGAACTGAGCACTATAGAAGGAAGAGAGAAAACAAGAAGGGGATCAGCAAGTAACAAAAGCAATAATAATAATAATTGCATCCACAGCAGGCATGCAGGAAACACTTCATTCATTCATTCACTCATTCCTTCATTCCACAAACACCAACTGAGCCTTTACTATATGCCAGGTGCTATGATTCCCTCATCCAGGTCTGTTAGCCCTTTTCCCACAATCCTTCTTGACCTTAGCCAGATTAGCAGTTCTATAAAGTCTTTAGAAAAGTCAAGTCTACTTTTTAGAAAGAAAAGAAAAAAAGAAATCTGGTTTTAAATAATCTTTGATATGGACAGTTTCCCCAACTACCACTGGGATTGCATGCTGTCTATCTCGTAGTCTCTGGGCACTAGAGACACCAGAGTGAGGCGGCCACCTTGTTGCTGGAAGGCAGTGATGTTTACACTCAGAGCTGCACCAAAGGATCAGTGAGACAGTGAATGCACTGTTTATAAATTGACTTTCATCACCTCTCTGTCCTCACTGCATTTACTGCAGTTTTTAAGAAAAGGTAGGGCAGATGTTCACAAAATCAGCAGTTCCGCTCTTAATGGGATCAGCAGTTCCGCTCTTAATGGGATCAGCAGTCAGTGTGGCCTAAAGGGAGAATCAGTGGAATTTAAGATTTAAAACACTGTCACGTGCACCTCCTGTTTAGACCTTGGCTTTATAAATGGTCCATTTAAGAGAATGCTCCTGCCTCTCTTGTGCCTGCCTCAGCTCCCACGCTCACCAGGCTGAATTTGGAGGTCTGCGTATAAAGGATGTGCCATAAAAACAAATCACAAGCAGCTTCTCAGATATGTCTCCTGACGCTTCACCTTACCTTGGATGTCCTTTGACCTTCCTGGCCCTGCCTTTCTCCAGTACCATTGACATTGTTAGCTCCTCCATCTTTTCCAAAATCCTTTCTGGTTGGCCACCCACCTCCTCTGTTGTTTCTTCCCAGGCTCTTGTAGAGGCCACTTTTCCTCTGTTCTCCCTTAAATCTTGCTGCCCTCTAGATTTCTGTCCTCGCCTCCCCCTCACTCTCCTTGGAGGACCCCATTTATTTCCACAGTTTTAGTTTCATTCTCTATGCTGATGGCACTGAAGATCTAGTTCAATGCCAGGTTTCTCTCCTCGGCTCCAGACACATTTCTCAAGTCTCCCATTTGGTCAGTGCTATGGGCCCATTAAAACAATATGTCTAAAACCGAGCATGTCATCTTTCCTCCCCATCTTCCTAGATCTGCTCTTCCCAAAGTGTTTAACTCAACAAATAGCACCACACTCACCCAAGTGTCCAAACAAGGAACGACCTGCAAGTCTTCCTTGTCTCTCACTGCCTACGTCCAATCAGTCACCATGTCCCCTCAGTCCTATGTCCTTACGAAGGAGCTGTACTCTGGCACTTCTCTACTCCTGCAGCTACCACCTCTGCATGTGCATCGCCATCCCTTACCTGTGTTACTGCAGCATCCTCTTAACTGCCTTTCTGCTTCCCTTTCCACCCCAATGTAATCTATTCTGCACACTGACACCAGAGTGATCTTCTGGTAGCACAAATCTAACTACTTCAGTCCTCTTCTGTGCCCCTACATTGTATTATAATGTACCCTGGATTTGTTTTATTCAGGTATGGTGATGCCAACAGATCAGGAGATGACTGCAATTGAAAAGATAGTTTGTTGCTCAGTTCCCCAGAGGAAGGGGCATGCCACACCATGCAGGGCCACACAGAAAGCACCAGCATTGGTCAGAAGATGGAAGAGGGTGAGGGAAAGCATGGGCCAGAGCCCTCGTTGGGGTTTTTGTAGGAAAGAATGGGCAAGGCAGGGTAGGTACACTAACTAAGCTTATGATTAGCCAGTTTGAATAATTTTGGGGGGGTTCTGAGCTATAAAGGTGGTCCCTAGTTGTCTGGTACCTAGCCCTGGGGTGACTTATGGCAGGGAGAATATTGGCTTAGTGTGTGAGAGTTTGCTAAAGGACTTAGGTGGCATATGAGCTCTGGATTGGTTGGTTTACATATCAAAGGTGTGCTTGTTGGTTGCTATCTCTAGGAGTTGGCTAACCCTGGGAAGGGCAGTCCCTCCTGGGGTCCACAAGACCTCCAAGATCTCAAAACATCATAAAATACAGAAAATAAAGAATATAGCTAATACACACACTCTTGCATACACACAGACAGACAAATACACAGACACTAACATGTAGGCATACCTTGGAGACATTGTGGGTTCGGGTTCAGTTTCAGACCACTGCAATAAAGTAAATATTACAGTAAAGTAAGTTCCTTGAACTTTTTAGCTTTCCAGTGCATATAAAAGTTATGCTTATACCATACTGTAGTGTATTGTGTGCAATGGCATTATGTCTAAAAAACAATGTACATACCTTCATTAAAAAATACTTTATTGCTAAAAAAGATTAACCATCATCTGAGCCTTCAGCATGTTGTAGTCATTTTGCTGGTGGAGATTTTTACCTTCATGTTCATGGCTGCTGACTGATCAAGGTGGTGGTTGCTCAAGGTTGGCGCGGCCGTTGCAATTTCTTAAAATCAGACAATGAAGTTTACCATATTGGTTGGCTCTTCCTTTCATGAATGATTTTTTTGTAGCATGTGGTGCTATTTGATAGCATTTTACCCACAGTAGAACTTCTTTCAAAAATGGAGGCAATCTTCTTTTTAAACCCTGTCACTGCTTTATCAACTAAGAATATGCAATATTCCAATCCTTTGTTGTCATTTCAACAATCTTCACAACACTTTCACCAGGGATAGATTCCATCTCAAGAAAACAGTTTCTTTGCTGGTCCATAAGAAGCAACTCTTCATCCACTAAAGTTCTGTCATGACATTGCAGCAACTCAGTCACATCTTTAGTCTCCACTTCTAATTCTAGTTCTCTTGCTATTTCCACACATCTGCAGTTAGTTCCTCCACTGCAGTCTTCAACCCCTCAAAGTCATCCACGAGGGTTGGAATCAATTCTTCCAAACTCTTGTTAATGTTGATATTTTGGCCTCTTCCTATGAATCACAAATGTTCTCATGTCTAAAATGGTGAATCCTTTCCAGAAGGTTTTTGATTTACTTTTTTCAGATCCATCGGAGGAATCACTATCTGTGGCAGCTATAGCCTTATGAAACGTATCCCTTAAATAATAAGACCTGAAACTTGAAATGACTCCTTGATCCATGGGCTGCAGTTTGGATTCATGACAAGAACATAAGTCTCATTGTACATCTCCATCAGTGTTCTTAGCTGACCAGGTGCATCGTCTGTGAACAGTGATATTTTGAAAGGAATCCTTTTCTGAGCAGTAGTTCTCAACAGTGGGCTTACAATATTCAGCAAACTGTGTGGTAATCAGAAGTGCTGTCACCCAGGCTTTGTTGTTCAATTTCTAGAGCACAGGCAGAGTAGATTTAGCATAACTCTTAAGGGCCTTGGGATTTTCAGAATGATAAATGAGCATTGGCTTCAACTCAAAGTCACCAGCTGCATTAGCCCCTAACAAGCAAGTCAGCCTGTCCTTTGAAGATGTGAAGCCAGGCATTGACTTCTCCTCTCTAGCTGTGAAAGTCTTAGATGGCATCTTCTTCCAATAGAAGGCTGTTTTGTCTCCACTGAAAATCTGTTGTTTCGTGTAGCACCTTCATTAACTATCTTAGCTCGATCTTCTGGATAAGGTGCTGCAGCTTCTACATCAGCACTTGCTGCTTCCCCTTGCACTTTTCTGTTATGGAGACGGCTTCTTTCCTTAAACCTCATGAACCAACCTCTGCCAGCTTCAAACTTTTCTTCTGCAGCTTCCTCACCTCTCTCAGCCTTCATGGAATTGAAGAGAGTTAGGGCCTTGCTCTGGATTGGGCTTTGGTTTAAGGGGATGTTGTGACTGGTTTGATCTTCTATCCAGACCACTAAAACTTTCTCCATATCAGCAATAAGTCTGCTTTTCTCTTTTTTATCATTGCTCTTTTATCATTTTATTTTTATTTATCATTTCATCATTTTATTTGCTCTTTTATCATTGATGCATTCACTGGACTAGCACTTTTAATTTCCTTCAAGAACTTTCCCTTTGCAGTCACAACTTGACTAACTGGCATAAGAGGGCTAGCTTTTGGCCTGTCTCAGCTTTCAACATGCCTTCCTCAATAAGCTTAATCATTTCTAGCTTTTGATTTAAAGTGAGACAAATGCAAGTATTCCTTTCACTTTAACACATAGAGGCCTTTGTAGGGCTATTAATTGGCCTAATTTCAATACTGTCATGTCTCAGAGAATAGGGAGGCCTGAGGAGGGGAAGAGAGATAGGGGAGCAGCCAGACAGTGGACCAGTCAGAACACACACAACATTTATCAATTAAGTTTGCTGTCATAAGGGTGCAGTTCCTGGTGCCCAAAAGCAATAACAATAGTAACATGAAAGATCACTGATCACAGATCACCATAACAAATAAAATAATTATGGAAAAGTTTGAAATATTGTGAGAATTACCAAAATGTAACACAGAGACACGAAGTAAGCAAATACTGTTGGAAAAATGGTGCCAATAAATTGCTCCATACAGGGCTGTTATAAACCTTCAATTTGTGAAAAACACAATATCTGTGAAGCACAACGATGTAAAGTACAATAAAACAAGGTATGCCTGTACTTTCAAACTCTTCAGTTGGGGCATAGGCAACAAGAAGCAATGAAGGATTTTAAGGAAGAGAATGGCATGATCAGATTTGTTTCTGTTTGCCTTTGGAATAAAGTCAGCCTTCTGCTACTATTTCCAACCTCATCCCTCTGTCTACTAGGTATTCCGTACATTCCCTCATATCCTCTGTTCTCTCTTGCCTAGGGGACTTTGCACATACACTTGTTCCCTTTGCCTGAAATGCCCCTCTCATCCCTCTTCACATGGTTAATGCCAGGGCTTCCTTCCAGACTGAGCTCAGATGTCATGTCTCCCTGAAAAATCTCCCCTACCCACGGGCTGCACCAGTTAGCCTCTATGTGCTCCCACATCACCACGCACACTCTGAGCTGCAGTGACCTGTTGCTTGTCTATCTGCTAAATTTGACTAAAACCTCCTTGCATGTATGGAATGTGCCTTCATCATCTCCATATCTCCAGGACCTGGCCCAGATCATGGCAGACACTCTATAAATATTTGTGGAATTTATCAATGAACAAATGATTGATTAGGGAAATATACTCTTACAATTAAAACTAAAGATGTCACAACAGAGAGCCACCTTCTCTGTGAAGCCTTTTATTCCATCCCCAGTAGGCTGTGAGTACCTTCTCTTGGAGGTCTCCCCTACACTCACCTCCACTGGAGCCTTGAACACAACACGCTTGACATGGTCTCTTCGTGGTTGTCTCTTTGCAAAACCATAAACTCTTAGATGTAGAAGTCTTGCTATTTTGTTTTTGAATTTCTAATAGTGCTGGGTACACAGTAAAAATTCAATAAATATTCAACCAAAAATTGAAAATTAAATAAGCTATGGATACTATTCCAAAGACTATCTTAAATATTCCAAAGAAAAATAGTGTTTTAACCAAACCATTCTTATAAACATAGTTCAGCCTTCCTAATTCAAAGCCCCCACTTCCACTTTCCATTACCAAAGCAACACACATCCTGTAAGAATCAACATTAGTGATAGAGGCCTAGAAGGCACCATTTATGTTTGCTGTTTTCAGTCTTATCTTCTTCTTTCATATGCCAACTAATTAAAGCTATAAAATGACTAATGTCTCCAATTGTTCCAATGTCCCAATATGCCACCATATTTTAATACCTGTGTACTTTCTCAATTTTCAACATCCGTACTTCAAAAAAATTAAATTACATAGATGTTCTAAACCAAACAGGGGGAAATTAGTTTTCTATTAGGAGGGTTATAAGATATCATCAATAAGAAAATTGAACAAAAAAAGGAAAACATGACAAACCATAACTTAAGCACCACACTTCTGAGCTTTGGGAAAAAAATATCTGAATCCTAGTTAGGACAAGAGAAACGAAAGCAAGCAGATTCTAAAATTCACCCCAATTTTGCCTGAATGTCAGTTCTCTGTATGGTTAGTATTGAGTTTCTGTAAAATAAATACTTTAAAAATATTTTGCTTATGACAGTTATAATCAAGAATTATACTTCAATTCAAAAATAATGAGCTAAACCCATAACAGTAAGTGTCTAAATTGGGGCTCACTGTAAATGAATGATACTTTCAAGTTCCAGAATCTAGTACTTCTTTAGTTAGATAAAACACGGGCAAGACCTTGGCCGTTTGCTCAACCCAAGGGTAAGGTGACAATGAGATATATATGGCTCGTAAACTGGTCATTACTTCTTGGCTGACCTTCCACACAGCTGAAAGATGCACTTTCTCCCCAGTGGCCATCACTAGATCTCTGACTGACGGTCTCTGACATTGTGGAGTTTTCCTCTCATAGTGTTTGCCTTTTCTTTACTTCTGGTTTATCTTCCTTGCTCTCAGTTCTCTTAATGTCCTCAACCTCTTCTTACTAGAAGATGTAGCTGTGTCTGTCTAGCAAATTCTAAAAGTCCATGAGGCAAGACAGTCTCTCACTCTTTTGAACACACTTCCCCGTAGTTTGACAATCATATACAAGTAACAAAAATAACTCTTAAGTTTGGCTCTAGCTGGGGGAACTGGTGAAAAGCGAGAGAATTTTTGTGAATTTTGTGACAATACCCATTTATTGTGTGCCTTCTATATAACGTGCACTATTAACTACAAGGTGGAAGGACAGTTTCAATGAAACATGATGGGCATAGAGTAAATTTATTTTTCTAAATAAGTAAAGGGGCTCGTGGATGAGGAAGCACGCAGGAGGCACATGTAGGCCTCCTCAGAGGGGTCTGGGAAGACTTCCTGGAAGGAAGGCAGGACCCGCTGGGATATTATGAAGGGACTGGGAATTCGTCAGGTAGAGTTGGATGGGGGTGGGTCCCAGGCAATAGGCAGAGCATTCTCCTGTGCAGGCAGCAGAATGTGCAAAGGCAGGGAAGCCTAAAATCAGCTCCTGTTCCAGGTAGAAGACACCTCTTTTCCTCCTCATTGTTCCAGCACTGGAAAAAAAAAAAAAAATGCCACATTGGATACAATCTCTTTGCTTACCAATTTTTTATAAAGATGAGATTGAGTTAATATTAATATAGAATTCTTATTTGTGCCAGTTATTGAGCTAGATATATACTTTATATACATTTTATTTAATTGTCAAAACAGAAATTGAGAAAGGCATTATAATATGCTTTCTCCAGAAGAGTAAACTAAGGTTCGGGGGGGTTAAATGGATCATCTAAGGTAGACGGTGAGCGACAGCCTGCATTCCATCTGAGGTTCAGACATCAGAATCCAGAGCCGGTGTTTGCTCTCCTGCATCAGGCGGCTTGCACATTAACCACAGGAGCAGCTGAGAGGAAGCAGTGATCTTTTAGGGAGCGGTTACCAAAATAAGATTCCCAAGCACTTGGAAGAAGTGAATGTAACCCTGCATTGCTGTTAGTCCCTCTCTCCTGGTGCTCGCTCCCATGACATGATACTGAAATGTGGCACGTTTGGCTCCCAAAGGGCAGGATTTGAGGTCCTCATCCCCAATTTGCTGTGACCCAGGGTTTGCTTAGTTCTAAATTCTAGACCTGATGTTATATAATAGATAATATCTGCCTTGAGCTTACACGTGTATTATCCGACATGATTTTCACCTCTATGCCATGTGGTGGACAGAGTGGGCATTAATTTTATTATCACAAGTTTATAAAGAAAGAATCTGGAGCCCAAGGAGACTATATGCTCTGCTCAAATCACATAGTACATTGGACACATGGTGATGGCAGGAATAGAACCCAGGCCAGGCCACCTCTGATCATAAAACAGGACAAATCAAGGTCATTACCGAGAAGTGAAAATTTAAGCTTCCAGTGTGCTGGCAGGCCACAGCAATTGAGGGAAAGAGAAGAAAGCACAGCAGCTGCTCCCACCAGATCCTGAACATGCAAAATTGAAAAGAACCTGAAGCTTCATCTGGTGCAATAGACCTCTGTGACAGCAACAACTGTGGACAGAGAGGCCAGCATGAGACACAGCCTGTAACATGTCTGCAAGCATCTGGGAGCCAGAGGGAGCATTGAGGACATTGGCCCAGCATTGATGGAGTGGGATTTATAGCGTTTAAGAATGTTCCTCCCCACTGGGTTGGAGAGTTGTCACACAGATACAGATCAGTGATTTAAGTTAGACACTGAGATGGGGGGGAAGTGCAAATGATAGCACAGCCCTCCTACTTTCCCTCCCAGAGTGCAATAGTTCAGATTTGTCTCTAAAAATAAATGCTCCTTTTTTCAATTTTCAGGTACCTTTAATAAAAAGATTGCAGGAATTATTACCAAGGAAAGAAGACATGTGGAATCCAAGGGCAGACAATAAATTTGCCTTTATTTTGACTATCTCAACAAATATAGAAAGTCAAATGGAATTTTGTCAGAGATTCACAGAAAAGCTCAAATAGGAAATAAAATCCACTCTCAGGGAACCAGGATCATATTTGTGTGTGTCTGTGTGTCTGCACCCTCATGTTTGAAAAACAGAGCATCCTGCCAGAATAAATGTTTAATGTGGATTGTCCATTATTGATTTTTTCGGTCTGATGATGCATCATTTCTTTTTCTTAATTCAACTTTTTATTTCAAGACAATTGCAGATTCACATAGAGTTGTAAGAAATAGTACAAATAGATTCCTCGTATCCTTTATCCAGTTTTCCCCAATGAAAAACCATAGCGCAACGTCACCACCAGGATATTGGCATTGAAACAGTCAAGATACAGAACACTTCCATTAACACCCTGATCCCTCGGGCTGCCCTTTTGTGGCCACATCCACTTCCCTCCCTCCCTCATTCCCTTCTCAGCCCCTGGCAACCACTAATCTGTTCTCCATTTCTGTAATTTTGTCATTTCAAGAATGTTATATAAATGGAATGACACAGTGTGTAACCTTTTGAGATTGGCTTTTTCCACTCAGCATAATTCTCTGGAGATTCACCCAGGTTGTTGCATGCATCAACACTGATTGTTGAGTAGTATTCCATGTATGAATGTACCAAAGTTTCTTTAACGTTTCACCTGCTGAAGGTAAATTGCACACTCCCCGCAGGAACTCTGGCCCCCCTCCGCCATGTTTTTAGTGTTACAGACATATATTTTTAATGGAACAGCTTCAGAAATATTTTTTTAAGTAGAATGTAGTGGCAATAACAACAAGGGCAGATTTCCTGGGGTTTAGGTAACATCTGCCAAACCTGGAAAAAATGTGGCAGAAGCCAATCGGTGAGGCTCAAGCAGGAGGATCATCCTGAGGACTGGAAATAAAAATTTTTAAGTGTCCTTAGTCATGAAATAGTGTTTCCATGTAGGTATTAGACCCTGCCTTCTATGTCCAAAAAAACAGCCCAACAGCAAGTGAAATTAGGCATTTTCCTCTGAGGCGTGCAATGCAAAAAAACGCCTAATGTGTAAAATAGAGAGGAGTGAGTTTGCATAAGCCAACAGTGGCATTTACAGAGTCCTGTAGCCCCTGCTGTGACAGCCACATTATAACAAAGGCTCCAAGGCCAATTAGTAAACTAGAACCCAACAGGGAGGTTGAGGTGAAGGCAAGGACTTAGAAGAGCTTCTAGAGAAAATGGGCAGTTCAGAAGAGAAGGTGCAAGAAATAATTGGGGCTGTCTTCTGAGATCTGCAAAAACTGAAAAGCAGAAAAAAGAAAGGATTCATGCTCTGTAACGAGACAGTCTTTATTCTGACAATAAATAAATAATTTTGCTTAGAATAAAATCCACCACTTAGTCCCTAATGTAAAATAAAAACTCATTGAAGTTGGAATAAAACTGTTATATTTTCCTTCTCATTTCATTGTATGTACAGACCCCTGAATTTTTTTGTAGAAAGCAAGGTTATTACACCAAAAGTGAAAGGACAGCAGGCTGTTCATATTGGAAAAACATTTTGTCTCGGGTTTTCTGGTTTTGTTTTATTGTTCATCTTCTGCGAACGAGCTCTAGAATAGTGGTACATCAAGACAAATCTGTACCAAAGAAATTCAAAAGTTTGTCTGGAAACATAAAGGAGTGAGGAGTAGAGACCTTTATGGAAAAACACTAAGCAAATTAATTATGCCTGATATGCCCGAAGGCTGAGTGGGAGGGAGCACATTGCTTTTAACAGGCTCACAGGTAGTAAGCGCTCACAGTCCTAATCCTGCTACTTTGGAGAAAGCTGTCCCCGGACACAGTCTCTGACTCTGCTCAGAGCTCTGCAATCACAATACCTAGACCAGACGGGCAGGCAGCGAGTCACAGCCAGGGTCCATTGTAGCCGGACTTGTGTATCAAGCTGTTCTGCTCCAATGCCCTTGCTTCTCCACCCCTCTTCTCAAGACGTGCATCACTTCTGCTGCTCTGTAGGGATGCACGGCACTGATCGCCCTGCATCCAACCTGACTAAGGCTCCCAACCATTTTCTGCTTTCTTCTCCCTAACCTGCCTGTGGATGTCTTAGAATGCTTTGCTGCAACGGATAATTATGTGTTGGTTGATTCAGTTAAAAAACAAGGACAGTTAATCTGTTTCATCTTTAAGACAAGATAATGCCCATGACCAGGTAAATTATCCATATCTCCACAAAGGATCTTTGGGAGTAAGGCAAATAATGGGATGTCTGGTCTGTAAAGAAGTGTGTGTAGGAGAAATGTCTGATGGGTAAACCCAAAATACTCCTTAGATTATCAGTCATTTGACAGCAAGTGCGACCTGCAGCTTCAGTCGCCACACTGGGCCAGCCTTCTTCTCACCCATTTCTAAGTTACTATTGGCTACGTCACTCCCAGATAACAGAGCAATGACATTTACTGGGGTTTGCAATGCTGTGGAGCCTAGACAGTGAATTTGTTTTCAAAGGAAGATACTTAGGGCAGTTTCTATTTAGTAGGGACCTGTATAAATGACAAAGTACGTTGTTTCCTCAGCTTTGGCTATTCTGATTAAACTCCCATCCTTCAGAAAGAAGTAGGGATTATTAAACTCAAATAAACTAGAAGCTAAAATTTAGCTTCTAAATCCTATCTACCAGTCACTCATTAAGAAATGTTGATAGAAGTCCTAGAGCTAAAAATTATTAATATTGATGTTATCAAATTTATTTTTTTAAACACATATTTAACAAGAATGTGATATTTTTTAATAAAACACACTTAGCAAGAATGTGATTAGGGTAATTTTCAATCGGAAGAGCCCATGAGGAAGCAAGCTCTTAACATGTAAACATTCAGATGAGAAGATGGAATATTATTACGTAATGAAAATTCCAGCAATAAGGGAATGGGATTTGGGGCATTATGGATAATTAAAATGGTAATTTATGTGAATTATGATCTGAGTTAACAAAAGTGAAGTACTTTCTAATTTATCTAAGCAGTGAAATTAACTACTAATTAAAGAAAATATTTCAGAGGGTACCTGTAGCCATTAAAGCCCTCAGTGGAAACTTTTGGGACTTTTTCCCAGCAGCTATTGAAAATTCAGGTGATTATACAACTTAAGATAGTTTCAATATGGGTTAGCTTATTTGATAAAGATAGAGAATGAAATATAACTTTGGAAGTGTCTTAATGCATAGAATGATACAGCTGTGGTAGAGTAGAAAAATCATTAGCCTGAAAATCAGAGTTGGCTGGTCAAACTCTATGTCCTGACAGGCCTCATAGTTACATGACTCAATTTCTCTACATTTCCATTTCCACACCTGTAAAATTATATATATGCACACACACATACACACATATACACGTATATATGCATACATATGCACACATACACATTCACACAAAGATATACAAACACATACATATCAATCAAGATTATGATGAAGATTAAAAGATACAATGCATGCAAAGATGGTCTTTAAATTTTAAAGTGACAAACATGTATATGATGATTATTATTAGACAAAACCACTTGGAAAAACTGTGTTTCTCTGTTCTCTGTGAGAGAATGACACTGAGCATCTTCTTGCCTCTGCAGATCTGCTATAGCCCTTTGGCTGTTGGTTCTTAAGAATAAAACACTGCAGGATTGAATCATGTCACTCTTGCTAGTGGAATGTTATCTTAGACATTTGCACAAATTAATTGACCTTGGTTTTTGTTTTTGTTTTTTTGTTCCAAACCACTTCATATTTATTTGGTATATGGATTCAGACTTGAATTCAAATGTCCCACCTCTACTGAATAACTAGAACTTAGAGCAAATCACTTCACCTATCTGAACGTCAATTTCACATAACTGTAAAATGGCAACAAAAATAAATCAAACCTTGTGGTGTTTTTGTAATAATTTCGATAAAGTAATATAATTAGCATTTAGCATACAGATAAGCACATAGTAAGATCCCAATTATTGTTAATTCCTGTCTCTTCCTTCCCCCACAAAAAGTGTACTTATTTTGTGAATTCTCTGGGCCCAGTATTCTTCCTGATTTACAGGCAATGCTCAATAACTGTGGGTTGAATGGATGAATGATCACCCAAACTAGGTTCTTGGAAGAACAGATGCCTTTCCAGGTCAAGTCCAGCCTCTTCAATCTGATTCTCCATGTCCACCAGAATCTAGTCAGACCTCGTTTCCCTTGCTCTGTTCCTCCAGCTCTTGAATCACAGGTCCCCATGTCCTCACTTCTCAAATACTTTTAAAATCTTTGATTTGCCTTGCAGAGTCTTCACTAAAATTTCTCTTTTCATTTTGTTTGTTTAAAGGTCAATGTTTACTTTAAAATACTTCAACACATAAATAATGTGCTTGCAGGACATTTGGTCCTGTCCAAGACGTCCATAAGACATTTGGTCCATCAGACATCTGGTCCATGCCAAATGGTTTTGGATAGGACTAAATATCAAGGACCTTTTGGCATGGAGCCAATGTCTCCCTGGACATTTTGGGTAGGACCAAATATGACCAGATATCAAGGACCTTTCATCATGGGCCAAATGTCTGATAGGCTTTTTGGACAGGACCAAATGTCAAGGACCTTTTGGCGTAGACCAATGTGTTATGGACATTTTGGACAGTACCAAATGTCTGCTAATCAATAATGCTGTGTGTGTGTTTGTGTCAGAGAAAGAAAGAGAGAGAAGTGGTTTTAATCCATACTCTGGTAATAGTTATTGTCTTAATTGGGAAAACACACTCTGGGGAGGGTTATCTAGAATTTAATTAAAAATTTCCATGGCTCGGCTCTCTTGATTTCTAACCAAGAAGAGAGCGGGATTTTTATTAGCCTAATATATGTTAGCTAAGGTTTTTCAGTAGTGAAATATCTGAATTGGCTAGAATTATTTTAGCAACATTCTTGTTTTTTCATAAACAGGATGTAGGAATGTAATAAGCACAGAAATCTTATTCTTTTCAGAATGGCATTTGAGGCTTGATTCCAAAAGCATGCTGGATCCATCTCCAGTTCAAAGAGTTCTGATGTCTGATGCTACAAAGTTAGCAGAATCCAAGCTTTCTTCCCTTTTTTGAGTAAACCTTTTATGCAAGCTCTGGCTGGCTCATCTAGAAGTAAAGAGTGCTCACAGTGGTTTATATGACTGTTTTTGTACCTAGAGGATAAGAAATGCTTGCATAGGAGGCAAAATTCTGTTTGAATTCTGACTTCATTGTCACCTGGGTCGAGGGTGGGGAGTCATAAGAGGAGCCTTATAGCTCTCTCTTACTTCTGTGAGAGGCCAAAAGAAGACCCAAACAACTATAGACAACCAAATTGGCTCAGATCAGTTGTAAAATATGGTCCAGGTAGCAAGGTGGAATTTACATGGAGTTTTAAGCAAAAGTAGGAAATAAACATCTTTTCTAGGAAGCAGAATCTCAAGATGAGAAAACAGTATGGACTTGTCCCCACATTTGTCTAAATGCATGTTGTGCCCAAGAAGACAGAAGGAACCCTGGGGGCTATTTCAAAATAGACCATGGTGCTCCACTGAACTGAGGCAGTGTTGATTACTTCTGCTGCTTAATATTGGACTCAGCATACATATTGTAGGAAATAAAATAGAGAAAAATGTTGTTGCCATGGCTGGTGATAGGATGCTTTTCAATATTTGAAAAAATACAAAAATTGCATGAAGCAAAATTAGCCCAAGTAATTAAAGGATGAAGGAGATCTGTGTCCTTTAACCCCAAGAAGGTGACCTATTTCCAGGAGGACTGAGACAAGTGAGAGCAGATCACTGGCAATCTAGAAATTAGTAATCACAGGGATTTGACGGGAACGTGAAGCTACTGAGTGAAGAAGTTAGAGCTTAGACTCACCAGTCAAAATCCATCAGAAAAGAATTTGTCCAGAGAGAAGAGAGAGGCGTTTGGTTTTGTTCAATGGCCTCACTAAGAAACAGAAACTTATCAGATGATTTGGTGTGTTGCAAATTAGCTCACTTCTGCTATCAGCTTTGGCACCAAAATAAATAAATAAATAAATAAGAGGTGGGCAGTGTCAATTTATTGCAGAGATACAGGCCAGGAGAAGATAATTTCTGGCCTCATGACGTAACGGTCATGGTACTGAAGCAAAGCTGCCAGCTGTGATTCATATTCAGGAAGTTTGTGTTAATTGTCAGACAATACTGTACTTGAGAAGGAGAAAAAATACGTTTTAACTGTGGTATGAGTTTTTTATACACGTCAGATTGAATACATTTGCAAAAAGGACCAAGTATAATTAAAAGCTCCGTAAAGCAATTTTTAAAAATTGCTAGACTTACAAATAGAATAAAAAGATTTGTAAGCTGCACTTAAAAGTGTAATGACAAAACAGAGATTTGACTGATAAATCAATAAATTAAAATAAATAATCTTAAAAGCAAAGGTGATCTTCTCTACAGCCTTTTCAGAAATAGTAGCATTTGGTTTCTCTATTATAGAGAGTGCATTTGAGTGGCTAGAAATTAATTAGAATGAATAGCTCTTTGCTTTAAATCCAGAGGAACGCTTGTCCATAGGACAGAAATGTGTGGCTTCATTTGAAATAAAGGACCCTAATCTAGAAAAAGGCATTAAATAGAAAATGAAAACTATGTCTAGTTATTCAAATATTCTGGTTAACGTGAGATAATCTTTGCTTTACAAACATCTTTGTTTACCTATAGTAAAGTGTCATAAATCATATATAAATACGTTTCTAGATTTTTAAAATGGTGTTCACATATTTCCAGGTCTCACAATAGATTATATATTTGGAAAGATGCCAAACCAATTGAGTGATATTATGAAGTTTTAACTTATTAAAAAAGTAAACTATGATGAAATAACTTAAAATTATTCATTAAAAAATTAAAGCTTTTACTGGTAAGAATATAAAGGACAATTACTTGAGTCTTATTTACCTGTTGGTATGGATGTTTAGCCAAAAAGACTTGGTAATCTATGAGCATGTTTGCATGCTGAAAGTGTCTTGTATGTAACTGTGTTTTTAAACATTCTCTTTTTCATCACAGTCTTAAGCTCAACAAACAAGCAAAAAATGCTGTCACTTTAGAAAATAGAAATAGAAAAGCCCTTTTTATAAATCAACCAAAGAGGTGGAATTAGAACCAATCATCCCCTCTCTCAGTAAAACCAAATATAAATATTTATTTTTTCCTCAAAATATGTTTTAAGTTTGGGGATTTGTAGATAAAATGTCTTTTAAAAATTTTTAACGTGATTTTAAAATAGTGTATCATGAGAGGAGATTTACATTTAACATTAATTCTAAAGAGCAATAGTTTAGTGTTTCTGTGGTAATGATTACAGTTACTAGAGAATGCAAAATTGAGACTTCGAGGCCCTGATACATCTAAATTTACAAAAAAGTTTAATTTCTACATTAAAACTAAATTATAAGTTAGGTTTTTTTGGTCTTTTTTTTTTTTGCAGGGAAGCATTTGCCCTAACACCTGTTGCCAATCTTCCTCTTTTCTTTTTCTCTCTCAAGCCCCAGTACACGGTTGTATATCCTACTTGTAAGCCCTTCTAGTTCTTCCACGTGAGCCATCACCACAGCATGGCTATGGACAGACCGGTGGTGTGGCTCCACGGCCGGGAAGCAAACCCAGGCTGCTGAAGCGGTGAGAGCACTAAACTTTAACCATTAGGCCATCAGGGCTGGTTCATCATAAGTTTTATTTAAATGTGATCTAAATATGAGATTACAACTAAAATTAGTATTATAATTATAGTATTTAAAAGCTATTAAAAACTAGAGTCTTTTATGAATTGGTTTTAGTGAAAGCCAGATAGTAATCTAGAAATACGGATCTATATAACATTTTGTACTAGAACTTTCTGGGTAAAGTTTAATGTAAAATATCTGACACATTTTTTTAAGTGGTAGTTTAATAATTTAATGGAATATTATCTTAATTTAGGTCATATTTCTTAACATCCTTAGGTGTCTTTTAGACATTTTGGTTTTTATAAGATTGGATTAATGCGTGTTTGTGTTTACCCAAAAGACTCTGAGATTCTGCAGTTTCCTTGCAGGATGTTAGTAATACACATCCGAAGTGAGGTTTCCATTTTAATCCATGACCTAAAAGACTTCAGATAAATCCCCAAGAGTTCATTGCAAAGCACATGCAATTTCAAGATAATAGGTTTCTCTTCGATGCCTCTAGAGGAATATTAAAGACCTTATAACTGAAAATGGGTCAAAATAATGCAAACTGGGAGAATGCTACCATGGTACATTAAGCTGGTAAGAGAATCTTGTACATAATAAGGAAGAAAGAGATATTACTCAGAAAAGGGAGCAAGATAAGGTAAGGAATTTCATCAGCAGATAAAACAGCAGGGTTAAAAATTGAATTGACCAGGCCTTCGGCTTCCAGGAAGACAGACTAGATAAACCTATCTCATATTCCTCCCATTGAGCACAGCTAAAAAGCCTGGATATTATATGTAAAACAAATATAAGAATGTCAAAATGTGGACAGAAGTAGGCAGACTGTCCGGGGACCTCAGGACCTGAAGAACAACATGATGGTGAGCTCCCTGGGTCCCTGGGTTTTCTTTGACCTCATGTATCATAGACGTGGAGCTGAAGAAGCCAGAAAACCAGAAATGCCAAATGGCACAGACAGAAAAAAGCAAAAATAAACAAAAATGTTAAAAGTCTGCTCTCCCTAGCCTAAGAACTAGGAAAGGAGCAACCTAGAAAAACAGAAATATTTTTAGGCAATAATTGTTTTTTTTCCAACCAAACACCACAGAAAGAAACTGTAGCCCTACCCGCATCCACGCCAGCAAAGGTGGAGGGGGAAGCCTTGACTTCCATCCTGGCAAGGCTGTGAAGAGATGTCTGACTCTCCCCTGCTGGAGAGGTGTCAGAGAGGCGAGGTTGGGAGTCAGGTGGTAACAAGGACCCTACCTGCCATGCTTATCAGTGGAGATCACAAGGGGAGCCTCTCTTCCCCTCTCCCACCCTGCCTAGAGGAGAATCAGGACTTTCACCACTGTCCAGCAGTAACAAAGCTACTCTTCCACCATGGCAGGGTCAATGGAGGCCACAGGGAAGCTGGAATTCCCACTCCTTCTAAGCGGTGATAAGGGGCTTCTCCATCATTTGAAGTGTCAGTGGAGGCACAGAGGGAACCTGGACTTCTGCCTCTACCTGACAGTAACAAAAAAATCAGTGCATCCTGTTCCCCCATCAAAGTTGGGTAAGAAGAAGGCATGTAAAACAGACGTTTTAAGTAAGATCCAGTATCTCATAACATAAACCCCAAATGTCCGAGTTGCAACCAAAAAAGATTCATCATACAAAGAAACAGGAATATTTCAAATTTAACGAAAAAAGATCATCAACAGATTCTGCAAGGGTTCTACCAACTGCAAAGTTCAAGGGGAGAGTCCACACAAGACTATCCTTACTTCTGACACCAATTGCAGGTTCAGGAGTTACCAAAATTACCCTCAGTTTTGATAATTCATTAGAAGGACTCACACAACTCTTGGAAATTGTTATACTCATGGTTATGGTTTGTTACAGGGAAAGAAGACAGATTAAAATCAGCCAATGGGAGAAGCATATAGGGCAGAGTCCAGGAAAAGTACGAAATGCAGAATTTCCATTGCCCTCTCCCTGTGGAGTCAAGGCAGCATTACTCCCCTGGCATTGATGTATGACAACATGCATAGAGTATTGACAGCCAGGGAAGCTTATCTGAGTCTTTGGTGTAGAGAATTTTTATTGGTGTTCAATCACATACTGCCTCTATGGCTGACCTTTAGTCTCTGGCCCTTTCAGAATTAGAGCTCATACCATGTGGTCCACAGTCCCTATCACAAATCACATTGTTGGACTGTCCTGTGGTTGAAACCCCTAGACATACTTGCCAGACAGGCCTATTCCAAAGGCCTAGAGTTCACTTCCCAGTAGCCAAGGGAAAGGTCAGCCCTCTCTTTGGGTCAGGTTAGTTCTTCAGTACAAGGATGCCAACACAAATATAATACCTACAGGAACTACTGAAAAAGGTATACAAAGAGATACATTCAAACATACTGTAGAAGAACCAAAGCAGAATTCTAGAAATATTCAAGAATCCCACAGAAGGCAGACAATACAACAGAATAGAGAACTCAGAAACAGACCCACATCAATGTGCCCAACTGATTTCTGACAAAAGTGTAAAAGCAATTCAATGGAGGAAAGATAGCCTTTTCAACAAATGGTGCTGGAGCAATCAGACATCCATAGGCAAAAAAAAAAAAAAAAAAAGAAACAGACCTTAAAATCTCACACCGTACACAAAAATTAACTCAAATGGATCACGGACTAAAATGTAAATGTAAAGCCACACAAATTTTATTTTAAAATGTAGGAGAAAATCTTCAAGATCTAGGGCTATCCAAAGAGTTCTTAGACAGCAAAAGCATGATGCATAAAAGGAAGAATGGATAAATTAGACTTCATCAAAATTAAAGAATTTCTCTCTGATAATGAAACTAAGAAGAGCACGAAAAAGACATGTTAGAGAGAGAAAATGTTTGCAAGCACATATCCGACAAAGGACTAGTATCTGGAATACACTAAGAATCCTCTAAACTCAATGGGAAAAAAATAAACAACCCAATTAGACAACAGGCAAAAGACGTGGAGAGGCATTTGACTGAAGAAGACATATGGATGGCAAATAGGCACACGAAAAGATATTCAGCATTATTAATCATTAGGGGAATGCTAATTAAAACCACAGTCAGAATCACTACACATCTGTCAGAATTGCTGAAATTAAAAAATAGTGACAACACCAAATGCTAATAAGGATATACAGAAACTGGATCATTCATACATTGTTGATGGGAATGTAAATGGTACAGACATTCTAGAAAACAATTTGGCAGTTCCTTAAAAGCTAAACGTGTTGAGGCTGGCCTGGTGGTGTAGTGGTTAAGTTCATGTGCTCTGCTTTGGCTACTCAGGGTTAGCAGGTTCCGATCCCAGTGACAGACCTACACGCCACTCATCGAGCCATCCTTTGGCGGCATCCCACATATAAAATAGAGGAAGATTGGCACAGCTGTTAGCTCAGGGACAATCTTCCTCAAGCAAAAAGAGGAAGGTTGGCAACAGATGTTAGCTCAGGGCCAATCTTCCTCATAAAAGAAAAAAAGCTAAACATGTAACTACCTTATGACCCAGCCATTGCACTTCTATGCATTTATCATAGAGAAATGAATGCTTATGTTCACAAGAAAGCCTGTACGTGATTGTGTATAGCAGCTCTATTTGTAATGGCCCCAAACTGGAAACAACCCAGACGTCTTTCAACAGGTGAACAAGTAAACAAACGGTGGTCCCCCAGGCAGTGGAATACTCCTCAGCAATAAAGAGAGCCAAACAGTTGACAAACAAAACCATGATGAATCTTCAGAGAATTATGCTAAGTGAAAAAGACAATCTCAAAGGTTTCCGTTTATATGGCATTCATGAAATGACAAGACTGTAGAAATGAAGAACAGATTAGTAGTTGCCACGGGTTAAGGAGGTGGTTGGATGGGAGGGAAGGGGGTATGGCTATAAAGTAGCAGCCTGAGGGATCCTTGTGTTGATAGAAATGGTCTGTAGTTCAACTGTTTCAATGTCAGTATCCTAGTAGTGATACTATAGTTTTGCAAGGTGTTATCACTGGGGCAAAGTGATAAGGGATACAGAGGATCTCTCTGTATTATTTCTTACAACTGCATGTGAATCTATAATATTGTCAAAATAAAAAGGTCAAAATTGAATCACAATAATACACCATGTCTGATGTGACTGATATCGGATAGTAAAAGGTAGAAGTGGTTTGCTTAGCAAAATTTGTATTTATGAAATCTTCACTTACAACTAAGCATTGAGTAATTTTTGGTGAGCCAGATTATGGTGAAACAAAACTCTCATAAAGAGCTTTAGAAATCACAATTCAACTTTCTCAATATAGACTGGCAAAACTGATCCCAGCCAAAATGTTCCTATATTGACTCTCTTTACCAAAGAAAGGTTCATAGCAGCTAATAGCTATTCTCTTCCATGACCTCAGAAGTGTCATGCCACACCCTCAAATTTAAAACAAAATGAAATAATTGAATAAACCTGAACATTATATAACTACTTACACAACATCACTCAGTAGCCAATTATTTCAAGTAGCTCTAGAATGTAGAACTTTGCTCATACTTAGTAGAATAATGCATTCTAATAATGAAAATACGTTTGAACTGCATTGAATATTTGTGCTACTAGAAATATTGATATTGTTATTTTAAAACTTTTGTATTCTTAGATAAAAAAATATATTACATTAATAATTTATTTAGGGGCCAGCCTGGTGGCACAGCAGTTAAGTTTGCACGTTCCACTTTGGTGGCCTGGGATTCACTAGTTTGGATCCTGGGTGCGGATATGGCACTGCTTGGCAAAAGCCATGCTGTGGCAGGTGTCCCACGTATAAAGTAGAGGAAGATGGGCATGAATTTTAGCTCAGGGCCAGTTTTCCTTAGCAAAAAGAGGAGGATTGGCAGTAGTTAGCTCAGGGCTAATCTTCCTCAAAAACCTAAAAATAAAAATAAAAAAGTAATTTACTTATATAATATAATAAGAGTGATTATATTAATGTTAGCATATGCAAGTCTTTGGCATAAGAAAGAAGGAAGTATAATGATAGGTAGAAAGAAGTTAAGTCAAAATACTGAAATGCTAGTAATTAATTATATATTTCCATATGAACCCAAGTTTTTTAGAAAATACTATATGTCTTTATCAGCTGTGCTAGGGACTGAATATTTTTGGCCTCCCAAAATTCATATGTTGAAGCCTAAATCTCCAATGTGATGGCATTTGGAGGTGGGGACTTTGGGAGGTAATTAGCTCACGGGGATGGGGCCTTCATAAACGGGATTAGTTCCCCTATAAGAGACACAAGAAAGATGATCTCTCTTTCTCTCTCAGTAAGAAGGCAGCTGTCAACAAACCAGGCAGTGGGCTCTCATCAGACATCCTATTTGTAAATGCCTTGATCTGTATTTGCCCAGCCTCCAGAACTCTAAGAAATAAATGTTTGTTGTTTAAGCCACCTAATCTACTGTACTTTTGCTATAGCAGCCTAAACTAAGACAAGCTGTACCACTGCAGTAGTCTAGAAGCAGTGTTATCTCTGGTGCTCAAACATGCTAGGCACCCATAGTGCTTTCACTTTGATCTCTAATACTGTTTCCACTAAAAGGAACCAGGGCTCCCAAGAGAAGCGACGGATACCCTGTCTGAAGGAGAGGTGGTACAAAGTGAGTTTGAAATAACTTTTTGTTCTAGAAAGCAAAGAACCTTTCAGAAATTAATGTCAAAATGATATTTCAAAAGGTCTTAGAAATAAGCTCCCACTGGCCAAAGATGTAACAGTTTGGGTACCATATTAGAGAGAGTAAAACACAATGGATCCATTTTAGAATCTGAGTCCATATGACACTGAAAAGTGAAAAAAAGTGCAAATCACCTAAAAATCTTTTTTTTTAATGTTTAACTTATGCCTAAACAAGTCTTTAGATTTGACTTCCAACAGTGGAACTATTGGACACCACAAATAAAGCAATTGTGCAAATCCAAAAGTTAAGATATTCTACAAGATAAATGACATGAAACTTCAACAGCCAGAGTGACACCACAAAGAATGCTATTAAACAGGAAAGACACTTAAGACACATAAAAACCAGATGCAAAATGTGATCCTTGAGCTAGTCCTGATGGCCTAGTGGTTAAAGTTCGGCGCACTCCACTTTGGCAGCACAGGTTCTGTTCCTGGGTGTGGAACCACACCACTCATCTGTCAATAGCCATGCTGTGGCAGTGGCTCACATAGAAGAACCAGAAGAACTTACAACTATACACACCTATGTAGTGGGGCTTTGGAGGAGGTGGGAGACAAAAGGAGGAAGATTGGCAACAGATGTTACCTTGGGACAAATCTTCTCTGCAAAAGAAAATGTGATCCTGGATTGAGTTTGACAAATCAGCTTCGAGGGAATTTTGGGAAGAACAATTGGGGAAAATATGAATATGGAATGGATATCAGATGTTATTAAGAATATATTGTTAATTTTATTAAATGCAATGCTATAATTTTGTCCATGTAAGATGACAATCCTATTTTTTAGAAAAGCACACAGAAATGTCTAGGGGTAGAAGTTTATATCATTTGTAATTTGCCTTAAAAAACTTTAGCTCCGAGAGTGTGATTTGTACGTGTCTATCAGTTGGTTTTAATCTATACCATAGGGGTGTCCAGTTGCCTTAATGGGGCATATACTTCCCAGGGGTGGACAGCCAACATTTAATGAAAAGGTCACACACCAGAAGTAGCTACTGTAAATGTTTTACCTATTTTTCAAATCTCCAATGAACAACATAGATTTTGTCAATTAGTATGATAGATGTTAGAAACTAATTTTTGTTTGTAAAATTAGTAGTGTTAAGGAAATGTTGGCTTGGCTAAAATTATTGTAGAGAAACTCTCTGCCCTTATATGAACATGATATGAATAGCAAGTTCAAGAATCTGAACCCTTAGCAATGGTGCCTTATGCTTGCCTCCAAAATGATACCGCTCTGGAAAGACGGTAATTGTTCTACTTTAATGCTCCATTAACCCACTCTTGAAGGACCCTTCTCTGAAATTCACAGATTTGACACATTGTGATCTTATATTGATACAGAATTACCTTTCAAGCCAATTTTCGTTTCTTAACCATAGGTATAGTCATATTTCTCGAAATGAATTTTGACACTTTAAAACCTTTTTGTCCTCTGTTGTGCTCAAGTTTGTTTCAAACAACAGAGATTTTCATCATATGAGGCATGGTATCTTATGGGAAGTAAAGAGCAGAGTGGTTTGTTAATTATTTTGTAATCACTTCTTTTCTTTAGACTTATGTTCCTTTGTTCTTTAAATCTCAGGTGACTTGAATTCATATGCTTAAAAATCATTTTATGAAATATAACATTTTTTCCAAAGAAAACGCTTTCATTAAGTTCTTTTCATTTCTCACTAATCAAAAACAAGTATAATATACACTTACATGAAATCACTGTTTCTACTTGACTGCTTTCTTTATATACACTTTTTATGAAATGAAAAATTAGCTTGATAATAGCTTGATAGTTATTAATGATAATATAATTATAACAGAGTTATCATGACAATTGTTTTTTCCCATGCCAAGGTGGGCAGATGATTCACTTAGGCATATAATTGCTCCCTCTTAATTGGAGTCATTTGTGTATGGAAATTTAGAAATTAATGGGAATGCCAAGTTGACAAGATCCAATCCAGGGAACTAGTTCCTGTCACACCTTTAAGAGGCTTTGTATATACAGGGGTTATAAACCGTTGAGGCCTGACAAAAACTGCTAGCACTCTCTAGAGAGAACATGTGCACATACACTCAAAACTTTGCTCCAAAATCAAGAGACTCACAGACCATCTTAAATTCATCCAAACAATTGAGGCTCAGGATCCCTAGAGCAGAGGAGTATGGAAATACAAACTTTAAAGATACAATGCAATTATCCTTCATACTCAGAACCGTGTCAATGCCAGTAACAATCCCCAAGGAACATAAACACATACACTTCCTTTTTCTTTCCTCTTGTTGATGGGTTTAATGGAGATTAATAAGAACTAACAGATATAAAGACCTTATAAGACCATCTACTCCCACCTCTTTATTTCATAAGTGAGGAAAACGAGACTTAGGGGGTAAGGAATTTCCCCAAGATGATGCCATTAGTTAATAGCAGAGCCAGATCTCAAGATTCAGAAACCGGCATCATTGGCCATGCTTCTTCCCCAGGAAAAGGAAGACCAGATTCTCAGCAGCCTGAATCCTGTGGTACCTCCTCCTCAACACTAGTGCTTGTGTGTTTGCAATCACGAAGTTGTAAGAGTTAGAAACATTTGAGGTATGTATTTACTATTTCATATACTTCTTGGAAATGTCCCACTGGAGAGTTGCGTATTTGGGGGTTAAGATTAGCAGCATCAAAATCCAGCTGGCCAATGTAGAAACTAGCACCAGAATGAAGTGGCTGGACCCTCTGGCAATGCAGAGAGGTTGTCTGCTTGCTGGGTGGATCTAACATGCTGGTTCCAGGAGGCTGCACTAGTTGGCATTCATAACCTCCATGAATTTACTATGATTCGGGCATGGAGCTTGAGACTTGCAGGCTTGTAAGCTGAATCTGTCAGCATTCTTAATGTAATACTGTCTCTCAGGGGCTGCCACACATTAACCGAGTTCTCCGAGACTAAAGCGTAGAACCAGAAAGCCAATTTGTTAAATTACAATGAGAAATACACTGTCACAGGATCTGCCCCAAGGGCAGATCTACAAAGGAAGCCAAATCCTAATCAGAATGTTGTTTCTGAACTTCAGGTCCAAATAGAGGGAGTTAGATGAACTCAAGGCAGCAGCCTTCGGTTCAAAATATCGATCTCACAGTAGGGATGGCGTTGCCTATGGAAACTAGAATATCTAAATTTTATTCTCTCTAGGCACTTTGTAATTTAAGCCTTAGGGCTTTGTTCTCTACTGTAGGCAAATTCCAAATAAGCTGGAGTCCTTCCCTTTGACTCTGCACTTAAAATTCAGCACAAAGGAAGATGTATAATCTGCCAACGGCAAGTTCTGCCTGTGTATAACTTCATCTGTGGAGGGAAGGAATCTCTCGAAGCCAGCTCCTGGAGTGTTCATTCCTCAGATTCAAGACAACCTTGTTCTCACTTCCACTCAGCACAGGGGTGAGGGGTGGAAGACCAGAACTGACTAATTGGAAGCAAGACTCAATTTGATACTAAGTGCCAAGAAGGTTGGGACATTTAAAGTTAATTTACAATTTTTCTTTCTGAAAATGTCTCCATGCCTAGACTTTTACCTCTACTTTTTTATATCTACTTCTCCATAAACTTACAGGACTATAGAGACTGTGGGCTACATGAGTGATTGTTGAGTCAATCACTTCACCTTTCTGATGATGAGAAGGAGACCTACTGATATTCAGTGACTTGTCCAAAGACACAGCCAGTCAAGAGTAAAGCAGGACTGAAATCAGGGATCAGTTCTGCCCTTAGATGCAGGAAAGCACCTCAGGGGATCCCTGTTCTTTAGAGTGCCTTCTTCAAAATGTTCTAAGTCCCCTCTAGTGCCTGGGACTGAGGGTGTCCTGATTCTGGACTGGGAACCACAGGGGTCCCGTCACCCTGTCTCATCTCTGAGGCTCTCTCTATCCCTCTACCCTACACAGAGGGTAAAGCAGATGTTCTGTGGAGCTCTGGGACTTGAGCCTGTGGGGTTGTTCCAGGTCCATGTGGTTGGGATACAGTTCCTGGAGGAAGTCTGACAAGCAGATTGCTCTTACTGTCCAGCATGGTTCTTTTGCAGGATTATTCAAAAATAGCTATCAGAATGGTCCTGGCATGATGATTTGGATAACACTCACAGTAGACACAGGATAAGTTCAGAGTTCTGGTCCATAAATAGCCCACTGCTTACCCTTTGGATTGAGCCATGTGTGTGGACCCATATTTTGACTGTTGCTTGTTCATGTTCCAACCACGGTGCTACCCCTTTCTATAGTACCTGAGCGTTGCAGAGGTCGCAGCAGGCATTCTTTACACTGTGCACCTGCTGCACCGACAGGATGCAATCACCTCATCCCCTCCACAGTTTCAACCACGGGTCAGCCGGTCATTGGGGGTGACTGCTTCTATCTTGAGGGCTTTCAAAACCCTTGCTCTGCAAAGCCTATAGACTTTTCCAATTGATGTCCTTTTTTGCCACTAATCAATATGGTGACGGCATGCTCAGATCAGCATTTCTTGTGCAAATGAAATTGCTCTTCTCGCTCTGGAGAAGAGCACGGGAGGTGGAGGAGCCCACAGGATCCTACCCTGTCTTCCTCACTGTTAGTGTGTGGAAGGCAACAGTATGACCAACACTTAAATAGATCACATTCTAAACATTTATTGATTACACCCTAAATAGTTCAAGAGAAGACAGAGTTGGAAGATGTGTTCTGTTTGCACAATAAAATTCCAAGTGGAAAAATTTATCATGAACAGAAACAAATTACTGATCACTTTTTCTTGAGGTGGGAACATAAGAAATTAGTCAGGAATAGAGAATTTGATAATAAAGAACATGAGATGTTTCCTGGACCTGAAGTGGAAAACACAGGACCTGGACACATAAAGACTATTTATGTGCACTGATTGGACAATAAAGAAATATCTAAGTACCTCTTCTCTACAAATTTTTCTAAATCTTTTCTGATAAATCACTATATATTACAAGTACCAATGAATTTTATAATACGTTTTATATCAAATGTCTTGTATAAACAAAGGTTCCACAAGAAGTATTTCCCCAGGGCCTCACACAACATGAGGACAGCTCTGCCTGTGATTCCTCTATTTTAGCCAAAGGCTTTCAATTTTATGAAATATTACCTTTGATCTTACATCTTACAGTCTTCTGTTATGGATTGACTCTAATTTGTCATGAATAACACCTAGGTGGTTATAAGGTAGACTCCAAACAAGACAGCAAAATTTTTGTCCACGGGAACCGTCTTTTATTTCATTTCTGTAAGTCCTAAGCACCAATGATTTTCACAGAATCAAAATTTAATGGAGACTTCTGCTCCCAGGAAGAGGGAGTAGACATTTTTTCCCTACTCTTCTCAGTAACTACAAGCAGAAACCTTGGACATACATACAAAACAAACATAAAAACACTCTGAAAGGTGGAGAGAAGAAGGTAGACCAGCTAGGGACCTCAGGATCTTAGGAGCAACGTGGTAGTGAGTTCTCTGAGGTTTTCTTTTTGCCTTATATAACCCAGATATGGAGCCAGAGAAGCTGGAAACCCAGAAATGCAGATCAAAAATCCCTAACAAAAGGCTGCTCCCTCTAGTCCAGAGGGATGGGGCAGCTTAGCTACAAAGAAGTATTTTAAATAATTGCCTACTCTAGCTAAACACCACAGAATAAACAGTGGCTCCATCACCACTCACACCAGCAAAAGCCCAGACACCCACTTTTGCCAGGCTATAACAAGACACCCCAACATCACCACCAGGGTAGTATCAGAGAAGGCCAAGAGAGAGCCAGGACTTCCACACATACCCTTTCAGCAGTAACAAGACACCCCCTTCCTGCTGGGGAGGTGTCAGGAGGCCTAGTGGAGTCAGGGCTTTCAACTTGGTCATGGTAATGAAACCACCCCCTACTGTGCTGTCAGTGAAGACACATAGGGATCTGGATCTCCCAATCCCATTCAGCAGTAAGGATGTACTTCTACTTCCACCTGACAGTAACAAAATAACACCCCATAGTCCCCTGCCAGAATAGTATCAAAAACACCCAGCTAAAACAGAAGGTTTAATTAAGATCCAGCCTGTCACAACATGATAGCCCAACAGTCCAGGTTTTAAGAAAAAATCAATGATTATACCAAGAATAAGGAAAATTTCAGACTGAATGAAAAAGGCAATCAATAGATGCCAACACCAAAATGACACAGGTACTTGAATTATCTGACAAAGATTTTATAGTAGCCATTATAAAAATGCTTCAATGAGCAATTACAAACACATTTGAAACAAATGAAAAAATGGGAAGCTTCAGCAGGGATATAGAAAATCTCAGTAAAGAAAAATAAGATAGTTATAAGTCAACTGTATTTCAGTAAAGCAGGGGACTGGGGAGACAGAGAAGATATGAATAAGAATCAAATGGAAATTTTAGAACTCAAAAATAAAACAACTGAAATGGAAAGTTCAGTGGAAGGGCTCAACAGCAGCTGTGCGCTGGAGAGTACAGAGGAAAGTCAACAAACCAGACATTAGAACCATAGAAATTACCCAATCAGAACAACAGAGAAAAATAGGCTAAAGAAATGAATAGAGCCTCAGGCACCTATGGGACTATAAGAGAAGATCTAATATTTGTAGCACTAGAGATCCAGAAAGAGAGGAGAAAGAAGGGAAACTGAGAAAGCAATCAAAGAAATAATTGCTGAAAACTTCTAAAATTTGGCAACAGATACAAATATATGGATTCAAGAAGCTGAGAAAATCCTGAACAGGATAAACTCAAAGTAGTCAGTTCCCAGAACACATCAGAATTAAAATTCTGAAAACTAAAGGCAAAGAAAAAAATCTTAAAAACCAAAGGAAAACAATACTTTATCTATAGGGGAAAAACAATTTGAATGTTAGCAGATTTCTTATCAGAGACCATGAAGGCCATAGGAGTGGCACAATATTATTCAAGTGCTGAAAGAAAAGAACAGTCAATCCAGAATCCCATAACTGGCTAAATATCCTATAACAATGAAAGAGAAATCAAGGCATTCTCAAATGAAGGCAAAATATTAGAATGTGTCATAAGCTTCAACAAAAAAAGAACAGTAAGAGGAAGTTCTATAAACAGAAAGGAAACAATAAAATAAGGAAACTTGGAACATCAGGAAGAAAGCAAAAATGCAGTAGCAAAATATAGGTAACTACAAAAGGCTTTTTTTTTTTCCCTGAGTTTATAAAATTATGTTTGACAGTCAAAGCGAAAATGTAACACTGTCTGATGTGGCTATCAGCAGGTGAGTCTTCTACAGGTTTTGTTAGATTTGTACCTAAATGTTTCTTTTCTTTTCTTTTGAGCAAATGTAAATAGTATTGTATTTTTAATTTCAGTGTCTATATTTTCATTACTAGTATATAGAAATACTATTAATATTTGCATATTAATCTGTATCATATGACATTGTTGAACTCATTTACTAGTTCCAGGAGATTTTTTATAAATTCCTTGGAATTTTCTATCTAGACATCATGTCATCTGCAAAGAGGGACAATTTTACTTCTTCCTTTCTAATCTGTATGCCTTTTATTTCCTTCTCTTGCCTTATTGCGATGTATAGGGTTGACAGAGGATACAAATTACCAGTATCAGAAATAAAAGAGAGGTCATCACTACTGATCTAACAAAAAAGGCATTAAAAGGATAACAAAGGAATACTATGAACAACTCTATGCCCACAAACTTGATAACTCAGATGAAATGGGCTAATTCCTTAAAAGATACAGACTATCAAAACTTACAAAGGAGAAAGAGATAATCTGAACAGGCCTGTATCTAACAAAGAAATTGAATCAATAATTGATCACTTTTCAAAAAATAAAACACCAGACTCTTTGATTTCACTGGTAAATTATACAAAACATTTAAAGAATAAGTGATATAAATTCTCCATAATCTCTTCCAGAAAATAGAAATAGAAGGAACACTTCTTAACTCATTTTATGAAGCCAGTATTACCCTAATACTAAAACTGGTTAAAGATATTACAGGAAAGGAAAACTACAGACAAATATCTCTTAAGAACAAAGATGTGAAATCCTCATCAAAATTGTAGCTAATGAAATCCAACAATGTAAAAAAAAAGAATTATACAGCACAACCAAGTTGTATTTATTCAAAATATGCAAGGCTGGTTCAAAATTCAAAAGTCAATTCATGTAATCCACCAAATCAAGAGGGTAAAGAAGTGAGAGTGGCTTCAGCATCATGGTGAAGTAAGCCCTTCCCTTAGTCTCTCCCTCCTAAGATACAATGAAAAGAGACATTCATAAGCCAAAAGAGGACATCCACACAACACCATAGACACCTGAGAGATCCACACAGCCATATGTCTGAAGATGGGAGTGCTGGACCCCCGCAGAGGCAGTGGGAGGAGGTAAGTGGATTGCCTCTCCCTTCCCACTCGCAGCAATCTAGGGCATGGGACCTCAAGAGGTGGCCAGCACATGACTGAGAGGAGATGGAGGAAAAGGCAGCCCTCCATGGGAAGGCTTTCACTCTCAAAGTTGCCTCTCAGTCCATGGGGATGCTTCACACCAAGGTGGCTAAACAACCGTGGGGGTGCCCTCACCAAGCCGAACAGCCCAAGTGGGCAGCCAGTGAGTGCAGAGAGGAAGTACTGGTGGGAAAGAAGGTGCCCCTTCCACCCCATCCCACCTGGTGCATTAGCTCAGCTGGCTGGCCAGGGCAGGGGATCCCTGCCAGAGCGCCTGTGCCTATGTGTGTAAAGCAGTGGCAACCAAATGCACAAAGTCTTATCAGCACAGCTTCCAACAGATGGTACAACTGCCAGGGGTTGTGGCGGGCTCAGAAAACACAGCTACTGCCCTCCCCACAGTGGTGGCAAGTGGAATCTGTGCCCAGATACTACCACTATGTGATGACAAAAGTCCACCCCATCAAACAGCATGAAGAAATGTATTAACACTCCAGACCAGAAGGAAAATGACAAGTACCCAAAAATTAATCCTGAAGTCACAGAAATTTATAATCTAAATGACAGAGAATTCAAAATCGTTAGCATGAAGAAACTGAACTAGTTATAAGAATATTCATAAAGACAGTTTAATAATCTCAAGAATAAAATTAATAAACAGAGGGAATTCTTCACAAAGGAGATCAAAATTATACAAAAAAATCAGAAATGTTGGAGATAAATAACACAATGAATGAGATTTTAAAAAATCTAGAATCCTTAAAGAAACAGAGCTGATATTATGGAGGACAGAATTAGTAATTTAGCAGACAGAAATATAGACCTGCTTCAGGTGGAGGAGGAAAGAGGACTAAGACTAAAAAGAAATGAAGAAATTCTCCAAGAAATATCCGACTCAATTAAGAAATTCAACATAAGGATTATAGGTGTTCCACAGGAAGAAGAGAGGGAGAAAGGAGCAGAGAGCTTGTTCAAAGAAATAATGGTTGAGAACTTCCAAAACCTGGAGAAGGAGCTGGAATTACATGTAAATGAAGCTAATAGAACTCCTCATTACATCAATATAAAAAGACCTTCTCCAAGGCACATATTACTAGTAAAACTGGTGAAAGTCAATGATGAAGGTAAAATATTAAAGGCAGCAAGGAAGAAGAAAATAACCTACACAGGAACCCTTATCAGGCATTCAGTGGATTTCTCAGCAGAAAACTTACAGGCTAGGAGAGATTGGAATGATATTTTCAAAATACTGAAAGACAAAAACTTTCAGCCAAGAATATTCTATCCAGCAAAACTATCCTTCAGATGTGATGGAGAAATAAAAACTTTCCCAGATAAATGAAAGTTGAGGGAGTTCATCACCACAAGAACCCCTCTACAAGAAATGATCAAGGGGGCCCTTATACTTGGGGAAAAAAAGAAAGGGTTTACAAAGCCTTGAGCAAAGAGATAAATGACAGATACAATCAGAAAATTGCAGTTTTATTTACAATAGCCAAAAACTGAAATAATCTAGATGCCCTTCAATGGTTGAATGGTTAAACAAATGCTTGCAGATGGAATTCTACTTGGCAATAAAAAGAAATGAACTATTGATACATGCAACAAAAGACTCCAAAAAGCAAAAGCAATACTGAGACAAAAGAACAAAGCTGGAGGCATCACAATCCCTGACTTCAAAATATACTACAAAGCTACAGTAATCAAAACAGCATTGTACCAATACAAAAACAGACACACAGACCAGTGAAATGTCATTGAAAGTCCAGAAACAAAACCACTCATCTACAGACAGCTCGTCTTCAACAGAGGAGCCAAGAACATACAATAGAGAAAGGAAAGTCGCTTCATAAATGATTTTGGGATAACCAGACAGCCACATGCAAAAGAATGAAAGTAGACTATTATCTTACACCATACACAAAAATTAACTGAAAATGGATTAAAGACTTGAAAGTAAGATGTGAAACCATAAAACTCCTAGAAGAAAATATAGGCAGCACACTCTTTGACATCAGTCCTAGAAGCATCTTTTTGAATACCATGTCTACTCAGGCAAGGGAAACAAAAGAAAAAATAAACAAATGGGACTACCTCAGACTAAAAAGCTCTGGTTGGCAAAGAAAACCAGGAACAAAATGAAAAGACAACTCACCAAACTGGGAGAAAATATTTGCTAATCGTATATCCAACAAGCGGTTAATCTCCAAAATATACAAAGAACTCATACAACTTAACAACAAAAAAATAACCCAATTAAAAAATGGGCAGAGGATCTCAACAGACATTTTTCCAAAGAAGATATACAGATGGCCATCAGGCACATGAAAAGATACTCAATGTTACTAATTATTAAGGAAATGTAAATCAAAATTGCAATGAGATATCACCTTATACCTGTTAGAATGGCTATAATTGCCAAGACAAAAAATAACAAATATTGGAGAGGTTGTGGAGAAAACAGAACCTTCATACACTGCTGCTGGGAATGCAAACTGGTGCAGTCACCATGGAAAACAGTATGGAGATTTCTCACAAAATTAAAAATAGAAATACCCTATGACCCAGCTATCCCAGTACTGGGTATTTATCCAAAGAACTTGAAATCAACAATTCAGAGATTTATGCACCCTTGTGTTCATTGCAGCATTTTTCACAATAGCTAACGTGTGGAAGCAACATAAGTGTCAATCAACTGATGAATGGATAAAGAAGATGTGGTATATATACACAATGGAATACTACTCAGTCATAAAAAGAAAACATCGTCCCATTTGCAACAACATGGATAGGCCTTGATGGTATTATGTTAAGCGAAATAAGCCAGACAGAGAAAGACAAACATGATGTGATTTCACTCATATTTTGAAGATAAACCCTCGGACAAAGAGAACAGATTAGTGGTTACCAGAGGGGAAGGGGGTTAGGAAATGGGCATAAGGTGTAAAGGGTCACATATATATGGTGACTGACAAATAATAATGTACAACTGAAATTTCACAATTTTATAAACTGTTATGACCTCAATAAAATAATTTTTAAAAAGGAGGCTAAAGAAGCAAAATTGTATGATCATATCAGTTGATGCAGAAAAGCGTATGGTAAAATCCAACCCATTAATGCTTTCACAAAAAACCTTTTAGAAAAATAACCAAAACAAAAAGTGACAAATGTCACTCATACACTGTTGGTGGGAATCCAAACTGGTGCAGCCACTATGGAAAACAGTATGGAGATTTCTCAAAAAATTAAAAATAGAAATTC
Organism: Equus asinus; assembly: GCF_041296235.1. NCBI lineage: Eukaryota > Metazoa > Chordata > Mammalia > Perissodactyla > Equidae > Equus > Equus asinus. Next base: position 25,592,082 of record NC_091813.1, read on the forward strand.
CATGTGACCCAGCCATCCCACTACTGGGTATCTATCCAAAGAACTTGAAATCAGCAATTCCAAAAGTCCCACCATGCACCCCTATGTTCATCACAGCATTATTCACAATAGCCAAGACGTGGATGCAACCTAAGTGCCCATCGACTGATGACTGGTTAAAGAAGATATGGTATATATATATATAATGGAATACTACTCAGCCACAGAAAAGGATAAAATCGTCCCATTCACAACAACATGGATGGACCTTGAGGGTATTATGTTAAGTGAAATAAGCCAGATAGAGAAAGACGAACTCTGTATGACTCCACTCATAGGTGAAAGTTAAACATATAGACAAAGAGGACTGATTGGTGGTTACCAGGGGAAAGGGGAGGTGAGGGGAGGGCACAAAGGGTGAAGTGGTGCACCTACAACATGACTGACAATAACGTACAACTGAAATTCCACAGGTTGTAAACTATCATAATCTTAATAAAAAGTTAAAAAAAAAAAAAGCCTTTTAGACAACTAGCAATGGGGAGAATGGAATTCCTCAGCTTGATAAAGAGCATCCACAAAACTCTACAGCTGTCATACTCAATGGTGAGAAACTGGACTCTTCCTCCCTGAGGTCATTAACAAGGCAAGAATAGTCCCTCTCAACATTTCTATTCTACATCATGCTGAAAGTCCTAACCTAGCATAATAAGACAAGAATAAGTAAATAAAATGTATATGTAGTGAGAAGGAAGAAACAAAATTGTTTTCTTGCACACGACATGTTTGTCTATATAGAAAATGACATAGACCCTCCCACCAACAAATGAAACAAAACTCCTGAATCTAATAAGCAACTATTGCAAAGTCACAGGATACAAGGTTAAGACACAAAACTCAATTAATTGCCAGTACATCATTTTAAAAAAGCGGAATTTGAAATGAACAAACTTGCAAAACTCAAAAAGTGGGAGAAAAGGAAACAATTCAATTAGATAGGGACAAAAGATGAGAAAAGACATGTCATTGAAGAAGACACAAAGATAACAAGCCCATGAAAAGGTGTTGAAGATCATTAGCTACCAAGGAATTGCAAATTAAAACCATGATGAAATACTACTACTCACCTTGGCTAAAATAAGAAAGAGTGACATCAGTGCTAGTGAGGATATAGAGAAATTGGATCATTCATACATTTCTGGTGGAAACGTAAAATCGTACAGCTTCTCTGGAAAATGATTTGGCAATTTCTTTAAAAACTAAACATGTAACTATTGTATGACCCAGCAATTGCACTCCTGGGCATTTATCCCAGAGAAATGAAGACTGAACTTTCATACAAAGACCTGTATACAAATTTTTATTTTTGTATACAAATTTTTATTGCAGTTTTATTTACAATAGCCAAAAACTGAAATAATCTAGATGCTCTTCAATGGTTGAATGGTTAAACAAATGGTTGTGGATAGAATTCTGCTCGGCAGTAAGAAGGGATGAACTACTGATACACGCAACCACTCAGCTGAACCTCTAGAGAATTATGCTGAGTGAAAAAAGTCAGTTCCAAAGGTCACAGATTTTATGATTTCATTCATATAACATTCCTGAAATGATAAGACTATAGAAATGGAGAACAGATTAGTGGTTGCTAGGGGTAAAGTGCGGGTGGGAGTAGAAGGGAAGTGGATGAGGCTGTGAAAGAGCGACACGAGGCATCTTGGTGGTGATGTAAAGGTCCTGCATCTTGACAGTATCCGTGTCAATATCCTGGTTGGGATACTGTACTATGGTTTTCAAGATGCTACTATTGAGGGAAACTTGATAAAGGTACACAGGATCTGCTATTTCTTACAACCACATAGGAATCTACAATTATCTCAAAATTAAAACTCAATTTTAAAAATTCAGTGAAAGTTTATTCACTCAGTTGAACCAAATCTAAAAAACAAAACCCCATTTAGTCATTTTCCAAAGGTCACAACACACACACATGCACACATTATGAAATGAACATTACACTGCACTTCCAATCAATTCGTATCACCTGAGGAAAATCATTATATCTCATATGAACATATCTGTCTACAACTCTAACTTTGTACACCCAGAGCCTAGAAGGTATGAAGAAATTAGGCAATGGCTAAAGATAAATTGAATAGACCCTATCTCCTCTTTCTTTCCTGTCCCTGATTTTTACCTTTATACCTTTGGAAACTTTGAGTATGTTTACTATAAGCTAAGACTTTTGCTATTTTCCCGGATAGAAATATGTGTAAAAGTTAAAGAAGATGGCATACCTAAGAAGATAAATACATGTGGATTAAAACTTCATCTGGCCTAGAGAGATTGCATAGACAATAATAAATGAATAAAATTTTAATTTCAAAAAATCATCAATATTCAGGGGCCGGCCAGGTGGCACAGCGGTTAGGTGCACACATTCCACTTCAATGGCCCGGGGTTCACCAGTTAGGATCCCAGGTGCAGACAGGGCACTGCTCATCAAGCCATGCTGTGGTAGGCATCCCACATATAAAGCAGAGGAAGATGGGCACAGATGTTAGCTCAGGGCCAGTCTTCCTCAGCAAAAAGAGGAGGATTGGCAGCAGATGTTAGCTCAGGGCTAACCTGCTTCAAAAAAAAAATCAACAATATTCAAAAAGTTCATCAGTCATGAAAAGTTTTAACCTAGGAATATTAAAATTAAAAATTCTCATCACTGGCCCTCTCATAAAAAAATAAAATAAAATACATGTAAAATAGAGTGCATGGTTCTCATCATACATTCAATTCTAAGCACTCTTCCTTTTATATTTTTTCTTTTAAAGTTATAAAATAAAATGCACTGATTTAACTTTGAGACAGAATATAATTTTTTTTTTTGGTAAGAAGATTAGCCCTGAGCTAACATCTACTGCCAGTCCTCCTCTTTTTGCTGAGGAAGACTGGCCCTGAGCTAACATCCGTGCCCATCTTCCTCTACTTTATATGCAGGATGCCTACCACAGCATGGCTTGCCAAGCGGTGAGACGTCCGCACTGGGATCCGAACTGGCGAACCCCGGGGCCGCTGAAGCGGAATGTGAGCACTTAACCCCTGCACCACCAGGGGGGCCCCCAGAATATAAATTTGAGACAAGAAAGCAAATTAGAAATTCTTCCAAGTAATTTCATTAATTCATTCAACGTCTAATGAGCACCTACTCTGTTACAGGCAGTTAATGTACGTCAGTGAACAGAACAGCCTGCACTCCTTCCCGACACTTCTATTCTAGCAGTCATCATCCTAGAGTAATATCCGTACTTTAAAAGAAAATATATTAAGAACCATTTTTGTATCATGGATAGTTCTGTAAGCATAGGAAGGTTGAATTACCGTTGCTTTGGAAACCATAGTTTTTTTACGTCCTTTCTATTCTTGTTCATAATAGCTCAAAACTGCAAATGTTCATCAACAGGTGAACAGATAAACAAACTGCACTATATTTATCTGATGCGCTATCATCCAGCAACAAAAAGACAATGAATTGCTGATACAGCCAACAAAAAGGATGAATCTCAAAAACGTTATGCTGAGCAAAAGATACCAGACACAAGAGTACATATCACGTAATTCAATCATATGAAACTCTAGAAAAGACAAGTCTACTCTATAGTGGCAGGAAACAGATCAATGGTTGCCTGGGGCTCAGGTTGGGGGAAGTTGACAGGGAAAAGGAGTAAAAGAAATGTTATATATCTTGATTGTGGTGTTGGTTACATGGGGGTATAAATTTTTCAGAATTCATGGAAATGTACACTTAAAATGAATATATTTTATAATATGTAAATTGTTACTCAATAACATAGATATAAAAAGTCAATCAATCTAATTCCCATTATAGAATAAAAGAGACATAAACAGACTATTATTAGAATTAACAGAATAACTGAGAAAGTCATATAATCATGAAATTAGAGTCAGAGAAAGCATTTGACAAAATCAGAACCAACTCATGATTTAAAAAGTCTCTTAGCGAATAGAAATAGAAGCCTATTTAGAAAACAAACAACCAAAATCTCCTTCAATAAATGTTGAAAGTTTCCCTCTTGAGAATGAGTATGAGATAATGTCTGTTATCACCACTTCTTTTTAATATTGTACCAGAAGTTCTGGCCAATAAAATAAGACTAGAAAAGAAAAGTATAAGGATTAAAAAATAAACAAATAAAATATTATTCACACCTTACATTATTGCTTATACTGAAAATTCAAAGGAATCTATAGAGAAATGAAATGTAGTAGCATCTTTGGGTCAATATATAAAAATTAATTGTATGCCTGTATGTTTAGACCAAATATTTGGAATGAAATTTTAAAAGGTCTGTCATTTACAAGTGTTTTGCCAGTCTCAGCCTATCAATAACCAATGTCATGGCTAGACCAGCCCTTGTGGTTCTTATTAAGACTGCAAGATGCCCTTCAGCAATAACCATGAGCAAACTTTGAAAAAAAATGGTTTATTACTCACAGGTCCTGGAAAGCACGTGGCACACCTAGGGCCACACAGAGAGGTCACAGGTAGAATGAGAGAGAGAGAGAGCATGCGCAGGCCTGGGGTTCTGCTTTTATTGGGGTGAAGGGTGGGGACCTAGGATTTTGCCAGTTCGCTCTTTATTGGTGAACTTAAAATGCAAGAGTAGGATTTAAAGCACAAGAAAAGGAAAAACAAGTGGCTCAAATGGTCAGTTATCTCAAAATCAACCAATATCTCTAAAACAAAGCAGCCTGAGGGGGGCCGGGGGGAGTAGGGAGTGTGGCTTGGCTCTGTATCTAGTTGTGTGGTTGGCAATGTGTTTACTCAAGATAGCCCGCTTTAAGTCAGGCAATTACATTGCAAAAAAAGAAAAACCAACTGTCAGGGCTTACGTTATAACAAGCATCAAAAATTAAATACCTTGGCTTAAACCTGATGAAAGATGTGCGAGATAGCTACACAGAAAATTTTAAAATGTCGCTAAACAAAATTGAAGACCTAAATAAAAGAAGCGATATATCATGTTCAGATATTGCAAGACTAACTGTTGTAAAAATACCAGTCCCCCCAATTTGATCACTAGAGATAACACAATCAAAATAAAAGTACAGAGCTGGCCCTGACAGCCTGGGGATTAAAGGTCAGCCCTCTCACCACTTTGGCAGTCAGCGTGAGGTTCCCAGGTGCAGAACCACACCACCCGTCTGTCAGTAGCCATGCTGTGGTTGTGGCTGACATAGAAGAAGTAGAAGGACTTACAACTAGAATATGCAACTAAGCACTGGGGCTTTGGGGAGGGAAAAAAAAAGAGGAAGATTTGGCAACAGATGTTAGTGTGGGGCTAATCTTTCCCAGCAAAAAAAATTAAAAATTAAAAAATTTTTAAAAGCCCAAACAGTGTTTTTTTTAGGAATTTGACAAGTGAATTCTAAAATTAGAATTTTAATAGGTCAAAATTAGCTAAAGCATCCTGAAAAACATTGGAAGACTTATACTATCCAGATGCCAAGGCTTGTAATAAAATTAAAGTAATTAAAACCATGTGATATTTGTGTAAGAATAGAGGCATATTACAAAATAGGGAATCAAGTAACAAATCCATGTATGTACAGTTTACAATACAGGTGCCAGAGCATTGCAGTTGAAAAGGATGGCCTGATAAGTAGTACTGGGTGAACTGAATAAGCATACAGAAAAAATGAATATCCAAGGATTCCTCACACCATACACAAAAATCAACTACAGATGGATTATAGATTTAAACGTAAAGTATAAAGCAATGAAGTTTCTAAATGTTAGTATAGGATAATAACTTTATGAATTTGAGTTGACAAAGATTTCTTAAACAGGACACAACAAGCACTAACTTCATTTTCATTTTGTTTTTTCCAGTTTTATTGAGGTGTAATTTACATACAACATTGTGTAAGTTTAACCTTAATAATCTGATTATTTGATACCCTTATATATTGAGAAACGATTACCACAATAAGGTTAATTAACACATCTATCACCTCACATAATTACAATTTTTTGTGTGTGGTGAAAACATTCAAGATTTACTCGTTTAGCAACTTTCAAGTATATACTACAGTACTGTGAAATATAGACATCATTCTATATATTAGATCTCCAGAACTTATTCATCTTGTAACTAGAAGTTCATTACTTTTGACCAATATCTCCCCATTTTCCCCACTCCCAGCCCCTGGAAACTACCATTCTATTCTCTGTTTCTATGAGTTTGGCTTTTTAAGATTTCACATACAAGTGAGATCATATAGAACTTGTCTTTTTTCCGTCTGACTTATTTCACTTAACATAATGCCCACAAGTTCCACCCATGCTCTCGCAAATGACAGAATTTCCTTCTTTTCTATAGTTGGACAATATTCCATTTTACATATATATATATATATGTATATATATATATATATATATATAAACATTCTTTTAATCCATTCATCCATCAATGAACACTTAGGTTGTTTCCATGTCTTAACTGTTGTGAATAATGCTGCAATGAACAGGGGGACAGATATCTTTGAGATAGTGATTTTATTTCCTTCAGATATATACCCAGAAGTGGGATTGCTATGATACATCATGCGGTAGCTGTATTTTTAGAGGAACTCCCATACCATTTTCCACAGTGGCTATACCAATTTACATTCCCGCCAACAGTGTACAAGCGTTACCTTTTCTCAACCTCCTCACCAACACTAGTTATCTCTTGCCTTTTTGATAATAGCCATTCTAGCAGGCATGAGATGATATCCTATTGGGGTTTTGATTTGAGTTTCCCTGATGATTAGTGATGTTGAGCATTTTTTCATGTACCTGTTGAGCATTTGTATGTCTTCTTCAGAAAAAAAATCCTCTGCCCATTTTTTAATCAGATTAATTTGTTGTTTTGTTTTGGCCATTTTTGTCTATTGAATTGTTTGAGTTCCTTACATATTTGGGATAACAACTCTTTATCAGATATACGGCTTGTGAATATTTTCTCCTGTTTCAAAGTTTTCCTCTTCATTTTGTTGAGTGTTTCTTTTACTGTGCAGAGCTTTTTAGTTTTACGTAGTCCCACTTGTTGACTTTTACTCTTGTTGCTTGTGCTTTTGATGTCACATCCCCAAAATTACTGCCAAAACCAGTGTTAAAGAGCTGTTTCCCTATGTTTTCTCCTAGGAGTTTTATGGTTTCAGGTCTTACATTTAAATCTTTAATCAATTTTGAGTTAATTTTTGTGAGTAGTGGAAGATAAGGGCCCAATTTCATTCTTTTGCATGTGAACATCCAGTTTTCCCAACATCCTTTATTGAAAAGGTTATATTTTCCTCCTCAAGTATTCTTGATTCCCTTGTCAAATGTTTGTTGATAATATACGCATGTATTTATTGCCAGGCTCTTGATTCTATTCCATTGGTCCATGTGTCTTTTTTATAGTGCCAATATAACACTGTTTTGGTTACTAGAGCTTTGTGGTATAGTTTGAAATCAAGAAGTATGATGATTTCAGCTTTGTTCTTTCCCAGGATTTTGGCTATTCAGGGTCTTTTGTAGTTTCATATAAATTTTAGAATTGTTTTTTCTATATGTGAAAAATGCCATTAGAATTTTGATAGGAATTTCCTTGAATCTATAGATGGCTTTGGGGAGAATGGAAACTTTAACAATATTAATTCTTCCAATCCATAAACATGACTATCTTTCCATTTATGTGTGTCTTCTTCAGTTTCTTTCATCAATGTCTTATAGTTTCAGTATACAGATCTTTTTCTTCCTTGGTTAAAGTTGTTCCTAAGTATTATATTGTTTTTGATGCTATTATAAATGGTATTGTTTTCGTTATTTCACCTTCAGATATTTCATTGTTAGTGTACAGAAACACAACTTTTGTATGTCGATTTGGTATCCTATAACTTTACTGAATTTATTGATTAGTTCTAAGAGATTTTTGGTGGAGTCTTTAAAGTTTTCTATATATAAGATCATGTCATCTGCCAACAGAGACAATTTTACTTCTTCCTTTCCATTTGGATGCATTTTGTTTCTTTTTCTGGCCTAATTTCTCTGGCTAGGACTTCCAGTACTATGTTGAATAGGAGTGGTGAGAGTGGGCATTGTTGTCTTGTTTTTGATTTTAGGGTAAAAGCTTTTCACCATTGACTATAGTGTTAGCAGTGGGTTCGTTGTACACAGCCTTTAGTGTGTTGAGGTATGTTTCTTCTATAACCAAATTTTTGAGAGCTTTTATCATGAAAGGTGTTGAATTTTATCAAACCTTTTTTCTGCATCTATTGAGAGAATCATATAATTTTTTCCTTCATTCTATTAATGTGGTGTATCACCTTTATTGATTTGCATATATTGAACCACCTTTGTATCCCAGGGATAAATTCCACTCAATCATGGTATATGATTCTTTTCAATATGCTTTTGAATTTGGTTTGCTAGTATTTTGTTGAGAATTTTTGCATCTATATTCATCAGGGATATTGATCTATAGTTTTCTTTTTTCACAGTGCCCCTGTCTTGCTTTGGTATCAGGATAGTTTTAGCCTCATACAATGAGTTTGGAAGTATTCCCTCCTCTTAAATATTTTGGAAGAGTTTGAAAAGGTTTGGCATTAATTCTTCTTTAAATGTTTGGTAGAATTCATCAGTGAAGCCGTCTAGTCCTGTACTTCTCTTTGCTGTGAGTTTTTAAATTACTAATTCAATCTCCTTGGTCTTTATTGATCTGTTGAAGTTTCTGTTTCTTCATAATTCAATCTTGGTAAGTTATAAGTTTCTGCTAATTTATACATTTCTTCCAGGTTATCCAATTTGTTGGTGTATAATTGTTCATAGTAGCCTCTTATGATCCTTTGTATTTCTATGATATCAGTTGTAATGTCTCCTTTTTCATTTATAATTTTATTTATTTGAGTCCTCTCTCTTTTTTCTTGGTTAGCCTAGCTAAAGTTTTGTCAATTTTGTTTATCTTTTCAAAAAACTAACTCTTAGTTTCATTGATTTTTTTCTATTGTCTTTCTAGTCTCTACTTCATTTATTTATGCTCTGATCTTTGTTATTGCCTTCCTTCTGCTAACCTTGGGCTTAGTTTATTCTTTTTATAATTTCTTAAGGTGTGAAGCTAGGTTGTTTGAGATCTTTCTTTCTTCTTAATGTGGGAATTTGTTGCTATAAACTTACCTCTTGGAGCTGTTTTTTCTGTACTCCATAAGTTTTGGTATGATGTGACTTCATTTTTGTTTGTCTCAAGATACTTTCTGATTTCACTTTTGATTTCTTCTTTGACCTACTGGCTGTCCAGGAGTGTGTTGCTTAAATTCCACATATTTGTGAATTTTCCAGTTTTCTTGCTGTTAATGATTTCTAGTTTCATACCATTGTGGTCAGAAAAGATACTTGATATGATTTGAGTCTTCTTATATTTGTTAAGTCTTGCTTTGTGGCCCTACATATGATCTATCCTGGAGAATATTCTCTATGCACTTTGAGAAGAAAGTGTGTTCTGTTGCTGTTGGATGGAATGTTCTGTATATGTCTGTTAGGTCCATTTAGTCAATAGTGTTAATTCAGGTCCATTATTTCCTTAATTTTCTTCCTAAGTGATCTACCCATTGTTGAAAGTGGGGTACTGTAGTCCCCTACCATTATTATATTGCTGTCTATTTCTCCCTTCACTTCTGTTAGTATTTGCTTTAAATATTTATGTGCCCCTATGTTGGGTACACATGTATTTACTTCAAAAAGATAAATGTTTTGTGTTAGTGTAGGATGGGTGTGGCTCCTGCCAGGTCCCTGGGAGGGCTCCTGTCTGGTCACTGGATGGGCCCCTGGGTTGGCAGGACTGGCCTTGGATCATGGCTGAGAGGAGCTGGAACTGAGCCCTAGGGCTGTTGCAGGTTTCACAGCCAACACTGCAGTCTGTGGACCTGGCTCTGGAGACACAAGTGGACATGTTTTCTGACAGTTCCTTGGGTGGGCTGGACTGCTCCCTTACCATGGCTGGTGAGGCTGGAGCTGAGTATAAGGATGTTTTAGGATATCCTAAGAAACAGATGTGTCTCTCATGGGCTCCCTGTGCCAGCAGGACTACTTGCAGACTGTGGCCGGGATGCTCTAGAGTCCAGTTACAGGGCCCTTTCAGAACTACAAGGTGAGTTTGGCAAGCTCACCTGCAGAGGGTCCCCAACCATGGCCAAGCGGGGCTGGAGCCAGTTCAGGGGCCACTTCAGGGTCCACAGCCAGGATTGAGGTCTATATGCCCATTGCCTGGCACATGGGTGGGCATGACTCCTCCCAGGTCCCTTAGTGTATAGTGCTGGTGACATTACCAAAGGCAAATGGGGCTGTAGCTGAGTCCTCAGAGGTACAAAGCAGTTTCCAGGTCTGTAGCCAGGACCACAGTCACCAAGTCAGCCACCTGGGCACAGGCCTGCCTTCTCAAAAGGCTCTCCTGAGTCTTGGACTGTACCAGGGTTTCACATTCAAAAGCATCAAAAGATCATTGGGGGAAGCTGAGTGAAGGGCATAAAAGAACTCACTGTACTATTTTTGCAACTTCTTGTGAGTCTAAAATTATTTGAAAACAGAATATTTACTTAAAAAATCAACAAAAACATCATATAAGAATCAATTGGTTATTTGAAATTTACAATAAAAACATTGTATAATGTATTATTATTTGTAAATTGTGTGCTACACATTCTTTATACCAATTAAATCTTTAATAAACTTTCATAAACATATATGCACATCAAGGCCAGGAGTAGGCACAAGATTTGAGGAGGGACTCACGCTCAGGGCCACACAAGTGTCTCACACTAGTGCCTGCACTGATATGCTTATGGATCTCTCACTCCACCCTCAACTCATTGGAGGGCCAGTTGTTGGAGGATTGGCAAAAGATGTTAGCTCAGGGCCAATCTTCCTCACCAAAAAAAAAAAAAAAAAAGCCCCCCAAGAAACAAAAGATGTTGTGAGGAATAAAATAAAGAAAATTTTCTCTTAATCTTCACATTCATTAAAGAAAAAAACAACTTTGAAAGCAATGAGGGGTATGAGAAAGTCCAGCAGATTCTGGAACAAATTCCCCAGAGAGAAGAAGAATTAGAAACTAGAGAAATTGAATCAGGCTGGGCAAAAGATAAACTGTATATAATAGGAGAATAAGGCAAAACTATGAAGCCAGTTCAAAAAGAAAAAAGGACTTCAAGGAGAAAAGTAGAAATGCAACCCTTGGTTCGCTGGGAGAACAGAATCAAGGAGCATCTCCTGAGCTCTAAATAACTGAAAAGAAAAAAAAAGAAACCTCATTAGGAATAATGATCTTTCTCATTGAAGAAAGGTAAAATCCAGCTTCCCATCCTTTATTTGTGACTAAGAAATTTGTCTAACCTTTACCTTCCTGAAATCATTATTTATGTTATATTGATCACTGTTCTTAATCAAATCCTCTTCTATGTAAATATTCACATGCAGTGTGCTTCTTGGCACTAGCTATCTTGTGATAAGCAAAAAAACAGTTTGGGATCTTAATACTAATTATGAATGTAACTGAACTTAATCTCAGTTTCATTCAACTCCTCTCTTGCAATTAGCCTCTCTCAGCCCTGACTCTCCACACCCCAGCCAAGAGAAAAACCACCCTGTGATTGAACAAGCTTTCCTGGGTGTTCTTTTAATCATAAAAATCCAAATTTAAAGGATAGGTCATTCATTGAATTTCCTTTTTTTGTTGTTACAAAGTAATGACAAATGCATATTTACGAAAATCATGTTTGAAAAGAATCTGGGTGCTTTTTCTTTTTCTATTTTATGCCAGGAGTAAAGGTCAGTGCTTCAGAGACTGGCATAAGTTGCAGTTTCTGCCATTTCCTCCACTCTTTGCATCATCAAGATTGAGTGTCTAAAACGTCTTTTAACAAATGGGATGTTGGTTGGTTAGTTACATTTAACTTTTCCCTGGTGGCTACTTAGGTCCTCCCAATGGTGCTGGCAAGGCCCATCCTTCTCAGAGTGACTGGAAAGGTACAACCTGTTACTCAGTGACTGCCAGCAAATAAAGAACTTCTCTTGTTTCCCATTCTGCTTCCATTGCCAAATGGATGTGTTTCTCTAAAATCTAATAGCCTTTACCAGCTGCTGGATTGTGTTCTTTCCAGTCATTACTTGGACTTCCCACTTTCCATATTGTCCTGCCATTTTCACAGTGGGGGCCCCAGAGACAATGCAAAATAATCTCAAAACTATTGCGTCTGATGCCTCGTTAAAGCAAAGCAGTCACATCTTCCCTGTTCCCAAACTGCAACATCTTGGCAAACCAGCCTCTCATCCAAAGGTTTTCTCCCCAGTACATTTTGGAGCACTCTCCAATGCCTTTGTTGTCGTTACTTCCCAATTCAGGTCTTTGGACAAATGTATACCTCACTTTATACAAATAATTAATTCCTTAATAGTGGTGTGGAAATCAGATGTTAAAAATTAAAATGCATTTTAAATCTACTAGGAATAATTGTTGCATAAAAGAATTCCATTAGAATTATTTGATGCCTCAACTCTTCTTTGTCTCAAATGACCATCCCTAACTTATGTATGTGAAAAATGAAATGTTCATATGTCACATGTCCTTAACTATCAAATGCTCATGTGGGATATGTTCCAATTACCATCTCTCATTTCAGGGCATTAATTTGAATGCTGACCAATCAGAGTCACTGTTGATTTCCATTGTTTGGAAATCCTTTCTCCTTTTTTCTCTTTGTTTTTGAAGTGAAAGATAAATAAACCCCAGCCCTAGGATCATTTTCCTAGAAGCGTCAGGGATGGGCAGCAGGGTTGATATGAGGAGAACACACTAGAAGACCAGTGTCTGTCCTGATTGGCCAGTGCCTTGCTCTATTGGTCATTGAAGTTTTTGCTATCATCCCTTTTCATAGCAATGTTTTTGTGTCCTTTCAATAAGAAATATAAGGCATTAGTGTCTTGGATCAATCATCTAATAAATTGTTTCCCAAACTGTAGTCCAAGATATGCTAGTCACTTGAAATTTTCCCTCAATGTGTATGTGTTACTGACCAATAGTTTATCCATACATTTTGGGCATACTATTTCTTCTTACTAACCACCACACACAAAGCACAATCATTATCTATATCAGTATGGAGATTATTGAATCTTACTTAAAAATACAGGTTTCCCTCAGAATATTAAAAGTACTCTTTAAAAACAGGTTATCTTATGAAATATTTGTGAATAGTAAACATCTTAAGATCATAAAATTATTTGTTTTTCCTGGAACTGTGTTTGTCCTTTTTTTCATAAGGAGGTAGCATTCATAGTAAAAACCAAATGTCTATTTTTAATGCATTGCCAATTTCTTTTTAAAGGATGATTCTCCAGTCAAACAAGTGTAAGGAGTTTTGCCATCTATATTCTGCCTTTTGAAGATTAACTGGGCCCTGAAGAGTCTATGAAATTTTTTTCCTCTTCTCCTCCACAAAGCCCCCCAGTACATAGTTGCATATTCTAGTTATGGGTGCATCTGGTTGTGGCATGTGGGACGCCACCTCATTATGGCTTGATGAGCGGCGCCATTTCCGTGCCCAGGATCCAAACTGGTGTAACTCTGGGCCACCGAAGTGGATCACTCGAACTTAACCACTCAGCCACGGGCCTGGCTTGAGTCTATGAAATTTTATAACAAATCAATGGAATTAAATTTAGCTGAGTAATTTCCAAATATATATATTTGTGGGATATTTTATCTGGGGTATGCCTAATAACAAAGCTTTGGGAAATGCAGAACAAATACTTGCTCTCCACCTTGGGGTCATTTGCTAACTCAGAAGACGGGTTGATTAAAATCCAACACATAAAATATCAAATATCCTATAAAGTACCCCAACATTTGCAATATTATTAAGTAGTAGAATTCCAACAGAGAGGGAGCCCTTTTATTTGTTAGATGTTATAGAACCATGGCATGAGATGGAAGAAATGATGCTGGCATTTTAATGTTCTAATGTGATATTCATGACCTGGGGACTCAGGAACATACAAAGTCTGCTCCATTCTACCTCTAAGTAGAATGAATGGGTCACCACAGACCTTGACTTTCTTGGTAACACACCTATGTATCAAGGGCTGCCAATACGAAATAGCAAAACTAAAAATGAGCAGAGACAAATTGTCTTTGTTTTGAGATTAAGTTTACTTTGACATGCTGAAACAAGTGCCATTTCCTTAAATTAAGATTTTCCTAACGGGACATTCAATACACATCTGACTGACAAATTTTCCTGCCTTTCTTGACCCTTGCAGAGAAATTAGGGTACAGATTCCACATATGGCAGTAAACTGGGGGCTACAATTAATGCACGCAAGGTATTCCATAATCTGTTCCTATTAGCAGAATCTAAAGCTAAGGAAAGATCAATAAAAACAATTCTGTGTTATTCCTGGAAGGTTATTCCATAAAGCGATGATGAGTAAAAACAATGGCAAATCGTAGACAGACATACCTGTCCGCTCTGCATGGAGATGATTGTCCCAAAAGGCCCAGGTTTATGACACACCAAGAGGAAATTGGGATAAAGAGACCCCATGGCATGGTAGATCTGGACCTCTGGAATACCCGAAATATCTGGCAAAACCGTGAGCTTTCTCAAGCAGAGCACAAGTCACTAACTTTGCCTGACTACCTTTTGCTTGCTCTTACCATGTCCTGGCATTATATTTATTACATTTATTCTGTAGTTTGGAACACTGGTTAGATCGAACCTAACTGATTTAGCTACAATATTTTGTGCTAGCCTCAAAAAATATGGGCAAACACTGATATTTTATACTCTGTATTTTTTTCTAAGATAGTGTTCTCAATTCATTCTTTCAACAAATATTTGTTATGCACCCACTATGTGTCACACACTATTCTGGGACTCTTGGGTATATCCATTAATAAAACAAAGATCCCTGATCTGTTGTTCTTATATTCTGGTAGAGAAACATAGACAATATATGATAAATGTAAATGAAGGCTAAGAAAAAAAAAAAAAGAGCAGAACAGGACAAGGATGTTGAGAGTGTGGTGACTCTTGAAACAGCTAAGGAAATCAGCCAAGCAGACATCTGGGGAAAGGAATGTTCTGGGCAGAGGAAATAACTGAAGCACAGACCCCAGGGTAGTGGATGCCTGGCATGTTGGAGGAAAGCGAAGAGGCCAGTCTGGAGCAGAGAGACTGGACTGAGCAATAGGAAAGGAGGGCAGAGAGAGTGCTGGAGCAGGTGAGACCATGAAGGGCCTGTGGGCCATGGAGAAGACTTTGGCTCCTACTTGAGTGAGATGGGAGCCTTTGCATGGTTTTGAGCAGAGGAGTGTTGTGATATGACACATATTTTAAAAGGATCTTACTGTCTGCAGTAAAGAGAGTAAACTCTAGCGGGCTAAAGGAGACAAGCAGGAAGACCTTCTTGGAAGGCAAAACCCATAATCCAGGCAAGATATTACCACAGCTTGGATGTGGGCCATCACATGGGTGCAGGGGAAGTGAGAAGAGAGTGAGAGTGAGATAAAAAGACGACTCCAGGGGCTGGCCCTGTGGCATAGTGGTTAAGTCTAGCATGCTCTGCTGTGGCAACCCGGGCTCATGGGTTTGGATCTCAGGTGTGGACCTACACCACTCATCAGCCATGCTATGGAAGTGACTCACATACAAGATGGAAGAAGACTGGCACAGATGCTAGCTCAGGGCTAATCTTCCTCACCCAAAAAAACAAATAAATCAAAATAAAACAAAATTTAAAAAAGAGGACTCCAAGTGTAGTGGCCTGAGAAACTAGAACAATGACGTTATTATCAATTAAGACAGGAAAATTGTGGGTAGAACAGGTTTGAGGGGAAAAGATTAGGAGTTCAGTTTTGAGCACAGAAAATTTGAGGTGTTAGATGGACGTCCAAGTGGATATGTAAGTAGGAAGTTGGATATGTATGTCTAGAGTTTGGGACAGAGGAGGCTAGAGATTCCTTTTCATTTCTGATCTAATTATCCATTCAAAAGTAATAAAACATTCACCAAGGAAATTAGCACATTTCCCATACAGACACTGTGTAAGAGGGTGAGTTTTGCTGGAAGCCTTGAAAACAGATTCTCTGATTCTGGATCCTAACTGAAAAGCATATCCCAAAACATAATTTGACTTGATTTTGATTTGATTCTCTCACCTTAGTATTCTGTGCAGTGAGTGAAATTTCTCTAGATAGGAATGGCTTTCTGCCCATAAAATCCATTTATTCATTCATTCATGACAAACGTTTATGCAGCTCCTGCAACATGTAAGGCTCCTATTCTTCCCCGTAGTCCATTATCTTGTTTGAACAGCAAGACTAACCAAGGGGTCAGGCAAAAAATGAAATTAAAAGAAACGCCTTGTAGAACAAAAGTTGGAAGGACACCCTGGCAAACGCCTGATTTTGAGAAGAAATGACCGAGGGCATCATGATGTGAGAGCAACATTTCCCAGAATACAACAGCAGCACACTAAGGCTCTGTCTGTGCATCTTCGCTGCCCACAGAGGATTGTCAATGAAATATTTTACATGTAAAACATGTGTCTTATGCCTTATGGTTCCTTGAAAACTGAAAAATTGTCCTCACATACTCCGGTTTTTTTAAAAATTGGAGAAAGCAGAAGGTGAGATCAAGAAACTAATCTAAGAAAAACTAGGTCCCGGCATTTTAAAATTTGTTTTTTACTTTAAATGTCATGAGGCACAGTATTAGAAGGGTGTGGGACCCTTGTGGGTAGGGTGCAGTAGATAGACACTGTAAGATGTCCATTAGAAGTAGAAATTCAGTTCCATAAATGTGTGTTTAGTGTCCCCCATGAGCAAGGACTGGTTGGAAATATGAAGAGTACTGAGAACAGTCCTTCTCTCCAGTATTCATAGTGTAATAGGATACAGAACTTTATATAGACACACAAATGACACTTACACTAGGCAGACTGTGCTAGGTAGGGAAAGAAGAGATTAATTATGAAAGTGGTATGATTATGCTCCTTAGAGGAGTAAGGATTTCCACTAGGTCTTTAATAAAAAACTACTTATAAGGACCAGAAACCAAGATGGAGAAGAATTTTGATGCAGAGAGAACTTGAGCATAGATCTGGGAGCAGGAATGTAAAGCATGAAAGCGACAGTTAGTGGTTCAGTGTTATCTGAGCGTTAAAAATGTAGGAGCTCAGTTAAAGGCACACATTCACACATGTGTAAATAATATGGTGTAAATGAAAACACCCAAGCATGGTGCTTGGTATAGCACAAAGTCTCAATAAGTTAATCAAATGTTAGCTTGCATTTGATATAATTCAGAAAGTGTGTTAATGACTAAGAATGAATAATAAAAATAAGAGCAGAAATAAATGAAATAGAGACTGAAAAAACAACAGAAAGGGGGCCAGGCACATAGCATAGTGGGTAAATTTGTGCACTCCACTTCAGCAACCCAGGTTTTCAGGTTTGGTCCCTGTCACAGACCTACACTGATTGTCAGCCACACTGAGGTGGGAAGCCACATACAAAAACAGAGGAATATTGGCACGGAGGTAAGCTCGGGGTAGTCTTCCTCAAGCAGAAAAAAGAGGAAGATTGGCAACAGATGTTAGCTCAGGACACATCTTCCTCACCAAAAAGAAAACAAAAACAGTGGAAAGGATCAATGAAACCGAGAGATGATTCTTTGAAAAGATAAGCAAAATTGAGAAACCCTTAGACAGACTCACTAAGAAAAAAAGAGAGAAGATTCAAATAAATAATATCAGAAATAAAAGAGGAGAAATTACAATGGATACCACAGAAATACAAAACATTATAAGAGAATACTATGAAAAGCTATATGACAACAAACTGAATAGCCTAGAAGAAATGGATAAATTCTTAGAATCATACAAGCCCCCAAAACTGAATCAAGAAGAAACACAGAATCTGAATAGACCAATCACAAGCAAAGAGATTGAAATGGTGATCAAAAACCTCCCCCAAACCAAAAATCCAATCAAAAGCCTCCCAAAAAACAAAAGACGGCTTCCCTGGTGAATTCTACCAAACATTCAAAGAAGATTTAATACCTACCCTTCTCAAACTCTTCCAAAAAAGCTGAAGAGGAGGGGAACTTCCTAATTCATTCTGCAAGACCAACATTACCCTGATACCAAAAGCAGACAAGGACAACACTCACAAAAAACTTACAAGCCAATATCACTGATGAACATAGATACAAAAATCCTCAACAAAATATTAGCAAATCAAATACAACAACACCTTAAAAGGATCAGACACCATGAACAAGTGGGATTTATTTCAGGGATGCAGGGACAGTTTAACATCCACAAACCAACCAACCTGATACACCACATCAACAAAACAAAGAAGAAAAACCACTTGATCATCTCAATAGATGCAGAGAAAGCATTTGATAAGAGCCAACATCCATTAAGACAAAAACTCTCAATAAAATGGATATAGAAGGAAAGTACCTCAACATAATAAAGGCCATAGATGACAAACCCACAGCCTACATCATAGTCAATGGGGAAAAACCCATCCCTCTGAGAACAGGAACAAGATGAGGATGCTCATTCTCGCCATTCTCATTCTCTTCCATAGCACTGGAAGTTTTAGTCAGATCAATTAAGCAAGATAAAGAAATAAAAGAGATTCAAATTGAAAAAGAAGAAGTGAAAACCTCACTATTTGCAGATGGCATGATACTATATGCAGAAAACCCTAAAGAATCCAAAAAGAAAAACTACTAGAAATAATCAACAAATACAGTAAAGTTGCAGGGTATAAAATCAACTACAAAAATCAGTTACATTTCTATACACTAATAACAAATTAGCAGAAAGAGAAGTCAAGGATACAGTGCCATTTATAATAGCAACAAAAACATAAAATACCTAGGAATGAATCCAACCAAGGAGGTGAAAGACCTATACACTGAAAAGTATAAGAAGCCAAAGAAGGCATAAAGAAACGAAAGATATTCCATGCTCATGAATTACAAGAATCAACAGTTAAAATGTCCATACTACCTAAATCAATCTACAGATTAAATACAATCCCAATCAGAATCCCAATGACATTCTTCACGGAAATAGAACAAATAACCCTAAAACTGATACAAAACAACAAAAGACCCCGAATAGCCAAAACAACCCCGAGAAAAGAGAACAAAAGTTGTAGTATCACATTACCTGAATTCAAATTATAGTATAAAGTTATCATAATCAAAACAGCGTGGTACTTGCACAAAAACAGACACACAGATCAATGGAAGAGAACTGAGAGCCCAGAAATAAAACCACACAACTATGGACAGCTAATTTTTGACAAAGTAGCCAAGAACATACAATAGTGAATGGGAAGTGTCTTCAATAAGTACTATTGGGAAAACTGGACAGCCACATGCAAAAGAATGAAAGTAGACCGCTATCTTACACCATACACAAAAATTAACTCAAAATGGATTAAAGACTTGAAGCTAAGACCTGAAACCATGTAACTTCTAGAAGAAAACATAGGCAGCACACTTTTTGACATCAGTCTCAGAATATTTTCAAGTGCCATGTCTGATTGGGCAAGGGAAACAATAAAAAAAATAAACAAATGGGACTACACCAAAATAAAAAGCTTGTGCACAGCAAGGGAAACCATCAACAAAACTAAAAGACAACCTAACAATTGGTAGAAGATATTTGCGAACCATGTATCAGATAAGGGGTTAATATCCAAAATATAAAGAACTCATACATCGCAACAACAAAAAACTAAAAAACCAATTAAAAAATGGGCAAAATATCTGAACAGCCATTTCTCCAAAGATATACAGATGGCCGATGGGCACATGAAAAGATGTTCAACACCACTAATTATCAGGGAAATGCAAATCAAAACTACACTGAGATATCACCTCATGCCCATCAGAATGGCTATAATTAACAAGACAGATAATAACAAGTTTTGGAGAGGATGTGGAGAGAAGGGAACTATCACACACTGCTGGTGAGTGTGCAAACTGGTGCAGCCACTATGGAAAACAGTATGGAGATTCCTCAAAAAATTAAGAATAGAACTATCATATAATGCAGCTATTCCACTGCTGGATATTTATCCAAAGAACATGAAAACATGAATGCGCAAAGATATATGCACCCGTATGTTCATTGCAGCATTATTCACAATAGCCAAAACTTGGAAGAAATCTAGGTGCCCATCAAGGGATAATGAATAAAGAAGATGTGGTATATATACAAATGGAATGCTACTCCGCCATAAAAAAGGATGAAATTTTGCCATTTGTGACAACATGGATGGACCTTGAGGGTATTACGCTAAGTGAAATAAGTCAGAGGGAGAAAATCAAATACCGTATAATCTCCCTCATAAATAGAAGATAAAACAACAAGAAGCAAACACATAGAGACAGAGATTGAATTGGTGGTTACCAGAGGGGACGAGAGGAGGGCAAAAGGGATGATTAAGCACATGTGTGTGGTGACAGATTGTAATTAGTCCTTGGGTGGTGGACATGATGTAATCAACACAGAAGTTGAAATATAACAGTGTACACTTGAAATTTATATAATGTTATAAACCAATGTTACCACAATAAAAAAATAAAATAAAAATAAATTTTTAAAAATCTTACTGAGATATAATATCGTTTATACCCTTTAATTAACATTTCAGCTTTTGTTAATATATTTCCCATCTTCATCACAGCTTCCTATGCTCTCATTACAACAGATGAATTCTGCCTTAGTGCATATTTTCTTTTATATTAAAAATCTTGCAGAGAGTCAAATGTGAATATTTTATGATAAACGTTTCCCCCTTCCACCTTGAATTTTTTACAGTTAAAAAAATCCTTACCTAATTATACAAACAATATTTGTAAGTTATAACAAAATATACTTTCTGTGCCAACTATTAGGACTTAAAAAATGCATATCCCTCTGATTATCTGAAAAATATCTGTTTTTATGCCAATTTACAATACTGTAAACTCTTATTAAAACTTGGCTGATTGTTATAGAGTAATAACTTATTCTTTGACTATCTAAGTCTGTAAAAGCAGAAAAGCTCTTCAACAACCTGGCCTTATTTAAGAGTGAATCAGTCCTATGAGTGCTTCACAAGTTACTATACTGCCGTAAGATGGCCTCCTCTTTAACAACGCCAAGCAGAACACACGAAATACAGACAAAAGGCAGTTTCACCAAGATCTGTTCATAAAAAGCACCTTTCTAGAAGCAACCACACCATCTCTGAACTTTGACTTCCCGCTACTCTCTGACTCCATCAGGCCCACCCCTAGAAGCAGCTGTGTAAGGAAGCATGCCGATCGTTTTATGACCAGCCTAGACACCAGAGCGTCACACTGTTCAGCCCACAGCTGGGAGTTATACGAAGCACATTCTGGCCCAGAACCTTCCAGGGCAACTCCTTAAATCCTCTAAATTCTCTAGTTCTCATTTAAAAGCTCACATCTTTTCCCATTGAAATGGTTATACATTATACACCCATTACATAAATAATCCAGCTATATAAATTACAATGATTTTTTTTTTAAGTTTCTTAGTCTCTCCTGCATCTAATTCTTCTAAGGATTCGCCTTCATCCTCTTGTTCCCAGCAAAACAAGCCGCCAAGCTGTAGTTCTTTGGATGTGAACCTATGCCTGATACATCATTTATAACTAGGAAAACTGTTTTTAAAAGAAAGTAAATGTGTCAATGACTGAGGTAATTATTTTTTATGCAGTTGACTTTTCAATCAACTGTGGTGCCTTTGTTTTGTCAGGATGTAATCATCTACTATCCACACAGGAATGCAAAATCTTATTAAGCGCAAAGTGTAGATGTCTTAAGGGGGTTCTGAGAATGGCAACGTGTGGTAATTGTTGAAGCTGGATGCCTAGTCCATGGTGGTTCATTATCACATTCTCTCTAACTATATGTCTGAAAATTCCCACATTAGAAATTAAATTTAAAAACTAGAGAGAGGGTTCTTTGAGTACAGCAAGTCATTCTAGACTCTACCATTTCAACAGGACCTATGAACAAATAACCCTTTATAGTGCACATATTTGAAATTGCTGAACTGTGCATTCATGTTGACCTCCTATTTCCAGATATCTGTGGTCTTGAATTCTGTGGAAACTGTGGAAAATCAAGAAATTAGTGGAACCAGAGTCCCTTTCCAACTGTACTAATTGGCGAGATCAGAGCCCTCATCATCCTCATCGTCCTTACATCTGTGCCACTTGCCCTTTGCTCGACCTTCACCTGCTGCAGCGGTGACATGCACATCTCTCCTTCTAGTGCTGATGGTTTGCCTTCGACCTTGATCCTCCCAGACTTATTATGAAAAATGTAACTGCTTCTCAACAAGACTTGAAGGCCACCCTTATCCTGATCCCTAATTCCCTAATCTGGACTCCTCTTCACCTAAGGATTCCAGATTTATGAGGAAAACCGCTAAAATTTTCAGAATTAAAATTTATGTTGCAGTGCTTTCTGAACAGTAAGTCATAAAACTTTAAAGACAATCATTCATCCTTTTAAAGACTTGTAGAGATTCCTTCATATTTCTTAGCACATTTCAACTTATTGAATGCATTTCATTAACAGGAAATTTTTTTCCTTATTCCTTGCTAAATTTCTCCTACTAGTATTTAGTTTTATGTGTCCCTAACTCAATCATTTTCATGGGGAATTATTTCCTCCATTATTTAGTTGAGTACTGAAAACATGCCAGGCATTCTTTTAAGAGCTGAGGATGTAACAGTAAACAAAACAAAGAGTTCTAAAGGATCTTATATTTAAATTTAATAGGGAAACAGACAACAAACAATAAATAAGGAGTATGCCAGTTGCAGATAAATACTGTGGAAATAAATAAAGTCGTGAAAGAGGTCTGGAGACTCCAGGGAGTGGTGCTTGATGTTTTGTGAAGGGTGGCCAAGAAATACTCCATTGATAAGCTGATATTTGAATCCACAGAGCTTGGATATGAGAAGTATACGATAAAAATATCTGGAGGAAGAATGTTACAGACAAAGAAATGCAAAGGCTTTAAAGCAGCAACATATTTAGTGAGTTTAAGGAACAGCAGGGAGGGAACTAGGTAATAGCGTGGAGCCGGAACCTGGAGGCCCTTGTCAGCCACTAGAAGAAAATTATCTCAAATACTGAGCCAGACGCAAGCCATTGCAGGGCTTCAAGCAGAGGAGAGACAGGATGTGATTGGCCCTTTTACTGGGATCCCTCTGGCTACTGTCTTAAGAATAGACTGTAAGCAGCAGGTTAGAAGCAAGGATAACAGGAAGGAGGCTAATGTGCAATCCAGGCAGGAGATCAAGGCTGCTGGTCCTGGGTACCAGTGGTGGAACTGGTGAGTGGTGATTAAACACCAGACACATTTTTAAGACAAGACCAACAGGATTTGCTGATCAATTGTATACAGGATATAAGAAATGTCAAGAACGACTCTAAAGTTTTTGGTCTAAGCATCTGGAAGAAAATAATTGCCATCTGCTGAGAAAGGGAAGACCGTGGGAGGTCAAAGCATTATGTAGACCATTTCCTGATGCCTGGGTTTGTTGCTCGCTTACTCCTTTTTTCCCCAAATTACATAAAGTTCACAGTTAGGTTATGAGAGCTGCAAGATGATGGGTGAGTCTAGGGCAGGTTCCACCTGAGTTCCGGGCAGAAGCAGGATTTGAGTGGCTCAGGATCCTGTGTAACAGAGAGGAGGGGCATTACCACTGAGACAGGTCAGTAAGAATGAGGTTTCAGAGGAGCCATGCGTAGGTGGCCGAGGGAAAGAGTATGCATCACATCCCAGATGTGGTGGCAGGAGGGAGAGCAGGAAGGGGCCACAGGGCAGATGCAGGTCAAGAAGAGAAACTGGGCTGAGCCCCCCGACAGAGAGGGGTACAGCAGGAAGGCAGAACTCATCCCTGGCAGGTAACCACCTTCCTCTGGATTTCTTCCTAGATTCCCCCTGCCTCAGCCTTCTAGCCCCCAAGCAGAATGGATGTCCCCCTTGGCGCCACCACAGACTTTGTACAATTAGTGGAAGTACCCACATTGTATGAATGTTGATGAGCCCAACATCGGGGCAGTTTCTCACACATGGTGAAAGTTCAATCAGCACTTGTGGAAGTGAGCTGAAGGGTAGGGCACAGTAAGAAAATTAAGACCACACTCAGAGTCTCATCTCAATGCAAAGATAACTAGAAGTTTCCTGTGGCTGCTGTAACAAATCACCACAAACTTTGTGGCTTAAAACAATACACATTCATTCTCTGAAAAGTTCTGGGGGCCAGAAATCCAAACTCAGTTTCACTAAGCCAACATCCAGGTTCCAGCAGAGCCAACCCTCCCTCCAGAGGTTCTTGGGGAGAACCCACTCCTTACCTCTTCCAGCTTCTGCTGGCTGCTGGTACTGCTTGGCTCACAGCTGCATCACTCCAGTCTCTGTCTCTGTGGTCCTATTGCCATCTCCTATTCTGTATGTGTGTAAAATCTTCTGCTTCTCTCTTATGAAAACACTTGTGATTGCGTTTGAGGCTTACCCGGATAATCCAGAATAATCTTCTCATCTGCAAATACTTAACTTAATTACATCTGAGAAGACCTGTTTTTTCGCCACATGAGAGAACATTGAGAGTTTCCAGGGATTCAGACGTGGGTATCTTTTGGGAGGCCATTATTCAGTCCATTACCACAGTGACCTTGGTTACATAAAGGCGGAAGGAATGAAGTGGAAGGAATACAGGAGGGAGAGACACTTCTCTGAGAATACCCTGCATAGTTTTGACTTTGGGGAACATGGTAAAATTCTTTATGTTTAAAAATAGAATTACACCAACAAGAATGGGAAAAGAGAAAAAAACCCAAAGCTGAAATCAAACTGAAAGAAATGACCAATATTTCAAATGAATAACATGACCACACCTCAGGGGGTGGCAGAGAAAATGCTAATCCACACAATGTATGATTACAGTATTTGACCATAAACCCTCAGTCCTAGGATGGATGGGATGGGGAAGGGAATAACCAAAAGAAAATCCTGAACTATTTTTATAAGTTTGATTTTTGTAACAGTGTGGACAAAGCAATTCAGAAACTATTTGAGATGCTTTGTAGGAAGGAACAAGTGAGTGAATACAGTGATGTTTTTGATAACCAGGATTCTCACTGTGGAAGAAGGGGCATACAAATATGGAATGAGGAAGAGCAAAATGAACCCTGTAGAAAGGAATGGGGATTGGCAGCATTGGTGTGAATTATGATTTCTAAAATATGTATATGTATGTTTATATGCCTATGTATATATTTGCGTGTGTGTGTACTTAGGTATGTATAGTTCTATGTGTGTACACAAGCATATATGTCCTAGATCTGCCCACTAAGGTCTAGAAGCAGACACGCCAGCAGCAATGAACACACCCAGTGCAGACCTTGATCTCTAATACCATTCCCCACTAAGAAAAACACCAGGGCTCCTCAAAGAATTGACTGATTCCAGAGCTTGGATAACGTGGATTACAAGAAGAACCTGGAATATCTTACGCCAGAAAGTAAAGAAGTACTCAGCAAATGATGGGACATGTTGAAGACACAGACGCAAACCCTCTGGGGCTCCCACCGATCGTATCCGTGATAATTTAAGCACTAAAATCATTAGGACAGTAATGAGTTACAAACCATTGAAAAAAATTGGAATCTGTGATGCATTTATCTGATAAATTAGATAAGTATAAATCAATCAATGTGGGAAAATGGCAGGTTCTTGCTTAGAGTAAAATACAAAGTGCAGATAGGCAAATGTGGAGGGAGTGCTGGAGTTGGCAAGTAACCATTTTGCAACCATCATATTAAAAGTTAGTTCAGGTGAGCACCATCAATAGACACAATCTAGGGGGAAATTTTTGTTAAATTTGGATTGTCTTAAAGTGTTTTCCCAAAATTGCTTATTAATTACAAGGAAAAAGTGACTATACAGTAGAGAATTGGACAACATCTTGACTGGGTTCAAAATTAACATCACCATTAAGGGGCAGACGGGCATCAAGTGCTTCAAGATGCAAGCCCTGACAAGGACACAACCTCACTTACATGGTATTCCAGACAAGAACGCACAACCGAATACACGCAAAATACAAGAAAACATCAGGCAGACCCAAAGTGAGCAACATTCTATAAAAAAATATTGTACTTTTCAAAAATGTCAATACCACTAGAGACAAAGATAGGCTATGGAAATATCCCATCTTAAAAGAGCCAGAGAGACATGATAATTAATGCAACACAAGATCCTAAGCTGGATTCTGTACTGGGGGAAATACTGTAGAGACATTACCGGCTCAAATGACAAAGTTGCAATGTGGAAGATAGATTATGTAAAAGTATTGTATGAATGTTGAACGTCCTGAAGTTGGAAACTATATTGTCTTTATGTGAAAGGATATCCTTATTCTTAGGAAATAATACAGACTTATTTAGAGGAAAAGGACCATAAAGCATGCAACTTATTCCTAAATGCTTCAGAAAAAATTATGGGCATACGTGTGTATGTGCGTGTGTGTGTGTGTGTGTGTGTGCGTAAGGAGGGGAGCACGCAAGCCAGTGATAAAGCAAATGGAGTAAAACGTTAACAAAAGGTATACAAGTCTTCTTTGTATTGTACTATTCTTACTGTTGGAACTTTTCTGTGAGTGTGAAATTATTTCTAAATAAAAGTAAAGAAAAATAACATTGTACACTGTAATACTGAGACTGTTAGAAGATGTAGCAAACATTGAGTCAACAATAGAGCTCTTTACAATGAAATAACACTGTGAAGAACTTTAAAAAGAGGCTTCATTTCAGATTTTTGTTGACTCTAAATCCTGACTTTCCAATTACCTCATCACAAAAGTCTGCATTCTCCACAACAATGCCTCAGGATCACCACATTACTCCTGAACTCAAGCCTGAATGCCTATTAAGTAAAGCCACCCCTCACAGAAATCCTCCAAAACAAAGGATAAGGTTAACAAAAGAAAAATATTCTAGCAAACACTTGGTCTAAAGAACCACAACTCCAAATTACGGGTTGATATTTCATTCCATCACAACACGGCATTAGCGAACAAAGAATCGTGATGAATAAAATCCTAGAATAAGACTGAGGTGGGCTCTAAAAGGATTGCTAATTACTTGAGCCAGAAAATACACAAACTACATAGAATTGGACATTTTATCTATTTGAGATCTTCTATATTGACCTGAAACAGAAACTTCCTCATCACAGGTTGGGTTCTCAAAGCAGATGCTTAAATGGAATTAGGGGTGAGATGCATACTAGGAATGGGATGGGTATCACATCACCTGTGAAAGGAAGGGGAGGAAGCAGATTGGGCAGAGGGAGATGCAAGCCTGACAAAGCCTTAACCAGTCTGTGAAGGAGCTCTGGACCTCAACAATTGCCCACCAGATTTGTCCTGCATCATGCAGGCCAAAGTGGACTTGCCTTCGTACTCCTGCCCTGCTCTGTCACTGGTTGTAAGATACCCTGTGAAAGACTTGACCTGAGACAGACCCCGAAAGAGCTGCCAGCTGGAGGCTGCCTGCTGACCACATTCCCTGGATCTGGGCAGCAAGTCTCTCCTTGAAGGGTGAACTTGCTGGCACACACCCTTGTCTACCACAGCTTTGCCCCATCAACTCCACTTCTCCATATGTTCGGGGAGCAGCTCCTCCAGAATTTTGATGGACCTCTCTTTTTGAAGGAATCTTAGAAGAGGAACTAACCACAAGCCCCACTGCTGCAGCTGATCTCAGGGCCACAATTCACCCCCTATCTCCCTCCTTCACTACGCATTCTAGGGTCTTTTTACCTTCAAGAGCCACCCCTCTGCTGGCCTCGATGGCTTACTAGGCAGTGTGACCCAGAGCTTGAGAGGTCTCCATGATTACTTATTCCAGGTTTGCTGCAATTTATAGTGACAGTTGGTTAAAGGGTGCTAAGAGGCACCCAAATGGATCACTTGAATTCTACACATTTTCCTCCATGTCCCTTTTATTTCTCCCTAATGATCAGCATCACTTACCCCTATCAAGACAATGACTTTTCTTGCCTGCTGGTCTCAGGATACAGGGAACACAAAGTGCCCTGGCAATAACCACAGCTTAGAATCCAATGAGACTCTAGCTGGGTTCCATGGTTTAAGTGTCCCGTTGTTGGAAACCAGGCTTTTATCCCTACAAAGCCCAGAGG
Organism: Equus asinus; assembly: GCF_041296235.1. NCBI lineage: Eukaryota > Metazoa > Chordata > Mammalia > Perissodactyla > Equidae > Equus > Equus asinus. Next base: position 25,620,418 of record NC_091813.1, read on the forward strand.
TGTAGGATAGGAAGCATAGAGTCCTCCAGTGAATCATAGGGAGTAACAGTAAATGCACCTACTGCTTCTCCTTCTACTACTGCTTCTACTTCTGGTCCTGAAACCCGGTATCACATAAAAGAATGGTGTCAGATAAAGGTGTCGGCATTGTTTTCTGTTTCTGGTTGGACATTTAGAGGCAGCAGTACCCCGATCAGTAAGTATGAGTCCAGGCTCTTGGGCCCGTACGTAATTTCTGTCTCTCTTGCCATGGCCACTCCGTTCGTCTGCCCACTGTGACAACACTGGTGGTCAATGATGGAGGCTGGCTGACAACCACTGTCCAAATCATTTTGTGTACTTGTGGGTCTAGCATCTCTTCCGTGGTGGATGCTCTCTGGTGGATAATATGTGATACAAAGATCTTTATACTTCATGTCCACTCCATATGTCCATCCACATTTCTCTAATCCAGAATCCTTGTCATCAATCTTCTAATCTTTTTGCTCGCAGTCAGGCCATTTACCACTGCCCATGAGTCCATATGTTTTCTAATTCAGACTGTTTCTCTTTCTACAAATAGTAGGTGACCAGGACCAGGAGAAATTTCCCTTCACCACTACCTTCCAAGCCTACCTCTGAGTGGGCTTCAGTGTGGCTGTTCTCCATTTTCAGCTTGATCCTATATACCAGGCTGACTCATCCATAAACAATCTCAAACTTTTCCCTCCTCCTTCAGGTGTTTGATTGGAACCCCCAATACAGCCATAGGTGTGAACTGAAAAAAGGATGATGTGCAATAGTGGTGGATGCTTGGGGGCCTATGCTATCTGCTCATACAGCTTGCTAATGCTTTTTGGTCCCAGTTGCACCACTTCCATCTTTCAGATGATTGCTTCTGTGCTTACATGGTCTTATGACTTGTGTGTCATCTCACAGTTCCTGATTCTTTAGTCAGAGGATTCTGGACCTGAAAACTGGCTCAGATCTGGAAACTAGAAATGAGATTGTGACTTTTTATAATCAATTTAGGGCAATCATCCATGATTTCTCCTCCTCACACAGACTGAGTGATAGGCTTGCTGGCTGCTCATCTAGAGACTCAGTGTACTAGTAAGCATCTCCACAATTCTCTGCAGGTCAGGCCTCCTTGGCTGCCATTCCATTCTTGCCAATTGCTGTGATAACTGGAACACCCTGGTTTCTGGCAGTTAAGTGCCACCACCTGGCGTTTTTTGTTTCAGAGTTCTGTCACCTCTGTTTTTAGCAGCATGCCATATTCAGGAACAACCTCCCCTACTGTCAGCCCTGGCCCATTAAGGACAACTGCCACTGGAAGTTTTAGCCATGCTGGTGCCCCTCTCACCAGTGCACGTTTATGGCCTTGGTAAATAGTGTGCCTGCTGGACCTTCTTGTGGAATCTATTCATCCACTCCAGCATATCCAAATCCTGAAGGCTTCTCATCCCTTCCTCCACGCTGTCCTATAGCAACTCTGCGTTTCAACTTTGTTTACTTGTAAGCTGTGATTTTTCCATGCTTCCAGGACCCATCCTAATAATGAATTTACATCATCTCCAGAGCTCCTTACCAAAATCTCAAATTCTGTATCTTGGGAGAATGTTAGCTTATAAGATCGTATCTTTTTGACTCCTTGGTCAAGCACCCTCAAAATCCACTCTCACACACATACACCTGGCTCCTGCCAGAACATGCAGGCTAGATCTTGCAGCTCCTTTGGGGTATGGTCTCTTTATTCTGTCTTCAGGATCAGCATACCCCTCACTGGATTATGCTGTGAATTAATCCCAGTTATAAGAGTAGTGGACAGAATGTGAGGAGGGAGAAAATCCTGAGATGGGCACCTCTTGCCTTTTAAGGAAGAGGCCTCTTCATTGTCCTCCAGCATGACACTGTGTTGGCTTTTAACGGGGAGGTTTGGGCCACTTCTGCAGGCTCAGACAGTTCAAGGAGTCTGGGAAATCAAAATATTTTGGAACACCCATTCCATTTTCTCTACCCTCCATGTCAAGGTCCCTGGTTTCCCAACCAAGGCTCTACCCTTGCATTAAACAATCTGCCCTGGGAGGAAGGTTAGTCATTTTTGAAGTTCAGTCACTCTATTAAGTTCTGATGTTGGTCCTCAGCTTTCTTCACTTTCTTGTTCAGAAGATAAAAGTATCTTTTTATAAAAGCAAAGAGTGCCTCTGGATTTCACAGCTGGCTCACAGTTGTATGCTGCTCACCCTCCTGTATTCCTATAGTAAAGATAATAAAAACACCTACTGTATTTTTATTCTATACTTATTTTTATTCCATACTTACTGTATTTATTCTATACTTATTATTATTATACTTATTCTAAAGCAGCCAAAGTGAGGAAAATTAATTAGTAGAAAACTTTATGATCTTGAAGAATTTCTCTTTGCGTCTCAAAGTAGTTAAAAGTTTCTGAGAAGGGAAAGTATAGAATAAAAACAAAATGTGCAAAAGATGATTCTTGCACTTCTGTGTCTGTCAGGGCCAAAGAAGAGGAACCAGAAACGGGAAGGTCAGGAAGAGTTTGTTGCAATTGTTCCAACACAAGGTAATCAGAACCTGAATGCAACACGGCTGACCACCTCCTTCTTCCAGGCCCTCTGTTCCCTTGGCTGCCACACTACACGCTCTTGGTTTTGCTTTTCCTTCGCTGCTTCTCAACCTCTCAAACTCACTCCTTCTCAACAGAACCTTTAAAACTTCTCATTTCTGAGGGCTCTATTCTTATGTCCTAAGTCAACATTCTGTTTCTGGGTAATCTCATTCACACTCTTGACTGTGATTTTCATCTATGTGCCAATGACTCTCAAATCAGCATCTCTAGCCCAGACAGCACTCTCTGAGGTCCAGAGTCACATATCCAATTTGCTACTGGATATCTCCACTCATGAGTGACACAAACTCATCTTCAACTCCCAGAGCTGCTTCTCCATGTTTTCTATTTCAGTAAATGGCATTATCACGCATACAGCTTCTCAACCAAAAACCTGGGAGTCATCTTGGACCACTCCTCATCAAACACCCTCCATTCTGACTTAATCCCCAAGTCCTGATGATCTTCCCACTTAGTATCTCAACTGTGTCCACTTATTTTTATCCCTTAATCACCTCCATTTCTTGCTTACAGTTCCCTAGCTGATCTCCCTACATCTTTTCTTGGTCCCTCCAAACCATTCTCCTCATAGGAGCCAGAATAATCATTTAAGACATAAAATTAATTCAAGTCATTTTCTACTCAAAGCCTTTTGTGGCTTCTCATTATCCTCAAGACGAAATCCTTCTGTAGGCCACATTGGCGCCTCCCAGTCTACAGAAAGTCAAGTTTAGAAGGGTGGGATCTAATACTTCAAGAGAAAGTGCACTTCAAATCCTTTTATTTTTTCGGCAAGTTACCAGACTTCTTAGAAAAATGAAGAAAGACTATGAGGATCATGAGAATTAGAAATGCTAATATACAATAAATGCTCCTTTACGAGGGGCGGGCGGGGGATCCTCCAGCTGTACTCATTTTGCCAGATCTTTCCTGAGCTAGACAAGAAGGAACAGCAGACTGGCCAGAAGCATGCAGGCATGCCAATCTCCCATCACTCTGGCGGTCAGCTCGCTCGCCTCTTTCTTTTTTCACACACTGCTAAGCTTCACCTGCTCTTATTGGTCCTACATACCTCCAGCCATCCTCCAGGAAACTCACACCATTCATCTCATGTGCACTGTCACTGTGTTTGCTCAAACTAGAGTCCCACTCTATCTAAGACAGTTTGGATGCTCAAGCATCCTCAAACCACACACCATCTCTATGAGACTTTGGTGAATGTTGCTGTTACAAGAATTATAGTGTCACATGACTGAACTGCAAGAAATCTGTTAGATCAAGCTCAAGACTTCTGTTTCACAGATAGGAAAGTTAGACCCATAGGAGCAAAATGGCTTGCTTGTCCCTCAGAGTTGGAGTACAATATGCAGAAATTGTTAGTTCTCCAGCTTTCCGCCAAGTCACTGAGTTTCCGAGAAGCTCAGTAGTTCCACAACCAGTAACCTCCAATGTGGAAAGATCCTATGACTTTGCCAAATTTCTTTTTTTCTTTTTTTTTTTTTTTTGGTGAGGAAGATTCACCCTGAGCTAACATCCATTGCCAATCCTCCTCTTTTTTTTTTTCTCTCTTGAGGAAGATTCACCCTGAGCTAACATCTTGCCAATCTTCTCTGCTTTGTATGTGGGATGTCTCCACAGCATGATAAGTGGAATAGGTCTGCACCCGGGATCTGAACCTACAAACCTGGGCTGCCAAAGTGGAGCACGCAGAACTTTAACCACTCGGCCACAGGGCCAAGCCCCCTGCCACATTTTTAACATAATTCATAAAATCATTTCCTTGATCCAATAGGTAAAGCTTACTTCCTGCCTTTTTTCTCAGTGTCTCTCTCTCTCTCTTTCTCCCTTCTTCCCCACAACTCCCTTCCTCCCTCTCTCTTTCTCTTTCTTTCTCCTCTTTCTGTATCCAGTTTTTCTTTAAAAGCATGACAGGGTCATTGAAAACAATTTGGAAAATACGAAAAAGTACCAAAAATTTATCCATAATCTCACCACCCGGAGAAAACAGTTGGTATATTTGCTGCTAGTCCCTTTTCTCTGTGAACCTGCACTTACACATGCATCATCCCAGCCTGACTCTAAACTGACCACCCTGGGCTCTGCGGGCTTGGATTCAACAAAGGCCCTGAAGTAAAGGAAACTGATAGAACTCTTTGTAGGTTCGTGGAAGACAGCTTCAGGGCCTCCTAGGCACAGCTGGTAAGACAGAATTATGCAAATAGAGGCAATAGACGGTAAAATCTGTGACACAGACATTCAGGAGACCTCATTACACTCATAGGCTAGACTAGTGAAGCCCAGAGAAACACAGCCCACAAACATATTACAACATAGATACCATACAGTTCATGCAGCTTTGTATCCTGCACTTTTAACTTTCACTATTAAGTGATATTTCACATCATCAAAACACTTTGAGGTGCCGGCCCTGTGGCCAAGTGGTTAAGTTAGCGTGCTTGGCTTTGGTGGCCCAGCTTTTCATCAGTTGGAATCCTGGGAGAGGCCATGGCACCGCTCATCAGGCCATGCTGAGGTGGCATCCCACATGCCACAACTAGAAGGACCCACAACTAAAAATACACAACTATGTACCCGAGGGACTTTGGGGAGTAAAATAAAAAAATTTTTTTAAATCTTTAAAAAAAAACACTTTGAAATCATATGTGGCTTTTCAACAACGCCCTTGGCTATGAGCAATCACACAAAGACTAGAATGACCAGGGAACAGGGTCCCAGGCTTCGACCCTCCAATCTAAGCCTCTGAGTAAGGGCTCCAGAGTAACAGGCAGATTCTTTCTCTTCCCAGATGAAACTGGACCAGAATCATTAGACAGTGTGTTTCCGTTCATAAGCAGAGATTGATTTCTAAAGGAGCTTAGGAGGATCACACGGTTAATCTTGGTGTTGTCCAGTGCTTTCACAAGGCTTGCGTCAATGTTCCCTGACCGTCTTCTAGGATGCATTTTAACATTTGTTTCGCTGTTGTTCTAAATTTTATGCCCCATATTCCCACAGAATGGGCCTGTTCTTGTTAAATAAAATTTCATCTTAGCACTTGAAAATGAATAAAATGTCTGGTCTTTTAAGATGCTTGTCTAAACTATTCTCACTGTTTCCTCACTCAAGCTTCTTATTACCAACTATTTGTATGGTGTGATCCTAAATTGTTTCTGTCTTAAATCCTATTCAAGAGAAGCTGGAAGGAAAAGCCAAATAAAAACAGAAAATGAAAACAGAAAAGTGTGAATGCTAGGGTCATATTTGTGCTTTTTTTGCTGCTCTGTGATGGTGCCACTCCAAGTTCACAAATTACATTTATGCTGCATTGCAACTTGCTCTCAGAGCTCCAACTCCACTGCAACTTCTCCTAGTTTTTGTTTTGTTTTAATAGACTTTCTTTTTTAGAACAGTTTTAGATTCACACAAAATTGAGTGGAAGATACAGAGATTTCCCATATACCCCTTGCCCCCACGCATGCACAGCCTCCCCCATTACCAACACCAGACTGGTACATTCAGTACAATTGATGAGGCTACACTGGTACATTACAATCAGTCAGAGTCCGTAGTTTACATTAGGGTTCTCTCTTGGTCTTGTACATTCTGTGGGTTTGGACAAATGTATAGTGACACGTATCCTCCATTATAGTACCATTCAGAGTAGTTTTACTGCCCTAAAAATCCTCTGTGTTCTGCGTATTTATCCTTCCTTCTCCCCTAACCCCCGGCAACCATGATCTTTTTTACTATCTCCACAGATTTGCCTTTTCCAGAATGTCATATAGCTGGACTCATATAGTATTAACCTTTCCAGACTGACTTCTTTCACTTATCAATATGCACTTAAGTTTCCTCCATGTCTTTTCATGGCTTGATAGCTCATTTCTTTTTAGTGCTGAATAATACTTCATTGTTTGGATGAACCATAGTTTATCCATTTGCCTACTGAAGGGCATCTTGGTTCCTTCCACCTCTTGGCAATTATGAATAAAGCTGTTTATAAACATCTTTGTGCAGGTTTTTGTGTAGACATGAATTTTCAGCTCCTTTGGGTAAATATCAAAGAATCTGGGTCAGATGGTGGATCATATGGTGAAAGTAAGCTTAGTTTTCTAAGAAACTGCCAAACTGTCTTCCAAAGTGGCTGTGCCCTTTTGCCTTCCCACCAGCAATGTACGAGACTTCCTGTTGCTCCACGTCCTGGCAGCATTTGATGTTGTCAGGGTTCTGGATTTTGGTCATTCCAATAGGCATGTGGGGCTCCTAGTTTTTCTTTAAACTAACTCTGTTACTGCCTATCTCAGGGCCTCCACACATGCGTGGCCTCCAGCTGGAGTCTCCTCCTGTCTGCCTCAACTTCCCGAGATAACTTCTCTCAGGATCCTGCAGTCCCGGCACAAAGGTTTGTCCCTGAAGGACAGCTCGCTAGAGAGTCAGCAGGGGTTAAGTCCACCAATTACACACTCTCAGGACTCAGTGGCTTTCTCCTTCAAAGCACATATCACAAATGGATTAGATAATTACTTGTGTAATTAGTCACCTGATACCTATTTCCCTTACCAGATTATAAATTCCTTGAGAGCAGGGACTATGCTTTCTCACTCAGCAATGGATCACTGGCCCCTGGAGCAGTGCCTTTCACACAGGAGTATTCAATAACTATTTCTTGAATGAACTAATGGATAAATAAATATATGTCCACAAATGAGCATTAGTGTCTAGGGTTCCTTTGCCAACCATGTAAATTAGCCACACAAGTGAACATTGCTGTACAGGACCCCATTAAACAGCTCTATTGGGAATCTTCCCTGCTACTCTGATGTCAAAAGTTGATGTGAAAGTAAATTTATGAGAGGTGTCAGAAACTGAACCTTAGAAAGAAACCATAAAATTGTCTTTAAAATATTATGAGAAAAAATATAACATCGTGAAATAAAAACTTTTATATAATTTTGGAAGAATGAATGGATTGGTAAAATCCCTCTGATATCAACACACTTAACAAATGCTAAGAGGTGTCGGAAAAACCCTCAGAATGCAAGGACAGGACCAATAAGAAAAGGAATCCCAGCACCACTGGCTCTCCTGTACCCAAGCCCAAAGATCACCTGAATCCCAAGCCAGGCCGTGTTGTCCAGCACACACACATAGTTCACAGGGAAAGTAGAACGCTGTGTTAGCATCAGTATTAGAAATCAGATTAAAGGGATTATATCTATGTAACCACTGAGACTGCTTGGCTTTTTCTGCCCCAGCTGTCCTCAGTGAGGTCTCTTGTCTGCCTCTTCCTGCCCTGAACTCAGCTTTCCCATTTAGGTCCTATCTTAGGTGCATTCTGTGCTAGAGTCTATTGTGCACACACTGTCTCCAAAAGCACAAGTCCCTCATGTAAGCTAGTACAGTACACGGAGGAAGAGAACATGGGCATAGGAAGTCATCCAAGTTGATGGAAGAACACCCTGAGATCAGACGAAGTCTTTGGGAGAATAGTGTCATTGAAAGAACAGGAGGAGGCTGAGGACAAAGGGGACTTGGGAAAAATCCCATGTGTCAGAGGAGAAGAAGCGAATGAAGGAGATTCTGGAGGTGCCAACAGCTCAGATGGGAATGCACCAATGTTTGGCAGTGACATGACACCCAGACAGAAAACAAACGGTAACTGATGACAAGACCAAACTGTGGTACAGGGGTCAGAGGGGAGGGTGATGGCAGCAGAGTAAGTTGTGATCTTTGAAAGACAGTTTCGATTCAGATAAATGTGAAAATATTGGAGAATGTTTAATTTGAAACAAATTCTTCTCTTCAATCAAGAAGTCTTGCCTAGCGAACTGAAGGAGTAAAACTCTCTTTGTGCCTTCTGGATAGTTACCTGAAAGCACTACTTTGCAATTACTATTCAGGCTAAGTACCGGTGGAAAATTCAAACAGGATCAGAATTCTTCAGGTTCTAGCAAGAAGGAAGTGCTGGTACCCTGGTGTAACTGGATGACTTCTAAAGATGTCCCTCAAGATTCTCTCCCCTACCCCCACCAGCTGTTCAATCAACACTAATCTAGTACTGCTGTGGAGAGATTTTGAAGATGGATTAAGATACTAATCAGCTGACCTTAAAATAAAGGGATTACCTTGGATTATCTAGGTGGGCCTAATATAATACATGAGCCCTTAAAAGCCAAAGATGAAGGCAGAAGGGTCAACAGAGAGATGAGGCAGAAAGGGGCATAAGGGAGACTCAGAGCCTGAGAAGGACTCAACCCAGTGTTCCTGGCTTTGAAGATGGAGGTGGAGGCCACAAACCAAGGAATGTAGGTGGCCTCTAGAATCTGAGATCAACCTCTGGCCAACAGCTAGAAAGGAAACAGGGACCTCAGTCATACAACCATAAGAAACTGAATTCTGTCAACAACCTGAATGAGCTTGGGAACGAATTCTTCCCCAGAGCCTCCAAAAATGAATGCAGCCCTGCCCCCACCATGATTTCAGCCTTGTGAAACCAGGAGCAGAGAAACTTTCTGAGCTAACTCAGACTTCTGACCTACAGAACTGTGAGATAATAAGTTTCTATTGTTTTCAAGCCACTGTTTGCACTAATTCGTCAGGGCAGCAATAGAAAACTAATACGTCTGGCCTGCCTCCACTACACAAAATTAAGTTTTATGGTTTTTTCTGATGATAAAAGAAATATACGTTATAGAAAATTTAGAAAATACAAAAAAGTGAACACCAGATTCTTCACAGCAATGATAAGTTGAGCTCTACACCATTTTGGAGTCAACATTGAAATCAATCACCATTGGTCTACACCACATCCCCAAGTTCTAGCTGGTAGAGAATAGACAAAGGAGCTAAATAAGAAACAAATCAGTAGTTTTATTTCATAACTACCAAAGCATAGAGGTCCTTGGTAAATTTAGGTTCTAAAGTTCAGTCCCAAAAACAAGGTCAAATGAAAGGCTCTTAGCTCCCTACTGGAATCTGAGCCTTGAGAACTTCATAGCCCTGAAGTGGTCACCCAAGCATGGGAGGATACATGAAGAATGAGAAGACCCCTCTCCTTGGAGACATTCTTTCCAGGGTGGTTGGCTGAATGGATACTAGGAGGGTAGGAGTCACTGTGTCTGAGCACAAGGAGACCCAAGAGAGAGATGGAGACAGAGACAGAGAGAGAGAGAGATTCCCATCATAACAAAAGTGCTGAGTAAACAGAGGGCCTGCCTCCCCAGGGGTCTGCCTTCTCTTCTCCCATAGAATGAGTATAACTAACCTCCACTGACCCTGCGGGTCTCAAACCCTCCCACATGCTTTCTATATTAGTCAGGATTCTCCAGAGAAACACAATATGAACATATACATATATATGAAGAAATTTAAGGAATTGGCTCATTCAGTTGTGAGGCTGGCAAGTCCAGCAGACTAGAAACTGAGGGAGTATGTTATATTCTTAAGGCAGAATTCTTTCTTCTTAGAGAAACCTCAGTTTTTGCTCATTGGATGAGGCCCACCCACTTTATCAAGGGTCATCTCCAACTGGTCTACAACTGATTGTAGGTGTTAACCACATCTACAAGTACCTTCACAGAAACATCTAGACCAGGATTTGACCAAACAACTGGGCACCATAGCCTAGCCAAGTTGACACACAAAATTTAACCATCACGCTTACCAACTAGAGAGCCAACCACAGATCAAAGAATCTCTTCTGATTGCATTCAATACTGAAAAATTCAGTTTTATTTCATATCTTCGCTTAAGTTTCTTTAGAGTATTTCATCCAAGGTGTCAGTGCATTTGGCTATTTTTTTAGAAGTGAGTAACTAAATAAAAAACCTTCTCAGTGATTTTGCCTATACATATCTGATAGTAACAGGCTGAAAACTGATTCTAGCATCTGATTTTGCCTTCATGGCACTTGGATGGTCCCATTAAAAATATTCATTTTCCTGGGGCCAGCCCCAGTGGTCAGGTGGTTAAGTTTAGTTGGCTCCACTTTGGCAGCCCAGGTTCAGTTCCTCGGCGAAGACCTGCACTCCTTGTCTGTCAGTGGCCATGCTGCGGCAGTGACCCACATGCAAAATAGAGGAGCATTGGCAACAGATGTTAGCTCAGGGTGAATATTCCTCAGAAAAAGAGGAATATTGGCCACAGATTTTAGTTCAGGGAGAATCTTCCTCAGCAAAAAAAAAATATATATATATATTCATTTTCCTGTTCATGTGTCAAAGTATAGCTTAGACAGTACCTTGTAGAAGAAGTTTTCCTATATCTAGCCAGCTACAATTGTTCTCCTCTGCTTTTATATGCCAGCCTCTGCTATTTTATCAAGTCTTAGCTGATCTTAGTTATCGGGATGCATGTCTGCTCCCCCCTGGATTACAAGATAACACATATGATGAAGGCCTAGCATAGACTCAGCAGAGTGCCTGGCCCATGTTATGCCAGTACTTAATGAACATGTACTGTTTCCTTACTCCTGGAGGGAGGCAGCGTCTAATTTATCTTTGTAAACTTCCATGACCCCGGCAGTGTGGTGCACATGCTCAGAAAGCACTTGTTAAAGTGGATTGTGTTTAATTCCAAATTATCAAATTCTAAATGAAATAAAAGTCACACAAATCCATGCTTAGATTTCTGAACAGAGGCTTGGCTTTTTGATGAATTTTTTTTTAGTGGGACCTAGCAATGTCATGTGTAATTGAGTACTTGACCATTGTGATAACAGCCGTCACACTGACAATGGTGTTAGTGGTATCATGTCTATTTTATCTAAATTCATAGATGCATCACATATCTGTTTACCATACTCCTTTCACCCTCCCAAAGTATGATTACTTGATCCATAAAAATTATAGCTATTCTGTGTCTCTTCAGAGACATAAATCAGCACACATAATTTCCTCTTAACATCACATATATCGGATCCCAGATTGACTATATTCGCAACCAAAAAAATATTCCTACTCTTACTTACAGACTGAGATGCAGGAAAAATCCTTCTGCTAATAACTAAAGAGTAATTTGTTTCTACACTTAAATTTTACATTTCCTAGCCTGTTTCTCTTAGATTTCCTGCTTTGCCTTCTACTTCTACGAGGACCCTTCACTTTGTCTTTCTAGCTTCAGCTGCTCTCCATCCTACGTTTTCAACTGCCCACAGCACACTCCTCCTTGAACTTCTAGCCAGCCATCTGTGAAACTCTTCGTCCTCTCAGAGAGAAAGTGTGTCCTCTCCTTACTCTCTGAGTCCCTAATGTCGTCGCTAATCACTGATGTCCTCATTCTCCTCCAGGCCACCAGGGTCCTCCAGGTTCAACAACAGACATCACTTTTTGTTCTCTCCTCTTCCTCAAGTCATCATAGTGCTCACCAAGTTCATTCTGTTCTTGATTCCCAGTCTCTCTCCATTCCACCCTCCTTCTTTTTCTATGCCACCTTGCATATTTCAGATTCTTTGTCCCTCCACACATAAGCTATTATAACAATGTTTAAGCTTGCCCTAAAACAGCAGTTTCATCACATCGTATTCTTGACCCCAAACTCCGATGACTTCTCAATGGCAAGATAAAATCCTAATATAACCTAACATGTTTACCTCTACTTGAATTCTACTAGAACTTGGCATGAACCTCCGTTTTTCTCTTAACAACCTCCTTCAAAAATCAATTTTTCCTTTTTCCAAACATTTCTCTTTTTTTCTCCTTGTACATTCAGCTCAAATTTCTTCTCCCTCCCAAAGCCCTCTTTCACACACCCAGCTGGAAATGACCTTTTCTTCCACAAAATTTTTCTGCTTTAGTGTTTATTCCACTCATTCAGCAGTAATTATTATCTTATCTGCTGTGGTTCAGCTGTTAGTGTTATTTAAATATCCTTATATATGTCTTGTTTCTCCAGCTGGAATGTAAATGCTGAGTCTGAGGAATAGCGAGAAACCAGAGCATGGTATTTCGTACATAAGTAGACACTAAACAAATAATTATTCATTCAATTTTCTTTATCATCCCTTTTATTGCCATTAAACATGCTGGTTTCAGGATCTAAAATATCCTCACTGTTTGGCCAGGTTTGAATAACAAAGTGACATAGGAAAAAAACAAGGAGCTAATCCATTTTCCCCCTTAAGTGTTGTCTGTTGTTTATCAGCTGAAGAACTTTGCTTACACTGTTAATGCCGCTGTGAGAGCAGACCCCGGCATGCATCACACCCTTCTCATCACCCCTGCCCAAGAAGCACAGCGTGATGGCGCAGTCTTATTCATCAGAGCTGTTTCCTGGACTCATCAGAGGTGTTTCTCTTCCTGGAAAAGAAAATAATCTCCATCATTTATGTGCCTCTGTCTTTTATTTTGAAACATTTGGAATGTCGGCCTTTGGACATTTGCAGGAACTTCCCATAATAGGTGATGCCCAAGTGAAAAGTTTTATTAATGTCATAAACCAGATGGGATGGCTGCTCACAAACAAAGCAGAGAACAAATGACCAAAACTGTCCCATCCTCCCCTGTTCATTACAGCGCCTTTTGAAAAGTTTACCATCACAATTATCCATTTGTGTCTCATTCCTCTAGGTGATGAGACTAGTGTGGACTTCGGCTTTGCTCATCACCTCCAGCTAATGTTAGTTTCCCAGAGTTGTCATATACCACCATTGGCAGTAGGAAAGGTGATAAGAGCAGTAGGAAGGAATAGTTCACAAAATTTGAGTTGGAAAGACAATCTAAGCCTGTGTTGCAATCTGTTAAGGACTGAATTGTGTCCCCTGAAATCCATATGTTGAAGTTCTTTTTTTTTTTTTTTGGAGGAAGATTAGCCCTGAGGTAACTACTGCCAGTCCTCCTCTTTTTTGCTGAGGAAGCCTGGCCCTAAGCTAACATCCGTACCCATCTTCCTCTACTTTATATTTGGGATGCCTACCACAGCATGGCGTGCCAAGCAGTGCCATGTCCGCACCCAGGATCCTAACTAGTGAACCCTGGGCCGCCGGGAAGCAGAACGTGCGAACTTAACCGCTGCGCCACCGGCCAGCCCCCGTATGTTGAAGCTCTAACTCCCAGCATCCCCAAATGCGACTGTAGTTGGAGATGGGGTCTTTAGAAAGGTAATTAAATTAAAACGAGGTCATTCAGGTGGGCTCTAATTCAATATAACTGGTGTCTTCGTAAGAAGAGATTAGGAACACAGATACAGAGCAAGAAGGCTATCTGAAGACACAGAAAGACAGCTGTCTACAGCCCAAGGAGGGAGGGTTCAGAGGAAACCAACCCTGCCGATCCTTTGATCTCAGACTCCCGGCCTCCAGAACTACGAAACAATAAATTTCTGTTGTTTAAGCCGTTCAATCTGCGTTATTTTGTTACGGGAGCCCCGCAAACTAATACATGATCCAAAAGACAAAAATGAAAAAGAAGCAACTAAAGCTTTGCATTGGTTTGTCTGCTAGAATTTATAGAAAGGCATTATGAAGCTCTTCTTAACCATACAAATCTTCTTGATGTGTGAAACTGCAGTAAGTCCCGGACTCCTTCCGGGACAGACAGAAGACCAGACCGTGCAGGCGGAGCACCAATCACATCTAGTGCTCCAGCTTCCTCAGCCCTTCAGGGGTCTCACACTTCTATCATCCCAAACGCCCACCTAAAAGAGGTTTTTTCCCACTGCGCGACACATAGGATGGCATCAATGATTTTTCCTTTCCTAACTGCTGAGCGCACAGCCCCGTCACAACTAGAAAGAAAGATACCTTGTTACATTAAGGCATCATTCTGTTAGTGAACGCTGCTTCCCTGAGCTTGCCCACTGTAAACGACAGAAGCTTGTCTCTAGTCACCCGTAGGCCCCGATGTCTACATGCAGTGATTCCCAAGCGTTCCTAATTTATGGGTTTTTTGACAATGATAAAAGAATTTATTGAAACTGATTTTATAAATTTGGAATGATGAGAATACATGTGTTTATAATATGTACTTTTCTGGCTTATTTCCATATTTTTTTCTCAAAACACTTTTAGATGTCTTAGCCTACACTCCTTAGTTGAATTGTACACAGGTTGCCATACATATATCATGAAACCAGCTCAACAGGATGAACCCGGATTCTGATACCTTCTTTGCTTCGTCCTCACTAAGGATTTGGAGATAAGTTCTAAACAGTGTCCAGGACACGAGGTCTACCCCAGAGTGAATCCTCTTCCCTGGGTCTCTCACTGTCTGCGCTGGGAGGTCTGCGTGACATTCCTGAAGAGTGAGGACAATCCTTACTCTTTTTTTACTAACCCCAGCAGTGGTTTTGTAAGGTGGTAGCTGTGTCTCTCTAATTGTACGTTGTGCTTCTGAGTCTCTCTGATAGCTGCATCTCTTTGTAGCATCCGTTTTTTTATTGCACTATGATGATAGAAGAGAAACTCTAAAGCCTATTTGGTGAGTAAAGTCTTCTCTAGCTTCAGACCAAACTGAAAACCGATTCCCACTTGCACAGTGCTTTAGACTTCCTGCATATGCCATTCAACATCCTCAGGCAGCAGTAGCTTAGAGCTTTGCTTCATGCCCGACATCCTCTAGGTTACACAGAAGACATTACAGGATATAAAAGAGACTTTTTTATTTAAAAAAAAAGAAAACCAGTTTATATTATTGGCTAATAT
The DNA here is from genome assembly GCF_041296235.1 of Equus asinus. NCBI lineage: Eukaryota > Metazoa > Chordata > Mammalia > Perissodactyla > Equidae > Equus > Equus asinus. The sequence continues at coordinate 25,635,666 of NC_091813.1, forward strand.
ATATTCAGCACTTGACCTCTGAAATTAATAGTAATTTTATTAATGACATATTAATATAAAATTATTAGTACCATTTAAAATAACACTAACTTGATTATAAGAATGTGATAAATGGCTCGATTTAATTTTGATGGATATTGTAATAGAAAACTAGAAAATTAAGTTTAAGTTAAGAGATAAATGAAGAAAAGTATTGAGAACAGCCTGTAATTACGTGGACATTTAAATGTGTGGAGAGTTGTCAAAGGATGGGGCCGTTAGAAAAAGGACTTCAACAAGGCCACATATTGAAGGACATTCTTCCACAGAGAAGTGTGCTGAATTCTACCAAGGCGAATGCATTGGTGGACAGGTTGTGCCCTGCAATGTCACTGTACTAATGTATAAATGATAAGATACTGGGTCATTTATCAAGACCAAAGGTGTTGGCACTCGAGATCATCAAAACTTTTATACAAAAAAAAAAGTGTGAATGTTGAACCCAAAGGTGTTTCTTTGACACTATAGTCAAAACCATGTCCCATATCTCTGACTCACCACAAGTGACCTCTCCAGTAAACTCACCTATGGTTGTGAAAAGCCAACTCTACAAAAGCATAAAGGTGCCTGTGAGCATGTGTTTGTCTAGGGGTAAAATTTTGATAAAACTGTTAAAGGGTCTGGGGGAAGTGGGAAATGGGGAGTTACTAATCAATGGGCATGAAGTTTCACAAAACCTTATACTCCCTGCTCCACAAAAGTGGAGAGTGGCTAAAAGAGAAATATCAGGAAATAAAACATTAGAGGGGCCAGCTGATGCAGGTCTATAAGCCATGCTAAGAAACTTCGGCAGTGCACTATGGGCAACAGGAATGCATTTGAGAAGTTTTAGGCATGAGATTAGTTTTTAAGTTTGGGTAGACATTGCTAGTTGGCCAACTCGACATCTATTCCCACCCTCTTTACTTTTTGCCCTCCTCCCACAGTGGATGTTGAAAACAAATGAGGCATTGACTTGCTAACCCCTCTTATAGCTAAGAGGGCTATGTGACTCAACCCTAACCAATGAACTGTAAGGGGAACTTTGTCAGGGACATTCCGTGAAAGTTTTGTTTTCCCAGAAAAAAGAACAGAAGTTCACAAGGCTTTGAAATATGATGGCTTTGAAGTAAGATATACTGCATAATGTTGTAGCCGCCATTTTGCAATCCGGAGGCCTCAAGCATGAGGGCAAAAAGCCAACAGTGAATAAAAGCAAAGGAGAAATAAAGAACCAGGGTCCTTGGGTATCACAGAACCGCTGAACCAGCCCTGGACTGACACCTCCAGACAAACACTCAGATGTGAGAAAACTGATGCTGTATTATTTAAATCATCACTAGTTGTGTTTTCTCATATTTACAGCTGAGCAAAACATTCAAAATTAATACAGTGTTACAGAGATCACTCTAACCAGAGCGAGGATTTGAAAAGGGGCAAGACTGAAGTCAGGGATACTATTTCTAGAGCTGTTGCTATAATACAAGCGAACGATGAGAATGGGACCCGAACAGAGAGGACACGTACCTAGATATGCAGAAGGTAAAATGAATTTGACTTTGTTGTAAGAAGAGTGTAGGACAGGCAATTTAGGTTTTGGCTAAGGTGGCTAGGCCACAGGATATAGAAGTGGCAGATTTGAGTATGAAGAGGAATTTCAGTTTCAGAAATGTCAGATCTGAGGTATCTGTGCAACGTCATGTGGAAATATTCAGTGATCAGATGAACTTATGAGTAACAACATTTCTATCTGTTGACGTGGGTTTGGAATTCATTAAAGTCACAGCTAAACTGCTAGAGTGGAAGGGATGACCCAGAGAGTGTGGGAGACTGGAGGGGCCAAGGACAAGGGGGAATTCCAAGAATAAAAGGCAGAGGTAGAAAAAGGGGCAAGCACAGACTGAGCAAAGCGCCAGGGCTAAGCAGCTAGAAGGTCTGACTCAGTTTATCCTGGCTGAGCCCTAGCCTTGTGTATAAAATTATCAAAAGAGAAAACCATTGGAGAAAATCTGAAACAAAAAGCAAAGCTGAATGTATTGCTTTCTTGAGTACGGGAGAGCAACACTGCCAGGCAGAGTCTCACTGAGGAAAGCACATTGCTGATCTTATATAGATTGTTGCGGGGCTACGTTTGTTTGGGTTTGAGTTGGTCACAGAGATAAGAGTGGTTGACATCAGCCTTAGAAAACGTTCCCTGGAGGAAGTCCACTGCGGACTGTCTGACTCTCTCAGTGTCAGCCTGTCACTGGCTTTCAGAGGCATGCTCAGTGAGGCGCCTTGTCACTGACCAATTAGAGATGTTTAAAACCAGTTCTGGCGTTTGCTTGTTAACACAGTCATAGAACTGCCATTGGCTAATTAAAAAGTTTAAGACCTGTTCTGGTGGTGGTTGCCATGGCTATAGATGACCAGACTTTTCCTAGGAATATGAGGGTTTTTTATTCTCAAAGTTAAATGCTACAAAGATCAAGTAAGATAAGGACTGCCACGCGTCCATTAGGTTTAGCAATTTGACCTGAGGAGCGATTGAAATGGCGTAGATAAGGAACTAAAATACTACAATTCTGCACTAGCTAGTCTTGCTCACAATTTTCTCTCAGAGCATGAAGCTGAAAGGAAAAAGCTGGGTGATGGAAAATACAAAGGGGAGTGGGGAAGTAAAACTAGCATTTATTGAGGGCCTGCCACATGCTAGAGGTTGTGCTAGGCACTTGACACGTGTTATCTCATTTAATTCTCACAACAATCTATTAGGAACAGTGGTAGTATTCTCATTTTACAGAAGGTAAAACTGAGGCTCAGGACATTAAATAACATTTCCAAGGTCACACAGCCAGTGATTGGCAGGGAAATAGCTGGAGACCAGGCTTATGTGACTTAAAACTCTAGGCTTGTGTTGTTGCACCATGTGGCTGCTAAAGAAGAGATGGGTGAGCAACAAGATGCACCTGCTCCACCTCTTCCAATTTTCCCCTTCTCCTCTTAAGCTAGTCCTCCAACCCCCTGCAAGGCAGTGAGCAGGAATATAGATGCAACTAGAGACCCTAAGAGTATGGACCCTAAGAAATAGAGTCCAAAGAAGCCATGGCATGGCTCACACATGAAGAATGACTCAAGAGCAGATATTTCTGTTCACTCATCATAAATTTTGAAAATATTCAATTCTCTGAGTGTTTTATGTAGGTGGCTGTTAACACTGTGCAGTACTTGGCCAAGTATCAAGGAAATTGTTTTCTTGACTGACAGCTACTCGTGCATTCATTTCCTTATAATTATAAAATAATACTTTCTATAGGAGAAATCCATAGCTCATGATACAATGTTAACAACTGAGATTGTTACTCAGTAAACAAATGAATATTAGTAATTTGGTAATAGTTTATTATTATTATTTGTGCTTCTTAACCCCTCCTGGGATGGTACCACTTTCTTTCTGTGTGTTTATTTATTACAAATCAGAGAAATGCAACATAAAAAGTTCTTGAGCTCTCAGAACCTTCACTCATTGGGGACATTTGGGTTGACACTACCTTTAAAAAGACTGACATTCCAGCCTTAAATACAAGTTATTTTAGACGACTGTCCAGTGTAACCAGTCACAGAAGACAAGCACCACATAATACCGGCTCAACACAAAGTTGACATAAGGGAAGCCAGACTGTAGAAAAGAAACCATATTGTAACTTTGAATGACCTCCAATTAACTAACCCGACATGCTCTGTAGATTTTATAGCCCCTCCCAGCTGCTGTAAGTTGATTAATTTTGTTCTTTTGAGTTCCTTAGGAATGTCATGATCCATGGGCAGAGCGTCTATGCTGATATGCGTCATCAATGACAACTGAAAGATCAGAGTAGAGGGCATTGCTCCAGTCTCTGGTGCATATCCAGTAAAACAAAGGACTATCAGGAACTAAGACCAGATGTCTGCCCCGACCCAGAGAGCAGCCCCCCTATATAACTGGCCTGTAGTCTTCGTTCATTAGTCGGCCATCTTCCCGCTTGCTAGCAAATTGTAATAAAGTCCTTTCTCTCCTACCCCCTTGCCTCTTGATTATTGACGTGTCTTGCAGTGAGCAGATGACCCCCCTTGGGTGGTAACTCATGGACTGAGCTGGCTATCCCACTGAAGTACCTCCATGGGGGTTTCTCATAGTCCCTCAGGAAGCACCTCCACCAGTGATCTCACTTATTGAACCACTTACCTCCTGACAGTGTCTTAGGGTGATGGTAAGGCCTTCAGCTACATCCTGGAACAATCTGTGTTCTCATCAATAATGAAGCTTCAAATACAAAAGACAACTTAAGTTTTATCACAGCATGTGAGAAATGCTTCCTTTGTGTTCCTTATGAAGTTCTTAAGTTCTCCTGTCCACCAAATGGTGTGGAACACACAAGCTGTTTTGTTATACAAAGAAATTCACAATAACAGTTTTCAATTATCATTGCATTTCACTTTTATGCGTTTACAGCATGCTAGAAAGATACTGGAGGAAACCCAAATATGAACATCTGTAATGAGTTCAATAGGAATTATTCACTGAAATGTTCCCTCTTTATAATTAAAAACTACCACTCAGTCCCACCAAGCTTTGTTTAGGAATTAGCTGAGAATTTTCCCATTTACGTGAGTCCCTCTATCTTTCAACGCATGTCCTATGAGGAAGTAATCCTTCTATGGCTTGGTAGCTCCAGACAGGTTCCTATCAGGCTCCCCCAAAATAACTAATTCCACCACAGGGTATGGAGAATAAAGTGTTTAAAAGATCATTATGAGCAAAGCCCTGCATCCAAAGGCACTGCCCGTCTTTGTGAGGAGAACAAACGGCTTGCTCTGCACCTTGACAACAACCAAAGGCATCTCCCTCATGCTTCTGACATAAAATAGAATCATTTAATGCTTGCTTGAAAATTGCTCTCAGATTCTCCTGAAAAACCACTATCAACATAAAAAGAAAGACCATAAGGCAATAGTTAACAAATTGCACAGCAGAGGTTTCCCCCTCATTAGTGTCACACATTGTGGTGCCTTGGCCAGTCATCACTGCCAGGAATGATTCTGTAGTCTTCTTTCATTTCCTCTTTAGTTAAACCTGTTCTTAGACATCCCCGATGAACACTAGAATAATTTGTTATTGTTTCTGTGTGCATTTGTTATCTATGTACAATTCACTTTATATGTACTGAGAAGGGTTAATTAGCATCCCTTTCATTGATGTTGCATTATTTTTCACAAGTACATATACTAAGACATTTCTGGTAGGCCTTGAACCGGGAATTCTATATAGTTTCTTCATTAAACTAAAACACAGAAGAGTAGTTTATGAGTAGAAATGACTCCTACACCCATCATGCTTTTCTCAGCCCTCCCCAAGCCATCAACTCTCTGACAACCTGCCGTAAGGCCCAGCTCACATCACCACCCTACCTCCCCCAATTCCAGATTCAGGCTCTCTCTTCTTCTCTGTCCCAGAGCTTTTCTCCTCTCTTAAGCCCTCTCTTTCCATGTGTTCCTTTTGGCCCCCTTGAAGTGGGTGACCCTGTTACTCAGTTGGTGTGGAGGGTCACCACAGGCCTATAATGTGGATAGGAAAACGGTTTTGAGAACTGCTGAGAATTGCTTAGATTTTGCTGGGACTTTGGATTTTGCTTAGATTTCTCTTACCGCTTAACGTAATTACCCAGTGTTTTGTTGAACTTCAAACAAAGATGTTGTCTGCTTCAGGTCAGTACAAAATATCCCCAGCGACTACAAATGTAAATGGCATAATCAGAGCTAGCAACTCACTGTTTGAAGACAGAACCATTAATGATAAAACATGGACTTCCAACGCACGGACTTGCAACACGGGGAAATGTGTGTCTATAAATTGAAGCTTTAGAATCTTTTCTTTAAAATAAGAGCTTGTCTTACTGAAATTAAGATACTCTGTTGTTACTAACTTTGAAACCCCCCTTAGCTGAAGGGACCAAATCATTGGAGTTCATCAAAGTCCTTGGCATTTTTAGCATTAAGTTCTTAATGGCCATAATTGACTCTGCATGGTGACCCTAATCATCACATAAAACTAAGAAAGTGAGAATTTCACCCTATCTTAAACTGGACTGTCATGATTTTGTATAGCTTCTTTAAGACAATATGTATGAAACCTAGATTTACAGAAAAGAGTCCTTCTAGGAAGAAAAATTTTAGACTATATCTATCGGTCGTATTGCAAAGTGGCCCAGAAACATGAGCTGCTCTGGCCACACCACTGCCTAAAGTACATGATGAAGATGATCCACGATGGTCACGTTTATTTATTGTTTTAATAGTAAATCCTGGTTTATTCGTCCTTTTTCTTTTTGCACATTCCAGGGCTGTTGTCAATCTGCCTTCATTGTCATTTTGACTATGAACATACAGTTTGATAAGTTCTCCTCGGGGCAGAATTCTATAAATATGGATGGCAGTATTGCAAGGATAGAGACACGACCAACAACTTTGCCAACATGGAAATCATTTGTGACCTTGACAAGAGTAGTTGTAATGGAGTAAGGGAGCAGAAGCTCAATTAGAGTAGATAAAGGAGAAAACAGAAAGTAGGAATAGCAAATATTGACTTTATGGGAAATTATGCCGTGAATGAAGAGCAAAGAAATGGGTCCTTAGTGGGAGGGGGATATATGAGAGGATTTTTTTAAGATAGGATATCCTGGAGTATATTTACAAGACAATATTTGTGTGTATGAATATCCATAAAAATATTTATTGCATCATTTTTCACAAGAAGAAGCAGGAAGAGGAGAAGAGGAGGAGCAGGTTCCAAAACAAACGGGACAACAGCCCTTAAACGTGCATTCATGGCTATCTCTAAAGAAACAGAAAACAAAACAAACAAAAACAACTTTAGAAACTTAAATATTAGGTTGTTACCACTTCCATCAAAACAAAATAAAACAAATATTTGGGGTCTAATCTCAGCAAGGCGACCCTTCCCCACGCTTGCAAGTTGACCTCACTAGCGTCAAATCTTATTCTCAGATTTAAAACTAACCATTCATAGAGTATTAATTCAAAAATGTGTATTGAATTTCTATAGCTCTAGGCCTTCAAATAATTACAGTTGAACTAATAAGAGCCCCTGAGAATATTTGAATTTAATTGGGGAAATAAGACTGAGACACAAAAAATTAAATGCCAACAGAGACAAGAATGGAAGGGATCTTGCAAGACGGTTTTGCGAAGCTGGTGCAGTAGCATTGGAGGGCAATCGCTCTGTTTGCTGGAGGGTCAGGAAAGGCTTCTTGGAGGTGGGAGGGGGATTCGACCTGCATATTGAGGGAGGATAGAATTTGACTAAGTGGAAGCAATTTAAAGACAGGTATTTTGAGTAAAGAGACTAACTTGAACAAGCACATTACACAGAGATAGATGTACCGCATGTTGGGGATGATAAATAAGCAAACTGGCCAGAGCAGGAAGGGCATTTGGCACATAGTGACAGGCTGAGTCCAATAAAGCAACTGTAAACTGCTTTCCAGAATGCTACCATGGGTAATTCATTTTATGTAATAGTTATAGGGTTAGATTCTAGGATTATAAAAGGAAGATTTTGTCCCTAATAGTTTTGAGTGTTTAAATTTAACACAAAGTCTGTACATTTGCCACATTTGAAGACTGCATCCTAAATAGTTTATTTTTGTTGTCTTGAGAAGGTAGTTATCTGACTGGCTAAGCTTCAGTTTCCCTTTATTTGAGATGGTTCTTATGGTTTGTGGCTTTATATTCTTTGATTATTAGTACTTTGAAAAATATTTCATCTGTTTCACAGTCACAATCAGTAAAGTCATACAAATTTATTCGGAATGCTGTCAGGTTTGGGAAAACTTCCATTAAGGTTTTTGCTGTTGGCTGTGGTGATGGTAGTGGTCTGTGTGTGTCTGTGCATGTGATCTTCACATGTAAGTTCTAATACTCACAAGAATCTCTCATACGTTAGCTTCTGATTCTATACATTTCAAACCTTATTTCTCTTCTACTCTCAACATACATCCAGAGCTGGGCACTATAGGACATCACGATACAACCTCCAGCCCTGCCCTTTTGGGATTCAGCACAAAGAGTGGTGGCCATATTCCTGGAGGATCTTTCTACACCAGGACAGCTAACGATAGATAATCTAGAGTCAGAAATGACTACAACCATATAAAAACATCCCACCAACCCCAAACTAAATCAAATTCCCCTTACCTGAATCCCAAAATGCCTACAGCCACCCCAATACCACTCAATACTAGAGGAAGCGTGACAAGGGTAAGTACATTAATTATATTTATTTATATTTATTATAAATTATTATAAATTACAAGTATTATAATTATACTTATTAATTATACTTATAATTAGTGTAATTATAACTGTGAACTAATTAAGGTTAAAGTGATGACTATTGCAAATGTTACAAAATCATATGACTATGTGAACGCATGCTGAGGCCACCCCCATGCCTTAAAGGGGTCCCTGCAAAGAAGGGGCCCCTAAAGTTTGTTTTTTTTTTTAATGATTTTCTTTTGTTTTTAAAAGATTGGCACCTGAGCTAACAACTGTTGCCAGCCTTCTTTTTTTTCTTTTTATCCTTCTTTTTTTCCCCAAAGCCCCCCAGTACACAGTTGTATATTCTAGTTGTAGGTCATTCCGGTTGTACTATGTGGGACACCGCCTCCGCACAGCCTGATGAGCAATGCCATGTCCACACCCAGGATCCGAACCAGCAAAACCCCAGGCTGCCAAAGCCGAGCATGCAAACTTAACCACTAGGCCATGGGGCCAGCCCCGAGCTTAAGTTTAATTAGCTTCATGATAAATCCATCTCTGAATATCTGCATTTAAGCAATAAGATGGAAAAAAAAATCTATAGGCCATGCAGCCTCTAGCTTTCCTTATTCTGCATTCTGTGAGTGATTTCTATGTGGTCAATAGAATATTTGACATTTAAAGAATATAAATTACCAAAACACATGGTCCTTGACAAGGTGATCATACATACAAACATATGAAACAACTAAAGAGTAATTCCTGATGAATTACCGCTTACAGTGGCCACGTTAAGACATAGAAGTGATAAAAAGGTGGGATCTCCCCAAGTTAGCTGGCCGAGGTGGGATGGATGGTCAGGGAAACCACCCTTAAGGAGATACAATCTGAGCCTGCCCTGGGAAATAGAAAGGCAATCAACCACAGTAGGACTGGGTCTGCGGACTGAGCTCTTTCTTAGAGATCAGCCTTTGGAGCACTGGAATAGAGGGGGGTGGGGAAACTACCAAACACGGCCAAAATGCATTAAGAATGTCTCCCATTGTATTCCAAGAGGTGCTGTACCCAACTTCTTTTTAAAAGGACAATGTCTTCATTTTATAGTGGTCTGCTGACTGGGTAACAGAGATTTGCAATCAACATCCATTTCTATTATATAAGATTTCTTTGCATCGCCGTAAGAAAAGCAACTCTGGCATGGGCTGTAGGCCAGACTATGGAACAAATCCCATTATGTCGAACTGGATGTTGCAACGGTATTTGATAAATTGGTGATTCTATCTGCAGGGCTCATCACACTTGGAAACTAGCACTTTTCCATAACATTTTTCATCCTTCCACTTTGGAACACTCATCCCTTTCATCACTTGGCTGGTGTCAGGCAGACTGTCAAAATTATTGTTTACAATACTCATATCCTCAGAGCTGTCTTTATAGGCTTTTTCCTAAGAGGATTTTGAAATAATACCAGTGCAGAGTTAAAATCGAAAAACCATCTCCCAAACTTCTAACAACCAAGTTTTCATTTGATCTTCATTTCACTCCCTACCTACGATCCCCTATGACTTATTTAAAGATGCAATGAAGGAAACAAAAGAGAATAATGGGAAGGGATTCATGTTCACCAATTGAATGTTTATCCCTGAAAACAGCAGAGCTGGCACCATCTCCAGTGTATTGTTTTAGTCTTATCTTGACAAATGTTTGTTGCCCGTGACAAGGACAAACATACTTTATAGAATCCACTCCCTTTTTTCCCTCTTTTTTAGTATTACTAAACTTAAAGCTAACATAAATTTAAAGTAATCCTAAAAAACAAAAAACATTTTTAATGTCAGGACTGCCTGGGATCCATTAAGAGATGTTAAAAGAAAAGCATGCCAGAGAAAGAAAGTTTAAAAAGGAAAAGAAAAAGAAAGCATTCTTTGGTTAAATGGGTTAAAAGCCAATTATTTACATGTTAATTACCTTTCTGGTAAAACAATTGAATTTATATGATAGACATACTGTCATTAAAGGTCTGGTTTGCTCAAATAGTGGAGGGATGCAAAAAATAAGAGCAATTTAATTAACAGGTAAATTGGACCAACAAGACATTCACTTTGATGTTCATTTGCATTTAACTAAAGTAAATTAATGAAAGAAGGGAGTCAACTTCAGAATATTTCTGAACTGTTTCATGTTTTCTTTTTTTTTAAGAACTAATATTCATTTAGTCTGAAACAAACTGTGATGGAACTCCTGTAGACTGTAACTTGGGGCCTGGTTTGTTTTCCTTTTTTTTTCTTATTCTATGCAGTTTACTTCCCCCCAAACATACGGAGAAGTCTCTAGGAGAGAGGATGTTTAGAATTCCTCCCTACCACGTCCCTGGTAACCACAGATAATCCCAGTCAAACCTTTAAGTAGATTGTACTTAGGGTCCACATAATTTATCAACCAAGGGAGGATAGTTTGAAACGAAAAGGGAATACTATTGTTAATAATCAGACCAGAGAACCTGGTAACTGAGATTGGCAGTCTCTAAAGGTATAGATCTAGCCAGCACAGCCTCCTAGCTTAAACTCCCTGATTTTAAATTAGCCCTCCCCCATACCCCCGGCCTCTCCTGAAGGACAGATCTAAGGACTTCAGTCTTGTCCCTTGTCCCCAGCTGATTAGACACCAAAACTGGAGGAAACCAATCAATCCCACAGGTTGTTTGAGCCCCAGACTCTTCCTTTCCTGAATTTGAACAGAGACCAGCAGAAGATGATGTACACTGAACAGGAAGGTAATGTGTTGAGTCTTTGCTGGATCAGCAGCACATACCAGCCAAAATAACAAAAGAGCAACAGAACAGAAAAAGTCAAGCTGGAAGGGGAAGGCAAAAGAAAGAGAGATGAGGCACCATGTGTCCTCTAGAAACCCAACTTTGCAATTCAAACCTCTGTATGGCTCAGTTCTACTTATAATGCATTCCTGGATTACAAAACCAAATATACTCTTACCATACAATCCAGCAATTGTGCTCCTCTGTATTCACCTAAATTAATTGAAAACTTATGTCCACACAAAAACCTGCACGCAGATGTTTATAACATCTCTGTTCATGATTGCCAAAACTTGGAAGCAACGAAGATGTCCTTCAGTAGCTGAATGGATAAATAAACTGTGGTATGTTCAGACAACGGAACGTTATTAGGTGCTAAAAAGGGATGAACTAACAAACCACGAAAAGACAAGAAGGAAACTTAAACGCATACTACTAAGTGAAAGAAGGCAATCTGGAAAGACTACAGACTGTATGATTCCAACTCTATGACATTCTGGAAAAGACAAAACTATGAAGATAGTAGAAAGATCAATGGTTGCCAGGAGTTAGGGGAGGGAGAGACAAACAGGCAGAGCACAGAGGATTTTTAGGGCAGTGAAACCACTCTGTATGACACTATAATGGAGGATACATGTCACTATACGTTTGTCCAAACCCACAGAATATACAAGACCAAGAGAGAACCCTATGAAACTATGGACTTCAGATGAGTCAATGTAGGTTCATCTATTGTAACAAATGTACTAGTCTGATGGGTACAACCTCCCCAACCATGAAGATTTATCTTCTCCCACCAATCAAAGCCAGTCTCATTCATATCGACGAATAAATGACTCAAACGGGCTCTGAATGTATTTACATCATATTAAAGGCAAATCCCTTAAAATAAAGAAACTCTAATGTTCCCTACATAGATTAATTTCTTTCTTTTTTCTTTCTTTTTTTCTTTTTCTTTTGGTGAGGAAAATTGGCCCTGAGCTAACATCTGTTGCCAATCTTCCTCTTTCTGCCTGAGGAAGATCATCCCTGAGCTAACATCTGTGCCAGTCGTCCTCTATATTTTGTATGTGGGATGCCGCTGTAGCATGCCTTGATGAGCAGCATGTAGGTCTGTGACCAGGATCCGAACGCATGAACCCCAGCAGCTGCAGTGGAGCATGTAAACTTGACCACTATGCCAGCTGGTCAGCCCTCTTTTCCTTTTTTTAACTGAGGCAAAATACTAAAAAACCAGAGAAATAACTTAACTATTTTAAAAATAGATTTTAGGCTATTATTGGACAAAATACTTGGTGGCATCCTTGAGAACAGGATGAAAAATGTTGGATGACAATATAATTAAATGGCTCAAATACAAGACTATTTTGTGGCTGAGCATGAGCTCTGTCTCAGGTTGCCCAGGTTAAAATCTTAGCTCCATAGCTCTTTAGCAGGTGACCTGAGAGGTTACGGTGTTTTTAGCTTCAATTTTTGTCAGCTATAAAAATGAAATAATAATGTAACACCATCTTTATAGGATTGTTATATCATATTAAATAATGTATGCAATGCAATTATTGAAACACTGCATTTGATACACAATTAATTATATTTAGTGTGTAAATTAATGGATTGATGTCAAACTACTGAAAAGTCACGAGTTACATCCTAGAACTATGTTCTTTCCTATGACTTTCTCTCATTTTTCCAGTGAATGGATGAAGACAAAGATGGCATGATAATGGTCACTAAATGTCTTTGGAACACAACCTAGAACACACTTAATACAATGGCTGGCTGAATAAATATTCAAAGTTTTTTCAAAATACTTGGATGATATCTAAAAGTGCAAGAATAAAATTTAAACAAAGATAATTGCAAAATCCTAAACTTTTGCGCAAAAAAGTTCAAGACCCAAATGCAGGCTAGAAGAAAATTTGCTTGAATCAAATGAAAATTAAGAGTTTTAATTATTTATAGTTCCACATGAACCACAGTGCAAGTCCAGTTACTCTTGCCTACTTGGTTACGTTTTGGAGGTCAGAGGACCACTAAGCAATAGAGTAGAAGAGGCTGGCCAGATTAATGACCGAAAAAATCTGACAAAGATTTTTTTATTAAAAAAATGTTTGAGGGAATAGAACATGTTTGACTTTAAAAAAGGAAATACTTGTGAAGGCAAGCAGGAACTCGATCCATCATTATGAAATATTTTACAGGAACACGACATTGCTGTCTTCTCTGTTTATTCGGAAGGTAAAAGTGGAACCAATGTGTGGAATTCAAAGAAAGCAGGTATCATGTCAATCTAAGATTCAAATTAAGGAAGAAGAATTAGTACCGCCTAGTCATGGGTCAGGCTGGGGATGGGGGCGGTGGACCAGCCCAGAGATGGGCTGTTGCTCGCAGAGTAGGGGGCTTTCTAGAAAGATTTGACCCCGAGGTAGAAATTTGAAGATGACATGCAGCTGTCCTTACACTTCTAGGATTCTAGGCTTCTAAGATTCAGTTATCTGTTAACTTTACTGAATATGCATGTTGAAAATGGTTTCTCAAATGTATAATAATAAAAGAAATATTTTAAGAGCAGAAGAAACAGACTACAATTAGCTGAAATCTCAGAAAGGCATTTTTTAAATTAGGTACAAATGAAAATATCTACCATTTTCTCCTAAATAAAAAGAACAGAAAAATCTATTGTTACATGTATAAAAGAAGATATTAACTATTGCTTTTAACATCAAAGGGCCTTTAGCGTGTTGGTCAAATAGAAGAGAGGTGTCCTCAGAAGCTGGTCTACCACATTAGGAAGCACAGTTCCATACGCCTGGGCTTCTCCATCTAAGATTGTCAAATTTACCCCAATGCCTTCCTTTGAGTGACACAGTGTTTTGTTTATATCTTTTTCACAACTTGTCCTCATTTGTTCATTATTTCATTTAACAAGCACCTCGGTCTCTTCTCCAACATCACAACATCCCCACGAAGTGTAAGTCTTCCTCATCCTCCTACTTTAAACTCTGCAATTCCTCTCCATTAAAGGTAAAGTCAGACCCAAACTCCAGGTCAAGACTGGGGAGACTCCGCACAACTGGGCTCCTGCACGCCTCTCCCACTGCCATTCACCCATCTCTCCCACCATTCACAAGCCTCTCCCACTGCCATTCACACAGCTTCTCTGCTTCTCCCCGGGCTTCAGCCATGGTGGCTCTATCCTGTGGGTGCCATTCCAGTGCCTGGACCTGGCTTCCCCTGGACAGCTTCCTCTCATTCTTTAGTTTTCAGCTTCAAAGCCACCTTGCAGTGGCCTCTCCTAAAAGAAGCCCCACCCCCACCCCTGACTTGTTAGTTTCTTAGCCCCTTGTTTGCTTGTTTGTTGTTCCCTTCGTAAATCTTATTCCAGTTGGTAGGTCTTTCACCTAATAGTTTGCCTGTGTTTATCTATCCTCGCTACTGCCATCTGAGCTCTCGATGGAAAAGAACCTTGCCTCTGTGCTCACCATCGTTCCCCTGCACCGAGACAGCGCCTGGCACATGGTAAGAGCTCAATAATTATTAGTTTGATAATTGGAAGAAGTAGCCAGTCAAGTACTACAGACACCAATCCAATGCATCCTGCTGGCTAATCCAGGTCCCCACCCCTCTCTCAACCGGATTACTGCAACTTCCTCCTCGTTTCACTAGTGCGTCTATCCTTTCCTCTGCCACCAGTCTGTTTGCCATACTACAGCCAGGGCAAGTTTTTTAAAATGCAAACTGGATAATTTGTATCTTTTGTTTATATTTTTAAGGGTCTGCAGTTGCTCATAAGGCAATAATGCTAGTATTTATAATAGAAAGCATTTACTGAGCAATTACTGTGTGCCAGGCACTTGTAGTAATTCATTTAGTCCTCACAAAACCCTTTTGAGATATATATTATTAGTCCCACTTTATAGATGAGGAAACTGAGGCTCAGGAAAGCTCAAGGCCATAACATGGCTCACAAACACCTCAGTGGTCTAGCTCACACCTATATCTCCAGCTCATAGCTAGCATGCAAAAACGCCAGGTGTTTTAACCAGAAACTAGGAAGGGGCTTTATGTCACCTTTCACACTGTTTGGGCTACTCCTTTGGCCTCAAAGCCTCTACACCTGAGTGTGTGGCTTCCTGCCGCCTTACTATGCTGCCCCGTGATGGATGCTCCCTGGGTAGGTCTACATGCTGTCCACCTTTTGGAATTCTGCTATCACTCCTCTATGGTTTTATCACACATCATCCTAATCCAAATCCTTCCACTGAACACCTATTAATCCCACGGTTGATCGTAGTCGTTTGACAAATGCACAGTCTCTTACTAGTTATTCGTTTGGCTCCTTCATTGGCTATTTTTTCGTGTGCATTGACTCATCTCTCAGCAATACTGTAAGCACCTCCAGAGCAGGCATCACCTTTCCTCTTCTTCCTTCTCTTGCATAGTCCCCAGCAGGCTGTCTTGTAGCATGTCTTATAGATGCCTAATAGGTATCCTTTGCCCGGGCACCTGTTAGGCATCCTTTGCTTGGTTTGTCAATTGGTCTTCTTTCCACTTTATGTGATCACGGTCAGGAGAGAGTTTGGAACTATCTGGTATTCAGCTCCCAATATTTAGCTATCCAGCGTGACTCATGGTATTTCCAGCTCATCCCTAAAAGAACCAGTATTCTACTAATTATAGAGTACAGCTGAGAAAATCTTTTGCACATTTTTTTGCTTGGAATTATCTCCATAAGAGTTCTGTCATCAGGGAAGGTAGAAAAAGACTCAGCACGGCTCCCAAAAGCTGTATTTGACACATCCGCACACACACACCTGCTATGGCTCCGAGAGCATAGCTTTGCACAGTCTGTTTCTATGGTGATTTTAAGCTTATATAACATCAGCTCCTCGGAGGCTTTATGAACATTTCTTAAGTTTGTGAAAATTACATACACTTCAACTTCAAAATGGTCCAATTCATTATGTAGACATTAAGACAATAATTATGAAATAAAACTATGTAACCGTATGAAAATACTTTATAACGTTAATGGGGTAAAGAGTTATGAGTTCGAGTCTGTGCTGACATTGTAACTATGGAACATGTGAGGAAGGTGCTCTTTGTGGCCTTCCCAACATTCTTCCTTTATGACTGTGATCCTGTGCAGACACCTACCTTCTCCACAGGCCATGTGTTCAGGGAAGTCTGGGCCCAGGCCATCCCCAGCCCAGGGGGTGGCTTACAGTTAGGCGAAGCCAGAGGTTCTTAGCCCTGCGAGCCTCTGAAGTACCAATGCCCAGCTCCTCCCTAGCTCCCCTCTCTCCTCTTTCCACATCCCCTTCCCTCCGACTTTGACAGTTCTGGGCTGGAGCTCTGGCATCTGCTGTCTTTAAAGCTCCACAGGTGATTCTAATGTACAGCCAGGATTTAGAATCACTGGTCTGAGCCGGTGGTTTCAAATTTTAGGGAGCCAAGAATCACCAGGAGGTCTTGGAATCCTGGAGTGGGGCCTGTAAATTTCATTCCTAACACATTCCCGGGTGATTCCAATCAAGCCAGTCTGGACCCACACTTGGAGAACTCTTAGCTGTTGAGAATAAGCGCTTCTGCAGAAACTTTTGTGATGACTAGAACTGTGGTAATTTTGCTACCAGCCTGCAGATGGCACGAACACACAGAAGAGGGAGGAGCCTGGAGGAGGGCAGAGGTAACCTGAATGAGTCCTGCAGCCCACCCTACCTAGGCACTAATTATGGGAGTTAAGTAAATCTCCTTATTTTTCAAGTAATTAGAGATGACACATTTGTTGTTTGCTGCTGAAAACATTCTACCTGATGTCTTTCTAAGATAAAAACAGTTGTGTTTCAAATGATGAAAATATAACTATTTTTCTCTTTCCCAGTATGCTTTTTATGCAATAAATATCACAAAAAATAATTTATTTGATTAAATCTCTAACATAAAATGGAAAAGATGTGACTATTTTCCCTATTTATCCATTTTACATAATAATCTTGCCACTTTTTCTTTATGGTATATTTTTATTTTCCAAAGTATTTTTTATTGAATACTTCATTCAGAGACAGGATACCAAATTTGAGGGCTTTCTTCCCAATTTTTTAACAAAACAGCCATAGAAATGCCTCCAGATGAAAGAGTTCTTCAAAAAGCTATATTAGCCTGATATGAAGAAATGCACAGCAACTTGCAACATTAAAAGACAAATAGAATTAGAACTTTCTAAGTTATGACTATTGTCTTGAACTTCCTCCTGTCTTTGCTTTAACTCTGTCAGATGAGTTCCTCTGTGCCTCCCCACCCCCTCATCCATCTTCTAATACAAACACCTAAATTCAGGTGTGAGGGACTACGTAAATCCCACTTCCACCACCACCTTCCTTCTTATAGAGTAGACAGCTGCTGTAGAAAACCTTGTCAGCTGGGAACCAAGCAACCATTCCCAATCTTCCTGGTGTGCCTCCACTCTAGAGACTGGAAAAGCTAAATGCTCACTTTCCCAGTCGCCATTGCAGCTACGAGTGGTCATGTGACACAGCTCTGGCTACTGTAACATCAGCCAAAGTCTTCCATGGAGCCTCTAGGAAAGTGTTACTTTCCTGGCAAAAAAGATTCACAAAGTATCTCAAGGTGAATAACTCATATGGGAAAGGCAGGGACATGGGAAGACAGAACTTGCATAATATTTTGAATTATGTAGGAGGAACAATGGTGTTAAATAGATACAAGTTTGATTAGAAGAACTCAGTGAAAGCACAGAATTAGTGCAATCAATTAGAAGATGAAAGTAAAATGGTGAGAAAGCGTGCCATGATCTAATTACTGCCAGGAAGACTGGCAATCCTTCAATTTTTCAAAAGCCAATTTCTTCACTTTTGAGTGGACATCACCCAAAGTTTACCTGGTTTTATCTCACAGCCATACAGGAGCAGGTCAGATGTCACAAAATTCAGGGATTTTTAGGGTACATTTTGCAATCTGTTTTCTTTGGAAAGTTCACCAAGAAATTATTGTTTAAAGCTAGATATTTTTGTAAATGTTTATTGAATTATTTTTTTAGGGTTGAGTTGACTTTTTTCCAACACCCACTTCAGAAAATGTCCAGGCTAAAATGATTGCAGTTAAGCTCTAAGGAATAGAACTTTGTTGCTGGCATCATTAATTTCTCACTGTGCTCGAGCAAAGCAGAAATACTGTCTCAAGCTTGTGAATGGCCTGGGCTCATTTCTATTCAGAAATGGCATCCTTATTAGGATCCTCAAATCTAAAAAGAGAACGTCAGTCCTGCTTTCCAGCCCACCTGACTGTTAAGCAATAAGATTCTGAGTTTAACCAATAAAAGAACTGTCTGCAACCTAGACACGTATAAAGTAACCATGACTTCATGCCCACTGCCTCCCAGTAACTGTCAAAATTCCAGTGAAAGAAGCCCTCTTTGAGAATTGCCTAGACTTTGGGTACGTGGTCCATAAGTCGTAAACTTCAGTTTGTCCTGAATTGAGTTGAAACTCTGAGAGCTGTTAGCTTGACCTCGTTGTCTGGTCCCTGTAGAATTGCTCTCTCTGAATGGACTGTGCTTAATAATTATGTCAGCCGTGTCCATTGAGGATGCTAACAGAAACAACCCTGGGACAGTCACTGCTGTCTCACCATGAGGAAGTTACTGATGACTTAGTTCATTAAATTTTACAGAATGGTCTTTACAAAAACACAGAAAGTATCTCCACAAGAATAAACATCAAGTATAGTTGTCCTTCTTTTGAGCAAATGTGTTTTTATTATATCACAGAAAATTGTACCTTTTTATGTTTCTCTCTCAGCATTGGCTGCTAGAAAACTCAAAGGCAAATCTATGGCCCAAGTGTAGCGAGTGCAGCAGGCAGACCTCAGCACGCATTTTGTGTGCCGTCCTCATCCCTGGTTTCATCTTATTTTTCCAATCCTATTTTTCTTCTTTACTCTATTTTTTCTTCTGTTTTTGTCTCTTTGGGGTTTTTGTCTGGGTTCTTGTTTTGTTTTGTCTTGTGCATATTTGTAAGTTGTTACATAACCCTTTGGAATAAAGGCAGTGCAAAACTGGGAACATCCAGGCTTTGGAGTATTCAGAGCCTCGACCATAAGAAATCCACGTGCCTGTAAACGTACACCAAAACCATCCTGATTTTGAGGACAGAAAGGTGGACCACTGACCCACCCAAACTTATTAACTTGGCACCTAAAGGCACACACACACACACACACTCCAGCACAAAATTCAAAGCAGACATTAGGTCATAGATCCCGGTTATCAGACTAAGCTAAGGGACAGAACAGTCAGTACATGAAGATCAGCACCCAACACAGCAAGAACTCAGCGCAGCTGCCCACACAAAGGGATGCAGGCTCGGGCAAAAGAGAAAACCTTGGCAAGAACCCTGGGCATCAGCGTGAGAATTGAAGCAATGAGTCTAGGTAGCAGATAGGATCAAAGGACACATCGAGTTAATGTATTTTCCCCAGTCAATATGTCATGATTTATTTGAGTAGCAAAAACCAGTTTCTAAGAGTTGAGGTAAGAGTTACCCTCTGAAAAGCATAAATGTAAAAGGCCAGAAAGAAGGACAGCAATAAATTCCTGTGAATGGACCCCACGTAGGACAAAAGCGAGATGGATGAATGAGCGCAGACCTAAAGCAAGTGGAGGTTTTTGCTTTCAAGGGATGTTCATATCAAATTCTTACATTTCCTCAGAACTTCTCTTTCGTATTTTTGTGTCAATAATGTAACCAGTCACGTAGAATCAGACCATCCCCTTTCCTGGAGAAATGCTAACAACGTTATAGTTCCCAATTGTTCTTTTGACATTCTTCCTGCACATTGCCATCCCATATGTTTTGTGTCATTCTGCCTCCAAGAAGAACAAGGGGCTGTGGGTTGGGATGACCAAGAGATGGGCACAAGTCTGCATCAGTGACCAGGAGGCTGTGTTTAAAGCTCCAGCCTTCGACGAGGGTCAGGAGAATGAGGGTTTCTGAGAGTGATAATCACACCCTTACAGGTTCAGGACAAAAGGAGAAATAAACAGAGTATGAAATGGGCATCAAAATGTCATATTTTGCTGGCAAAATTATGTTGAAGAGCATGGCTTTGATCAGGAGCCTAAATCAAACTTGTCTTCTTCCCCCTAAAATGAATCTGATCCCTCTAAGGCTGGGTGGCTGAGAAACAGCAGCCCTCCTTGCCCTGGGGCAGAGCCTGGATCTGGCACCCCTCACAGAGCAGAGAGGAAGGAGGGGCTGAAAGGGCTGCAAAAGGGGACAGAAGCTAAGCCTCAATATTTCCCACAGCGCAAAAGTCCCTATTTTATGGTGCCTATCTTACATTTTCTAACTGTGTGTTCTCTTGACTCATCTGGCTTACCAACCCAGCTGTGGTCAGCCAGGAGTGTGGCAGACTCCTAGCAGGAGAAGAAGAGCAGTTTATCAGAACAGTCCTGCCTCCTCCTTCATGTGGCTGCTTCCTGCTCGTATGGCTCCTTTGTTTATTCTTCTTGGAGTGATGGTGGCATTTTCAGTTTCTGTCCTCAGAGAGCTCCATAATGGGTTGGGACTTTTAAATTAACTCCATGACCATGTTTTACCTGAAGCTAAAACTTTACCGTCCATTCTATTTCCCATCTCAAATTACATCCAGCCATACTGTCCAAATAGCACGTGGAGGTTCAGTAAACCTAAAACACAAGGAAAATAATCAATAGTGTGGAAATAGTGCCTCAGATTTGAACAACATAAACTCTCCCATTAATAAATTTCTAGAGGAAAATTAAAGTCTAAAATTACAATCTCTTGTGAGTTAAAAACCAAAGAAATAAAAGTCCAAAATTCTTCCCTCTAGAATGTCTTATTCAGCTCACCTTCAGCCAAGAGCTTGTCTTGGTAAAGTTGCCTCAGCAGAGCTGGAGTTCCCTCAACAGCAGAAGCCGGGCTTTCTCCTAGAAGGAATGGAGTTCCTGTAGCAGCATCTAGAGGTGGTTACCATGAGACAGAGACCAGATGGAATCTGGGAAAAGGAGGGTCATCAGAGGAAACACTAGAAGGGAGTTTCCAGGCTCAGGGGATGTGATGCATCTTTCCAAGCATCCAAAGTCCAGGACCTGTGACCCAAAGCGTGTGAGGAGAAGTCTCACCTCACAGGCTTGGCCCGCTGTGGGCATGGGCCATGGCTGGGAGGAGAGGTGGTGGAATTCCACCAGCGCCTTCTCTTGAATTCAGATGGTGGCATTTAAGACATTCTGGTGTTCCTGCAAAATTTATAAAATTGCCCTCCGATGACACCCCCAGCCATCACATCTTAGTCAAGTCTATCTTATTTCCCATCTCATATGTTTAAAAACTCTTAATTTTCATTTCCCTTTGAAGCCCTTCCTTCCTGATACGCAAATGCCGAGCTGAATGTATGCTGTCTGGGAACCTGGGCACTAGAGACACTGCTCCCCTTACTTCAAAATCAGGGCATCCTGCACTGTAGCAGCCTTGCATCCTCCACAGTCCTGTCTGCATTTTCTCATCTATGGAAGGTCTCAAGACATGTTTTCCCGGAGTCACAGTGGCTGTCGCCAGTGCCTGTTGCTCTTGAGTGTCTTAGGCCTAGGAAACCTGCTTCTTAGAGCAGGTTCTGCCTCGTCACCACAGCTGTCTCAGCAGGATAATGAGCCTCGGCAGTCTCCTGTGCTGAAGCTCCTCCTGAGGCTTTTCAAAGACTGTGCTTTTGAGGGTTGAGTGTGAACCAGTAGGTTTTCTGATAAGCATTGCTCAAAAATCTTGAAATCTTCAGCTCTTGAATTTTCCATGATTCCAGGACATCAATGCCATTGCATCTTTCTCAGTAGTAGTAAAAGCTGTATCTAGTGTTTAGTTTTCCTCTGATGGGCCCCCACCCCTTTGAGGTAGGCTCAGCTGATTTTTAACATTCCACCCTGCTTCTTAAATTGGTTTCTTTCCTTTTCCTCATGTAAGTCCAATATTACTTGCTGAAGTGTAGCATCTTCTTATCTTTATTTTCCCTTTGTTTGGGGATCTAAACATTTATTTTTCCTACACATTTTTGAGGTTCTTTCTGTTGGTTCTCCTACCCCCACTACTGCCCATAGTGGGAGAAATAAAGACATGGGATTTTGGCCTCCCTCAAATGCAAATATAACAGGATGTTAAATTTGGCTTCTCTGTTGTTGAGGAATTTTGGCAGAGACCCAAAAGGTCCATAAAAACAGTCTCTGTCAAGGATTCCCTAAAGGGAGGTCCTAGACTACTTTGCTGGGCAAGCTAAGAGAGTGGGAACCCAGTTCTGCCAGCATTAATGCTTGCCCACTTCCTGCCTAATGGGAGTCATGTTGGAGATGCCAGGGAGGGAGGACTGTTCTGGAAGGTTGTCAGTGGACTGGGCAGAAGTTCATACCCCATGGAGCACGCAAGAGAGACCTTTCCCTCTTATTTCAGACCAAGTGAAAGTACTTCGAGAGAACCACTGGGAGAACTTATCACATGTTCCCTGTCATTTGAGGGGACAGAGACTCACTCTTGCCAGCAGGAAACAAAGAGAGAGGCTGTAGCTTGAACCCCCTGCCTCACACCAAGGAGAAAGAGAGTTTCTATGGGAGTGAAGTTCACTTCCTCTGATGATGAGAAAAGGGCGCCTGAGATTTCTCATGGCCTAATGGATCTATGATGGAGAGTCAGCATTTATTTATTTTAAAAGGTATCTCCCTCTGCCTGAAAGAGTGAAGGGACCCAACAGAGATCATTTGTTTGGGATGGTCCACAGGAAATCCAGTGGTTGAGCTGGGAGAAGTTTCTATATCTGTATGAAAAATAGGCATTGACCACAGCAATGTCCCTATAATCAGTGATCCCTAAGAAGCAGATCACACACACACACACACACACACACACACACATTTGAAGGTCCTAGGACAAGAATGTTATTGGAGCTCCACTTACCATTATCTAAATACTTAAAAGTTTAAATGGAACTAATAAATTGCTGAATAAAATATGTTTCATCTTCCAACCTTAAAAATATAACTTCAGGATGATCTGGAAGACCAGGTTCATGTTCATAATTTTTAGAGTCCCCTGAGTTTCGTGGCAGAACAAGGCAGCCTTGTGGGGGATTGCAGCCCCCCGTCTCCAGCCTAGATCCCTCATCCTGAATCCTCTCTCCAGGTCAAGGAGATCTGTGCGCATGCATATGAACGCCCAAACCCAGACCACCAAGCTCTGCCCACTTACCATTCCAGCAGAAATCACCCTTGGCCATCCCTCAGGCTTAGGGGTGTGTGAGGCAGATGTGGCTGCTCTTGGGAAGTTAGACTTGTGGAAGAGACCTGAGCAGGGACTGAAAAGCAGGGTTGGAGTCACTCGGAAAAGGAATTCGAGGGTCCCAGGAACTGAGAAGGGATCTGAAAGGGTTGGCTTCTAGTCTCGTTGAGTTTGTGGAGTCTTCACTCTTTGGGAAGGTGCATAGCTGGAGGAGGCCAGGGCAGGGGCCCCTCATGCCTGGACTTAAAGGTGATGTCATGCACCAACTCTGGAGACACACACACACAACACTACACTGGAGAAAGAGCTAGCCAAAGAGCCTCTACCACATCAGAAGAAATCAGGGCAACATTAGAACCTTATAACCTCACCTAAAATGGAAAAACCATGCCTCTTGCTAATTGCTTCTTCCCCTTGGCTCAAGCCCAAAGAGGTCAGAAACCCCATCTAAAAACTGAGGAAGGGAGGCGGCGGAGCAAAGAGAGAAGTCAGTCACATGGCCTCCACCGTTACAGGCTACCAGCCTGAATCAGGCCCAAACTCGGAAAAAAGGAGACATCAATCAAAGGAATTTTTGACTATTACACTCAACTGGACATTTCAATTTCTGAAATGAGCCTGTTCTTTGTTTCAGAGTCCCCAAAACTCTAGGACTTGCCGTTGGGTTTTTTTTATCCAGGAGTGTGGAAGAAGAAAATCAGAAACCAAGTTTAAATGGAGTTATTAGAAGGAAAAAAATTTGCTTTAGCATCTCAGTTTCCTGCCTCCAGCTCATTCAGTATACCAGTTGCACGTGCATTGCTGAAAAAGCTAATGATGTGGCAGGAGCGGAGAGGTTTAGTAAGAGTAGATGACTTGGTTCTGATTGTCAACCAAGGCTGAGGCAAGGCTATGGCCCAGGTGCACAGCTGCTCAGTGTTAAAGATGCTACATAATAAAAGCTCCAGAGCACCTTCTCCGAGCTGACTCACTGCCTTAGACGTGATTATATAAACTTAACTTCATAGGTGCTAGTGCACTTTGCCTGCTGCTAATATAACCCACAGGCGTCCCTCTTAAGGTGTCCTCAGAGCAGCCCCTTGTTTAGGACAGGAAGCAGGAAGCGGGAAGCAGAACTCAGGAGAACTCCTAGACATGCCTCAATGTTATTGGGGTTTTTTTTCTGTCAAAAAATCCATTTTCTGCTAAGATCTGTGGAATTATGTTTTTATCTTACACTTTTAGCACAGCAAGCAAGTTCCAAATTGATCTTACGAGGTTGCCTATTAAGTGGAAGAAACTTTTATGTATAGCATTTTGTAAATATCAGTGAAGGAAACTTTGATGTGTGCTTTACAATCTTTGCATAATCTTACAATCAATGTATCTGAAAATGAGTGTAATTTAAATTACTGCTACTCAGCATTTGCTAGTAAACACCATGCCAATTCATCTAAATCCTTTCTGTTTGAATTATCACCTCTCAGTGTATCAAGTAGAAGTGGCCAAAAATGGTCTACTAAAACCAGTGGGATTCTTTATTGTTTTTAGATGTTTTGCCTGTAACTATTGACCAAATGGCAAAGGATGGTGTCCTTCTGCTAAAGTTATCTGGGGAGCACGATTTATACTGTTGAACATTACCATATAAAATGAGAAGCCTACACTATCAGTATTGCTTTACCTAAAGACTCTGTGTCTTTTCCTCTTGTGGGAATTACTCCTATACCTACACCCAGGATACTAGGGTTTGTTTGTTTGTTTTAGCATAGTATGTAGTATACTCTGTGTTCATTTTCTGTATCACTGAATTATATTCCTAAGCTTTTGCCTTGCTAATTAGGAATTGAAACTTACCAGAGATAGAATGACTATGGAGTATATTTTAGTTAAGACTGAGTCACATATATTAATACTTCCAACACATGTGCTATCTAAATCTGACTGACAAATTCCAAACAGAAGAACTAGAAGTCTCAATATTGAATGAGCTATGAAAGCACATAATAACATCTACAAGTCTATTGGGAAATAAATGTTTAGATTGGCAATTCAACTCGGCTTAATAACTGGTGTTGGCGTATTGAACTTTGCACTTGTTCATATGGATTTTTATTTCTGTGTCACTGGACAGGCTTGATCTAACATCACACAAGGGTATTTGAAGAGAGTGTTGTGAAGACCAGAACTATGGGGTGGTGCATGTTCTCATTCTCATTCTGTTTCTATAATAATATTAAATCTAAAACATGTTTTAAACTACTCCAATTCCTTCTTTAAACTTTAAACTTCAAATTTAATTCCTACAAAGTATTTTAAGCACAAGCATTATGTTCTTATTCCTTTTCAGTCTTTGTATTTATAATAGCTTCATTGAGTTTATTCTCTACCACAACCCAAGAATATAGCATATCTTTATAATAAGGATCAGCCATTGACCACCACCACTGCCACCTCCACCTCACCTTGCTCCTCTTTATCTGTTTGTTGGCAAAGCCCACAAGCCTTCCATGGTTGAGTGGAACTCCTAGCCTCAGTTTCTAAAATCCAAAACTATGATCAAGATCAAGACATGTATAGTTAACAATCCAGACCTAACTTGAGATCATATGGTGGATGGTAACTATAGATGCCTGTGAACAAGCTACGTGATTATAAGATATTAGGCTCTCCAGTCTTATCCTTTCCCCTAGATTCAGTTTAAAATAGCACAAAGAACAGAACTGACAGCAGTACATGCAAAGTATAGCTCCCTTCGCAGTTACCTTCCAGTCTTCTGCCTCTGTTGGAAAACACAGAAAAAGAACAAAAGCATTTCACTATCTAGTTAGGGGGCTAAATTCTGGAAGATAAAGACTGTGCCCAAGGCATCAAGGGTGCCAGGTAAAGACCATGATAAGGGACTGTGAACCAGAAGCTCAGTTCAGAGGTGAGTGAGATCACGGAAAGTCTGAGCAGGACAGATGAGAGATCCATGACCAGGAGGTGAGAACAAAAACGAGAAAATATGAGCTGTCAGCTGTCAAAACAAGTTACCAGTTTAAAGAAGTGAATACAACATTAAGAAGGTAAACTGGGTTTGTGAGACTAAGGCAAGCGAACATCTGCACTTCAGGAATTCAGAGAAAGACAACAGCTGTAGTAGCTGTTGAAGGAATACGCCAGATCCAGAAGCAAGGAGAGAGCCTCCAGATCATCCTTCACACTTTCCCTACAGACTGTTGAGAAGAAAAGGGCTGAGAGGTGGATGCAGCAACCACAGTTAAAGGGAGCACAGGGTTCTGTGGCTTGAGGTCTGCCCACATTGCAGCTGTGTGAGGGAGGAGAACTGAAATTACAGGGGCCATCTGATGCTTCATTTATCACAACATTCATTCGGCAGAAGCCTCTTATCCAGTATAGCAGGACTGGACCAACCAGTTGGTTGGTTAATTGAGGAAGATAGATACTTAAACAAAAAGATCATAAAAAATGGCACATGAGGGGCCGGCCTGATGGCATAGTGGTTAAGTTCACACATTCCACTTCAGCTGCCTGGGATTCATGGGTTCAGAACCCAGTCACAGGCCCACTCACTGTTTATCACGCCATGCTGTGGTGGCGTCCCACATACAAAATGAAGGATGATTGGCACAGATGTTAGTTGGGGGGCAATTTTCCTCAAGCAAAAAGAGGAAGATTGGCAACAGATGTTAGCTCAGGATCAATCTTCTCACACACACAAAAAATGAGATATGACATATACCAAACAAAATTCATTTTAACTAAGAACACATTAATTCACCAAGATTTTGGTTTGGAACCAAAAAATGCAGTGAGAGAGGCTAGAGCAGCCCCATTCTCTATAAGAAGCTGGGAAAGATGGTGGGAGAGAAGCAGGCTGATTCACTTCCAGGGTGGGAGAAAGTGTTTTAACCACCTGGATTCTTCTTTTCTTCTCATCCTCTCTCCCTTTCCTGGAAAGCCACCACAAAACAAAGAAAGCAGTAAGTGATTTTTGTAACACTACCTTCCTGCACTGGGTAAAATCATTTTGGGGAAGACAAATATGGTCAGCAATTCATTGCACATTCAAATGGAACTGTTTACACAACCCTAGTCATTGGTGAGTGTTTCTTATTTAGAGACATTAGATGGTGAGAAAAAAAATATATGGACAGGCTTACAAGTGTTTCCCAAACTTCTCATAATAAGAATTACCTGAAGTATTTAAAAAAAAAACAACAACACTAAATAGTCAAAACCCTTTCCCCAGGTCACTTCCCAGAGCATTCTAATTCAGTGTTTCCAGTAAGGTGCCTGGAATTTTGTCTTTTTAATAGGCTGTCTGGGCGGTTCTTAAAATCAGAGAAGTTTGGGCACCTCTGCTTTAATCCTGATTGCTCTAAGTGTGGTCCAGCAGCCCTCAGCACTGGTGTCATCTGGGAGCTTGTTAGAAATGCAGAAGCTCAGGCTCCACCCCATGCCTACTAAATCAGAATCTGCGTGTTAATAAGATGTTCAACGTGCGATTCTTATGCACCTTTAAGTAGGGAGGCACTGTGTTCTCCAACTTTAATGTGCAAATTAATCACTTGGGATCTTGGTAAAATGCAGATTCTGATTCAGTAGTTCTGCCTTCTGAGGTACAGTCAAGACTCAGCCTTTCTAACAAGTTCTCAAGTGACTCAGGTTGCTGGTGGACCACACTTTGTGGAACAAGGGTCTAGACTAATGATCAGTGTGAAGACTGATAGTCTTAAACAAACAATAAATGATGACTTGGTTTGCACATAGATTAAGAAGGAACTGGTCTCAAGGCTAAATATGCTGGATTAGTCACATCAGTGTTTTAGAGAGTGCTAACACTTGCTGGTAACTTTAGTCCTGCCCTACCCCCACCACCATCACTTCTCTATCATGAATGCATGGCTAATCTTCCTGCTTTATTTGTCCTGGTAACAAAGTTTCTGACCACGAAGTATATCACTGGAAAGTGCCTTCTTTGTTCACAGCAGTATTACTACACTGAATAATTTGTCCAAAGCATCTATTCATCTATTACCATCATACTATTTGTTCACAATAATGGTAATAAAAGATGGTGGCATTAGTCCTAAACCAGTGGCTACATCAGTTTCTGAACTTTCAGATCACTCAATTTCTTTGTTAAGGATATGTTTGTTTGGCCAAATCTTCAAAATAAGCCTCCACTTGAGGCAGTATCAGATGGCAGAAAAATATATCCTTTCTACAACCTATCTTATAATGTTAGCCAGTTTTAAAAGATGGCCTTAAAGCTTTTATTTTAAAAAAAAAGAAGTATCTGCATAAAATGATGCTGTACAGTTATCAGAGAATAAGAACTGAGTTGTATGTATTCCAAAATCTACATTTTAGTACCAAGGGATTCATTCTGAAAACTATTTGTCATTTTAGCAATGAATTAATAATCCCTGTTTAATTAAAAAGTAAAGCACCCTAAATAAAATCACAGTGTTATAAGATACATGAAAAACAAAAATAAAACAAATAGTATTTCTCACTGTACATATTTGGAGATTTGAAGAATGTAGGGGCATATACGTTGTCAATGAAAAACCTTCCCCAATGAATGAAAATAAGGTATCAAAGCATATATGAACACAACCTCTAATGGGTAAGAAAATGAACCCAGTGAAGAATTACAGACTCCTGGCATTTCGTTTCTTCAATGGACATTAAATAAAGATCTGACACTTCTACTTAGATAAATACTTTTTACAAGTAACATATCTGTGCATCCTAACAAGAAATATACATTACTTGGCATAAAATTTTCTGAGTTTAATCCAAAAACTTAGAGGTGAAATTTCAACAAGTAACAATTGAATCAGGGAGCGTGACATCAGCAACATGACAGAGTAAGCTGTTCCCTTTGTCTCTCCCCCTCTAAATTACAACTAAATGGACATTCATCGACTGACAGAGGATACCCACACAGCACAACAGTAAGCCTGAGAGACGCATGCAGCTATATATCTGGAGAGGGATGGACTGGATCCTCAGGAAGCAGTGGAGATAGGTAAGCAGTCCCCTACCCATCCCCAGCAGCAGTGAGCCAGGTTGTGGGTCCTACACAGTGGCCTGTGCTGCTCTAAGAGGAGGTGGGGGCAGCTCATCCTCCACATGAATGCTATCCCAGCCTGCAGGAGCACACATTGTGCTGCAGTGGCCCTACCAGTGGGAATGCACCCCAGCATGATTGTAAGAGGAGGCGGTGGCAGCCCTGCACATGCACGTGAGTGCTACTCCAAATTGCAGGAGCTCCCATCATACCCATACAACTTCCAGGAGATGAGATGGGATCAGAAACACAGCTCCTGTTTCCTCCCTCGAGTGGTGGCAGGTGGAATCTGTGACCTGATACTAACACAAGTGCACCAGCAAAGGATCAGCTCCTCAAATACCATGAAAATCTACAGTAACACTTCAGAGAAGAAGGAAAATGACAAGTCCCCAGAAACCAAGCCTGAGGTCACAGAAATTTACAACCTAAATGACAGAGAATACAAAATACCTGTCATAAGAAAACTCAACAAGTTACAAGAAAACTAAGAAAAACAGTTCAATGAGCTCAGGAGTAAAATTAATGAGTAAAAGAATACTTCACCAAAGAGACTGAAACTATAAAAAAAAAAACCCATAAATTCTGACTATGAAGAACATAATTGAGATAAAATCTAAGATCTTTAAAAAATAGAGCTGACATTATGGAGGACAGAATTAGTAATTTAGAGGATAGAAATATAGAAATACCTCAGGTGGAGGAGGAGAGAGAACTAAGATTTTTAAAAACTGAAGGAATTCTTTGAGAAATATACGGCTCAACTAGGAAAAGCAGCATAAGTCTTATAGGTACTCCAGAGAGAGAAAGGAGCAGAGAGCTTGTTCAAAGAAATAACTGAGAACTTCCCAAATCTGGGGAAGGAGCTGGACTTACAAGTGCTTGAAGCCAATAGATCTCCTAATTACATCAATGCAAAAAGACTTTCTCCAAGGTATCTATTAATAAAACTGGCAAAAGTCAATGACAAAGAAAAAATATTAAGGGCAGCAAAGCAGAAGAAAATGATCTATAAGACCTCTATCAGGCTTTCAGTGGATTTCTTAGCAGAAATCTTATGGACAGGAGAGAATGGAATGATATATTCAAAATACTGAAAGACAAAAACTTCCAGCCAAGGATACTCTATCCAGCAAAACTATCCTTCAGATACAATGGAGAAATAAAAGCTTTCCCAGATAAACAAAAGCTGAGGGAGTTCATCACCAGTAGACCTCTCTTACAAGAAAGGATGAAGGAAGTGCTCATACCTGAAACCAAAAGGCAAAGGTCTACAAATCTTTGAGCAAGGAGATAAATAGACAGAGAAAATCAGAAAACTATAGCTCTCTATCAGAACAGGTTAGCAAACACTTAAATAAAATAAAAGATGAAGGGAAGGAAAGTATCAAAAATAACTATAAACACTTCAATTTAGTCACAAACTCAAAACACAAAATAGAATAATTTGTAAAAACAATAAATCAGAAGGGGAAGGGAAAAAGGATAGAACCTGCTTAGGCTAATGGAGATAAGAGGCTAACAGAAAATGGACTATCTCATTTACAAGATCTTTTATGCAAACCTCATGATAACCACTAAAGAAAAATTCAGAGCAGAGCCACAGTTCATAAATAAAGAGAAAACCACCAAACTTAAATGACAGTCAGAAATACAAGGGAAGAGAAACAATGGAAATATAGAACAACCAGAAAATAAGAGATAAAATGGCAGTATTAAGCCCTTATATATTTTTTTTCAAAGATTTTATTTTTCCTTTTTCTCCCCAAAGCCCCCCAGTACATAGTTGTATATTTTTAATTGTGGGTCCTTCTAGTTGTGGCATGTGGGATGCCTCCTCAGTATCACTTGATGAGCAGTGCCATGTCCGCGCCCAGGATCCGAGCTGGCAAAACCCTGGGCCACCAAAGCAGAGCATGTGAACTTAACCACTTGGCCACAGGGCCGGCCCCAAGCCCTCATATATTAATAATCACTCTAAATGTAAATGGATTCTCCAATCAAATATGCAGAGTAGCTGGATAGACTAGAAAACAAGACCCCGACAATATCCTGCCTCCAGGAAATACTCCACAGCTCTAAAGCCAAACACAGGCACAGAGTGAAGGGATGGAGGATGATACTCCAAGCAAATGGAAGGCAAAAGAAAGCAGGTGTTGCCATACTTATATCAGACAAAGCACACTTCAAGACAAAAAAGACAATGAGAGACAAAGGGGGACAGTATATAATGATAAAAGGGACAGTCCACCAAGAGGACATAACACTTATGAATATTTTTGCACCTAACACAGGAGCACCGAAATATATAAAGCAACTATTAACAGACCTAAAGGGAGAAATTAATGGCAACACAATAATAGTAGGGGACCTCAATGCACCACTCACATCAATGGGTAGATCATCCAGACAGAAAGTAAACAAGCAAGTAGTGGATTTAAAGAAAACACTAGGTCAGATGGACTTAACAGATATATATAGAACATTCCATCCAAAAACAGCAGAATGCACATTCTTCTCACATGCACCTGGAACATTCTCAAAGATAGAATGTATGTTGGGAAACAAGGCAAGCCTCAATAAATTTAAGAAGATTGACAGCATATCAAGCCTCTTTTCCATCTTTTTGGGACTAGATCAGATAAAAAAGCTTCCCAAGGTGAAGGAAACCATGAACAAAACAAAAAGACAACCCACCAACTGGGAGAAAATATTTGCAAATCATGTATCTGACAAAGGGTTAATTTCCAAAATATATAAAGAACTCATACAATTCAACAACAACAACAAAAACAACCTGATCAAAAGATGGGCAGAGGATATGAACAGACATTTCTCCAAAGAATGTATACAGATGGCCAACAGGCACATGAAAAGATGTTCAACATCACTAATTATTAAGGAAATGGAAATCAAAACTCTGAGATATCACCTTATATCTGCCAGAATGGCTATAATTAACAAGACAAAAAATAACAAATGTTGGAGAGGATGTGGAGAAAAGGGAACCCACATACACTGCTGGTGGGAACCCAAACTGGTGCAGCGACTATAGAAAACAGCATGGAGATTTCTCAAAAATTTAAAAATAGAAATACCATACAATCCAGCTATCCTTCTACTGGGTATTTATCCAAAGAACTTGAAATCAACTATACAAAGAGATTTATGCAACACTATGTTCATTGCCGTGTTATTCACAATAGCCAACATGTGGAAGCAACCCAAGTGCCTATTAACTGATGAATGTATAAAGAAAATGGAATATTATTGAGCCATTAGAAAAAAACAAAATCACGGCATTTGCAACAAGATGGATGGTCCTTGATGATATTATGTTAAGCAAAATAAGCCAGACAGAGAAAGACAAATGCCGCATGATTTCATTTATATGGGGAAGATAAACAAACACATGGATAAAGAGAATGGATTCGTGGTTACCAGAGGGGAAGGGAATTGGGGGGCTGGTAAAAGGAGTAAAGGGCACATATATATGGTGACAGATAAAAATTAGCCTATTGGTGGTGAGCACAATGCAGTCTATACAGAAACTGATAAATAATAATGTAAACCTGAAATTACACAAGGTTATAAACCATTATGACCTCAATAAAATAATTGAAGAAAATAAATAAATAAAATGAAAAAGGTATATCTACTTCCCTATGCAGAAAGGAGTGCTTTAAGTAAAAAATTTTTTAAAAGAAGAAACAATTGAATCAGGTAGACTATCGTAACTCCTTTATTAAACTTCTGGCAATGAGACATCTGGTAATCGTCTGAATCTGTTGTTATTGCTTTTGAGTGTCTCCATTCTAGAACTCTAGGTGAGACTCAAGCCACAGTTTGTCTATTTTAACAATCATTTTAGTTGTGGCATGCATAAACTATTAAAAAGTACAAAATGACTGAGGTTATATTAGGATCCTAGATTAGCTTCTAGGGCTTCCATACCACAGACTGGGGGGCTTAAACACCAGAAATTTATTTTCCCAAAGTTCTGGAGGCTGGAAGCCCAAGATCAAGGTTGTGGCAGGGTCGGTTTTTCCTGCAGCCTCTCTCTGTGGCTTTTGATGGCTGCCTGCTCACGGTGTCCTCACATGGCCTTTCCTCAGTGTGTAAACACTCCTGGTGTCTCCTCTTCTTATAATGACACCAGTCATATTGGATTAGTGCCCCATCCTTGTGACCTCATTTAACCTTAATTATCTCTTTAAAGGCCCTATCTCCACATTGAGGGTTAGGGCTTCAGCTCATAAATTTGGGAAGAACACAGTTCATCTCATAGTAGACTCATTTCCTATACCATTTGTTGGGTGTATTGATAGTACTCAGCATCAACCAGCAATAACCGTTAACTGCAGAGTCATCATCAAGTATTTTGCAAAGGCCTAGTGTCTGCTGTGCTAAGCTAGTTGCTAATCAATAAAACATTCATTTTCCTATGGTTTCACAGCTTTTGAGGGGATTTCAGGTACTCTTTCTCATTCAATCCTCCCAATCACCCACTCTAATATTAAAAAGTCGATTATGATCCTCATCTTAAAGGTGCAGAACAGACAGGGAGAGATAGACTGACTCAAGATGAAGAGGATAGTAAGTGATGAGTCCAGGACTAGAACTCAAGTTTTTGTCTCCTAGTCCACTCTTTTTTTCCAAACTATCACATTAATTAAATTTAAAATGGCTCCTGCCTTGGAAAAACTATAGTCATGAGTAATAAGGTGAACAGTGTTGGGTTGGTTGTGAATTATTGAGAGAATGAGAAAGTTTGAATTGGACTCCACGGACATAAGCAGTTTCCCATGGCTGACATCTTCAGAATCTGCCAAGATTACAGTCCTGGGGAGAGAAAATGATCAGGAGTCTAGAAAGTGACCGGCATGTGGTCAGTGCTCGAATAATATATTTTAAATGAATAACTATTGAATAAATCCAGGAAGGCCAGTAACTGGCCCATAGTGAATCCTCAATATTGTTGAATGAATAAATAAATGATTAAATGGTAGAGTTAATTTATTTCTAAGGATGTGTGATACTTAATGGAAATGCAAAGCATTTCAGAAACTGCTTTGCCAGCTGCATCTTTCCAGGCTCAGCTCAAGAAACATCCCAAGTTTTCCCAGTCCCTCCCCATGCACCCAAAGCCCCTCCAGTATATCTCTAACACATCACTTCTCATGGTCTCCCCAATCTAGGACATGTGTGTAAATCTCATCTCCCTCATTAGACTGTGAAATCCCAGAAAACCAGGTCTTTGCCTTATTTATGCTTATCTCCCACAATGCCGTGCACATAGTAGGTACATATTAAATATTATGGCATTGAATCAAAGTGTGCTTATAGCTCATACTCAAAAGTGGGCGCTCCCTCCAGGGTCTCTGGGAGGTTAAATGCTTCTCTCACACTTGTACACTCTGATATTAACCTCACTAGTAGCTATGTATTGAAAATTTTCTTTAAAGTTCAGAAAAGCCATCTGGAATGCAGGAGTAATTCCCTCATGCTTATGTGTTTTGGAGCTAAAAGGCAATTGACTTTATTCTCCTAAGCACAAAGTGAAACACAAACCTTTCTTGGCATCAGAACTTTCCAGGATACACTAGGTACACAAGTTCTCTTCTGAAGTGTTCTCACAAAGCCTGCCTCAAGCAAACTGCCTGAGCCTTCACAGCACTGAGGAATGGACAACCTGTCTGGTTTTTCCATTCAAAGTTTCACAGAAACTATTTTTTTCTATTTCAAATGTTCAGTGATATCAGCGACACTGGGAGGTTTTTAAGAGAATGTTGAGATAATGAGGCGATTAGAGCTTTGGTTACATCTTCAACGGCAAATGTAAACAAGAATTTAGAAAAAGATTCCCAATCTAGAAAGAAGTTTTCCCATCTGAATGCCTTGCAAAACAGGAGGTGGCTTTAGCAGATATGAATGAGAAACAATCTGGAAAGCTTTTTTTGGACAACAGCTGGTTGAAATAGAAATTTCAAACGACAAACTTGATTATATCTGAAAAATTTAAGACTGTAAGAAGAGAAACGAAATACAAGTAAGACTAGCTTTGAGAGTTTTCTATTGAATGTTTCTCTTCACACTGGTTTTTGAAGAGCAGTCTTCCTCAAGCTGTGGAAAATTCCCTCGCTGCAACTGTGGAGGGCAAGGGCCTCAGAAGATACCTATGCAAGGCAGACAAAGTGCCATGGAGTGAACTAGCCAGTAGCCACCACCCAAGACAATAAGTCACTGAAGCTAAAATCTACCTCAGACTTTCCAGGCACCAAAGCTTGGTGGCTACTAAGGTCAAGCGTCCCACATCTGACCCAACTCCCACACCCCCTGTTGTTTATGAATCTACCTCCCCCTTTCCTCCATTTGGTTTGAAGGTGAGTGAAAAAAGTTGAATCAGACAAGAAGCAGAATAAAACATTCATTCAAAATTTTACAAGTGAAACCTAGATTTATTGTGATTTTTCACTGGGGTTTGGTTGCAATGTCTTTCAAAGATATAACGCCTTTTAAAGTCTAAATAGGATTTCACTGAAACAGAATACGAGGAAATTCAAGTGACTAAAATCCTTTCACATCTTTGTTATAGTGTAAATTTTTAGAGAGATTTGTGATAATAAAATGCCACTTGATACAAAAGTTCAAAGGACTGGAGAGATATAGTTGCACAGAGCTGTGAACAGAACCATTTTCGGAATAGCAACATTCCTAACAATTCTGATTGGGGAGAATAAATGGTCCCTGGTCGTAGTTGTCATGTTGTCCGAAGAAGAAAACTTGTTGTGTTTGGTTCATACACATGTAGGGATGCTAAGCATCTCTTCTCTGAGAATATCTGTTAAAGCAACGGTTCCCAATAGGACAGGAAGCAGATGGTGCTCAGTGCGGGATGCCAGAAGGAGAGTTGATTTAGCTGGGGTGGTTTTTAAACCACAACACTCCCTCCCGACATGTGCCAGAATCAGAGGCAAAGGAAGAGGGAAAGCATCTGTAAACTGAAAAAGCTTCCTAGATGATTCCACTGCCCCCCAACTCTTAATAAAACAAACAAGCAAACAAAAAACACCTCACTATTTTAAGTAACCGGGGATGACTGCTTTTACAAGTCAAAGGAGGAAAACAAACCTATTCTATGGTCGCAGAATTGAGGCTTTTAGAACCAGAAAAAACCACAGTGACCACGATACCCAGCTTCCTCATCTTACAGCTGAAGAAACTGAACATTAGAGAGGTTTGATTACTTAACGTTACTGGCAATATGGTTGTACAACTGAAAGAGCTTTTTCTATAACAAATCTATACACAATAGAAAGTTGACTCAATGAACGCTTATTTACAGCATCCTTTAGCAAACGACTATTGAGCACTTACTCTGTGGTAGGTATTCCAATCACACATACTATTTCTAGTCCTCACATCTACTCTATGAGAAATATACCATTTTCTCTATTTTACAAATAGGGTAGGAGGGAACAACGGCACAGAGAGGTGAAGTAATCTTCCCAAGACCACATGATTAGCATGGGTAGAGCTGGGATTTGAACTCAGGCTACCCAACCCCAGAGCCTGTACACCTAACCACCAGGCTGTACTCCCCTGCCGAGCTGCTGCCATGAACCCGACACTCTGCCAACTTCTCCCCTCAGGGGAGAAACTCCTACTGTCATGGAGCTAACATAAATAATAAAAAAAGCAAACCAACTGTTAAATATATACTTTCAAATAGTGATAAGATCACAAAGAAAAGGAACAAAGCATTATAAGAGAGAACACCTTAATTTGTGAGGTCAGGGAAGACGAATGATATCTAAGCTGAGGCTGAAAAGGGGCCATTCATGTGAAAAGAGTTTAAGGCACAGGAAATAGCATATGCTAAGGCCCTGAGATAAAAGAGCTCAGCCTCCTGAAGGAACAGAAAGAAGGCCATTGTGACGGGAATGTGGGTAATCTTCAGAAATATACTAGAAAAGATTGGAGAGGTGATGAAGGGGGAAGATCACGCAGAGCCTGTAGGCCATCACCAGAGCTAAGGAGCTGGAATTTGTGTCTCAGTGGGTGGTGCAGATGTCCTTTTTTGGGGAGAGAAAGAGAGAAGATGAACAGGGAGCACACATCCTGCTCCCTTGATGTGTGGGCCACCTGCATATTCCACCTCGTTTTTCTCCTATTTGCTGCCATCTACTAGAGTCTTTTGTCACCCTCCTTTCTTTATGTGTGGTCTTCCTTTCCATGAAACTACTGTCATCATTCATAATGACTTCAACAGTCATGAGATTACCCACCTGGGACTCTAGTTTTCCTAAGAACACCATCTCTAACGTGCCTGGAATTTATCTGGCCAAAATATACCTCTCCCTCCTTTCCCAAAATGTGATCCTCCCCCAGTTTGTAACCATGGGCCCACCAGGACCAGTTCAACTGATCCCATCGCATATCAACAGAGGAATTAAGAATTGCCTTTCAGAAAATGTGCAGTCACATAGCCAGAGCTTGCATAGAAGAAGAAATCTTGACCTGAAATGACTAAAGAACCAAAGATCCTCCTCCCAACAGAAGCAAAGAACCGGGACACTACCAGAACTTAAAAGTCAGACTCTCATCAAAAAGCGAGGGGTCTCTCCTTCAGGAAGATCCAGTGTTAGAATTTCTTCCCCACCTCATCATAAATGTTTAAAACCTTACTGTAAATGCTTGAAGCCCACCAGTCAAAATTTGTCCCACCAGCACTTCCATGTGCCAGCCTGTTCTCCCTAACTTCTTAAATTTCACCCCAAATCCTGAGTCTGGGAGACAGGTCTGAGGGCACATACCCCCAGTCTCCCTGAAGATCCATCTCACGGAATAAAGCTGATTTCTCCCCCAAAAGCTGATGCTGTAATTAATTGGCTGTTTACATACATTGGGCAAAAGAATGCCAACTTTGTGCAGTAACAAGTGTGCCCTACATTGCCTTGTCTTTGGGATCTGTTGCCTCATGTTTACTTCCTGCCTTTTCCTCCCCCCATCCCCCAACCCACAGCCCAGTGATCGATTAGCAAATCTGGCCTTTATTCAACCTAGCGGTTCTCCTCCTCTCTACTGTTATCACTCTGGTCCAAGACACTATCATTTCTCCCTGGGGAGCTCCAGTCCTGAATAAGTTAAGTGTTAATCAATAGGTTAAGTGCTAATTAAGGAGGAGGTTTTGAGTCAGCAAGCACAATGATTATTTTTCCAGGGTAAAAGCTGGTTCATTTGGGTTCTAGAGCATGAACTGTGTTTTCCCAGTCTATGGCATTTCCCTTTCCTCCTACAGTTTCCCTGGGTCCTATCTAGTAATACCTATTCTTTTGCCCTTCTTTCATACTATAGTGTAAAAGACAAACATAAGAGATAATATTGCTCCTCACACTTTAACAGGAATAAAAACCTCAGTCAAACATATAGAAATACGAAAAAGTAAAATTCAGGCATCGGCCAGCCAGGAGAACTACAAGAGGCAGTGTCAGGGTTTACATTCCAATGGACTCTGTGTACCCATTGAACCTACAAATGGCCCTACTGTGTAGAAGACTCAGAGGGAGAAAGATGTCTGTATAGCTAAATTAGGCCTTAATGATCCACGTGCTGGCTGTCTAAGCACCGTTAGGCAACTCCATGTGTGATAATTTAGTATTGTCTTCCAAGTATGACCTGACTTCCTCTTCCATGACCCTGGAGTCTATCTTGCAAACACCAGTGGCCATGAATAAGTGCATGGCCTACAGTGCATGTTTAATGCATGATTTGAAAAGTATATCATTTCAAAAAGTTAACGAAAAAAAGGGAGAGCTTTCCACGTGAGTAAATCCCCACAACACATTGATTGTCAAATGATAATAAAGCTAGTTATCATTCACATTTATGAATTCTAATTCCTACAGTGAACAACAACACTTCTTGAAACTGGCTTCTGAAAATTGACTCAGTGAGAAGAATTCATCTAAACGTGAAAGACATGAAACGGCTTTTCACTGAAATGATGGAGTTTTGAGCCTTAGTTTAATTGAGATCTTACAGATAATAAAATCACAAGGAAAGACACATTGGAAATTCAGACGGAAAGTCTTTGATTAAAATGTGAATTTCTTGTTGCAGCTGGTTTCTTATTTATGGCAATAGAGTGAAACACTTGAAGATCAGGCAGCATTTCAGTCTGATAGAATTTGTTGACATGTCTCTGTTCAAGTGGCTAAAACAGCACAATAAATACAAGATTGGTTTTTCAGTTCACATTTTCAAAAGAAATAATCTAGGTCACCTTTGTGTTACTTGAATGTAAATTCAACTCCTTTAACTTACAGTCAGAATCTTTAAAAATACCACTCATTTTCTAGCTCAAAATATGAGGATGATAAAAGCAAGCACTCTACATGCTTTTATGCCATAAGCATAACTAATCCTAACTTCTCTGGACACTTACATTCCAATTTATGGATTTAGCACACTTTTAGTTGCTTCTTTAACTTGTTTTCTCCTACCTTTCAGCCATTTATTCTTTATTAGCAGCTAATTCAGAGTAAACTAGGGTAACTAAGAAGGTAGAAGGCAAATTCAATCCATTTTCCTATGTTTTCTGGTAATAATTTTATTGGTGATTGGTGGTTTTTCATTTCCATGTGCCCAATTCTTCCATATCAGTAATGATCCTTGGCCAAAAACAATTGATGAGTGACTGTAGCCAAGAAGAGTTTGCTGTTATGAAGTTAAATATACATTCACCGTATGACCCGGGCATTTGCCCAAGAAAAATGAAGACACATGTCAATGTGATCACCTGTGCATAAATATGTAGAGCAGCTTCAGTTACTATGACTAACAATTGGAAAAAACGCAAACGTCCATCAAATGGTGAATGAATAAATAAGTTGTATATGAAATACAACTCAACAATAAAAACGAAGGAACTGCTGATACACACAACAACATGGATGAACCTCAAAGAATCATGCTAAGTAAAAGAAGACAGACTCAAAACACCACATTCTGAACAATTCCATTTAAATAACATTTTGAAAGAGGCAAAACTATAATGTGGACCATTACAGATGAGTGCTTGCCAAGGCCTGGGAGTGGCGAACGAGGAATGACTAGAAAGGGACACAAGGAACCTCTCCATGGTGATGGTGATTCTATTGTACGTAAATTATATGTTAGTAGACTCACTCTCTTTTTCGAAGTGTATAACCTTGTCACTGACCTCAGGGAGCCTACGGATGGTGGAGAAGGCAAGGCCAGCAAAAAGACAATTCACAATAACCAAGTCTACCCTTTTGAAAAAGTAGAAGACCTCATAAGACAAGCACTGTTATAACCTTCCCTTCTGTGATTCCTTTGGGGTTTACTTATGGGGCAAAAGGAATGTAGCCATTAGCATGGATGAAGTCACATTTTCTGAGACATTTCTAATTGTGGCTTTTGAAGCTTGTGAGGGTGAAACGGGTTGAATTTCCTAAGGTGTAGTCAATGAAATCTAATGGAATTTTAAATAGTTAAAATAGTTTTTAGCATCAGGGAGACTTACCTTGTAGAAACCAAGGGTACTTTTTTATAGGTTATTCTCTTGTTGTAAATGATGTGATTTTATCACAACTACTCAGTCAACTTATTACTTATCATTGGACCTGGAGAAAAAAGACCAAAAAGAAGACCTGCAAAAATGACCAAAATTATTATTTTGGGTGGGTGACTTTCAATTTTTAACTGGGTTTTAGCTGAGGCTCCACTCTAACTTCTGCATTTAGTTATACAGACTTTCCTTTTGCTTCCAGAGAGTCTCTTGGCCCCCTGGTGTGTACTGTCTTGGTTCTCCATCATGTAGCAGTGTGGAGGACCTGGCAGCGACCTCCATTTTTCCAAGTGTATTACAATGCTTCTCTCTCCACTCCCTACCTCTGCACCCCTTCTCCCAGCTCCCAGCTGCAATGACTGAACCCAGAATTGCAGCTCTCAAGGTGCTTGCCAAGGGATATAGTCTTAGAGTTACTGCCAAGCAATACCTTCCACAAAATTAGACGAGGAAGATAGTCTATGAAAATTGCCTCAACGCGGAGTTTTTCAAACCTTCTAACTAGACTCACAGTATGAAATACGTTTTACATCATGACCCAGTGCATGTATTTGGAAGAAACCATGAAATGTTTCTCAAGACACTCTGATTTTTCTATTTCTCACTCTTCTACTCTATTTTTTTTTTCCTTTTAAAAAGTTGGTTGTAACCTAATGAATTAATTTTACCACCCACTAACAGATGCAAGCTCTAGTTTGAAAATCAATGCCCTAAAGGATACGAAACTTACCATTCATCTAAATAATATATAATCCAAATGAGAGTAGATTATTAGGGAGTGTTTCAGCTTGACCACATTATATGATATGCACCCCTCCCACACCCCCATGGACCTGAATGGCTCTTACGGAGTTGCACTTTGGCTTAATACCATAAGCCCATATGAGAATGAGCCCTATGTTAATTGTTGAGAATCTTGTCTAAGATTGTTCATTACACAACATAGTGTGCCTTCTGTGAGGGCCAAGGGAAGAAAAAGAATTTGCTAGTCTCACTGCCAAGAAAAATGGTGATTATTCTAGGTAACTGGTTTGTTTTTCCTCTTGGAAAGACGTACTGCTTCCCCTCCTCAGACTGCCACTTAGAAGTCTTCGTTTCACACTCACAGCCTGCCTCTCACAAGTACAAGGGAATTTGGGGCTAGAACTTGGGCACTTAATCTCATTCCTGACTCCCTTTCACTTTTCTTTTTTGTCTTTTTTTTTTTTGTCTCATTTCTTACAGGTTTATATTTATTTCAAGTTATTCTTTGTATCTTCATTTGCCACTTTAGATCTTTGTGAAACAGAAGAGAAAGAGAAAAAGGAGAGAGAGTAAAGTAGGGAGGGAAGGAGGAGAGAGAAAGAGAGGTTAGTTTCCAGGTATGATGATAAGACCCAGGCCTTAATTTCTTACAGTTTCAAACTGAAATTAACATGAAGGGACAAATTCAGAACACTTTGTCCTGCCAGTATCAGAAGCAATAATTATAAGAGAAACTTTTTGCTCTATCTTTTTTTTGCTGTATCTTAAAGGTAATAAAAAATTGGTATTAGAGTTTGATCTAAAACTAAAATATTCCATATGCAATGCTAAACACTACCTGGACCAGTAAGAAATAACTTCAAGCAAAAGCTGTCTTCTGTAATCGTGCTTGATTTGTCATAACAGCAGAGAGTGCAGTATTTTCTTGGTGGTCTAAGAAATACTACGTGGCATCTAAAGTTGAAAGAACAGCTTCTTCTGAGAAGCAGATAACGTGCATTTTACTAGAGGCCAAGGTGACTGTGGCTTCAAATACATTTCTAAATAATGAAACAAGTCAGGATATTAGAGGACCGATAAAATCAACTATGAAAATGCATGTTTGGCTCTATTTATTCAAGACCTCCCCGAAGTAGTTCAAAACCAAGGAAATTATTTGGCAGCATCAACAATGAAGGAAAATTAATTTTCTGACAATGTTTTCGAAAATCAAATCAAACTTAGCCTTGTTTAAGTAGCACCCCGCCTGAAAAGTTGATTTATTAAATCTATATTAGTTGAATAGATCAAATAGTGATATCCATCCCGTTATTTTTCAAGCAACTTTTATAATCTCTTTGTACTGTATTTGTAACTTTTAGGAGACTGGTATATAAGTGATCAATGGTAAATAATACTATTTCCTTTGGCGGCCCAACTATTCCGAGGCTACCTTGATTTTACTCATCCACCCACCCCACCTCCAGCCCAGCTGTGATCACAATTGTATGGCGAAAACTGCAGAAAGACAAAAGACCAGGCAATGGGAACAAAAACAATCTTAGGGAGCAACTTAAGAATGAAGGTACTTCTAAGTATTTGGTAAATAGGTATCTCAATAAACAGTAATGGGAAAAGAGATTGATGAAAGGATTGTAATTATGATACACAATAGCAGATTAATTATTTGAGCACTCTCTTTCAATTTATAATGAATAGTCTCAGTGTGGCTAAATGTTAGCTTTCTAGAGAAATTAACTTTGAGCGATAATGTGATGGCTGAAAAATAACTTTGCCGGAGAAAAGATCAAACAAGAAGAGACTGCTTTTGCCTTCCAATAGCACTCACTTTTTGGAATCACATCTCTACGATCCTCTGACTTCCTTCCAGTCTTCTCTGACTATCTCCCCTCCATTTCCATTGGCTTTGACTCTCTCCCAGCCTCCTCAATCCAACCTCTAAACGTTGGGAGCATCTTAGCACTAAGTCTTGGCCCTCTTCTTTGCACACTCTATACTCTCCCCTGGATCATCTCAGTCACTCCTGGAGCTTTATACGCCACCTATTTGCTAATGGCTCCCCCAACTGTATATTCCAGTTTCAACAATTCCTTTGCACTTTGGCTCACATAGTCATTCACTCAATGAATACTAATTGAGTTATTGAGTGCCCATGATGTAACAGGCATTAACATGGGT
This sequence comes from Equus asinus, assembly GCF_041296235.1. Lineage (NCBI taxonomy): Eukaryota > Metazoa > Chordata > Mammalia > Perissodactyla > Equidae > Equus > Equus asinus. The sequence goes on from NC_091813.1 coordinate 25,679,666, forward strand.
CCAGGGATACAATAGTGAGCTTAACAAAGTCCCTGCTTTCATGAAGCTTATCTTCTAGTGGGGAAACATGTTATAAACACAATAAACAAGTAAAATATTTATGTGTTAGATGCAATAACTGCTAGGATGGAAAATTAATCAGGGCACAGGGAGAGACTATTGACGTTGAAGGTGGAAACCATTCTAGGGTGGTCAGGGAAGAATCTCTGAGGACATGAAATTTGATCAGAGACCTGAATGGAGTAGAGGTAAAAGACAAAGATCTATGGAAAGAGAGATTTTCCAGGCAGAATGTAGGGTGAGTGCAAAGGTCCCGTGGTATGAATGACATGGGGAGTTTCTGCAAAGAGTAAGACAAGCATGCCTGGAACAGTGAGTAATGGGAAGAATGGAGGAAGATGGGATCAGAGAAGTAAGCAGAAGCTGAAACAAAAGCCTTTCAGTCATAAGAACTTTAGACTTTATTGTAACCAAGATGGGAAGCCAATGGAGAGTTTTGAGCAAATGAATGACATGGTCTGATCTAGTTGTCTACTTCATATCTCTACTTGAATGTCTCACAAATATCTCAAACTTAACATGTTCAAAATTCTAAACCTCCTTCCCACCAAAAAAAAAATCATCCTTCTACTGCTCCATTTTTGTAAATGGTACCACAAACTCCAATTATTCAAGCCAGAATCTTGCAAATTATCTTAGATTCATCTGTCTTCTTTCTCTCTCCATCCATTCCATGCAAAAACACACAAATAAAAAACTCTATACTTTCCATCTTCAGAACAAGTGGCTAATTGATTTGCTTCTCTGTTCCTCTCATGCCACCAACCTAGTCCATGACCATCTCTAACCTAAATTACAACACCAGGGCCAGATCTTTTACAACTTCAACTTTCCATCAATGGCTTCCCCATACTCTAAAAGTAAAATCCACATACCTTGCCATGAGCTACAAGGTCTTGCATGTCTGGGTCCATGGCCAGCCCTTTGATATTTCACACCACTCTTCCCAAATTTCCCGTGCTCCAACCACACTGACCTTTATCATCTCCTGGTACATACCTTTCCAACCACAGGGCATTTGGCTTACTGTTTGTTCTTCACCTCCCTCACTGCTGGCTCTCTCTCATCCTTCCCTCTTAACTGACATGTCCCTTCCTCAGGGAGGACTTCCCTGCCCACCCAGTGTAGCATTGTTCTGCCCTGTATTCTCTATCACAGCATCCTCTCTTTGTATTTTATGGCCCTTATCACTCTGTGAGCTTCATGGGAGCAGGGACCATGTCTGTCTTACTCACTACTGTGTACACAGTCCCAGAATCGTGCCTGGAGCATAGTGGGTACCCAAGAAATATTTGCTGAGTGAAGGATCAGTTGAAACTGCTATCTCCCTGCGTCGTGTGGAAATGTTTGCAAACATGCAAGACTATCTCTTTTTAAAAAAAAGACATTTTCCTAAAATGCTAGCTGAAAAGAGTAAATTTAAAGAATTAAATCATATTTCCCACTTGACTTTTATATAAACTTGGTTACTTATTTCTACAAGAAAAAAAAAATTGATTCTGAGTGGGCTGGCCCCATGGCGCAGCACTGAAGTTCACACGTTCCGATTCTCGGCGGCCCAGGGTTCACCGGTTCGGATCCCAGGTGCAGACATGGCACCACTTGGCAAAAGCTGTGCTGTGGTAGGCATTCCACGTATAATGTAGAGGAAGATGGGCGTGGATGTTCGCTCAGGGCCAGTCTTCCTCAGCAAAAAGAGGAGGAGTGGCAGCAGTTAGCCCAGGACTAATCTTCCTCAAAAAATAAAATAAAAAATAATTGATTCTAAGAAACCATTAAAAATGGAATTAAAGTCACAGTAAATCTTTGGAAATCACACATTCCATTCATCAAATATTTTTTTAATGAAAGGGATAACATTTTTAAATCTCTTCTGTGTCCTGGATACAGTCCTAGGCACATTCCTTATCTTGTTCATTTAATCTTCACAACCATCCTTTGTCTTAGAAACCATTGTGTCTAATTAACAGATGAGAAAACTGAAGCTCAGAATTGTGCAGTGACCTGCCTAAGATTATACAACTAATTAGGGCAGAAACAAGATTCACACTCAGTTGCCTGTTATGTTGCAGGCACCATCTGAAAATACGTATGTTTTTCTAATTACAATATTAAAAATAAATCAATAAATACCAATGGCAATTAACTAAACTGCAAAACAGTGAACCAGAAAATGTCTTTACTTTGACCTGCATCATTTAAGAAGGAGAAATACATGCTTTGAGCCTTTGCCAAACACAATGCAGAACTCAGAGCAATAGCTATTGATCGTTTAAAGGATTCCGTAAATTTCAGTTATAGGTTTCTCTATCCCAAGGTAAACATTCTTTTCAAAAAAAATGTATAGTCTTAATTTAGTCTTCCTTTTTTCAGTTCTCTTGATTATTAGTTTCTTTAATAATTGCCTAGGGTTTTTCAGGACGTTTAATATCTATTCTTAGCATCTTTTGTAAGATTTTCAATGGCAAATATACTACTTATCTCTATAAATTAGTCTACCTTTGCCACTGATAAGCATAATCTATTATTTTCCTGGTCCATTCTACTGACTTGCATATGCAGAGTTTCCACATCTGTCTGAGACAGGGGTCTTCTTGCTATCTCCACATTCTGATAAAAAGATACATCACAAGAACCAGCTATGAGTTAAGAATTCTATCCTTTTATCTCCTCACATTTCACGGAACATAGTGGGCCCTTAAGTGTCTGTTAAATGAATGAATAAATATATAAATGAGAAAATGAGTGCAAGTGAGCAGAAGGAAGAGGTAGATGGATTTTTGCTTTAAACAGCAAACACTTCTGTTCACGAAAAGGCTATTTCCTTTTTCATATTCTTGATATTTTCTCATTTAGTGCTTAAATCAGTTTTTATTTTATAACTTCCTAAGCACTATAAAAGCACAATATGTTTATTATAGAAAATAAGAAAACACATATGTAAATGAAAAAGTAAAATAATCAATGATACTCCTTTCCTCCCCACCCCACACACACCCAGATAATCTATGAATTAAAAGATAACACACCAGTACTAAAAAAAGAATGTTTGGCACCAGCCCGGTGGCACAGCGGTTAAGTTCGCACGTTCAGCTTTGGCTGCCGGGGCTCCGCTGGTTCAGATCCCGGGTGCGGACATGGCACCGCTCGGCAAGCCATGCTGTGGTAGGCGTCCCACATAGAAAGTGGAGGAAGATGGGCATGGATGTTAGCTCAGGGCCAGTCTTCCTCAGCAAAAAGAGGAGGATTGGCAGCAGTTAGCTCAGGGCTAATCTTCCTCAAAAAAATAAATAAATAAAATAAAAAAGAATGATTAATTATCTTTATCTCAAAGCACAGGGCTAAACATACACTAAACAATTAAAATGCTCATTTTATTTTCCCATGTAGTATTTGTTAGCCCTTATTGACAGTAATATTTGCCATGACCTATTTAGAACTTAGAATGTACCACGTGCTGAGACAGGTTTTTGGACACATTGGACTATGTGATCTTCGGAGGGACCTCTAGTGTAGGTGGCACTGTCAATATTTTTTAAAGATGAGGAAATGAAGGCTTAGGGAGGTTAAATAATGTTATAGAGGTAATACTTCAGGCCTGGGGCAGAACTGGGCTTCTAGCCTATGCGACTCTGACTCCAGAGTCTATGCTATCTCCACACAGGACTTGGCTACCTATATTGGGTAGAACCACAGGACATTGCCAATACCCAACCTTTTTAGACATAGAAAAATGGAAATTGTCTATGATTCCATCTAATGTAAATACAATTAGTTTCCATTATTACTCTTGAATCAAATACCATGATAAATAGGTATTAAAATATCAGGTTAGGGGCTGGCCCAGTGACACAGCAGTTAAGTTTGCATGCTCAGCTTCAGCAGCCCAGGGTTCAGTGGTTCACTGGTTCGGATCCCGGATATGGACATATGCATCACTTGTCAGGCCATGCTGTGGTAGGCGTCCCACACATAAAGTAGAGAAAGATGGGCACGAATGTTAGCTCAGGACCAGTCTTCCACAACAAAAAAAGGAGGATTGGAGGTAGACGTTAACTCAGGGCTAATCTTCCTCAAAAAAAAAAAAAATTTAAATAAATTTTAAAAATAATTTTTTTTAAATCAGGTTAAAAGGCTAAAACAGATGTCAGAGGATGTGGGTTCAAATCCTGGCTTCCACGTCAACTGGCAGTGAGATCTTGGACAAATCGTCTTCACTGCAGGTTTATTTTCATGTTGAAAAAATACCATTGCCTTGCCCTGCACACTCCACAGGGCTTTGTGAGGAGTAAATGGAGTGTATAAAACTGTAAAGGATATAAAACATAAAGTGATTATCATAAACAACACTTTTACACATGGAGATCCAACAAGCCACATTGCCAAGTCTGCAGTGTGGAAGAGTAGCCTTAGAAACTAGTGCCGAAGGCCCTAACCAGCCCTCCACGGGGATATTTACTCAGTTTTTGATAATCATGTCAAGGCCCAAGCCAAACCTTCAGAACCCTAGGAGTGACTAGTGATTCTGACTTGTCCTCTGGACCAAGAGCCTAGGCTATATGTCAAACAGATGTTCCAAAATGCTTGCACAGAAATTTGGCCTAATTTTAAAAAAACTCATTGTCATTCCTGGAAAACAGCGCACCGCTGTTTAAGAAATAATTGTTGCTGTACTGTCTGAAAGCCCTAATGGAAATTTCAAGAAGCTCAGAGACTTCTGGGCAGCCTATGTAAATTTAAGGAGAAGAAAATATTCTATCCAGTGGCAAAGTCCCAAACCCCAAGAACGTGTGTCTAACCTGGAGAAGGCTTCTTTAGCAAGATCTTAGAGGAAGTCTAGGCTGCCCTTGAGCATTAATGCTCTTTTCTACACACCTTTTCTGGAAATGGCAGTTACTCAGTATGAAGAGACTCTTCCCTTTCCAGTGTGATCTACATTCAAGACTTTTAGCCCGTCCAGTCCTTTCAGCCTGTGAGATAGTTTGCAAGAATATATTTCCTAAACTGAAAAGCACTGGACAAATGGAAGAACTCATTATGATCACTTCCTGAGATAGACATAAAAGCTACTCTTCCTTCTGTACACCTCATCCAAGCAAGAATTTTAAGAACTTAATTAACACATAGCTTTAATGAAGATTTCTATTTTCCCTTGCTGCTGCAATGAAAGATGTCTTCAACTATTAGTAGATTCATATAACTAAAGCATTTGTATAGCATGGATCTAATTTTAAGTCTGGTTCAAACTGGCATATGTGCTCCCCTAATTAAATAAGATAAGCCTCAAAGCTCTTGCATATCTTTTTTTTTTAATTCTTAATCTCAACCCATCTTTTCCCTACGATTATTCAGAATCTTTTCCATTCTGTGAAAATCTCCAGTCCCACACTTGCCTCCACCCTTAGCCAATGACCTGATCTCCTCCAGTTCCTCCCACGGCTCTCTCTCTCCAAACCACCAGCCCCAAATTCTCTTAATCTCTCCTCTCAGAAGGGCATGGGAACCCCTTCCTTTCCAGGGTGGACTCTTCTTCCTGAGGTTCTGCTCCTTTCCATACTCCCTATGTTCTCTCTCTCTTTCATCATCGCGTGTTCTCTTCCCATGGGATGGAAGTGTTCCTTATCCCTAAGAAAGAAAAAACAATAATGATAAACCAGAAGCAAACAAACAAAACGAAAGACCTATCTCCATTTTACCCCTCCTTCACATTACCATTCCAAGTTGCATCTTCTTTGACATCAAGCCCTTAAGAGAGTTGTTTATGCTCATTTCCTGAACATCTTAGCCATGAGCTGTTAACTCTGTAATCTGGTTTCTATTTACTGTCCTTCATTAATCTTCTAAAAGTCTTCTCTCAAAGGTCTGAATAGTACAACACCCTCCTGGTCATATATTCTAGAACTCTCAGAGCCATCCTTATCTCTTCCCTCTTTTTCCCAACAGCCCCTTATCCAGTCAGTACATTTGGTCAATTCTTTCTTTCTCTGTGCTGCCTCTCATATCCGTGGCTTTCTATTTATTCCAGTAGGAATAGTTCAGGCCAAATTTTAGTCCTTCACTCCTTCTCCCTGGATTATTACAAGTGACTCCTAACTAGTCTCCCTAAACTTGCCTCCACCCCAGCCCTCCATGAGTGCCTAAAGAGTAAGCACCCTTGTTCCTCCGTAATCAGACCCAAGCTCTCCTTCAGCCACCCCACTTCCTGAGCCCTCCTGCCCACACTGGTCTCCTCACTTCTTCCTGAGCTTCCTGCCTTACACTTTATACTGTAACCCTAGACTGGAAATTCCTTTCAAATCTGACTGGAAATGCATTTACTGGCCACCTCCTCTGTGAAGCCCTCCCCAAAGTGCTCATAAGCTAATATTACCTGAAAAAGAATCAGCGCACTAAGACATAATTAAACGTAATCCCAATTTCTTTGTGTATTTGTATATGGTGTATACACATGCTGAACAGAAATAGGCCACAATGTTAACAGTGCCCATTTAAGGTATGATGGTTTGGGGATATGCTATAGAACTTTGGACAAATCATTTTCTTTTGTATTTTCTAACTTATTCAAAATAGCTAATATTTGTTGAGTGCTTCCTATATAGTAAACTCTCTACATGCATTAATTCATTTAATCGAACAACAACAAACCCCTCTGATGTAAGTATTAGTATTATCCTCTTATCACTGAGGTAATTGAGAGTGAAGCCACTTGCCCAGTCACGGGTCTGGCAAGACCGATCTGTTTCCAGAGCCTGCACTCAAGCACTTCCCTGAATCGCATGAAGGATGATCCTAATTGGAAAAACATGTTTTTAATTTACCTTTTCTCCTCCTGTCTCCACCGTCTGCCACCTCCATCCCTCAACACCACCAAATTCCACATTCTCCTTCCATTTCTTTCAAAGACACTAATCTCAGCTAGGTGTTGAGCAGAAAAGCCATCTGGTTAAGAAAATTTGCATGAATTTGTGAATTAGCCATCCTGAGGTAATTGTATCTTAAAAAAGATTCTTGTTAACATAAGTGAATGCCCAATCAGTGGAATTTCCCTTTCTGTGACAAGCAAGTATATCTACTGTTGGCAGTGTGGGAGGGGGAGAGGAGTATCTTTGGAAAGAGGATTTTCTCCACTCACATTAAAGCGTAAAGGCTGTTTAACACACAAGGTCTCCGTCTGCTGTCTGTCAAATCCGTCCTCCTTCCCACTCAGTTTGGTTGAGAGCACCAATAATCGCTCCCACCCCACCCCTGTGCCCAAGGCCCACGTAAAATCCTGTTACACCAACTTGATGCCGCCAAAGGTGTGCCCAAGGTTTATCTGGTTGAAATGCTGATTGTAGCCTGACAAGAGCAGCACAGTGTTAACAAATCCACAACTGAAGCATTAGATATGTTTATATCACAGCATTTGTTCTAGCTGTTTGTAATTTTCACAGAAAAAACTTTCCACTGTTAAGTGTGTAGTCTAACCTCCTTTGTACCTCTCACATCTCAGAAGGTGAGTTTTGTGGCTGTGATTTTTACCTGTCCTAATTTGGTTGCATAACAATGAAAATTTGAATCAAGGATTCTGCCTTGTGTTTGCTACCTCAAAAGAACACTGGGGATTCATATGACATTTTCTCCTCTCTGCGTTTCTAGGCACCGAATGTCTATCAAGTATTTACCATGGTCAAGTTCCGATGGAGTGGGTACATTGGTGTCAACCACAGGGCAAGTTGTTGGATCCCTCAGGAAGTGGCTGGAGCTGAAACAATGCTGTAAGCTCATTTCCAGAAGAAAAGTCTTTATGAAATTAAGAATCAAAAAGTGATGTCAAGGATACTCATTCAACAGGATACCCAGTGAGAACTTTATAAATATTTTTTGGATGGATGGATCAATGGGTGGATAAAAGCACCCTTGAAAGAACCAATCAGTGGTCATAGAACATAAGGGGAGGAAGTGGGGATTGCAATCAGGGGGATAAAAATGAAATAAGTAGCATTCCTTATTCCCTCTACCAGTTTTGGAGATGGTTTTGTGTTGTATGTATTCAGAGAATTGGGCAAAAAGGCGAGCACTTACCATGACAGTCTGTGTCCTGCAAGGCAGGACCAAATCTCAGTGGGAAGAGAAGACCCCCTGGGGGAGGCGAGGCTGAGAGAGAATCTCTGTCATTCTAAGATTCCACATATCCAACAGAGTCCAGAAAGTGCCAGAAAACTGAATCAAGAAATCAGTATAACCCACAGTCTTACATACCCACCCAGAGAAAGGAACATCACCCCAGGGGAGCAGGTGAGGTGAAGATGTTGGGTGGGCCGAGGTTGCCTGGAAATTCTGAATATCTAATATGGGTTCTCTCCTGGCTTAATGTTTGAAATTCATATTATCCCACTTTTTTGTTATTTAAAACTTTTACGGAAGTTTGTAGTGAGAGCAGCTGTGACAGAGACATTTGCTACTCGTCAAGTACTCCTTGCTACCTTGCATTTCCCACCTTCTTGTAGTTAGGCAGAGCCACATGACTAGCTCTGGACAACAGGCTGCAAGCAGAAGTGGTTTTTGTCACTGCCAAGAGGGAGCCCTTCAGAGCCAGCGTGGGCTCCTCTGGCTCCCCTCCCCCGATGAGTGGACTGAGGAGTCCATGTGTCCCAGATGGGGCACCTATAAGATGGCAGAGCCTCCATTAGCTTCTGCCTCGGGACAATCTGGGCTCAAATTTCAACTCTTTCACACACTAGCTGAGTGATATTGAGCATGCGGCTTAACATCTCTGGGCCTCAGTTTCCTCAACTGTAAAAAGAGTATAATAATAGTAGCTACAGTGAATTGTCTAGGCTGGCACAGAGTAACGGCTCGGTAAATGCTATTTATTATGAATAATCTTAGAGATAATAAGAAAGGCCACATAGTAAATACATTCGTTTGATTTTACTTTTTTTAAGAAATGAAAGTCAGGCTGAATATTTTAAAATAACTAAGCATTATAACGTATACTATCATTTATATCTTTTTCCTTGCTATGGCTTACATTTCCAAACTCAGAACCAACCCTCTGTTTTGAAAAGTCTGTTACAATCACATTTTCAGATTATAAAAATTTTAGCAGGTCTTAGTGTTTTCTTTGAAGAAAGTATATTTTTCCAGAAGAAAAATAAGACTAAGTGATAGTGATTTACTGCCATATAATATTTCCAGAACAGATTACAATGTGTAAAAGACTGCAATGAGAAGGGAAAAGTACAGTTTCTGATGAAGGTTTGCCTCTGAAATGAGACTTCTGAACATTCGTAAAATTTGGTTCTCTAACTTAAGGTCACAGCTCATATATCATCTTTATCAAAAACTTCAGCACTGATAAAGCAATCAGAAATGAAAAAGCAATGGTGGTGCCCGAAGTTCTGTATTAGCTACGTGTCACCAAAAACATTATTTCAGTTCTGATTTTCACAGTCATTCAATGCCTATGGAACTCCATTTTCAAGCTGGCACAAGAGTAAAGTAATTTTGCTTCCACAATTGTAGAAAATTGAGTAATCAAATTGTTATGGAAACCAAAGTGGGTTCGCCTCCTGGCAAGTTACTCTCCACCAGAAGTAGTTGTCTCACAAAGTAAGGTATGTTTTCAGAAAATAGGAGACCATGTGGAATCATTTCCAAAGTCTTGGTGTCCCGAACAAAGGGAAGCAGGGAGCTTTTATTTTGGATGCGGAATGAATATTCAAAAGGGAGAGGTGGGTATTTGCTTGCGCAGGCTCAGCTGGAAAGCAGGCTTCCATGTACACTGCAGGTTATGGTAATCAGGCCTAAGCTCCTTCTGGAGAGATCTTAGCATTAAAAATAAAGCAAAAGTCATAGGCATGGCTCTCTGGTGAGGCTCGGTCTGGTTCAGGGTGGTGGGTGATTGCATCTCCTTAACATAACAAACGTAGGAAAACAATTTGGAAAAATAGTTAAATGCTTCCAAACCCACCATTGGGTTCCTGGGGGCAATCAGTCCCCAAAGTGACAAAATCTCTCCTCTACTTTTATCCTGCTCCTCAGTCTTGAGGGGCACAGGTTGAAGGTCCGTCTTCCGTAACCGCTTCCTGCTAAGCATGGGCATTGTCAGAGGGACCAGTAGAGAAGCAGAATTTCCAGCTAATCTCAAATAGGTTTGTGGGTCACCACAGGCATAGCCCCGAGTTGTACATAATAACCATCCGTAATTTTACAGCATTTAGTATATGTTTATGACGTGGGCATACTTGCCCCCTCCCTCCAGATTCTACCAGCTCTTTTATAGTCTAGATACTGGGTTGCCCATCCTTCTCTGATGGACCTAGTCTTGCTGCCCAGGAACACGCAACCTCCTTGGAAGCATATTGTGCCTAAATGTATGGGGTTGGTTAGGATCCAGGGCAAAGCCTGGGATGAGTAGCCAGTCATTACGTATGTGTATAGTGTTGCCAAAACAAGAGTTTCAAATCAGAGAGTGGTTTGAAGGAAAACTCAGAGTCATCAACTGTCCGTGACAATTGCTCTTGATATTCAGGTGTGGGTGCCTTTTTACCTTTGTGTGGTGCCTTTACCATTAGGGATGACTCCTAATTTTAGGGAAGAGTGAGTGGTTAGTAACACCAAATGAGACCCTACCCAAGTAGGAGTTAGCTGATCTTGGGATGACCTACTTTTCCAAGTTTTAAGATAGACCCAATCTCCTAGCTCATATGGGTGGAGTTTGACCTCTGTAGGCAAGGGAAGACAGAAGTTTCCATATTTATTGAGTGCATCTACCGCCTGCTTCAGACTAATTATGTGTTTGATTGCCATGGAAACCTCTGGGTCTGGGTTTGTGAGGGAATCTGAGTCTTTAGGGAAGAGCCTCTCATAGGTCATTTCAAAGGGACTAAGCTTCAGTTAGCTCTTATCTGAGTAAGGGCTATCGGCAGTAATTTTAGCCAATTTTCCTGCATCTCTTGGCACACTTTAGCCAAGGTTTTTTTTAATAGTTGGATTGGCCCACTCAGTTTTTCCAGATGATTGTGGTCTCCATGTAGCATGTAGCTGCCATCTAATTTTTAAAACTCTGACTACTTCAGAGGTTATTTTTGATATAAAACCTGGCCCATTGTCACTCTGAATTGATCTAGTAACCCAAAATGGGGAATTATTTCTTTTAACAACAATTTGTTACCTCATTCACTCATTCTGACCTACAAGGAAAGGCTTCAATCCATCCAGTAAATGTACTCACAAACACCAAGAAGTATCTGTACCCTCCAGGGGCCGAGGGCATAACAGTAAAATCAACTTCCCCTAGAAAAGTTCCCTGAATTTGAGTTCCTTTGGCCAGGGGAGATACAGGAGGTGTGGTTTGTACATTTTTCTTCTGGCAGTAAATGCATCGTCCAGTTATTTTTTCAATAAGTTCTTTTATACCTGGGGTGCTTATGACCTTCATTAACCATAGGTATAAGGTCTCTTTTCCATAACGGGCAGATTCATGAGCACTCTTAAGGAGCTCCCAGACTGTTTGTTTGGGAACCCAAGTCTTCCCTCATTGGTTTATTACCCAGCCGTTGACTATTGGGGACCACTGGTAATCACGTGTAGTGGCTCCCCTCACTTCATCAGGGGAATACACTGGTGTAAATTGATATTATAGTATTCTATTCTGGGATAGCCATAGATGTCCTTTAGTCTCTAGTAGGCTAGAGACTTGATGGGGGGTCCACACCATCATAGATGGGCCTATAGTCAGTTTTTCTGCTTTCTTGGTTAATAGACAGGTGGCAGCTACAGCTCTCAAGCATGGGGGCCATCTTTTCACCATGCTGTCTAGCTGCTTTGAGAAATAGGCTACCACTCCTTTTAGGGGGCCCAACATTTGGGTTAGCACGCCTATAGCCATTTCCTGTCTTTCATGAACATATAGATCAAATGTTTTGCTCAGGTCTGGTAAAGCAAATTTAGATACTTCCATTAGTAAGTTTTTAAGCTCATTGAAAGCTTGGTCACATAGCTTATCCCGGTCAAAAGGGTCTGTTTCTGGCCCCTGCAGTTTTTGCTAGAGAGGCTTAGCAATTAATCCAAAATTAGGGATCCAAACGTGGCAAAAGCCAGTGTAGGAGAGAAAGACATTTCCTCTACCCGCTCTGGTTCCTTCTGGCTGGACAACAAATTAAATTCACATGAGACAGAATAACAGGAGAAAATTAAACAAAGTTTTATAATATGTATACATGGGAGAGGCTCAGGCAAACTGAGCAACTCGCCAAAATAATGGAAGCTCTCCTCTTAAATACCACCCTCAGCTAAAGACAAAGGAGGATGTTGGGGGTGGGGGGAGTCAGTTATGGGAGATTACCACACAAGTACAGTAAACAAGAGTCTTGTTATTATGCAGACTTGAGTCTTTGCCTTCCACATTGATGAGAGTTTCTAGAGATAAGGTCATCCCCCCTTCTTCCTGGTACAGAGAGGGAGACACCTTTACGGATGGAGATTTCCTTTACAAATGTAAATGTCTCTTAACAAAAGGTAACTTCTGCTTCTCAGAGTTTCTCTCATGTCTGCAGTTTAAGTAACTAGCCCAAAATAATCCTCATGCCAAAGAGAGGTATCTTGGGGTGGCGAATTCCAGTCCCCTACACCAGCCATCCCCCAGAATCCTTGTAGTTGCCTACAAGTTTTTGGTGAAGCAAGTTGACATATTACCATTTTCCTCTCTTGGGGAAGGGTGCCTTGTCCCCTTGAAATGATGAACCCCAAATACTTTAAAGTCTCTTTAGGTATTTGTGCCTTCTCTTTAAACATTTTATATCCCTCACTGGCTAAGAAGTTTAACATATTTAACTCAGGTCTGACACCATCTACCTGGGGATAGAATCAGATCCCACAGATTAAGGGTTCAGTCCCACAGGATTACCCTTCGCCTTCCATTTTAGATGTCAGTTACAAGTCCAGGTTGTCACCTGTGCTTCTGACCAACCAGATGCAGACCAGATGTTCCCACAACCCCCTCCTTGGGTTTGATTAATTTGATAGAGTGGCTCACAGAACTCAGAAAAACATTTTACTTAACAGCCAGATGGAAGAGATGCACAGAGCAAGACATGTGGGGAAGGGACACAGAGCTCCCAGACCCTGTCTGGGTGTGCCACTCTCCCCAAATCTCCATGTGTTCACCAAACCAGAAGTTCTCAGAACCCCATCCATTCGGGTTTTAATGGAGACCCCACCAGATAGTCACAGTTGTGATTAGATCATTGGCTATTGGCAATCGAACTCCACCTTCAGCCTCTCTCCCCACCCCGGGAGCTGAAAAGCTCTGACCCTCAAATCACACTTGGTTTCCCTGGACCAGCCCCCATCCTTAAAGGTTTTCCAAAAGTCACCTTATTAACATAAATTCAGGTGTGGTTGAAAGGGGCTTGTTAGGAATAACAAAAGACACCAATTTCACCTTTATTGCTCAGGAGTTATTTCAGGAACTGATGAATAAAATAATTATAACAAAAGATGCCCCTTTGTCTCTTATATGGGAAATTCCAAGAGTTTTAGGAGCTATGTTCCAGAAACAAAATGAAGACATTTACTATTATAAATCCAGTACTGTACAGCATTGACAGCACTAAGGTCTTGAACAAATCTATATTCCCCCCTTTCTCGGCCTTTTAACAGCTGACATTGAAGTGTTCCACGGGAATCTCCATGGCCTGATCAATCTCTATTCTAAAAGCCTATTGATTACAGGAAATGTTCCTCTTTAGGGCTTCTGGCTTCAAGGGGTATTGTTTTACCCTGGACCAGTGATCTTTCTACTTCAATTTTTCCTTTACTGGCATGGCACCAGCTGCTCACCTCACCTGTCCTCGTCCCCATAATTCCAAGTTAGCTCAGCTTAAAACGTGTAGGGGAATCTCTTCCTTCTTGGGTGCTAGTATATCATGTAAGAGGGCCAGAAGCTCAACTCCCCAACTTTTGGGACTTGGATCTCTATTTTTTCTTGTTCCCAGCTTATTGAGTCCCCTAACTTAGATAGCATGTTGCTCTCTAAAGGGGAGCAGGGCATTCTGGTACATACAGTACAGAATATTTCAGCATTTTTCATCCTATTTCACAGGCCAAGGGCTCCAGAAAACTTTTGGTCTTTCCTTTTCCTGATACTCCTTTTATGCTACACTTTTTGGCAGGAGGAAAGGTTTCCCTTTTTGGGTGTTTAACATGGAGAATGTGGCTCCAATATGGAGCAAGAATTCAACACGCTCTCCTACTGCCAAGGTCATCCAGGTCTCCTAGAGCCAACAGGGACGCTTCCTCCAATCACAGGCACAACACAAAGACAGACTCGGTGACCGGGGGGGCCCTCGAACCCCCACCTCATCACTCCAGAGGAGACTCAATCTCCAGAGGGGGCTCGAACCCCTGACTAGTCAACAGGGATTGCTCCCATTTGCCAGAAGCAAGCATCAGTCCTTCTGGAGTGGCTAGCATATGCAATCCTTCCAACCACGGGGGAATTCTCACACTGCTGAGCCAGGCTACCTCTGCATGGGGACTTGAACCTCAAAGCCAGGCTCCAACAGGCAAACTTTGTGAGACAACTTAAAGAAATAACTCTTATAGCTGTGCTGTGGGGCTGGCACCACTCACCTCCATTGAGAAATCCTCTGAGCAAAGAGCTCAGTGCGGCCGCTGGGTCTATTTGCTTGCACATGCTCAGCTGGAAAACATGCTTCCACATACACTGCAGGTTATGTTACTCAGGCCTAAGCTCCTCCTGGAGAGATCTTAGCATTAAAAATAAAGCAGAGGCCATAGGCGTTGCTCTGGTGGTGAGGCTTGGTCTGGTTCAGGGTACTTGGTGATTGCTTCTCCTTAACATAGAGAAAAGGAAAAAGAACAATCTGGAAAAACAGTTAAACGGTTCCAAACCCACCCTTGAGTTCTTTGGGGCAATCAGTCAGTGACAGAGTCAAGACTGTTTTTGGAGGAAATTCTAAATGTAAAATGACATTGATTAAACTTCAAGCTCCAAATTAAGGTAGATATAATGTATATGGCAGCACCATTCCCTCCACTCAGAATTCTATCTGCTTCTTGCCTACTGGGGAGCTCCTCTGACACCAAGCGAAGCCCTTCTTCTCCTCCTTACTCCTCCCTCAGGCCCAGGAGTAGCTGCTCACTCCTTCCACTGTGTCCCCTCTACAGCTGTACAGACTCCATTATGCTCTTCCCACCTGCGTCTCTTTGCATCTCTTTCTCCCTACCATGAGAGCAGGGTATGTGTCTTATACACCCAGGTGGCCCCAAAATCTAGGAAGGCTCTTAAATTCCAAATGAACACTGCAGAAACTGTTGTCCAAAGAGTTGAATATGTAGACAATGGATTAGACTGTATAAACACTTGATCTGGGTTCATTTTGCTTATGTAGCTATTTTGAGACAACACTCAGGGCCCTCTATTTTAATGAATTTTGTATGAGTCCTATTCCTCCACTAAATAATGAGGTGCTAAAAGATAGCAGTTTTGTGCCACTCACATTTGTAAGCCCTTGCATCATCTCAAAAAGAGCTCTAAAAGCAAGAAGTGCTGTTTGCTGAAATTAATTTAAATCATTATGGCAGGTGCAAGTGCTAGGGGACTTATTCAGTAACAAGTGAAGTTAGGTCCTTATTGCCTCACGTGACTCTAATATTTATAACTGATACAGCTCATACACTTATCATTAATTGCCCAGTCCTTCATTACACTGCGTCTGAGGCTAAACACAGGAGGTGTTCAGTTAAGCCTGAGGGATCATCAAAGTGTCAGCAAAACTGCCACAGCCTTTCTGGAAAGCCAGTTTGCTGTAAAACTCCAGGTTGTGTTGAAACTATGTAAATTTCCTTTTTAAATTCCCATTACAATCACAGTCTTCCTCATTCAAGCGTCAGCATCAATTTCTTACCATCAATATTTACCCAAAACCCAATAACTTGATATCTATCTCTTCAGAAACCTAAAATATTAAACTTCTCTACAAGTTTCATATGATTTATGCCCCTCCGTCATGTGCAACAATTCCCCCCAACACACACAGAGATTTTCAAAATACTGAGAAGTTGCCTAGAGATTCGTTCCCAGTGTAATATGAGACAGAAGCACAACGAAAAGGCAGAAATCAAGTTCTGTTTCCAGAGATTCTAAAATAATATCTAGACACTATTCGCTCACAGAAATGTAGCACGTTCACTGAGAGTTTTCTGTTTTTCTTTTTTTAGTCCTCTTAGTATCAAATGAGAAAAGACAAACCCACAAAGTCTACTCCAACCTCTCATAATACAGGTGAGTAGAGCTGGCCACTAGACTCAAAAACAGAATATTGTTGCCACTTATCAGCCACATGACCTTGGGTAGCTCACTTCATCTCGTTGAGACTCATTTTCTCCATCTGTAAAATGGGGTAAATACTCTCCCTCTTTATTTCACAAAGGGATTTTTCGAGGATTTACTAAGGTAATAAGTGTGAAATATGCCTTAAAATCACTACGGAAAATACAAAACTAAATTATATAAAATGTGCAGAGAGGCAAAGAATATACCAAACATTTTCCCCATCCATAAGAAGTTTATAATTTCTAAGTGTATTTTAAAAATGCGTATTGATGAATGAAGGGTGAATTGCTCTCAGTGGGAAGAATCATACCATGAACGTGAAGCTGTGGAGTGTCTTCAATAACTGCTGATGGGCCAGGGTGGGAGGGTTATTGACGACTAAATTGCAAAGCGGAAAGGAGATCTCGAGCTATATAAACAGAGGAATATCGATGAGTGATGAACGAAAAGATTGTTTCATGGTCTGAGAAGATACTGGCTTATATATGAAGGCCAGGAACCGTGTGGGTGGGTCTCAGCGGTACAAGTAGGAAATACAGCACAACAGCTAAATTTCATTTCAAAAATATCTCGAGTTCTTTACATGTATTTATTGAGCACGGCGAGGGTACATGTAGACCAAAGCAAAACTTTGTTAAAATTTCTCCTTTCTTTGTTTTTTTAAATTTTATTTTACTTATTTATTTTTTAATTGCAGTAACATGGGATTATAACATTATATAGCTTTCGGATGTACATTGTAATATATTTCGAATTCTGTGTAGATTACATCATGTTTACCACCTGAAAACTAATTATAGTCCATCCCCTCACATGTGAGCCTAATCACCCCTTTTGCCCTCCCCCATTCCCCTATGGTAACCACCAATCCAGTCTCCATTGCTATGTGTTTTGTCGTTGTTTTTATCTTCTACTTATGAGTGAGGGTATTATGCTGAACGAAATTAGTCAGAGGGAGAAAGTCACATTTCTCCTTTCTAATCACCCCCCTTCCCCCGCTACTCTTCCCTCACATACCACAGCAGTCCTGGAGAATATTTCCTCTTCATCCAGGAATCACCTACTCGGGCTAGAAATAGTCCATAAGTAGTCACCCCTCTCTCCCACCACAAAGTTGGAGGTCTAAGCAACTGGGAGAAAACTCCCCACTGCACTACCACCACCACCAACCACCGCCTCCTGCACCCAGACCTCTGGGAAGCACCATCTGTCTTCTGCTCTCAGCGTTTTCTCTTGTGATAATTGTGACAAACACCTGCCCTGTCTTCTTCATTTGTATAGGAGTGGGAGAAGATTGTAGACTCCATTTTAATAACTTTTATTCCATCACTTTTATTTAAGGTCAGATTTAGTAGAGTGAGTTGGAAGTTCCAAATACAGGGAGGGCAGAGAAGGCCGGCGGGGGGAAGCCATTCTCTGGGGGAATATGAGCAGGTAGCCAGGGCAAGGTGGACGCAGACCTGTGATCCGTAATGAACACAGTGACCGCGACTCTGTAGTTTATTTGATCACAAATGTTCTGATGGGGAAGTTGTTAAAAAGTAGCCAGACCCAATAGTGGAACTTCAAAATTTGAAAGAAAAGTAAACGTGTATGTGAGTTATGCTCCCTGTGTCTCTTAAGCGTGGATCTTGAGACCTTGTTCTGGAGTTCCAGCAGGGGACTACAGACAATATCCTCAACCAAACATCCTTCACCAAGGACTGATCTCTCTCTCTTTTGTAAGTCTCATAAAGATGTATAAAACATTTACCATTGGCCAGACACTATTTTAGCACTTTATGTATATTAAATAATTTAACTTTCATGACAAAAATATGAGATAGTACGAGTAATAGCCCCATTTTTCAGATTACAAAACTGAGGCACCAAGAAGTTAAATAACTGATCCAAGTGGCACAGCTAGGGTTTGAGCCCAGGCAACCTGGCTCCAGAAACCAAGCTTTTAGGCACTATATTATCCTGCATGTGGAGCAAGAAAACAAACATTTAAGGAGAAGGAAGATGAGGAAAAAAGTCAATCTTGTTACAGAAGCCAAAGGAGGAACAATTTCAAGGAGGAAGTTTCAAAATATGTCAATGCATAGAAAAGTCAAGGCTGCAAAGGCCTGGAAAAGTGTCCTTTGGACTGGGTGATCAAGAAGTGACTGGTGACCTATTCTAGGCTGGTTTTGTAGAGTGGAGGGACATGAGCCAGAGTGTCCACAATGCTGGCGTGTGGACAAGTTTTACTCAGATGAGAAGGGGACAAAGGAAGGAGAAATGACATGTCTTCTTGAGACAGAAAGTTGTCATTGAAAGATACTTCCTTTCCTTCCTTTTCCTTCTCTTCTCCATTCTTATCACACTTCTAAGGAAGAAAAGACAGAAATTAAACTGATGGCGCCAATGGTAATGAGGCCTTGATGGTGTGGACATCAGGCATATGGGAGGCTCAAGAGAAGAACTCTGTTTGCAAGACTTCTCATTAGGAGTGGACTAAAGACAGGTGTGCATCAATGATGAGATGGGGCAGGCCACATAGGGACACCAGGAGAGAGAACGGGGCTTTGACTTTTTAGGTAACACGGCCAGATTTTGACCCATATGCTGCTCCAATCTTTCTTAATCACTGGGACTAAAACCACCACCAGCAGGCTGTGACATGAGCTCAATTTAACCCATTCTAAAAAGTGAGAGATTTAATCATCTCTAAGGTCTTTTACAATTTTAAATTCTATGGCCCTGTAAGTAGTAACCTAAGTATAGCATAAGTATAGCTTTGGCCCCCATGGTCCCATTGTTCCACCGCCATCAATGCCCCTTCCGTAACATCAATTTCCATAGTGACAGGATATAAAATAAACTCACTACCAAAACCAAGACAGTTCCTGACACCAAATGTGTCAAGGGAGAGAAAACATCAAGTTCAACGTCTCTAGCATTCTTTCCGGCTCGTCCTGACACATTTTGGCAGAAAGAAAGCTTGAACTGTCACAGTTTATTTGTTCAGAATGTCAGCCTGTAGAATTACAAGGCCGGACATTTTATTAAGACCATTATCTGCTACAAATAAATAATAGAAACTTTCTGTAAAAAAAAAAAAAAAAACCTTTATTTGCACCTGAATTATATTTAACGATGTGACTGAAGGAAAGAGTTCTAGATTGCAGGACTTCTAACTGACTCTGCCCCTTGAAATATCTGCACATTAAACCACACCAGCGTGCCTCCGATACTGGCCGAGTAGTTCACCAAAAGTCATAAGGAAGCGGAAAGAAAAATCAGGTTAGGGAAGAGAAGTGTTTATTCTCTGTGTTTACAGGAGCACTGAAAACACTTGAATGGCAACGACCTAGAATAAAGAAAACAAAAGAGGCTTTTCCACTCACTGTTCAAACGATCCACCTAAATCTCAGGGCATTAAAATATATAATATATTTGCTACCCGCTATAGGAAAATGTTTAAAGTAAAACTTTACATTTTGTGTCTTTAAGTTACTTTGAAAGAGCTATAAATGAAGTGATGTATCCCTATTATGTTTGATTGCCCAGATTAACTAGACACTTGTACATAAGAACAATATGTGCCAGATTCAAATGCATAATAATTTCTTAGTGTCTGGACTGATACACTAACTCACTGGGTTAAAACCTGAATTTATAAACCCGACACTACATGTTCAAATCTCACGCTAAAACCGGTCAGTTTCCCTTTAGTTCCCTTCAGCCATCTTGGAAACACGTGCCTCTCATCATCAGATGTAGAGAGGAAAGGAACTGGTCAGAGCAGCACAACCAATGCAATTACAGCCAACAGCAATTCTGCGAGCCCTCTTTATGAGCGATGGGCCAGACATCCACATGATCTCTGTATGTAAAAAGCAGATCATGGTAATATTTTAAATTGCATAGTCTCATAACCAATATTCAAAGCTCCTTTATTGATCATGATTATAAGTCCTAGCTCTTGGAGATCAGTTGTTCAGGCTGGAAAAGTTTCTCGATACTGACAAACAAATGGCAAACGATAGGATATTGGAGTATATGAGGAAGCCATTTGGTGTAAACCTAATTCAGCCTGGCCTTGTTTTTTCCAAAAAGGACTAACGTGGCAGTTGAGCATGCATTGTATACCTGCTTTAAGCATTTGCTATGTCCCAAAGACAAGAACAAATCACCTTAAGATAAAGATGCAACTTCCCCCACATTGGCATTTCCTTAAGGATTAGCATCCTTCCCTAGACTAGGAATTGATTACTGCACTCACCCTGTGACCACCCAGCTGAATTATGGATTACGTTCGTTGACAATACCAAGAAAAATATCTTGATTTTGATATTATGTTGTATCTCCTCCACGAGCATATATAATTAGTGACCTATCCCAAAACATCTTGGAATGCCAACTTTATAATACCTTTTTGAGTTTATTCTTACAAATACTATTAATCCATTTTGTAATGTACCTGTGAACACTGCTACTACAGTATAGTCTTGGGAATATTGATGTGTTTGTGGGTATAAGAACATGTACCTTCTTCACCAACCATCATACTTATACAAACAAGTTTCCTCATATCTGTGATATATTTTCACGCAAAATACCTCAAATCAGCTAATAATAAATAACTATGACAGACCCTTGCCTCACTAAAACCACACTACAAATTAGATCACCACAATCTTGACTAACTTAAAATGGTATAATGTGACTCTCTTGAGTCTCTCTCTCTCTTCTGCCAATATAAATGTGGCAATGGGTCATCTTTTAGGTGTCCCATGGAGTCAGGTTCCACTTTCAGTCCCAGTATTATAAAACTATAATTTATTTAAAGAATAACATTAATGTACATTTTCCATCTGTTCCAAATGTAAAATTACTTATGGCCTTATTTGAGTGATATTATTACGGCATGATTGTTATTGCAGAGTCCATACAGCATCCATTCTTTGGTGGACCTCGTTCCATTTTTGTTGATGCTGTTCATTAAAGGTCCTCTCATACTAATTCATTAATTTATCCTGTTACAGTAAGGTTCTCCAAGAATGCTGGGGATTGGACTAATTATATAAATACGTATTGAGATTGCACAGAATGTCCACCAGCCCTATAAGAATATAGTCAATTATATAAACACATCTAATGAAAATCTCAGCTGAAAAAAAAGATATTCAAGCTAATAATACCAGATTCAGAAAAACAACCCATGTTATTGTTTATCTAGCACTGTTCACAACAGACACAGGCAATCCCATCACGAGAGAGATATTTTCCATTCAGGTCTGGTAACATGTTATCATACTTTCTCAGAGCCTAGTAGACACATCCCAGCAAGCCATTTTGTTATTCCTACCAGTTCTACACTGGGGTTACTTGAGTAATATGAGGAGAAAGAAGTTTGTCTACTCTAACAAAGTACCTCAGACAATCCCAAAGTGTAGTGGTCTGATTAAGATCGAGGGTTCTTACTCTCTCCCAGAGCAGTCTGGATGTGAACAACCCAGGCCCGGTAGAGCCAACTCTTCCATCCCCTATATGTGGCTCTCAGGGTTGCCTCTGTTCTCACCATTCTCCAGTCAGTATTAGGAAAAAAGAGTGTCAAGGACAAGTGAATTAATCCTGAAGGAGATGACCCAGGAGTCGCACATACCTCCTTTGCTCACATCCAGCTGGTGAGTAATTAGCTGCAAGGAAGATAAGGAAATGCCATTGCTAGCTGATTGGGAGGGTTTCCTTACTAGAAAGAACAGGAGAAAGGAAAGTAGGAGGAAGTTATGTGCCTCTGTCACAGTCCAATCCTCTTATCATCCAAATATTCATGCAGTCTTTTTTGCACATGTTGAACACACTCACACCCTCCCCTGGTGCCCTGCGCTTCATCCAGCTCAGAGCCCTGGGTCTCCGACTGATGCAGTCCTTTCCATCAGGTCAAATGAGGCTCCTCACATTTCAGCGACCTATAGACTAATACACAAGTGCTCTCTCTCTCATACACACACATACCCACACGCTCACCATACATACACTTTCAACGGTAGAGAAGGAACAGGATAGCTGCCATACAATCTATTCACAAAAGACAAGACAGGCACACACACAGCAATGAATGGTCGGCTGCAATGATGAATCCTGCTGATGGGATTTCTGGAGACCCCCTGTCCTGGAATTATAGGAGTTCTCTTGGTTGGAACGTGGTTCTACTCACCAGGAGGAACCTCCTTGTCAATTATTCTGTGGCCACTGGCATTGCTCTCTGGATGATTTTCTTATTCACCATCATAGAGGCCCCATAACTGAAGAAGTGGTTGCTGACACATACTTCAACTTTCCGCTGGTACAGCTCAGGGGAAGGAAGTGTGCTTTAGAACAATCATAAGCTTTCATAGCCCAGACTTGTGGTTTCTTTGGCAAAACAACTCCCTCAAAATTGTGGTAGGCTCTTGTGGGCTTACTTCTGCCAAGTTCCAAGTACAATAACCATTCTTAGTGTTCTCCTCCAGGCATTCTTAAACTGAGTTACTCTTCCCTTTATTTACTGACCTCTGTATTTCCTCAATTTCAGGACTGCTACCCTGAGGCCTTTTGAAACAATAAGCTTGGGAGGAAAAGCAATGATCTTAATCAGATCCTTGCCAATGAGTTGCTCCCCCATCTGGATGTGGTGTCTTAAGAGGTTTGTGAGAAAAGCTCTGAATGACTATTTTATCTTGATAAGTTTGCTACAGAAGAATTGACTTTTCCAACCCTGTGATTCCCAAATTTAACCTACAGGTCATAGGCAGAGGGACTTTCCGTTAACAACTCTGTATTCCTTTCCATGTCTGTTTCAAAACTGGCTCATCTTGTCTGCTTTCATATCTCTTTTGTAAAAACCAGTGAGAAGGAGGCAATAAACATCAAACATTTGACTTTTTCCATTTAGTGACCCTAGACCAACAGACTCAGTAGGCATGTAGTCTGTCCTCAAAGTTATTGAAACCTAAATTTTACCAAATATTTCTCAACAACCTACAGTCAGCAGCACAAGAACCTGCAGTATTTGCTGCTTTGCAACCCACTGCCAGACTACTAAGCATAGTTATAGTTGTTACATAGGACCTTGCTTCTGGGTACCATTTCCTGTATTAGTTAGCTGCTATAACAAAAGACTCCAAAACAGAGTGGCTTATGTTAAGAATGAAGTTCATTACTTTCCCACAAGCCAGTCTAGAACTCACACAGTGGCTCAACCATTGGTGACACAGGGCCTTCAATGTTGCTCCAGTTGTCACCTTTTCCCAGCCAGCTGACAAGGAGGAAGAGAAAACCCAAGGCAAACAGGTGCTCTCTAAGGAGATGACCTAGAAATTAAACACATTTCTGCTCATATCCTTTTGTCTTAAACTTATTTACATGGCCACCTGGTAATCACCTGCTCCACTAAAACTGCTGGAGAGGGATTCTATTACTAAACATAAAGGGGAAAATGGTTAGTAAAGAGCAATGAGTAGTCTCTGCCACATGGGGATTTCAGAATCCCAGCTCATTGTTACTCCATTGTTTGGATGCCTTGTTTTAACTTGGGTTCCAAAGAGTCTGCAGAATAGAGTACACAATGTATCATCCCAAGTACAACCCAAAGACTCACCTTTTATGAGTTAACATAGATTACTACCCCCATACATTACACAGTCCTATTTCAGCCTCCCATTCACCATAATATTTCACATCCCATAAAAAGGAGGAAAGAAAGAAGTGAATTAGCATGTAAGTCTATTGCTTCCATTTTGGAATGTTTGCGCTTGAAGATTGACTGTATTGCTTTTTCTTTATGTTGAAATTCTTGGAATTCTATGTCACACAGCACCCACCTGTTAGCTACAGCACAGTCTCCAGATGGATTTGAGCATTGTTAACATTTTCAGCCCATCCATTATCCTCCTTAACTTCACAAACACCAAACTCATGACTCAGGGGAATATGATTTAATCAAAACACAGTCACATAAATGTGCTATACACCACTCTAAGATGAAATGGAAAATAAGTCGCCTACTGCTTATAGTACATTGTCCCTTCAGCCAGGTGCCCAGTGTACCACTGAGCCTTTTTAATGCTACTTCAACACATTCTACTTCCAGGACTATGATTCCATGCTCATCCTAATCAGTAATGAGCTTACTTTCCAGATACTTTGATACTAGGAACTGCATATCTGGGAGAGGGGATTCATGAAAGTTCTGTCACTCGCATAAGCTGAATATAATGTTATTATGCATGAGATGCATGTGAATTTAATAGCCGTGAGTCTGTCATCAAGAGACAATAATCTCTGGTTTAACCAAGCAAGGAAATGGGACAAACAATAGAAAATGGTGACTTATATGAGATGCTTTTTTCTGAGAGGCTCTACCTACAACTGAACTGACCCCGCATTGGCCTTCCTTCTAATTCCTATAAATGCATTTCTAATTCTCATCAATAGATCTCTTATGAGCTGTAAATCTAGGGGAAGGGTGAGGTGATCTTGCCAGTTATTTTTAAAAACTCTTAAATGGCAACCACTCCAATACTAATTAAAGGAATATGACTCTTCTTGACTTCTTACTTTCTTTAATGAACCCCTATTTAGAAGGAGGAAACACCTATACACACACCTCATGTACCAGAAGACCAAATACTGACAACGTAATTCTTTTTATCATATAAGTTGATTAACATACAACATTCTTCATGTATACCCATAACAGATACTCTAAACCAGTCATAGCACCCTTTCCCACAAATGCCAGAAGTAGCCTTAGAATCATTCTTTATGCCAAACTCCAGGAAATTGTCATCAATTAGAGCAGATACTCAGAGTGAAACCTATTCAACACTCTGACAAACACACACACACACTGAAGTCTGAGGTCACACAACATATTAGTGGTAGATCTGGGACTAGAGTCCGAGACACCTATTTCCTGAGACTAGTGCTCTTTCTTCTACACGGCATTGTGATGGCAATTAGTAAATTAATGATACTTGTAACCACTTGGAATGCCTTTATTTGCCAAAGGGAAAGTTACTGAAAGGAAAATGAAAATCGATCCATAATTCTCTGGATGGCATTTTAAAAGATCAGTATTACAAAAATAACTTCTAAAAGCTCTCCTAAATGTTAGGAAGGTAAGAAAAATGGCTGTTAATTAAATAATTAATGTTTATTAAACATATTATATCATTATTAGGCTAAAATTATAACACAGTAGAGCTATAGGAATGTGTCCTTCTTGCACTCTTTATTATATCCATACTTCCTTGTATAATCAGAGTTTGTGGAATGTCAGTGCCAGTTTTATAGGCCCTTTATAAGAAGTGTAATGGGCAGTATTGTGACAAATTAGAGAAATAGATGGGATCTGCTCTTATCTTAGAGAATGGGTGTGGGCTAATTACTGACTTCTCCACCCTAGTTTTCTCATCATTAAATTGAAGGAATCTTTATGGTCTCTGAAATTGCTCAAGCTCTATTATTCGAAGCACAACTTTGTTGTTTTTAAATTATTATAGGACACTGTAGGGTACTGGAATTGGCCACCCCAAGATATGTCTCTTTGGCATGAGGATTATTTTGGGCTGGTTACTTTTAAAAACTGCAGACTTGAGAGAAACTCTGAAAAGTAGAATTTACTTGCCCTTTGTTAAGAGACATTTACATTTATAAAGGAAATCTCCATCTGTAAAAGTGTCTCCCTCTCTGAACCAGGAAGAAGAGGGGATGACCTTATCTCTAGAAACTCTTATCAATGCAGAAGGCAAGGACTTAAATCTACATAATAACTTTACCCTTGTTTACTGTTCTTTTCTGGTAACCTCCCATAACTGACTCCCCCCCCCCCCGCCCCCAACCTCCTCCTTTGTCTTTAGCTGAGGATGGTATTTAAGGTGAGAGCTTCCACCATTTTGGCGAGTTGCTCAGTTTGCCTGAGCCTCTCCCAATACATACGTGTTACAAACCTTTGTTTAATTTTCTCCTGTGATTCTGTCTCATGTGAATTTAATTGGATGTCTGGCCAGAAGGACCCAGAGGAGGTAGAGGAAATGTCTTCCTCCCCTACAACACTAAACTTGAAGCTTTGCTTTACAATGTACCTAAAATATTGTCAACTTGACACCACAATTTTGAAAAATTATATACTTGCTCATATATTTTTAAGTTGAATCTAAATTTTTATCTCAAATGTAATAGCTACAAAGATGCAATTTATAGCATATTGTATATTATGTGTGATATTTAAATTTATTTAAAAATATACTTGGAGTTGCAGATTTAGCCCATTCAATTAACAAAACATATCTGCTACATAAAACTTCACTGGCAAAGCCAGTCCTTGTGGTCAAACCAGACTTTCTTTTTGCCATAAAAAGTCCAACTTCACCTTTCCATTTAAGTAAAAATGTCACTATGTGCTCCATAGCAATACTTTTATTTCTGAATCCTAATTCTAACACACAGACAGAGATAAGGTGAGCATAGAGTCCTTCCATGAGTTTGTGACCTGAATGAAATCAGGCATTGCTCTCTTCCTTTTCATTTGTTTGTTTGACCAAATCTGAGGGCTGTCATTCAGGGGCTCTACGTTTTCAAGCATCCATCTGTTTAGTGCCCCTAAGTTTTTTCTACCCTGGGAAATGCCTCATAATAAGATTCAGAAGCGTGAGGTGCACGTTTCTTTTGTAAAGTAGAAGATGGTCAACTATGAAAAGGGAGGTAGGAAAGGAGAAAAGTTAACAACAGGAGTGGATCTCAGACAGATCAGCTTTAGGAAGGGACACAATAGAAGTTGGGAATTTACCAAATGATTTCCTTACAGCTGCCCAAGTTGTGTATCCTGGAAAGTCTTCAAGTCCCTTCAGGGGTCTGCATATCCTATTTAAAGATATCTGGGCTGGGATTCCTCTAAGGTTGAAAAAATACAGTGCAGCAAGTTATGATGTCCTCATTGAAAGAATTGAGACAGAAATCAAATTCAAGACAGAATTCACATCCCTGGGCTGGCTCACTTATCCTCAAGTCCTCAATGCAAAATTGCTTGCCATACCCACTCACACAAATGGCAAAGAGGTTTCATCTTAGGAGCCATTCCAACTAGCAGTGACTTCTTGGAGGGTTATGGTGAGGTTTGTGAGTTTGAGTCTGAGCTCTTCCGAAAAGAATGCCACAGTTGATTAGCAATATCTGGCAGGATGGGAAAGTGACAGCGTATATGCCATATCAGTCCTCCCACCTTAAAGTCAGAGTGACCCAATCAAACTTGTTTGTTTTAATGTTATTAGGTTTCCTAAGCTTTGGTTCCTAGGACTCTGAATTTAAGTACATTCCAAAGAATACTCATTTTTAAAGGAGATATGCACAAGATTTTTACTGAGTCGTATACGTGATATCATATGTAAATATAAGTGAATTCTCCCCACATAAGAAGAAAATGCAATGCATTTGTCAATCAATTGAGAAAAATAGGATTTATTTACTCATTTATTACTAGATAGATAAATAGACTTAGAAGAGAGTGTACATGCTTTATTTAAGCAACTGAATTAACTTTAGTATGACAGAAAAATAAAGTGCAAAAGAGGAAGCACTGAAGAGAAGCAGGGACTACTTAGCAGAGGCTACAGCATAAAGTACCTTGTAACCCATAGGACAATTCCTAAGGCAATGGAAGCCGTCAGTTTTAATCTCCTTACGCGATCAGATTTACACTGTGGAAAGCTCCCTCTGGTGGCAGTGTGAGGAATAGATAGATTAAAGGGCAGTAAGATAGGAAAACAAATGAGAGGCTTGAGGTATTCTGAGTGAAAGATAATGTTGAATTGAAATAATAGTATTTGTAGTGGAAATAAAGAGAGGTGGAAAAACTCAATATTGTAATAGTTTGAATCTCCCAGACTTGATAATTTGCTGGATGTGGGCAGAGGAATGGACAGCAGAGTTACTAAACTGGAGAGTTAAAGAAAGGAGAACAGGCTTGGAGTAAAAGACAAGCTCAGATTTGGACACACAGAGATCGAGCCAGTTTTATATGGGTCTATAGCTCAGAAGGCAGGTCAAGGCCAGAAGCAGGATGGGGGATCCCTGGCACAGAGATAACAGTTGAAGCCGCAGAGTGAGTATAGTGAAAGGGGGGGAGACTGTGTAGTGTAGTTACTGCCCAAGTGGGGTCATCTGCTCTCTGCAAGACATACCAATACTCAGAAGGCAAGGTGGTAGGAGAGAAAGGACTTTATTACAGCTTGTTAGCAAGAGGGAAGATGGCTGACTCATGTCGGAAAGAACCGTCTCACAGAACAAACACTACAGGCCAGTTATATATGGGGCTGGTCTCCAGGCGGGGGAGGCGGTTGGTCTCTGGGTAGGGGCAGACATCTGGTCCCAGTTCCCAATAGTCCTTTGTTTTTCTGGACATACATCAGAGACGAGAGCAATGCCCTATATTCTGATCTTTCAGTTGTCATTAATGATGGCTATCAGCATAGATACTCTGCCCGGGGGTCACCACTTTCCTAAAGAACTCAAAAAAACAAAAGCTATCATCTTAAAGCAGCTGGGGAGGGCCACAAAATCTACAGAGCCTGTCTGGGCTAGTTAATCAGAGGTCATTTAAAGTCACAATATGCTCTCTTTTCTACAATATGGCTTCCCTTATGTCAATCTTGTGTTGAGCCAGTATCATTGTGGGGGATAAAGGGTCAAGAAAGGAGCATCAACATTACAAGGATGGTCAGAAAGAGGAGCTTGCAAAGGACACTGAGAAATGGCCTTAAAGAAAGTTAACCAAGAAATGGAGTGGGGTGGGATTCTGGAAAGCAAGAGAAGCAAGTGCTCCAAAAAGAAAGTAATCAAGGTGCAGAATGTTGCCAAGGGGAAAGTGAAAAAGGATAAGGCATGAGGATGGGGGCATGTCAGAGTATTTGTGGAGGAAAGGTTTTTCCTGCCTTAATGACTTAAGGAGAGGGCAATGGCTTGAGAAGTAATGAGAGGCAAGGCAGAGAAGAAATTTGAATATGACAGGCGAAGAGAACTACAGTAGCTGGAGAGGGGCACATGAGTTCACGGAGGATTTTTTTTTTTAACATATGAAAGATTTGGACAGTTTTTAAATGATGAGAAAAGCCTGTACACCGAGAAATGTGTTCAGATTTAGGAGAGAGTTGGTATGCTGGAGTTGAGGTGGCAAGCGAGAAGAGGAGGCTTTGCAGAGCAGAGATGGAGCAAAGAGCCTTGGATAGGAGAAGGGGCATTGTCACTGGAGGGTAGGGGGAGCGGGGCATGGCAACAGAGCACTAAGTTTGTGGACTCACTGGCAATGATTCTTCATACAAAGTAGGAGGAAAGGTCATCTGCCGAGTGTACTGGGAGGAGAGGGGGGAAGGGGATGCAGGGAAGCTTTAGAAGAGCAGAGATGTGGGAAGCAGCCATGTGAAGGATGAGAGAGCTGACCATGGAACGGAGTGGAGTTGCTCTGCAGTGGACGTGCTTGTTGAGGCTGTGGCTGTTGGCATTAAACTATGGCCGCACCAGTCTATGTGTGTAATCTTTACCACCAGCCCAGATACAGGCAGCAGAGAGCAAGCAGTTGTATTCATCTGGGTTAGAGTTTTGTGGATGTGATGGAAGGAAAATAAATTAGGAGAGTTGAGGATTCCAGCATAAGAGTGGCTTAAGCAGTGGTCCTTTAAACTGAATGAGGAGGGGACTAAAAATAATGAAAAAGTAGTAATTACAGGCAGTGTTTATAATGCTTAGAGACTGAGGAGGATGCAATGGAGATGGACAAATTTAAGACGCAATAGAGATAATTAATGGAACAAGGTCCCTGAGGAGATAGGAAAGAAGGAAACCAACACACAAGTAAATGGACTTCCCTGAGGAGGAAAGACACATTCCTCCAAGACAGTGAGGAGAGACATAAGGATTGATATAGATGCAGAGTCATAGCAAATGGAGATTTAAGGTTGATCTATTAGAGTCACTTATTATTTTTGGTAAAATAAATGTTTACCAAAAATGACTACTTTAACTACCTACTTAGTTTTAAGAGAATCTACACAGTAACTTTTGTACTGGTTAATTAGAGACAGATTGAGAGATCATAGTAGTTTCATAATGGGTAAAACCAACGTATTATGAAAAATAAACTTTAGAAATTTATGTGAACAAGTACATTTTCTACAACAAGCATTTTAACAAATGTAGGTAGCCCTACCAAACATTTTTAGTCTCAAGGTTATAAGTCAATATCTATAAAACAAACAAGATTCCTCAGCAAACTGCTAGTTAGTGCTTACACTCTCAAACTCCCATTATGTTTTCTAACCAAGTCTGAATTAAAGAAAATGGGTTTACCTCTAAAAACAACCAGGAGTTCTTGGAGAAATGGCTTATTTCAGGACTGGGGCAGGGCAAATACAAGATGTACCTGGAGTATCTCGGACCTGATAGTAGGGAAGTGCTGAAAAATGATGGGACCATATGTCCAAAGGATGCAAGAGCTGGACCGAAGAAGCTCTCCTCAGCTGAACCTGGGATGATTTGAGCATTAAAATTATTAATGGCAGAAAAGGATTAAAATCATTGAGTTAAAAAAAAATCCATGAGTCCATACTAATACTAAATAAACAAAGGAGAAGAGGGGAGGTGTTATGGGTAGAATCGTGCTTCCCTTCCAAAAAAAATATTAGTATGTCTTAATCCCCAGTATCTGAGAGTGTGATCAGATTTGGAGGTAGGGTCTTTACAGAGGTAACCAAGTTAAAGTGAAGTCATTAGAGCGGGCCCTAATCCAACATGACTGATGTCCTCATAAAAAGAGGATATTTGCACACAGAGACACGCATAGAGGGAAGATAATGTGAAGAGACGCACAGAGAAGACAGGCATCTACAAGCCAAGGAGAGAGGCCTGAAACAGACCCTTCCCTCACAGGCCTCAGAAGGAACGGACCCTGCGGACACCTCAATCTCAGACTTCCGGCCGTCACAACCGTAGGACAATAAATTTCTGTTGTTTAAACCACTCGGTGTATGGTGCTTTGTTACAGCAGCCCTGCAAACTAACACAGGGTGACAAGCTCTTTCCTATAATAAATACAAAAGAAAGAATTAGAAAATCACCAGTATACAGTCGCCATAATAATAATCGATTCAAGCAAGAACCATCAATAGATGCTAAAATGCATTGGGTGAAAGTGCGATTAGGACAAAATATTTACACAGTTTCCAGGGATTCTCCCCACAGGTTACTTAATAGCTGCAGAAGTGGCAACTAGAAAACAAGAAACCTGCTGGACATAACCTTAACCTAGTGATAAAGTTAATATCACCAGTAAATGGGACGAACTGACGTTATGTGAAAGACAAAACACGTGTATCCTGAATCTAACCAAGAAGAAACATCACAGGCACCCAAACTGACATTTTACAAAACAGCTGACGTGCACTCTTCAAAAATGTGGGTGTCATGAAAGACCAAAAAGGCTGCTCCAAATTAAATGAGATAAAGGAGAAAGCTAAATATCATGCAACGCACGATCCTAGATTTAATCCTGGATCAGAAAAATAAATAAGCTGACTCTCAAATGGTTCAGCAAAAATAAAAATAATACTAGTGATACGTATGTGTATGTGTGGAAAATATAAGGAGTTCATTGTACTATCCCTGCAGCTCTTCTATAAGTTCAAATATTTGGGACAGGCCTGGTGGCACAGCAGTTAAGTTCGCACGTTCCACTTTGGCGCCCCAGGGTTTGCCAGTTAGGATCCCGGGTGTGGACCTACACACTACTTGTCAAGCCATGCTGTGGCAGGCATCCCACATAAAACAGAGGAAGATGGGCTTGGATGTTAGCTCAGGACCAGTCTTCCTCAGCAAAAAAGAGAAGGATTGGCAGCAGATGTTAGTTCAGGGCTAATCTTCCTCAAAAAAAAGAAAGAAAGTTCAAATATTTTTCAAAGTAAAATGTTAAAAAAGAAAAAACAAGCATTAAAAACAGGAAGATTCATTCAAAGTACAGTTTAAATTCATAGTAAAAATTAAATTTATAGGCAATTATATTTATACATTGTCAATTCTTCTCTTTTGGTCAGAGAACAATATTTATTTTTCAAACAGAATTTTATAATCAGTTGAATATTTTAATTGTTTACTCGATGTTGACTTTCTCCAGTACCCAGAGCAACATTACTCTATTTGCACAGATCACAGACTTTAAAATTATAGCCCTCACAGAACTGTAAGATGATAAAGATCACTTACTTCTACTCTAAAAGGAGACAGGAAGGGGAAAGAGAAAAAAATTAACAAAACTTTTAGCTTTCCAGAAAAAAAATTCATAATTTATATAGCATAATTTGTTGTTTCCTAAATTACCTATGCAGTATTAGTTCTCAATATTTATAATTTAAATAGCCGTTATACAAACACATGTACAATAAGTAGGTGATCCAGAGGAAATGTAATCCTCCAGATTGAATCCATTTGCTCTACTCAGAAATACCAATCACACTCAAACAACAGAAGAAAATGACATAATCCTAAAGAAAAGAAAGATCTGTCCTGCTCACGACATGCTGCTTGAGCTCACTCAGTCTGGTAACATTTGCTAGGACCCAATGCAGATATAATTTTTTAAATAATTATTTATTTTACATATATTTGGACTTCCATTTTTTTCCCTTGTGGACAATTATAAGCAACAATTGGTGCTGTAAGTAAGTTGAGACTGTCATCAATTGTAAAATAGGCCACCTACCACTCCTCTCCCAACATTCCACCGTTAACGCTAGCTCAATATTTTCTTGCAATAGCTCCTCTTTCTTCTGACATATGGTTATCAGAGTTCAGCTCTACTATGGCAGCATCTAAGCCGTTGTTGGTCTCTCATTTTTGGCCCATGCTCTGACCAGTGGAAATCTCATCGACCAAATAGTATTTCACAGACAGACAGCCTATACCAAAAAGTAACAGAGCAATATTTCTCTGACTCAGTCCCCTTGCATAGAATTCAGGTGACTCAGACCATCTAAATTCTCTCTCCCAAATCAAAGCAAGGAGAAGGACCCTTGGGGGAAGACATATTTTATCGTCTTCCTCCTCATTTACGTGACTCCCCTGGTTTCTCAGTGTGCAACCTTTCCCAATGTATCTGAGATACAGGATGCTCCAATGCCCATAAAATCTCAGCTCACTGAGGACACCAAGTTGCCAAAACCACTGCTCAGGACTGCTTTAACACGTGCCTTTCTTGTCCATGGTAGATCTCAAAGCAGCATTCTTGGGTGTTCTCTTAGTTTTGAATGGAAGCTCTTATGACACAAACTTTAACTTACTCTCCTTCTCTGGTAGAGTTCCCTCTTGACACTTGTCCAAAGACAATGGAACCAGAAGCCTGAAGATTATAACATCTTGGTGCAATCATATAGATACCTTGCCCGACTCCCACTTAGACTAGAATTTATGGGGCATAATGCCATAAAGGATGAAGCTGAACAAAGGGAGAGCTCCAGAGATCCACAGAGGGGTCCACTGAAACCCTTGACTGAATTATTTTTCTTTCTTTCTTTCTTTCTTTCTTTTTTTGTGAGGAAGATTGGCCCTGAGCTTACATCCATTGCCAATCTTCCTCTTTTTGCTTGAGAAAGATTGTTGCTGAGCTAACATCTGTGCCAATCTTCAACACTGCCACAGCATGGCTTGATGAGTACTGTGTTGGTCCGCACCCACGATCTGAACTGGCAAATCCCAGGCTACTGAAGTGGAGTGTGCAACTTAACCACTATGCCACCAGGCCAGCCCCTGACTGAATTCTTACCCATCTATGAATGTAATGAAGCTCTAGGAAGCTGATAGAGAAAATCCAGAAAACAGAAGGCTAAGTAATTCCCAGAGCTCACACTAGGCTGGGAATAATTCACATTACCACCAGCCAGGGTGCAGAGACCTTTTAACATACAAGTCATTGGGTAGAATCCTCAGATGGGTATCACCTTGATAAAGTAGATCCTAAAGTCTATTCTGGGCCTGACTTAAGAAATTTTAAAATCAACCCTTGGAAGAATCAGACTAATCCCAAGTAACTAAACTGTGTGCCAGAACTACACTCAACATTCCTTGAAAGAATACAATGCAATTCAACACCTAACAAAGTAAAATTACAAGGTCTACCATCTAATCAAAAATTGCTAAGTATTCAAAGAAGTAGGAACATATAACCCACAACCAAAAAAAAAATCATCAAAGAAACAGATGCAGAAATAACAAAGATGATGGAATTAGCAAACAAGGACATTAAATTAGTTTTTACACTCCAGGGGCTGGCCCAGTGGTGCAGCGGTTAAGTGCACATGCTCCGCTTCAGCAGCAGTTCACCAGTTCAGATCCCGGGTGTGGGCATGGCACCATTTGGCACACCATGCTGTGGTAGGCGTCCCACATATAATGTAGAGGAAGATGGGTATGGATGTTAGCTCAGGGCCAGTCTTCCTCAGTGAAAAGAGGAAGATTGGCAGCAGTTAGCTCAGGGCTAATCTTGCTAAAAAAAAAAATATATGTATATACTCCATATATTCAAGAAGGTAGATAAAAAACATGAGCATAAAAAGGAAAGAAACAAAAATATAAAAAAGACACAAATGGAACTTCTAGAGATAAAATATACAATATCAAAAATAAAAAATATTCTGAATGAGTTTAACATGAGGTTAGACAATGAAAAAGAAAAGTGAACTTGAAGACATGGAAATAGAAACTATTCAAAATAAAACACACACACAAAAAGGGATTGAAAAAAATAGACCATCAGTGACCTGTGGGATAATATCAAATGATCTATCACATATCTAATTGTAGAGCCAGAGATGAGAAAAGAATTTTTAAAGAAATAATAGTTGAACATTTTTCAAATCTGATCAAAACTATAAACCCACAGGTCGACGAATGACTAGCCATGCACTGTGAGCAGAATCAACACAAATAAAACCACACCAAGGCACATGACAATCCAATCACTAAAACCTAGTAATAAAGAGAAACGTTTAAAAGCAGCCACAGAAAAACAAAAATACTCAGAAAGGGACAAAAATAAGAATGATAGCAGAATTCTCTTATGCAGCTATGCAAACTGAAAGATAATAAAGTGACATCTTTAAAATGCTGAAAAGACTTAGTCAACAGTTTAAATGAAATATTGGACACAAATGAAGAGAAAATAAATGAATCAGAAAATAGAGCTAAGAAAATGCCCCAGAATGTAGCACAGTGATTCATTCAATGACTTTTTGAATGCTGACGTATGCCCAGCACTGAGCATTGTGAGATATCACAGAGCTCAACAGAAAAGTC
Source organism: Equus asinus (assembly GCF_041296235.1). NCBI lineage: Eukaryota > Metazoa > Chordata > Mammalia > Perissodactyla > Equidae > Equus > Equus asinus. The sequence goes on from NC_091813.1 coordinate 25,715,415, forward strand.
CTTTTCCTGACCTGGTAGAGCTTATGATCTAGAAAATGTGTGAATCAAATAAACAAAGATAAATGCACGGTATCATGTAAGGTAATAGTAAGTCTTTGGAAAAAATAAATAAAAAGAAATGAACTAGAGACTTAAAGTAGTTGCTAATTTAGATAGGATTTAGGGAAATCATTTCTAAGGAGGTGACTTCGAGCAAATACCTAAAGAAAGTGATGATCCATGAGACTATCTGGAAGAATATCATTCTAGACAGAGGAAACACCAGTGCAAAGGCCCTGGAACAGGCCCGGCCCAGTGGTGCAGTGGTTAAGTTCGCAAGTTCCGCTTCTTGGTGGCCCGGGGTTCGCCAGTTTGGGTGCCGGGTGCGGACATGGCACCACTTGGCACGCCATGCTGTGGTAGGCGTCCCACATATAAAGTAGAGGAAGATGGGCACGATGTTAGCTCAGGGCCAGGCTTCCTCAGCCAAAAAGAGGAGGACTGGCAGTAGTTAGCTCAGGGCTAATCTTCCTCAAAAAAAAAAAAAAAAGAAAGAAAAAGAAAACAAAGGCCCTGGAACAGGAGCATGATTGACTAGAATAGCAAGAAGATGGTTCAGAGAGATGAAAAATTAAAAATAGAGGTTCAAAGACATGGAGGACAGACAGGAGATCTTAAAGAACAGAGTATGAAGATAGGCATGTCCACATTCAAAGAAACAATGGCTAACAATGTTCTAGAAATCAAAAAATACATGAATCATTAGATTAAAAAAATGAATCCCAAGTAAGAAAAGAAATTCACACGCAAACAAGTTGTAGTGAAACCTTGGAACATCAAAGACAAGAAAAAAATCTTGAGAACAACTCTTCCTGGCAAACTACTTTTTTCTCACTCCTCATGTTTCTTGGGTTCTCCCCACAACACATGTGCCTCATTCTAAGGGGAAGAGCAGTGACTAATCTAACAGAAGACAAAGAAAGCATGCTGGCTCCTATCTCTCTTTTCGAGAGCCTTCCTACACGCTGAAAGTGCATATTCTGCTTGTGGAGGAGAAGCTTGCGTCTACAGAGGAGGCGTCGGGCAGCTGGCCTTGCCCAGGACTGCGCAACTTACGCTGCAGCTTATTCAGCAGGACCGCAAGCTCTGCCTGCAGCGTTCAGCATCTTCTACCCTTCAACACCCACAATGAAGTGAGACTGCTAACGTGCTACCGTCCTGGAGAAAACTGTGTGTTTTTATTAGTCAAAAGTCAACTAATACAATCTTAGGACAAGTAAAAAAAAAAATGGAAATGGTTGAGCTACAAAAATAGCATACCAAATTTAAAATGTCGCTTAGATGTCTTCTCAAAGTACATTTATGTCCTTTAATTATGTTCCCACTAACGCTTTTGAGCTGCTTAGGAAATGCTTTTTTTTTTTGAGTGAGATTCACATAAAATAAAATTAACTGTTTTAAAGTGAACAAATCAGTGGCATTTAGTGCATTCACAGTGTTGCACAACCACCACCTCCATCTAGTTTCAAAAACATTTTTATTATCCCAAAAGAAAACTCCAGATCCATTAAGCAGCTGTCTCCCCTCCCACCCCCACCCCCAGCCCCTGACAACTACTAGTCAGCATTCTGTCTCTACGAATTTACCTAGTTTGGACATTTTATATAAATGAAATCATGCGATATGTGACCTTTTACATTTGCCTTCTCTCACTTAGCCTAGTGTTTTCCAGATTCATCCACATTTTAGCATATATCATATTTCTTTTTAAAGCTGAATAATATTCAATTGTATGTATATATCACAATTTGTTTCTCCATCCGTTCGTCTGTGGACATTGGGGCTCTTTCCACCTTGTGGCGGCTATGAATAGCTGCAATGAATGTACATGTACAGCCATTTGTTTGAGTACCTGTTGTCAGTTCTTTTGGGATATATGCCTAAAAGAGGAAATGTTGGGTCATACGATAATTCAATACTTAACTTTTTGAGGAAACCATTTCTTTTAAATTTTACAATGGTTACATTATATTTTTGTCATATCTAATTTTATCGTTTCTAATTCAGTCATTCAGTTAGCCCATTCCACTTTTTTCTCTCTAAAATAATATTTAAATTTTTCTCACTGTATTTCAAGTATATGTCATTTATTTTGCATGTGTTATTACCTATAAGTATAAGTGGCCAATTAAAGAATTTCTACATACTTACACACTCTTAAACAATTGACATGTATATCTTCGAATTCCAAAGGTAATCTGTCATGCTATCTTACTGGAAAATTTAAAATATTTTTTAACAGCTATGGGCTATTTGATATATTAAAACCTTCTCTGAGGTACACCATAACTTAGTTCAAATTCTGAAATGTGTACTTATTAAATTTATACTTAAAAGCCTGTAAAATTGTCTAATGATAATTCTGGTGGTTCTTTTTCTTTGGATGGCATTAAAAATCTATTATTTTATTTCTATCCAACTTAATTAAATGCTAGTTTGCTCAAACTACTGTAACCTATAATAAATTAAATATATTCCCGGCAAATTTATTCAACAAAAATATCTCTATCATTTATATTAAATGACATCCACATTATAATTGTAATTCCCAAGTTAAAACAAGTGTAACATTTTCTAAATAGATCTTAATGGCTAATTTTCTTTACTATCCACCTATCTTATTGCCAGCACAAATGTCTAATTTGAAATTATACTAATTTTAATCTTTGATCACCAGTTCTCTCAGAAAATAAAAAAATGCAGCTACATTCTCGAGTCATCATGATAATTTATTGTGGTCAGGGCCTTTGTCACCAAATAATTCTGCCTTTAGCTGGAATAATGCCTCGCTTATGGACCATACCATGATTTTCCTGTTACCTAATCTGCCTGTGTGGAAATATAGACATATATCCACTATGTATGACACAAGGTTTTAAGAAAAGAACACAGAAAAGCTCTGATTATTTGGTATTCCCTTTTCCTAGGGACCTCTCAAGAGTCATTACACCATGAGGAAAGCAGCATTGTATACGAGGTAAAACACAGACCTAAAACAAGCAAACGATTACATTGTGGTATTATGATTGCCGTCACAGGTATGTGGTGGGTACAGAACTTTACAAAGGAGGAAGAAAGCCGCTGAGCCTGGGTCTCATGCTTTCCCGGAGAAGTAACCCTGAACTGGAGTTTTATAAGATGTATAGGGAATTGCCAAATAAATGAGGAGGGATCAGGGGCAAGCACAAGGCTCAGAGGCCAGAAGCATCGTAATGACTTCAAAAAACCACAAGTCATCAAGTACCAGTGCTTCAGAGGGTGTGAAGGACATTAGCTGAAGAAGCGAAGGGGCCAGACCACACATGGCTGCACAGGCCATGTAAGAAGCTTGAATTTAATTCTACAGGTAATAGAAGTGTCGACACAAGCAATCCGTAACCAGTCTATAAATCCAAATTGGAGTGAGTTTATTATGAGCCAGATCTGAGGACTAGCCTGGGACCTTCCTTCCCTAAGGAAGGAAGGGCACCAAAGAAGTGGGGTGTATAGAGTAGTTATATACCATCTTATAACAAAGAGCATACATCACGTGTGATAAGAACGTCCCTTTTACAATTGTCACGAGATGCTTAGCTGGCACAGCAGGTCAGCAGTCAGCAGGTCAGTGGTCACAAGGTGAGCACAGCAGGTCTGTAATTAATCCTTAGTTCCCAGGAAGAGATGCTTACCCTTTTTTTTTATAGATTGGCACCTGAGCTAACAACTGTTGCCAATCTTTTTTTTTTCCCCTGCTTTTTTCTCCCCAAAGCCCCCCAGTACATAGTTGCACATTTTTAGTTGTGGTCCTTCCAGTTGTGGCATGTGGGACGCCACCTCACCATGGCCTGATGAGCGGTGCCACATCCACGCCCAGGATCCAAACCGGTGAAACCCTGGGCCGCAGAAGCCGAACATGCAAACTTAACCCCCTGGCCACGGGGCCAGCCCCGAGATGCTTCTCCTTAAAGAAATGTCAATACGGGGGAAGTTACATCCCTATCTTTAGGGGCATTATTCTTGTCTTTGGGACACAGTAAATACTCAAAGCAGATATACAGTGCATGCTCAACAGGCCATGTCGGGGCCTTTTGGAAAAACAAGGTCAGGCTAAACTAGTTTTAACCCAAATGGCTTCCTCATATACTCCAATATATCTTATTGCTTGTCATTTATTTATCAGGAGCTACTAAAGGGTTTTAATAAAGAGAGCTGGTCAGGAGCTCTTTTCCTAGTCCAGGTAAGAAATGACAGAATTTGATTGAAAATCATTAGCAACAACAAATGAAAGAATGGAATTTATGCATCGGTAGGATATAAAACAGACAGATCTTGGTGTCTGGTTGGAAGCTAGAGCTGAGGGATGGCAGAGGTAGCCACGAATTGTGGACCTCAGTGTCCATACCTCTCAAAGGAGGGGTCAAAGAGACAGGAGATGGCCCCTTCCAGCACAGACGTTATGGACCTAGCCTTTCCCGAGACAGACAGGGACAGCTCCAGTGGGCAGAAGGCTGGAGAGACAAAGATCATCCACAAAAACCCCCTCAGACTTGTTATTAGAGGCATTTAATGCTAATAGCGGACTTCCTTGACGAGTGTGAAGTTTTAACATTCATCCATCTCACATATGAAAGGAAATCATTATGTAAGTTCTTAAAGAAAGACATCCATTCCTCCAGCACGCAATATCTACTATACTGTGCCTGCTTCACTCTGTATGAAAGTCAAATGTGATGGCTTGGTTATGCTATTCCAGGCATTCGAAATATTGTTCTGCATTGGAAATGAATTTCACTTCTGCCAACATCTGAAAGACCATGTAGGGATCAATACCATATACAATGTGGTGATAACACACAGTGCAAAACCCTTCATTTTCTCTTTTCCTTTATAAAAGACAAGCCAACAAGCAAACAACAAATCCCCAAGGATCTTATAAATGTCACAGGAAGGTTTTTTTAGATTTTTGCGAAGCTAACGATTTATCAAAATCCTTGCCAAGATTAATTTACTTGATCAAAATAGCAACATTCCTTTCCCTTATATATTCTATTTTCCTTCTCCATGGTCAATTTAAATATACCGTTCCTAATATTGTCAGACAGTAAGCCTGGTTCTTCCTGTGTCCAAGCTATTCCAACATTATAAGTTATACACCCTTTTAGGTCAGTAGGGTCTCAAAATCTATGATTTTTTAATAAAATCATCCCTGCAATGAGCAAATAAATGCTAATGCTTCTACCAAAGGTGATTAACATAAGAACTGTAAGCAGGAAGCATTGTATAATTGTAATAAGACCAGAAATTTTCTCCAACTCCATAGCAATTAACTTAGACCTTTTTTTAATACAGGAAAATTTATTACAAGTTTTAGTATGTAGGTCATAGTGCTTCTAAAACAAAAACTATTCACAAATAGTTCTCAAAGTTTTCTGCCTCAGCTTCATTCACATGTGCCACCAACTGATTCTCCCATCATACGTATTCATGCAAAAAATATGTTGAATTCTTTCTATGAGCAAAGCACATGCATCTTTACTTAAGGACACAGAAGCAAATGCCACTCACATGGTCCCTATCCTCAGAGAGATTAAAGCCACCTAGTGGTGGAGAGAGAGAGTATTCAAGTAATATAAACAGAAATAGGAAAACAGAGGTGAAAAAAAAAAAAGACGTTAAATGGTGTCTGCCATCTTGTTCTTCCCACCATTGACGCCCAGCCTCAGTTCCAGCTTTTTTACATGCTAAGACAAAGATGCCTGAGTCACCTTGGCAGATATTTATCTTTTTATGATGTCAGTGGAAGTACCGGGCAAGATAACAGAAAGAAAAAGAAAAATTCAAAACTCCAGAGACGTTAGTGATATTTTGAGTGGAAATAGAGCTACTTCTGGGAGGAAAACAATGGCTATTATAAAAGAGGAAACAGGTTTAGATGAGCAGTGTTTTGACTGCCCTTGGTCATGCTGGACTAACCGGGACTGGATTTATCCTTCTGCCAAAACAACCAGAAAAATGGAGGAAACATATGAAACAATGGCTTTGTGTTTTCTCAAGAGGAGGCAGTAAAAATTTTAATTGTTTTTTTCATGGAATGCCAGGTTTCTTTGAATGTGAGTCTTAACACTGGCCTTATTTGTGTTATTATTGGGTAGCTACCATTCAAGATTTGGGACCTAAAGTGCAGTACTCACCTGGACTCAGACAAACTATCACCTCCTATTTGTGCAAAGAGAGCATCTTCGACCTCTGACAGAAGGAACACTGTACTTGCAGAGCACAGAAGTACAAAGTGACCACTCTTAGATATCAACACGGAGGCAGAGGGAAGTGATAGACACTAAGCTTGCTTGACGAGTTCACCAAATTGAGGAAGCCAAAGAAACTGGTAATCTATTAGTAACCCAGCTTCCATGGACATCATATTTCTTAAGAAATTAGGGTCCCTGGAAGGAAAAGAAACTCAACCGATGACAAACAGAGACTGGTTCGAGGTCTTTGCCATGTTCCAACGGCAGAGACCAGATCCTCTTAGGGTTCAGCGGCCACTGTGGGGCAACTGGTTAACACGCTTACACAAGAAGGCTGCTTAAAATACGAGATAGGTAGCCACGCATCCCAGCAGGCACTGGGACCAAGCAAAAGAAGTGAGTTATTTTTAGAGCATGACACAGAAGTAGCACCTAGACAGATGGTAAGCCTCAGAGAGAAAAACCACTCTCTAAGCAGGATCGGCTGGCTGGGCACTGGGTGTTATGCACGTAGTCAACACGCCCAGGACGTCTGTGCTGCAGTAGACAACTTCCGAGTCCTACAAAGAGGGTACCAGGGGGTGGAGAAGACCTGGGATTCATAGTGTGAACTCATACCCCTGAGCCTAAATGCCTAAGTCAAAGGTCACAAGCTGGTCACATCTAACCAGTAAAATATTTTACTTGGTATGCACAATGTTTTAGAAATCAGAAAATTTCTTTAAGAAATCTAGATTTCTGGCTTCTCTGAAAAGATTGGCAAATCTGGGAACACTGTATAAAGGCAGCTCCCTTCAAAAGGAGCGTGTACCCTCCAGTCCTCTCTGTCCTCCCCCTTCCCTATATCCTTACCTACAGTGGGCAGGCATCCGCCCCTTCTTCTTCCTTGCGAATAAACCAGTTTTCTTTGAGGCAGCACTGAACCCAGCCCCCGGTGAAATACTCACCTTTGAAAACATCCTTTTGCAGCTAAGGGTGGCCATGTGACAAGGTTCTGCCTGGTGAGATATAAGGGGAAGACTTCCAGAGGTTATAGGAAGGATTTGCTTTTCCGTTTCAAAGGGTGCTCCCTGTACCTCCTTCTTCCGAATTTGCACAGGATGTGATAAACGGAGCCAGAGCAGCCATCTTGTCAAAAGAGTAAAACCAGCCAGTGGAACTTAGTCCTGAGGCTCTGGAGTGGACTTGGGGAGGTTCAAGTGAGGTGATTATGTGTCAGCTCTCTGAATCCAGCCCCTCAACCAACAAGGACCCAGGGCAGGAGAATCAGAGGCAGCCTGGGGAATGTTCCTTCTGCTAATTAGAGTGTAGTATTTTCACACAAGTGCTTTCACTGTGACCACATGGACACCATTCTTTGGCCTTTCAGAGATCCTGTCATCTTTCTTGGGCAGGATGGTGAGTGCCTGGGAGGAAAGCGTATTAACTGCTCATGCTGTCACATTTTCCCCGGGGAAGTTCCAAATTCCTCTTTATCGGGCATCATTAAGTACTCAGATATCTATTCAGAATCTATTTTCATTGTGTTTAATGTGTTCATAGTGCTCTCTCTCCTGTTATGAGGTGCAATTTTTATAAATGTCACAGTCAGTCTATCAGTAGAAATTGGATTTGTCTCCAAGTTATAGAGATGCAAATAATGGCACAAACAGGAACTTCGCTCCATCTCACATAAAAATGTGGAGTGAGAAGTGCAGGACTGGAATGGGGCTATGTTCCCCAAATTCCCAGGAGCCCAAGCTCTTTCCAGCTCACCACTCTGCCATTGTAAGAAGAAGTCACACTCTGTGAGGTCCAAAATGAAACCACTGCATCCATGTCTCAGGCAGCAGGACTGAAGAGGGATGAAGAAGTGTAGGGTAAAGGCATGCAATAGTTGTCTTTTAAAGAATGTTCTCCAAAGCTACCATAAGACACGTCTGGTTACATCTCATTGTCCAGAACTTGGTCACACGGCCACACCTTGCTGCAAGAGAAGCTGGCAAATAGAGTCATTAGTTTTACAGCCATAATACCCAGCTAAATAAATCAGTAACAACAGAAGAAGGGGGAAATGGTTGAGAGAGAACTAGCAATGTCTGCCACAGAAAGTTATGGAAAATTGCTCATTAAACTCTTTCCTATCTACAAATATACAAGAGAATTAATCCTTTCCTGATTCAAATCATTGGGTCCCTCAAAACAAAACATATTTTGTTTTCCTTTTTCTCCCCAAAGCCCCCCAGTACACAGTTGCATATTTTTAGTTGTGGTCCTTCTAATTGTGGCATGTGGGATGCCGCCTCAGCATGGCTTGATGAGCAGTGCCATGTCCGCGCCCAGGATCCAAACCGGCAAAACTCTGGGCCGCTGAAGTAAAACACGTGAACTTAAGCACTTGGCCATGAGGTCAGCCCCACAAGACAATTTTTTTTTCTTTTCTTTTTTTCCGAGAAAGATTAGCCCTGAGCTAACTGCTGCCTCCTCTTTTCGCTGAGGAAGACTGGCCCTGAGTTAACATCCATGCCCGTCTTCCTCAACTTTATATGTGGGATGCCTACCACAGCATGGCTTTTGCCAAGTGGTACCATGTCCGCACCTGGGATCTGAACCGGCGAACCCTGGGCAGCTGAGAAGCCAAACGTGCAAACTTAACCGCTGCGCCACCAGGCCGGCCCCAAGACATACTTTTAAGGTAGGGTTGTCTTCATTGTTGTTAGACCTTTCACTGAATACCCATTTGGACTTTCTAATGTATCATGTCAAAGAATTATCTATTAAAAGTTAAGGTGAAAAAATAGCAGTTGATTGTTCTGCTTAGCAAGAGTGGGTTATTTATCAACCTTTCTGATCTTTGTCAAACTTAGAGGAGAAAAGTACCTCAGTGTAACTTTTATTTTGTTTGTATTCTAAAAGTAGCCCACTAAATGCCACTTATAACTAATATTTATCCATTTGGAGCTCGTTTTCTAAGACTTTAAAAGATAAGGCAAAGCCACAAGCTCGATTTTCACTTGGTCACACACTCTGCCTAGATACCTCACAAGTTCGTTGTCTATTATCCCTGTCTCCAAGTGTGTTGAATTGGCTGTTTATTTGTATTTCCTGGAAAGATGTTTCTTTATTTGGCATGACTGATATAGTCTTAATAAGACAGTAATATCTAGTTTTAACAGATTTCTCTACACAGTCCTTAGCATAGAAAACCGGTAAAGATGAAATTATTAGTAATGAGCATATGTGTGGATTCTTTCATTCTTATTTGTTACATAATAATACACACGTACACACAAACACACTATTCTCCTCTAACCTAATGTAGGAGACAGTATGTGTATATAGTATAGATGGCACAGCAGAGAAATATATTTAAGTATATTAGATTGTGTGAGTACACTAAATACCTCACTAAATCAGAATTAGTAAGTTAGCCTGCTTTATTATAGGTTGAAATCATGTATTTTAAAGAAATTTCAAACTAATTAATTAGAATTACTTGGAATAATGACAAATATTGTAAATTCTTTAATGAAAGATTGAAACCAATTTTCATAAGCACTTTGTTGACACAAGTAACTGATAACATAGATCTAAAGGTGCTTAATACCTCCATAAGTACTGCCTTAATAAAAGGTATATAAAATTTGGCTCCTGGGTATATTAGTTATGGTATAGGAAAGTCCATTGTTAAAAAGTGCCTCAAAGGGATTGTTGGTTTCTCTCCTTTGGAGTAGTGCTGCAAAGTCGCTCAGATTCCCCAGCTGGCGGCTCCATCTTTCCTTAGGGTGTTCTCTTGGACAGTATAGTCAAAACTGTCTCAGCAGCATCTTGTCTACATTCTGACTTCAAGAAGAAGGGGTAAAAAAGAAATGGAAAGCAAGCGCTTTCTTTTTTAAGGGACATGACCCAGAAGTTACACACGTCACTGCTGCTCTCACCTTGTCCAGAATTCAGTTGCTGACCCACCTGTCTACAAGAGAGTCTGCAAAAGATAGTCTCTGGCTGGGTAGCCATGGGCCCATTGAAACCTCAGGGCTTCTATTATGAAAAGGAAGAAGGGGAGACCAGAAACAGGGGACTCTTAGCAGTCTCTCCTTTATCCAGTCAATGCATTAGACAGATGTCAAATGAATAAGGTAATTAACATTTGTTATAGAAAATCAGATTGTAAGCATATCTGGCCTGTCTCATATGAATTAATAAAAGGATTAACTGAGTACTAATTAAAAGGATTTTTGGGGGCCAGCCCAGTGGCATAGTGGTTAAGTTTGCACACTTTGCTTTGGCAGCCCATGGTTTGTGGGTTTGGATCCTGAGTGCAGACCTACATATCACTCATCAAGCCATACTGTGGCAGCATCACACATACGGAAGACTGGCGCAGATGTTAGCTTAGGACAAATCTTCCTCAAGCATAAAGAGGAAGATTGTCAATAGATGTTAGCTCAGGGCCAATCTTCCTCACCAAAAAAAAGTTTTCTTGTTTTTTGTCCTTAATCTACTATTAATTCAAGAAAGTTGGAGATTGAGTCCTATAACAGCTTATCAAAGCCTAGGCCATATCCAAACTTGGTTGCCAAGTTACCATTTTATTTGCCACATAGTTAAAATCTAATTGAATTAAGTAATCTTAAACAATAGAGGAGAAACTGCTTAAACAAATTTAAAGTATCCTAAATTAATTCCAACTAATGATTGTAAGCAGTTCTAAACAACCAGCCAATTAAGAAGACAGTACTTAAGAAATAAAAGTCAATGAAAGAATAAATAGGAATCAGCATTTTAGCTGAATATAATTCTTTTCCTATTTCTGCCCATTCTCATAGATTTAATAGTCTTTTCTGACAAGCCCCACATGAAGATATACATGTAAGAAGTATGGATTCATCAGCACTCGCATGTCGAATCACAACTGAGAAAGACGTGGAGAACATGACAGAATCAGAAGATCAGATGTGTAGATTCCCAGTGATTGGGAACAGAGAGTATCCTTCCCAGCCTTCCCGGCCTCACATTCTCCATTTCTTCAACAAACATCCATTGAGCATCTCCCCTGTGTTAGGTGGCTTGCTATGTATGCAGTGTCACATCAGTAAAGGGGACATAGTTTATGTTTGCAAAATGTTCGCAATCTCATGGTAAAGAAAAATAAGTCCATAGTGTCTTTCATCTTCATGTAATGAGGACGAAGTCACCATATTCTGAGATTTCTACTACGGTTTCCTCATTCCTTGCATAAGAAAGCATTTAGAACTTTCTTCTGATCAGCTCAAGAGAAAAACCTAAAGGTACCAGCAAATTCCCTGAGGAAATGGCCCAGCCAGGTCTCCCTTCAGTAAAGGGCTCCATCAACATGCCCTGCCTGCATGCACGCAGCCTCCGATCACCTACATGGATCCCCTTCTACACACATGAGGAGAAAGCCAGAGACCACCACACATCTGAGAAGTGTGCGTGTGTGTGCGTGTGTGTGGTGGGAGGGGGGCTGCAAGAAAGACAGGGAGAATTGTGCCAGTACAACTAAGGGGGACAGAAATATAGAATTTATAATATTTTATAAAATTGTTGACATATTCCCCATTTGGAGATTCAATGATATATCTTCTACACCAGAGGTCAGGAAACTAGAGCCTATGGCCAAATCTGCCTGCCTACCCACAGTTTTTGTAAATAAAGTTTTATGGAAACACCACCATGTCCATCATTTACATATTGCCCATGGCTGCATTCACTTTACAACAGCAAAGCTGAGTAGTTGAGATGGAGACCGTATGCCTCACAAAGCCTAAAGCATCTACTATTTGGCCGTTTTTAGGAAAAGTTCATGAATCTCTCTTCTACAAAATAGATAATTTGAATGGTCTTTTTTTTATTAGCTCTGAGCTAACATCTGCTGCCAATCCTCCTCTTTTTGCTGAGGGAGACTGGCCCTGAGCTAACATCCTGCCCATCTTCCTCTACTTTATGTGGGATGCCTGGCTTGACAAGCAGTGTGTAGGTCCGCAGGTGGGATCTGAACCAGCAAACCCCGGGCCACCAAAGTGGAATGTGCTAACTTAACCGCTGTGCCGCTGGGCCGACCCCAAATTGTCTCTTTAACCAATCATTCAATTTTTTTTTTTTTAGTGCCAGCTATATGAAGGGAGAATCAAAGATGATTAAGATGCAGATTCCATCTTCAAGGAATTATGATTTGGTAAGAAGAGATAACATGTACAGATATAATCACATTAGGGAGTAGACTGTACAAAGCTCTGTGGGGTACAGATAACAGCTCTGGTTCTTGGAAGATGCGCAAATATTTCTATAGCACAGGGACTCAGAGAAGACTCCTAAAGTTGACGATATTTGAGTTGGAACTGAGAGATTAGATATATCCTTGAAATCATTACATTCTTTTATGCCCTTTGAAGAGCTTTAGATATTTACTTGAAACTACAAATTTTTAATTCAGACATTTAAAAAAATAACAATTATCTTGTTCTTTCTTAATATTACCATTTATATAAGCTATTTGTGTTATAATTTTATTTAACTTCATTCCTATTTATTTCTTATTGTCAAGGACCTTGAAAAATTCGTGTTAAGGAAACTAACAATGAATTCACATAACGTTCTCTACAATACTCTGATTTAGGTAGCAATCTTTTGTTACAAAATACTATACAGCAGGGAAAAAGGGATAGTTAGGGTAAAGTAATCACAGCCAAGCAGTCCTCTAATTATAGGGTACCTTTGACTGTTTGACAGGAATCTAATTTCACAAAACATGTCATTCATTATTGCTGGAATGAGAGAATATTTTTTAAAGAACACTGTAGTTCTATAGCAAGAAGAGACCAAAATTTTCTTTTTAATGGTTCAGGTTTTTAAGTTGTATTAGAAATAGAGATGAATATCTCTTCTGTGTTCCATATAAGCTGAGGCCCTTCACCCACGTCAATCTGGAATTACTACTTCCTGTTAACACGTAACAGCCAACTACTGCAAGCTTCCCAATAGAGGGGTAATCTCCTCATGGGAGGGGAGTCCCAGCTTTAATCTCAAGATGCCCTTTTGAGTATTTTTGCTACCAACTTGCTGTTTTCAAGCATTGACCACCATTAAAAACCAAGAGCATACATGGAAAAAAAACCTGAAACATCCACCAAGGCTTACTAAAGACTCTGGGATAACAAGTCAACACAGAGCATCACATAAAACTAAAGAAATAACAGATCAGCTGGACCCTGTGGCACCGGGCCGTCCTCAAGTTCTTCTGCAGAGAGGATGCAGCCACCGTTCCCACACAGAACTCCTTCAGCTTTCTCCTACACCTGTTTTCTTCCCTCCATGCTTCTAAGAGATAGACAATCATTTCACCATGATTCACAATAGTTTCCTCACTATTGTGTCCGAGATAGATACAAATCAATGATTTTTAAATTAAAACACAATTTGAAGAGTTATTTTAATATATAATATGTCAATATTTGCCATTATTGCTGTGATGTGATCCTGGAAAAGACATTATTAAACAAGCTCAGAAACTACATCATAATTAGGTGTTCAGTGTTTGTCAAGGAATTAGCACTAAGCCAGTCACATCCATGACCAGCTACAGGTAATTAAGGGATGGTGCTGGTACAAAGTATTGTCCGCCCCATTTTCTGGCTACTGCTCATGACTTGAGCCTCTCAGGCCAGCCTTTTCTCCTCTAATGTTTACTAATAGAATTCCAGCACTTTGCCTTGAAACTGTAGGCCATTTGAATTTCTAATAAAAAAATTTTCAAATGATAAGAAGAAAATATTATTCTCTCTTCCTGTATAGTTGTAGAAAAGCAGATTTAGTTTTGGGACATAAAACTGAACATATAAATGTAATTTCTAACAAATAAATCTTGTGAAACAACTGGACTTCAAAGATAACTGCTGTGCCCTATAAAAATAACCTCTAACAACTAAAAAATCTATAATTGTGATTGATTGTCTAAAAAATATGTTTTCCAGGTGTTAATATTTAAACAAGCTCTTCCCTATTTGTCCAGGACTTTCCTGGTTTTAGCAATGAAATTCCCATTTCCCAGGAAAATTCTCAATCCTAGGTGAACCCAGGCAGTTGGTCACTCTGATTGATATCCTTGTCTTCTGGAAGGTATAAATGCATGCAAATTTTCTTTGTAAACCCAGAAGACGATTATTGGCACTTAGATCGTTTCCTCTAAGCAGGAAGATTTTAAAAACTATGCCTGTAATATTCCTTGCTTAAACAAAAAGTTTCAGAATCTGTGTGTCACTTAAATTAGCAATGCAAGCAACTATAAGCTATAAACTTCCATGATAATTGTAAATAGGTCAACATGCCCTGAGTCCCAGAAAATGGGCATACATTTTTGTGCTCATCAAGTACTCAGAACAAAAGGAAATATATTAAATGTCTACAATGTAATAAGATATATTTATGACTAATTTTCAACTGCTAATTAGTAATAATTTTGGTGTTCTCTCAGAATTAAGAGGGGCTTTGGGTAGAGTGGTTTAATAGACTTGTTACTATTAAAACTGCCCCCAGTTAGAATGAAGCCTGCAGTACTGGGTTAGAGTCAGACACATCAGTATGAACTCGTGTTTAGCTTAATATAAATACAAATGGATAGACACAATAACAACTAGAGATATGTGTATATACATGGGTTAGTATACATAGTGTATTACCTAGCTCTGTCTGCAGAGAGAGCCTAGAAACAATGCTACCCCAGTAGCGGTTAGCACATCCAGTTCCTGATCTTGGACCCAGGAGCCAACATGAAAGAGCTTCCAATAATCAGAGCTGAACAATTTCAACAGCAAAATGAACAACATAGTATGGGATTATAACTTAGAATATAATATAGCTGTGAGAGTCCTCTGAAATTTTAGTAAAGGAATAAAAGACACCTGAAAAAGAAAGTGCACATAAGCAAAAAATGCATTTCAAAAACATTTTTTGGAAAAAGGAAAGCAGTTGGAAGCTTCTGGGAATTGATTAATCAAGACAGAAAAAACCATAGACCAAATGGCTCACAGAACAGATAAAGACTAGAAGAGGGACCATTTTCCTCATCAAATACTAAGGCTGCTCTGACCTTCGAGATAACGGATACAGAATAGGGCAGAGTTGATGGACAGGCTGAAACAAGAACTTTGGTTAAAAGTCAGTATCTGAAACATCCATTTCCTCCATTGCCTCCCACACTCTAGATATAAAATCCTGGGAAGCAGATGTCCGTTCTCTGGAGGGAACCTTCTCTGGGAAAACTGAGAGGCTCAAGAGAAAAGATAATCTCTGAGACCATAGATTAAATCCCCAGAGATAGTCAAAAGACATGGCATCTGTAAGAATCTGATGTTGGTTCTCCCAGCTAATCGGAGTTTCAGAGGTGAAAAGGAAGAATCAGAAGATGCAAATTATCAGAGAAATAATACTAGAGAAATTCCCAGAAATAATAAACACACGTTTTCAGATTGAAAATTCCCGCTGAGTTAAAATTAAATTAAATTTGAATTAAAAACAAAACAAAACAAAAAGACCCAGGGCACATTATTAGAAATTTTGTAACACCAAATCTGAATAACACAAAGGGGAAAATAGAGGTTATCTACCAAGGAATAAGAATGGCATGGAGTTGCTCATGACTAACCCTGTATGCTAGAGGACAGTAGACTGAAATCTTCAAAAACACCAGGGAAGATGATTTTCAGCAGTTAATTCTCTACTCGGCAAAATTATCAGCCACCTGTGAGATAAAATAAAGATATTTCTGTAAATGCACGAATTCAGACAAATTCTCCTCAGGCCCATCTTCTCTAAGGATTCTTCTTGACAATATGCTCCAACAAAATAATAAGCTAACCAAGAAAGAGAAAGGTAAGGAAAAGTGAAATGGTGGATTCAACCTTAAAAAAGTGATGAAGGAGAGTCCCAAAAAGGCAGCTGAATAACAGGTCTGGAGAGCAATCAGGCCAACAGTCAAGAGCAAAAATACAGGATGCCAAGCTGACTCCAAGGTCTTTAAGGAAAAAAGGGAGGAAGACCAATGGAATACAAAATATGGTAGAACTTTTAGAAAAATTAAAGGTATGTGGATGGAATTGGACAAAAGAAAAAAGAGCACTTAAAAACTCTAGGAAAATGTTTTACATATACAATAAATAAATATATTCATACAAATATTGATTTCTGACCACTTAAAGTAGTAATATATCCATATTGGGAAGACCGGAGGAGAGGTGGCCAGCGTCTCAAAAGAGATCAATCCTCACCCACCAATCAAAACAGGAAGTCAATAGGTACTCTCAACTCGATTAATAAGAATACAATAGTCTAAGCACATCATTGTATGTAAGGACATAAGCACTGAAAATAAAGCAAATAAAAGCACTAAAAATGATTACTTCTTAAGCGTTCTCATCACAAGAAAAAAAATTTTGCGACTATGTAAAGCAATGGATGTTAACTTATTATAGGAAGCATTTTGCAATATATACATATGCCAAATTATTTCATACACTTAAAACTATACAATGTTATATATCAATTATGGTATCTCAATAAAAAAAAGGAAAAAATGATTGCTTCTTAGCGGGGGTAGCAACAGGGAGTGGATTACTAGTTTTCATTGCATGTGTTCTATGACTAAGTAATTTTTAAAAATATGTCCATGTTTCATGTTGTTTTTATATATAAAAAATTAAAATATTAGAGACTTCACATTTTAATCAGAGAAATAATAGAGAATTTCCCAGAGATGACGGGTGGATGTGTCCATGCTGACAGTGCTATCCATGTGTCCAGCACCGGTAATGTATATGTGCCATGTTATATCATTGTAAAATTTTGGATCTTTAAGAAATAAAGAGAAGATTCATGGATATAAAGAGACATGTGCTAATTCCAGCTTATCTTCTAATCCATATTTTCTTTTCTTTCTTTTCCGTTTCCTCTATAGAAATCTTTCGTGAGCATCTAGCAGGTGCCAGGCACCATGCTAGATGCTGGGTCTATAGTCACAACTGAAACAAAATCCTTGCTCCATGGAGCTCATTGTAGGTGGAAGGAACAGACAATATAACAGCTGAATATAGGAACTGTCAGAGAAGGCGAGATCTTAGGATGAAAAAGAATGGGAGTTAAGCATAGTAATTCTACAGTAAATTCTGAATGAATTAAACATTTTTAATAGTGTCTTATCTTCCATCAACCTGATAATATTTCCCAAACCTGAGATTCCAGCTATTCTCAAAGCTACTTAAAAGTTGAAAGAATAATCCAGTAAATCACCTATATAGCCTTCTACTAAATTCAACAATTGTTCACAATTTTCTGTATTTCCTTCCTCTTACTCTCTCTCTCCAGATAGACAGACAGATGGATTAACTGGTTTACATTATTTAACTCTTTACTGAGCCATTTGAAAAAAAATTAACATCATGACTTACCTCTACTCCAGCAGGCATCTCCTAAGAATAAGAATGTTCTCTTACCTAACCACAATACCACTATTTCACCTAAGAAAATTAATGTGGTGTGCTTGTTGCTCCTGGGGTATAATTGCTTCTGAGACATTTCAGCGAAGAGAGCAAGGAACGAATACAGATAGATAGATAGATAGATACATAGATAGATAGATAGATAGACAGATATTCAATTAGTTCATTCTGATATCTCCAATTCAAATCCAACATCCCAGCGTTCCTCCTTAACTTCCCCCATTCCATATTTGTAGTTGCCTTCTACCACAATGAAAATCCTCGTTTCCCCCCAAAATCTATATATTCACTCATTTGCCATGTCTCACTACACAAACACAATAGTTTGAGAGTTATAACACCAATCAATATCATTGACAACAGCAAACCTAAGAAGAAGAGTTCAGAAGTGTTTTGGGATTCTTTTTGTCCTTGGAATATTTTTCTAAGTGATTATGATCAAAGTACTGTGTTCAAGTTACTTGAATTAGTTCCTTTCTCAGTGTGATGATGATACCAACTTTATATACAGTGAAGACTGTTTGTGGTTGTATTCCATTTTAGTGTTTGTTTGCTTTCTATTTCATTCTTTTTATTTTTTATTTTTGAATATATAAAATATTTACATAAATATTACATTTCAAAACTCAAAACTAGTTAAGAGTATATTCAGAGAAGGCTAGCTCCCAGCCCCATCCCTTCCTCAATTCTCACCTGCCTGCTTAGGTAAACATGTCCACCAGTTTCTAGTTTGTAATTCGTGTGTTTCGTTTTTGAAAAACCAAGCAAAATGTGTGTGTGTGTGTGTGTGTGTGTGTGTGTGTGTATTTCTCTTTATTTATTACATGAAAGAGAGTTCACTACATACCGTCTTTTGTACCTTGCTTTCTTTATTTAATGATATAGCCTGGAAATCATTCCATATAGTTTCATAATGGTCTTCTTTGTCATTTTTATGGTGGTAAATTACTCCATTTTGTGGCTGTCCAACTAATCTAAGAGTGGGTATTTAGGTTGTTTTCAGCATTTTACTATTAGAAATCATTTGCCATGAGCAGTTTTGGGCATTTTTGTTTTGTATTTGTAAGGTATATCTTCAGGGGCTTACAAATTTTGTAGTATTTGGCATTACAGATGGTTAAACACTAGAGAAATGATTAAGATCATGTAATAGTTGTCTATGCATTATCCAATTTCTTCTACCTGTTTAGATAATCCTGGTTTAATTACAGGCCTCAGTACACCAGCTGGAAGACTAGATTCTCCACTTATTCTTAGGGAGGCAGACACAACAGGGAAGGGATCCCTTTGCCCTCTGTACTCTGCATTCCTTCCATGTAAAACCTGAGCAAAATGTCTGGAACCCCAGCTGCCATTTTGCACCATGAAGCAACCTCGAAAGCTGGATTCTATGTACAGAGGATGGCATAGCAGATAAATAGCAGACTAAGTTCTGGCCCCAAATGGCCTGCCTCTAGACTTCTTTCACATGAAAGAGAAATAAACTTCTATATTGCTTGAGCTATTTATTTGGATTTTTCTTGTAATGAGCTGAATAAAATCTTTGTGATATAGAAACTGGTACCTGAAATTGGAGTGCTCCTATTCAAGGAGGAGTGTCAGGGCTCAGTGGAAGCAAACCAACTGGAAAGCTGGTGATCCTTATAGCGAGGTAGCAACATACATAGTCAAATGCTTGCCTCTGTACTTTGGAAGAATGGCATGTGCTGATAGAAACTCCAGTGATAAGGGAAATGATTGGAATATTCATAGTGATCCATGTGTTTGGTCTTTCTTGTCACTTTCAGTAAAACCTATGACGGAGAGAGAAACTCAAACCAGAGTTATCAAGTCTGCAAACTGAGATCGAAGGAAACACCGGCTTGGCAAAGGAAGTGTCCTCTGCCTGAGGTCTGCAATCAAAGTTGAACGAGAGGCCCACAGTCAAAGCCTCCAAGCTACAAGAGTGACCACTGCTTCTGCGCTTGCAACCAAAGCAGCAATAAGAGGCGTCTGTAAAACTGCAGCCTTAACAGGATTTAAGACGGAAGGTGCATCTACTGGCAATGACAAGATTGAGGATGTGCCTTCCCATTGGAGTCGTTATTTCAAACATCCTCAAGACATCTGCCTTGAAGTTGAGAGTGTTGGAGAGAACACCAAAGTCAAAACTAGAAGATGAAACTCTTCAGGCTTTAGAATTATCTACCTATGGGAGAGCCGGAGTAGTACCATGCTTTTTAGAAAAGACATAATGCCGCCGCAGCAGCCCAGGACTATGGCCATGAAAATTCTCCTTACCGCCCTGACTTCTATCTTCCAGAGGAAAACCAGCTGCTAGAGGTGTTTGCCTTAAAGCAGTTATATCAGAAATACTGCAAGGAGGAAATCTGTCACTGGCTTTCTTCCTCCTAAGACCGAGAGGTCTAACTGCCATTGGCTGGACCAACGACAAGTTCACTAAATCAGATGGTTCTTTCAGCTGGGCCCTGCTGACCAATACAGTTACCTCATAACCACTGAGACCTTTTGAGTCAAAATACTTGAATGCTGGTCTTCGACTCTTTTCAAAGGAGGAAAAAAAATAGGCAAAGGAAGACATCTATGCCAAGATTAAAGTCCACTTTGCCTTTTTCAATTAAATCCCCTCGATGAGATCATCACAAGACTAAATTAAAGAGATCAGCTCTTGCAGACTTCATGAAGAAGGTGAAACTTGAAGGATGGGGAGAACTTAAAGCAACTGACTTATTTCAAGCAGAATAAACAGGATGCACAAAGGGTCAGAGGGGAGAAGGCTCAGGCCCTGTCCAAAGACAACGGACAGGTTTGGCTGAAGCTTCAGAAGCACGTGAAAGAACATTTGGACATGGCCTTGAGTGCAAAGCTAAGACATTTGGACTTTGTCCTGTAGGTAATAAGCGTTCATAGAAAACAATGGGATGCTTACAAACACTGTTTTTGTACAGTAGTATAGCAACACCCAAAGCTAAATCATAGACTCAGCTAGGACCCGTAGGAAACAGTGCAAGTTCAACTGAGGAGAATGAATAAGCAACATGGAGTAAACCAGTGGTTAAAGCAGCAAGTCCCTTTTGTACAGAATCAGGCTAACCAATTTGGGGACTTTGGTAGCATATTATGTATGTTCCTTGCCAACTGAGAACTTTTTAAATCCTGCCTTTTTCTCTCCATCGTTATTTGACAGTAGATCAGCACCGGAACGCATCTAAGAGCATCAGGAGTCAGATTTGTGACTCATCCATCTGGATCAAAATCTATTCAAATTGTGGCTAAGTGATAATTTATAAATGTGTTGAAAATGCCTAAACAAATACAAAGACAGAAGCTCTTCTAGGCTTACTAAGAAAGCTTGAATTTTTTGCATTGATTTGTATAGTATGCTTTCTATAAGCCTTAATCAAGACAGGATACAAAACGTTGTCTTTATTCACGCTCATTTATGTCCATCATCTCTCTGGCAATGTACTGGGATTTCTCTAAATTTTAGACAATGTGATCCTGAAATGTGGTATAATCTCAGGTGACTTAGTGAACAACCATTATACCCATATCAGTGCCATCATCTCAGCCTCTGAACCGTCATCCCCGGATTCTAAATTTGATCTACCAGTTCAGGAAGCTGGGTCACAGAGAGAGAACATCAGGCCTGGCTTTAAAAGAGAATTAGAAGCAAAGATGGATTCAAGTGTAACAAAGAGTATTAAAAAATAGTAAAACAAAAAAATATTATCAATGCTTCTCTAAGCAACAGAATAAATTATTCTAACACAAATGCAACAGGAGTGTTAGTATTTGCTAGAGTTCAACTTTCTCTCTCTCTTGCTGCCTGTGTGTGCCTCTCTCTCTCATTCTCTCTGTTTATCTTTTACTTCTCTCCTATTTGGAACAGTATGTCCTTTTAAGTTATGTTTTGCCAAGGGCAAAGATAGTTTTTCTTGGTGTTTTCCTACCTCTGGAGGGAAAGCAAGGGTGAGCATCATTTGAAAGTAGACAGCATCTTATTTGTTCTGGTGGAATCCTTGCACACTGCTGAGACCTGATAAAAGCTTTAAAAATAAGCAAGAAACCTACTATCACTGGTACCATCAAGATCAATGTCTATGGTTAGACTGAGAACAAGAATTTTAGCTCCTAATTCCAGAGTTGTGCTCCCATAGATACATAAAAACCCTTCTGAACTCAGACACTTGGCCAGCTGGATCTAAGCTCATAAAGGAGGTGACAGTTCTGATTATCTTTTTTCTTCAACAAAATAATACTTTCTACTCCTAAAAGGAATGCATAGCCATCAAGCAGAAATTAACCAGACATTTTCCTTTTAGTTTAAAGATTTCTTAAAATTAATAATGTTCTCTAACTTATAGAAGAGTCTCCTCAGTGGTTTAGCGTGCTGTATTAATGTGGAGACAAAGACGATTGCCTGGTGCAGAAATCTAGGAGCTCTTACTGGGCTAGCCAATGTTGAGTTGAACTGTGTCCCCAGAAAGATATGATGAAGTGCCAGTCCCTTGAACCTGTGAATGCCATCTCATTCGGAAATGGGACCTTTGTAGATGTAATCCAGTTAAGATGAAGTCATTAGAGTGGGCCCTGACCAATGTGACTGGTGTTCTTATGAGGAGAGGAGACTACTGTGTGAAGACAGACACACAGGGAGAACACCCGATGATGGCAGAGGCAGAGGCTGGAGTGATGCAGCTGAAGCCAAGGAATGCCGAGACTGCTGGCCACCACCAGGAGCTGGGAAGAGGCAAGGAAGGATTCTACCCAAAGTCTCAGATGGAGCGTCACTCTGCCATCACTTTGATTTTGAACTTGTGAGCTCAAAAGTGTGAGATAATAAATTTCTGTTGTTCTAAGCTATCTATTTTCTGGTACTTTATTACAATACTCTAGGAAGCTAATACAATCATACTGTATCATAACAATGGCCGGAAACGGGAGCCAGGATGGATTGGGAAAAAACATGAAATTTGTTTCAGAAAACCTGGATTTGGATCTTGGTTCTGCCACAACCCTGTTACATGTATATTATAGTTACTATGATATGCTAACTTAAAATATTTTTACCTGAATTACAAAATGATTATTTAAATCCTTAAACAAATTGTAAAAGTATATAATTCTATGCAAGTGCTTCAGGAGTCAAAAGAGTTGGACTTCTCTGCTATTCTAGACTACCAGGACTACTCTGATATGCCCTACCAAACGACTGACTCTCTATCACTTTGACACTTTTTAAAGAACTTCGTTTCTTGTTTTCACTGACTTTTTTAAAATTTCCACTTTGCAAATTTTAAAACAGTAGTGAGAAAGGAGACAAAGTGTTAATAATTGTAGTGAAAACAAGCTAGAAAACATTCTGTGTGTGCACGCGCATCTTACTGTTGTTGTCAACAGTCTCACTTGGGACAGTGAGATTAGCTCTATAGACCACTGCTACGGACTGAACTGTGTCCCCCTAAAATTCATGTTGAAACCCTAACCCTTTATGTGACTGCATTGTAGGTAGGGCCTGTGAGGAGGTGATTAAGGTTAAATGAAGTCATAAGGATGGAGCTCTGAACCAATACCACTGGAGTCCTTATAACAGAGGGGAGACAGCAGAGCTCTCTCTCTCGCCACCAACAAACAGAAATGGCAAACAATAGGATATATTGGAGTATATGAGGAAGCCATTTAGTGTAAACCTAATTCAGCCTGACTTTGTTTTTCCAAAAGGAGCTGACATGGCCGTTGAACATGCATTGTATGTCTGCTTTAAGTATTTCCAATGGCAAGAACAAATGCCCTTAGGAGAAAGGTGCAACTTCCCCCACATCAGGATTTCCTTAAGGATAAGCATCTCTCTCTAGGCTAGGAACTGATTGCTGTGCTCACCCTGTGACCATTCAGCTTGACACAATAGACCTGCCACCTGCTGTGTCCACTGAGACAGCAGACCTACTACTTGCTGTGCCCATCAGTCACTGTTCCAACAGAGCAGTCTCGTGACTATTGTAAGAGGGACATTTCAATCACATGTGAAATATCCTCTTTGAGGGTACATAACCACTCTGTGCACCCCACTTCTTTGGCGCCCTTCTTTCCTTGGGGAAGGAAGGCCCCAGGCTATGGTCCTCACATTTTGGCTCAGAATAAACTCACCTAAATTTTCATTTATAGATTGGTTATGAATTATTTGTGTCGACACCACCAAGTGAGAAAACAAAGAACCACGGCCACCTGCAATCAGGAAGAGAGTCTCACTAGAAACTGAGCTCTGCCCGAACCTTGATCTTGGACTTTCCAGCTTCTAGAACCATGAGAAAATAAATTTCTTTTGTTTAAGTCACCCAGTCTGCATTATTTTGTTATGTGATGGCAGCTGGAACAGACTAAGACAACCACTGACTAGGCAGGGTAAAAGAAAGCCTGCACCATGTGAGCAGTTGGAGAAAATCTGTCCCAGGACAAAATCCCCACCTTGAAAACATATCGTATTTGAGTCTCCAGCAATATTTTGGTTTTCTTTTCAACACATTAAAGAATCATTTGGGGACCGGCCCTGTGGCCGTGTGGTTAAGTTTGCACACTCCGCTTTGGCGGCCCAGGGTTTCACTGGTTCAGATCCTGGGCACGGACATGGCACTGCTCATCAGGCCATGCTGAAGTGGCATCCCACATGCCACAACCAGAAGGACCCACAACTAAAAATATACAACTATGTACTGGGGGGCTTTGAGGAGAAGGAAAAATAAAAACTAAAATATTTAAAAAAAAAAAAGAATCATTTGCAGAAGCTTCAAAAGATACATATTCCTGGGCCACCGTCTCAGAGCTATTGATTCTTTAGGTCTAGGGTAGGGTCTGGGTTGCAGTGTTTTTAACATTCCCCAGATGATTTGAATGCACGGTTAGGTTTAGAAACCACTCCACCAGCAAAACACCTCCATTAGTAGAGGTAATGAATAAAATCCCCTCCTCTTGTGCTGTCTCCTCCTTCCCCCAAACCTTCTTACCCCTCGCCCACTCTTTTTTTTACCAGTAAAATAGGTTTAAATTAGTCAAAGTGTTGAATTGGAAACGGTGCATAGAAATTATCTGATGAAGAACAAGAAACTCGCCACTCTCTGGTCCAACAATTACATGGTACGCACAAGAGCAGGACAAGAACCTCAGCAAGCCACCGAATCAATTCCGTCTGCTCCACAGGTCTGTTGTACCTCTCCAGACACTTGTATTCAAAATGCCCTTCTGGATTAGTCTATTTACTTTCTTTTCCCCTTTGCATTGTAAAACCATAGTTTTTGTCTCCAAGCCTAGAAACAAGTAAAAATTCCAACATTCCTCCTGCCTCCTGTGCCTCCTCTCCAGTTGGTCACCAAATCCTACTGATTCTTCCTTTTTAAGTCTCTCTCAAATACTTCCCTACCTCTGTTTCTATCCACAACCTCTGCCTTATTTCAGATTTTTATCCTTTCACACATAATTATTGCAGTAGCTCTGGTTTTCCTGGCTTGCAGTCTTGACCTTCTATGATCCAATCCAGATAAAAGTCCTTCAAACTCCTTACAGTGACGGGCAGGATGCTTTCTCCTTTCAGGCTTACCTTCCACAGCATTACCCCTGCCCTGACCAATAAACAATGCCCAGAGCCAGCCACACTGAGCAATTTTATTCTCCGAACACTTTATCTCATGACTCAAATGAATTCACACACTCTCTATTGGAAAATGCGCTCCTGCTTGGAATATGACTGCCTCAAAACTTGTTCAATCATACTCATCATTCCTTCCAGACCATCCTGAATGCTCTCTCCCACATGAAATGCTCCAGACCTTTCCCTAGAGGGTTAACAGAAAAACACAAATCAGTTTTTGTGAATAACTCAAATCTCTGAACAGGCCTGTCCTTGATGAGAGAAGAGCATAGAGAAGAAAAAATCAAGCTTTGAATGTGTGCCTCTGGAGCCTGGGAGGTAAAGCAGAGTCTGATGAAGCCACAGTGAAGGGAGACTCCGGTGACTGGGAGGCAGCCCTCAGCCTCGTCTCCCCAGTAGCATTGGAGGATGCACAGACTTTCCTCCACCATGTAACATGGCCCCAAAGGGAAGGCTTGAATCATCCTCCAAGGGAGGGACCATTTAAGCTGTAACACCAGGGCCCCTTACTCACAATGTGAGGAGGAAGGAAGGAGAGAAAACTCACTGAGAGCAAGGTAACTATTGCAGTATTCCACTACTGGCACTGCAGTTATGATATTTGAAGTTCCTAGAGCTGAAATTTTGAGAGAAGCTCTCATGGAAACTTGATCTGTTTTCCTTCCAAGGACTCACTTGGGGAGGTACTTGTTAGTCATAGTTTCCAAAGCCTGATGCAGCTAAATTTAAAACCCTTTTTTTAACACCAACCCTTTCTGAAAGGATTGTGGCCAGTTCTCTCCATATAGACACATGACACACATGGAATTCTCACGCTGGCCCAGTCACCTGTGAATTCAAGAATTTGCTGCATCTAAACTGGGTTTGGGGCCCTGTCAGACATGCATTCTTTGTGCTCCAAACTCAAAGAAAAGCAATTATGTCTCTTTCATGTTTTTCCTTCCCATTTCAGTATCCTTCTTGACACAGCTCACCTTTTTTCTGTCTCCCATCACATCAGGCTTTGAATCCATCTTTAAGGAGGTAGCTCACAACAAAAGTACCAACTTTGGGGTCAAGAGAACTGGGATCTAATCCAGGCCCTGCCTCTGACCAGATGTGTGACTTTGGAAGAGGTCATATGTATCTTTCTTTTCTCAGCCCGTATCATCATCTATACAAAAAGAAGTTACTATATACTAATGTCTTAGGTGCCTAATTTCTCTAAAATTCTCTGGGATCTGAGAAATAAATTTATATCAAATATATCTATATTGAGAAGGAGAGAAACACTGTTTACTAGCAATGGGCTTGAATAAGTCATCTCACTTCTCTAGGCCTCACTACTAGTGCCAGATTGCCTGGTTTGGTTTTTGGTTTTTCTGGTGAGGAAGATTGGCCCTGTGCTAACATCTGTGCCAATCTTCCTCTATTTTATATGTGGGATGCTGCCACAGCATGGCCTGACGAGCAATGTCTAGGTCCATGTCTGGGATCTGAACCCTCAAACCTCAGGCCACTGAAACAAAGTGTGCGAAATTAACCACTACGCTGCCAGGCCAGCCCCAAGATTGCCTGGTTTTAAACCTCAGTTTTGCCCCTTACTGGCTGCAAACATTTGGGAATGTTACTTAACCTCCTTGAACCAGTCAACCAATCTAAGAGATGAGCCTAAGAATAGCCCTTTCCCCATAAAGTTGTTGCAAAGATTAAATGAGTTAATACACATGTTTAGTGCAGTGCTGCAAATAGTAAGTGCTCAATAAATGTCAGCTACTCTTATCATCTTTACTGTCATTATAAAAAGAGAATAACAACCTGCTTCAACTTCTTCCCATGATTCATGAAGGTCGATTAAGGTAATGTATGTCAAAGTGATTTGTAAATTTAAAAGTGCTACGTAAAGTTAAGGAATTGCTCAATGTTTAGCAACTGGTGACTGGATTTTTAAAAATGTGCCATATCCATACAATGGAAAACAATTCAGCAGTTGAAAGGAAGGAACTACTGGTATGTGCTACATACGAATGATCCCAAGGACATTTTGCTGAGTAAAAGAAGCCAGACGCAAAATATTGCATATTTGTACACACTGGTCTGCAAATTTATAGAGACATAAAGCAGATCGGTGGTTGCCTAGGACTGGGGGCTGGGAACGGGGAAATTGACTGCAAATGGCATGAGGGAACTTGTTAGGGCAATGGAGATGTGGTACAACTGGATCGTGCTGATGGCTGCGCGACTGTGTAAATTTAATAAAACCATTGAATTGTACACTGACAATGGGTGAACATTATGTTATATAAATTAGACTTCAACAAAGCTATAAAAATAAATAAATATAAGGTTAAGATGTTATTGTCACCTAATATATTATGTTATAAACCATATTTATTTCTTTACAAACAATTTAAAATTGCTGGGTTTTGTGAAGACAGTGAAAGTTCTTTGAAAGTTGTAAATCTCTACAGAAAGTAATCGTATTACTAATAAAAATTAAAAATAGTGAACTCGTTTTAAGGTACTCTGTGATTGGTTCACCCCCATGCACACCCACCCTCACTGCCAAACACTCCCACAGGAGTCCCCTGCTTTCGTGAGCCTGAGTCCCCCAGCACACTCATTCCCATAACCAAGCTTTCCTTGGAGCTCCATCAGTCCCTCTCTGGAACACACGGCAATGGAATGGAGAAGAACAGGCTTTAGAGCCAGGCATGGGTTCCAACCGCAGCTCAGCACATCCCATCTCTATGACCATAGACAACGTGTTCACCCCTGAGCTGCTTTTCCCGGGAGCAGGAAGACAGGTACCAAAGCAGAAAGATTAGCCCTACAGCAAGAGAGCCCAGTCATACTCTTACATAGCTTTCCAAATCCAGCTTTGCCCCAATTCCTCCTTACAGGCTTCTCTGCTCCTTCAGCTCTTTCATGTGGAATTCATGTTAAGTGCCTTCGCCTACCCTCACATTGAGCTTCTTGAGGGCAGGGACCACGTATATGTTTTTCAAACTTCCAGGTTGGAGGTATTCAAGAAACATTTATTGAAAATGTGTGAACTATTTCTATTCATCACTGAGTGAGCTGCTTCTCATGACTACTTTCCACGAAGATGTGTGTTGACCATGAGCCAGTGTCAGTGCCATCAGAGCTTGAGGTTTAGTTCCATGTTGGGTCTGTCCTAATCCACCTAGTCTGCCTTACTTATTTCTTCATGAGAACAAATATTAACATATGCCAACATGAGAAATAGCCAGTTTGTGGCCAGAGAATGGAGTTTTTTCTTAGTGCAAGGCCAACTGTTCCTATAAAGTTTGGACCCTGATGACATGTTCTAATCAACTAAGTTAATCAACCTAGATTCATTATTTGGCTCTCTGTATCCTGAGGTTGGTGAATACCATGAACCAAAACAGTCAATAAATAAGCATTTTTAAAGAGAAAATACCTTCATTCAAAAGCATTGTTCAAGACAGTTGTCAACTGAATAATTTGTTCACAATATTTTGTCACTCTCAGGCTCATCTCTACAGAACCCCTCCCTGGGATTCCTCCCAGTGGAGGAAATATACTTTTTATTCAAAAAATTCAGGCTCAGCCACATAACTTGCTTTAGCAAATGGAATGTGAGCAGAAGTGATTTATCCTGCAATGAAGCAAAATCTTTAGGGACCATTATAATATTCCACCATTACTCTTCCCTATGCCATGAGAATGGTCTGGCTTCACCGGCCTGTGTCCCATGCTGAACACGTCGAGTCGACCTGCAGTTGATCCACAGCCAACATGCTTTGTTATCATAGCATAACTTATTGGAAGTTGACTAATGCAGAAAGCTACCTGTAGACATTTCATCCTCTGGCCATTGTCACTCCACAGACATAAAATGCAATTTGAAGCTTATTCTGTGAAACCAACAGTGAAAGAGATAAGAACTATGTCATGGGGTTATTGGGATTGTTTGATGCAATAACATATGGAGAGCACCTAGGAAGGTGCAAGCTCAATATCTGTGAGCTCCCTCCCCATCACAACTCCTCCCCTTCCCATTTTATTTCCACTTCTACGGTGGAGGAGGAAACGACAGAAAAATGTCTACTAGGGTCTTGACTTTTCTCTGCACTGGTGAGATGAACAAGTCATACATAGTCCCTACCTTAAGAAGCTTCTAGTCTAACTCCTAGCAGGAAAATGCAGCATGTGCATGCTTGCTTCCTCATATATGAAAGTAAGTTTCCAGCATCCAACTGGAAAGCTAACAAATGTGACTGAGATGTGTCTTGGGGATGGAGGCAATCCATTGTTCATCATTTTTCCCACTCCCCACAAATATCAACCACTCCTCCTCCTATACACACACAACCACCACCCCCAACTCCAGCTATTAGTCCCTGATCCTCAGGGCTGGATGAGACTGCCCTCCTTTGTGCTCCCACAGCACCTGTACTTCTGCCTTCACCCAACTGTTACCTTGGTTTGGACTTAGCAGTTTGTGAATCAGTCTTTCCACTAGACTCTAGGGTCTGTAAGAGAAGAAACTGTATCTTCTTTATTGTATTCCTAGAAGCTGGCTCATGCCTGGAACAGGGTAGATGTTTACCAACATTTTTTGAGTGAATGAATGAATTTGATCAGTTAATTCCTTCATAAATGACTTTTGAGTTCTCACTTCGAGTTAATGAATTTGTTATGCCCTGTACCCAGGACTCCAACTCAATCCTTATAGATATTTTTAAACTGACAAGGAATTCTCCATTATGAAATCGGCATGTGATTTACATATACCTACAATCTTAAAGCACTCACAGAGCCCATGGAAATTCAAATGAGCAATACACAAATTGAATTACCAGCTCCTAACTAAGTGGATGTTGACTTTCATTAAAACTAATAAAAATATATCCCAGGGGTTAATTAATAACTTGAGAATAACCATGAACCTCATGAAGCTGAGATCTGCCAAAGCAGGGATATTCTGAGCTGTGTTCAGGAGGGTTTCCAAGTGAATAACATGTTTTCATAGTTGCTGATGCTGTAATAACCAAATAGGTAAGCTAAATTCTTCAAAAAGAACAGAATGAACTCAAATTTCCTTTATCTCTTGGAAGGACTCCAGAGGTGCCAGAGTAAGACCATGTCCTCTCCTGGGGTATCTAAAACACGTTGATCCTAGGATATTCTTTTTAAATATGAGGAATGATTCTTATTCTGTTTATTTTTTCTTATTCTTTTTATTTTTACATAACACCTCCATCATCAAACACTTTTCAAAATAGAAGCACCATCTTTCTTTGGCAGGGAAATATCCTTCCATCCCATCCTCATGTTATGTCCACTTAAGCCTTTTCTCTAAGTGTAATAGGATTAACAGAAGCAAATCACAACTCAAGACTACAGCGTACCAACCGTTCTTTCTCTTGTTCAGTGAAGTTCCCCTTCCCACCTATCACCCAGCTGCTCCTGATCCTAAGAGGCGCTCCAGAAGGCAGGAAGGAGGGCACACATGCTTGCTTTCTGAATTAAAGAAAAAGGATTCCATTTGTTTTACAATTGCCAAACTACCCGGGGGGGGGGGGGGGGGGGGGGGGGAAGGCCTTCTCCATTCAGCCGTGAGACTACAGACAAGAAAAGCGAGCGTGAGGCTGGTATCTGGGGGAACTTCATGAGCTGTCTACAGGGGCTCCAAGGTCCTATCAACCTGAAGATTGTATCAGGCTGTCCACAGATCATAGTGTCTGCAGAAGATTTTCTATTTCATTTTATGGCTCCCATCTCTCCTGTCCCACCTGCCAGGGTGGTAGTTTAAATAATCTGATTTTTCCTCTGAAATATCAGGGTCTCAATCCATGTACAGCTTCAAGGTTTTAAGCCACTCAACTAGCCCTCAGGAAGCCTCCTTCAGCAGTGCCTCGATTCTGTAAAGTCCCTCCAAGGTACCTTCTCTGGCCTTGCGGCAGGTGGATGCTCCAGGAACCCCAGGAGGAAGAGCGCAAAGCCCCCTGCCAACCTGAAATATCAGCTCCAACCTACCCCCCTCCCCGTACCTCCTTCTTCTTTCTTCACTGCTTTCCCCACCTCTCTGCCCGCTTCCACTTTCTTCTACCCCTATTTTCCTCCACTTCTCCCTCACTCCCTCTTTCCCATCCCCCTCCTTAAAGCATCCTACGCACGTTGACTGTAATTTTGCCCTCCCGAGGGTTTGCCTGGAGGAGCCGCAGAGGCAACTTCCAAACCCGCCGACTACTCCCTCTTTTCCTGTCCCTCCTCAACCCAGACTGCCCACAGGAGGCGGGAATGAGGTCTGCCTCTCGTTGCACCAACTGGCCCCTTCTCCACCTGGGCCGCCGCCAGCAAAGGGCTCAGGGGGCGGGACCCTTGTCCACATCTCCAACTCGTAGGCCAGGTTTATAGCGTGGACAGCGCTGCCCTCTAGCGTTTGCAACCGAGAGCCCGGAGGGCGCCTCCAGCTGCAGAATTTCTCTTTCACAGCCGAAGCAAGACTTAAAGCACCTTGGAGCTCCGACCTCCCAGTTTTCTTCCACCACGACCCCCTGGATTGCACCCTGGCTCACCTTTTCATCCCACCCACCCCCTTCTCGGTCCAGCGGGGTCCTGGGCGCCTGCAACCTGCTGGTTGATTCCGTGGGCTGCCCCCCGCGCCCGCGCCCGCGCCCGCTCCTCCTCCTCCTCCCCGCGCTCGCTCTCGCCTCCTCCTCTAGTCCGGGCGCCCAGACTCGGCGGAGCGCAGCGCCCGCCGCCCGCCCCGCGCTCCTGGCTCCGTGTCGCCGCAGCCTCGGGGTCACCCGCGCGGGCACAGGACGCCGAGGGGACAGTGTCCCGGGCTCGGCGTAGCCCACAGCTGGCTGTTGCGAGAAGCTGTGCTTTGATAAAGCTCGGGAGGAAGAGGAGCGGACTCGGAGTGAGACTTCTGGAGCCAGCGGGAGCCCGGTCCGCCCAGTGCGACGCGGCTGCACGCACCGTCCTCAAGGTGAGGGGCGCACGCTTCCCAGGGACCACTTCCCTGCTCACCTGCACCCCAAGTCGGGGCTCACGCTCTGGCTTAGGGATTTGCGGCTCCTCTAAGGGGCAACGGCGGCGGGGGTTGGGGCACGGCGAGGGAGACGCCGGGGGTCGCCTGGGCACTGCGCCTACCCCCCGACCTCTGAGTGAGGAATGCGTTCCTCGGTCCAAAGGTCTCCCAAACGTGTGCCCCTGAGTGTCGACGTGGGGTATACCTGTAGTTTAAGAATTGTATCCTGCTTCCTTACAAAAGGATTTGAGGCGGCTTAAAGATTAAATAAATGTAGAAGGGGTGCTACGAGGAAAAAACTTGGGTGGAAATCACGCGGAGATGGATGTGCTCCGGGGACCACTGGAGGACGAGGTGAATTCAAAGCCAAGGCCGATTGAAAACCCTTTGATTAGGAAGGACTGCACGGTTGCTCCAGCCCTCAGAAAATAACGGTGTGCTTCGTCCTAGTAAAGAAAATATCCAGGTGGGGAGGCGATAGGGCTGACTCATTTTCTTAAATTGCAAGATAAAGCTTGGAAGTGCAAGTTAAGACGGGAAGTTTAGTCTTAAGCTATTTACACCCAGTCCTGCAAGGTGAGAGACTGGCCCCCTAGGTAGTGAAAAGGAAAGGGAATTGAGGCCAAATGGAGGTGGTTCCTGCTCCTATCACAGGATCATACAAGGTTTTGCATTGTTAAAATATATGTACTTTTGTGTGTTTCTGCCTGCGTCCAATTTTGAATGGGACTTTGTATTCAACCTAACCCTGCTTGTCCTTGAGTTAGAAGGATGAGGCAGAGGGTGTCAGCATCCTAGGGTGCGTCTTCCTACCTTCCTTATTGTCCTTCCTTGCCTCCTGCGCCAAATCTCTCCGAGTCCAGAGGGAATAATAGATGGGCGAATGCGGTGGGGGAGGGGTATTTCCCCAAACAATTCAGAGTTTTCTTACCATTCTTCTTTTACGCCCAGCTCCAAGTAGTATGTGCTCTGGTCTGAACTTGCTCCAGAATGTGTATTTGCCATAGTTACACATTCAGATACGATGTGCATGACCTAAAACATCCAGGGTGGACTCATGAATCCAAGGCTTTCCTGAATTAACCCTGTTCGTGGGGCAGGGAGCAGGGGCCTGTGTCTGGCTCCCTGTGCAGCCTCTTCCACTGGGAGCATATTTGAAATGCCTTTGAAATACAAATAGGAGATTATGAGGCAGCCTTTCTTCTGCTGGTGCGCTGGTTATCCTGCTAAATTAGATGAAATGACCCTGTCTTCAACAAATAAATAGTGGAGGTGTTTGGGGCTCACTTAGCAAATGCAGAAAATATGCCCACCTGCCTTTTTCCTCCCTTCAGAACTTTAGCCCGCAGACCACAGAACTGCAAAAATGAAGCAGCCCTCCTAAGTGGTACTCAGCTCATTTTTGTATCATGTTTAAAGCAAAGGTTGTCGCTTGTTTCTAAAATTGCACAGCACCTCCACAACTAACCATTTGCTGCATGGAGGTGGGAGAAGTGCTTCTGCCCAGGTGTTTCATCTCTAGAGAGCTATACAGAGAAACTCATTCAAATACTGATTCATCGTTGTTGATAGAACTTCACTGTTATGTCATCATCACCTGATGTGGGCTGTAGAAGCCCAAGGATTGCTACAGATCTCTGTATAAATTGAGACTCAGAATGAAAGAGCTGGGAAGGAGCTCAAAAAATAACATAGCCAAGACCGTGGTCCTCAGAGTCTTGGTATAAGCATGCCTAAATATCCCTTTAGGTGGTAATTGTTCCTTTCATGAAGATTTCCAGGGATGAAGACTTCACAGATTATTTTTATATGTATTAAAAAGTATTCGGAATTAACCATTTTCATCCACCAGCCAGCAAGTTTAAAATTCCACAGAAATCAACATCACAGATATAAACTCAAGTTTTCATGCTTTTCTCCTGCCCATGGTGACTTTACTCGGGGCACATTCCCAGACCAAGTGCTCCTGGGTATCGTCCTGGACACGCCATTCCCTTGGGCACTTGAGACATGAGCTGCAGCCTCCCTTGCAACTCACCCTGATGTCACCTTTGTTAGCCATTCTGCTGTCTATTCAAAACGTTTGCTTCCCATTTCTTCTTATTGATGCCTGGTCAGCATCAGTTGTGCAAATAAATTTCTATCCTTTTGACAAAAATAACCAAGTCAGGAATTTTCATAGTTGGAGTCTAGGAAGAGACAAAATCCAGGACACACCTCTAGCCCAGGTGACACTGCAATATGTTTCCATTCCCTAATATTTGGAGAGACTGTTATTGGGGAGTGATGTGAGATGTATCGGTAGTAGTACCTGGTCCCCATCTGGCTCAAGCGCCTCTCTGTCAACATATTACCGTCCCCACCGCTACCAAGATCCCAAGGCTTCAAAATGAAAGTAGATCATTTTGCGGAAAACCTCATGCCCTGACCTGTTGGGTTATCTTCCCATTACTCAGGCATCCCATTTCCTATGCCTCACCTTTTACACAGAGGTCATTTCTTATGTTTCTGTGGTCCTTCTTGGAATTTAATGTCTATGCTACCTTTTAAAAGTAGAAGATCTAAATCTAACATTTAATATGGGGAGGCCTTCCCTCTATTTCTGTAGGTTTATTTAGATGAGAAAGTAGGCTTGAAGCTACTCAAGAGGTGAATTTCAACCAAATAAGGACTTACTGCTCCTGCCGTATGTTATCAAGGGCAGCTCAAGGCAAAGGTGAATCTGGGCATCTCATGCTGAATGCTCCTTTCTTCTCTACCTCCCACATCGTTATACGTGTGAAATTACGTGAACATTAACTGTGGGGAAACGTGGAAGATGAGTATGCTGTATGGGTGAGGAGGGCGCAGGCGGGTGGACAGGGAAGAGAAAGGCGGGAAATGGGGCAGCAGCTCCTTAGAGCGGTTGACTTCTCCCTTGTTTTCTCCTCCCTGAGTCACTTTCTAGAACTAGTCTTATGGCCCCTAAAGCTGGGGGCCCAGTTCAGTCAACTTACCAAAGTCTGCCCTCCTGGGAATGAAAGGACTTTCATCATTATCCTATCTACTTTCATAATTTGTCGCTGTTTCCACATCTTGTGGATTAAGAAACTGAGCACCAGCATTTATAGAGATCGCTCAGTCAATTGGAATATTCCTGAATCACAACAAACTGGCAAAATCCTTGAGAATTCTATTCTTAATACAATTTGATTCTAATTTTATTTTTCATTTTTAGCTCTTTTTTTTTCCTCTCTCCCCACTGTGGATTACCTGGTTCACTGCGGTCCTTGTCCTAATAGATTTCAGTGCTTTTATTTCATGATTGCATTCCCTTAAGACATGCCAAATGAAAGATACACATAGCCAGTGAAACATTTGTAATAGGTTCTTTGTTAGAGCTGTCTCCTGTTGATCAGTTCTTAACATGTGCAGTTGTAGGATTAGGAAGACAAAATCCTTTAAAAGAAGCTGTAAAACCCAATCCTTCTACATCTGGATCATTTTAAACTACAAATTGTAAGAGGAATGAGCATCTCAAGATTCTAGTTATCAGTGCAGACCAGATGGAAGGTCTTTATGAAATCTGGCAAGAGAAGGGAAGCATTTTTATAGCAAAAAGATAATATTTTGAAAAATAGCAACTAGTAGGAACAGCAGCTTGCAGTTCAAAAACTCTCAGATCCTTCTAATGACCTCATCTACCTAAAGTGCCCAAATAAAGTAAAAGCAGACTCCCTGAAATGTCTTTCCTTAGCTGCAGCTGTTCTTTATCCCTTTATCAGATAATGGGCATGTGCTGATATTTCCAGGGGATTTGGGAAGGAACAGCATGCCCAAGAAAGTCAAATTTGTGTCAAGATTTGTATTCTTGGGAATCGAAGACAAGCCACAGTACATTTGGGAGTAAACTCCATCAAATGTATAGTGAGATTGATAGGCAATACCTCCCAAAAAGTGACTTCAGCTGCAACCCCCTAAGAATGTTGCATTCTCATGGTCCATTCGTTGGCAGTGATGGGAGGGGAAAAGAGGAAGGCACTAACGCATGGTGCGTGTCTGCCATGCTTCAGGAACTGTGCTAAGAACTGCACAGATATTTTTTTATTTAATCCTCACAAAAACATGGCAGGGTAAGTATTATCAGCCCCACAATTAATTCATTCGTTAAAAACCTGTATTTGTGCTCCAATCACCAGACCCACTGTCCTTTTCAGGGAGCTGCAAGAAATCCAGAGTGACCGACGTGTACACATCCAGGGGGCATAGCTGGAGAGAAAGTTTGCGAAGTACGCTGGTCAGAGAGGAGATCCTGTGAATTTGGACTTTACCCTGTGGGCCTGGGGGAATCACTATAGGATTTTTAAATGTGTCTATTAAGAATAATGTACATACACAAAGTGCACAAATCGTTAAGTTTTAAGCTCAGTAACTTTTCTCAAATTGAACGTAACTAACCACACCAAGATGAGAAATGGGGCATCAGCACTACGCAAGTTCCCTTCATGTCCCCACCCAGTCATTACCTCACCCTCCTCCCTAAATATAACCACCACCTGCCTTCCAACATCATGGATTATTTTGAGCTTATATACACATAAATCATACAGAATGATCTCTTTGATTTGGCTCAATGTTATATTCATGAGATTCATTCTTGGGGATGGTTATACCAGTAGCTTGTTAATTTGTTGTTGTGCTACAGCACTGTATTGTATGAATGTGCCATAATTTAATTATCCATTCTACCATTGATGGGCATTTGGGTTGTTTCCAGGGTTGGGACATAATAAATAATGCGTCATTATAGTATTTTAAGCTGTTGACCAAAATAATTAGTTTGGTCTTATAGGGAGCTCACTCTGGCTTCAATAAGGAGGGAAGGGAATGGGTCTGGAGGAGACAGGTACCATAATGAGAGCCCAAACAAAAGCTGTAGCAGTAGACATGGAGACAGGGAATCAGAAAAGAGATGACTCGAGGATGTAGGGAGAGAGGGAAACGATAGCATGCAGAGATTAAATGAATGTAAGAGCAAAGGAAAGTGTGGAATGCAGGACAACACCCAGGTTTCTAAACGTGGTGAACAATGTTTCCTTTCACCCAGACTGAGAGCACAGGAGAATGAACGAGAACATATCTGTTAGATCTCGGAAGGTTAAAAGAATCGCCCAGGGTGCCTCCAAATCTGTGCTTCTGCTACAAAGCCCTTTGCTTCTCACCTGGCTCCCACCGTGCCCCTTCCTCCTGCAAAAGCACACCTCACACCCCAAATTGCAATGGGTAGTCACTAAAAAGCAGCATGGACTCCTTCGTATTTCCTGAACTGTTGACCTACGCATCATTTGCTGTTTCCTTCAATTTTGTCTCCTCTCGGCAGCACAATTGCACAAAAAGGAGATGATGATGAATCAGCTAAAACTTTGTTTTATCTTCTAGACTACAAGACAGAATTCAGGGTAAACGAATGGAAATAAAGGAAACAGAATGTAGAGGGCCTAGCCTTGTTCTGGTTGGTTCAGGGGGACAGAGCCAGTTAAAATGTGCAGGGAGGCAGATGCCAATACTTCATGGAAGAGCTAATACGATCTGAAAATGCAATTAGACCACCTAAGAGCTGTGTACTCTGCACCATTGGGAAGTGTGACGTCTTTGGGAGCATGTCACAGGTTGGGTTCTCCTTTCCCAAGAGAGACATGCTCTAAGATGGGGCTTATTGTGCAGCATATTTATTAAGGAGTGCCCTTTGGGACACACTGGGGGAAAGGAAGGAAGCAGGGTTGGGCAGAGGGAGAAGTTTAGCTCAAAGTGGGTTCAACAGCCTCAAACAACCCCGTAGAGAGTCTGAGCTAAAATGATCCATGAGATGTCCCAAGCTAGGCCAGAAGAGCCTGGCTTTCTAACCCCTTCCTCCATCAGGCACTGAATGTGGCCTGCCCCAAGAAGAGCGCAATCTTGGGGGAGGCAGCTCTCCGAAGGTGAGGACATCCCTGAAGGGGCTGACAGTTGAAGGCTGTCCTGACCCACACCCAGCAGCTAGACTACAAGCCCTTTTTTTTTTTGAGGCAGATTAGCCCTGAGCTAACATCCACAGCCAATCCTCCTCTTTTTGTTGAGGAAGATTGGCCCTGAGCTAATATCTGTGCCCATCTTCTTCTATTTTATATGTGGGACATCTGCCGCAGCATGGCTTGTTAAAGGATGAGTAGGTCTGCACCTGGGATCCAAACTGGTGAACCCTAGGCCGCTGAAGCAGAGCATGCAAACTTAACTGCTGCGCCACTGGCCAGCCCCTCCAAGCCCTTTCTTGAAGGAGGGATCTGGGCAGCATGTTCCTATGTTCATCTCAGGACTTTTTTAATATGGCCTTCAACTACAGAGGATTAAACTAGATAATTTTCCAGGCTCCTTCCGACTCTCAGATCTGCATTTACTTATTTCATCATATCTAGCTTTCTAAGCCACTGAAGAGCTTACAAATTGTTGTAAATTTGCCATGTTGCCTTTAATCTCTCTTCCCTCCCATTTCAGCAAGTAAATCTATCACTTGAACCACTCAAAGTGCATGGGAGGCAAGTCTCCCCATGAACATCCATGGCCCCTGGATGGAGAACTTTACTGCCAACTGTCTTCAGAAGGAACTTTTTAGATGGTCACAAAGTGACAGTATATGTGTGTGTGTGTGTGTGTGTGTTATGGTAATACCTGTATTTAATTCTTGAAAAAGACTTTGCTGTAACTGCTCCTTTATGATTGGACCTGCATGACAACTGAAATATATCAGAAAAAGTGCCCATGACAAACCTCTCCTTACTATCCCTGCCTATTCAAGTCAATAACATGGGACCCTGCAATGGGATTTTATCCTGTCCACTTCTGGCAAGGGGCTGGCTGATACCTGTCAGCTTGAAGACCCTCTCAGAGCAGATTCTGCTGCGGAAGTCCCTGCTCTCCATCACACACAGCAGCCCCTGAGCTGGAGATGCTGCCTCTGAACTCGGGATCATTCCGTCTCTGCCTTCCATGCAGGGCCGCTACTCAGATTTTCCTACAACTATGTTTAGTGAATTTCTACCAAGAGCCACTCCACAGAGTTTGTACGGCGCAGAAAGGGCAGAATTACACTCTGTTTTCTGCCTTCATTCCGGCTCCATTCCTAGGCGTTATTTGCTTTTTCTCCCATAGTTCGGTCTCCTTTCAGAAATAGTTTTAGTGTGTGCAAAAGCATCATTATAAAAGAAACATGGTCTTCTAAGAAAATTCCCTAAATTCTTTGCTCTTCGTGTATTAATTTTCTGTAAGCTTCTTGCTGCAGTTCTCCAGTTTGCTGCTCATGATTATAATCTGATGCTACCCCTCCCTTATTACCTAAAGTAAGTTCTTTGACGGTTCTGTGCCAGGGTTGTCCCATCTCTAAAATGTGGATGACAATTCCTGCCTGTTAGGCCTATTGTGAGGAATAAAGAAAGGATATTGCAACATAGGCTGTGAAGAAATGGTAGGTATTATTACAATTGTTATCTTCACTATTATTGCTGTGTGGGGTGTTGTAGAAATAATGCTGACCTAAATTTAGATGAAGGATGTGGTGCTGGCCATTTAGAACACAAAGGCAGATGAGTCCAGGCTGAGTTCCACTGCCCTGAACCCTGTTGGCAAAAATTTTTCTCTTTAATAACTAAACATCGCCTCAGATCAAGTATGTCCTCAAGCCCCAGAGAATGCCCTTGGGTGCTACTTTTTCCAACCACTGAATCTCCCTATTCTGATGCCACTCACAAATCCCTCCTTACTAGATGCAGGAGAGGGGACCCCTCCCAGTATGTGACTCTGAAGTTCCATTTGCAGTAACTCTGCATCCAGGAAGCCACGTGATTTCTGCATGCTCCATGGTGGTGCCTCTCAAACCTTAGTGTGCTGAATAATCACCTGGAAAGCATGTTAGACCTCAAATTCCTGGTCCCCACCTGCACAACTATACTAATCAGTAGGTGGGGTGAGGCCAAGAAGTTGCGTTTCTCACAGTGCTGCTTGTCTGCAAACCACACTCTTGGGTGACACGGATCTATGGGGTCAGCACGACACAAAGCTAAATGTTTCTGTTACAGCTAAAGAAACAGAAAAATATGTAAGGGAACTTACTCTCAGAAAACTACAGCCCTGATTAAGACTTGTAATCTTTAGGCAAGAAAACATGTTGCTGTCACGTTGTAGATATTTTATTACCAGAGTCTTCTTTATGGGGAAAGCAAACTGCCTAAAAAGTGAGCAAGAATATCATATCAACAAGCCAGCAGTCATCTCAAAGGCCACCAAAAGTTTACAATATTCAATATATAGTCATAATTTTTAAAAACTAGTAAACTAGAAATAGAAAGGAATATTTTTCACAATAAGAACATCTTTCTCAAACAATAGCCAACATGATGCTTATTAGTAAAACACTGTAAAGATACAAGAAGGATGCTTGCTAATACCACCATTATTTAACATTCATCTGAATGTTCTAATCAATGCAATAGAACAAGAAAGAAAGAAGGAAGGAAGGAAGACAGGAATAGAGAGAGAAAAAGGGGTGTTATAAATATTGGTCAGGCAATAGCTGTATTAGTTCTTACAGATGATGTGATTGTCTACTAGGAAAACTCAAGTGAATAAATGAAAATGCCATTGAAAAGAAGGGGAAATTCAATAAGATGGCTAGCTGCAAAGTATATGAAAGCTGATAGCTTGCCTGATTAGCAGCAATTTAATTGTAGGGGTTTGCACTAAACTTACAAATTGCTGGGGAGAAAACACACCTGAGAAATGTAAAAAGATTCTGTCCGAGTCCCGGAAGAATGAGAAGTGAAAGCCCACCTTATCCGAGGAAGATGGAGGAAGGAGAGCCTGCAGGAAAGGACTCCACATTCCAAAACTCGTCCTTGTGAATTCCGTAAAATTTATCCTTCCATGATTTCTGACAGCAGTGCGGCCTTGTAATCAATCCTCGCCAGCGTTACTATAAATAAACAAGAACTGTATACCCCCTTAAGTAGCTTATATCTTAAACCTTTATTACGTAGTGCAAATTTTAATGTTGAACTCTTCTCTACTCAAGGAAATTTTTGTCACCTTGCAGGAGAATTTGACATTTGGTAATCCATAAATACTCTCCTACCAACAGTCCAGCATAATTTAAGTCAACATTCAGGGAAAGAAGCAGGGTTTCCTCTTTTACTATGTTTTCATTTGATCTGTTTTAACTTTCTGATCATTCTGTCCCTCTGAACTTACTTCAGTGCCTTACACAAATGCTCTAAGAAAATCAAGTATTAAATAGGACATTTAAGTAGTAATTAACAATTTTGCAAATAAATTTACAAAATACATTCATATTGGCAGGCATATCCTATTTCATAGATTCTAAACTTGTAAAGCGATCCAATCTCACCCTTTCTGCGATATGATAAGCTGTTTCTAAGGCCACCTGAGGCCTTACTTTATGCCCAAGGCGTTGGAGGACCAAAATGTGCTGACCCCAGGGTTTGGCGACTTACATATAGATGAAGCATCTTACCACGAAGGGATGAAAAATGACTTTAGAGGAAACAAAAGTCTCAGAGCTCACAAGACTTGATTAGTTTTAGCTTGCTGGTCGAGGCACTGCTCCTGTGACACAGAAGGAGCTGTTTTCCCCAGCGCATCCGTGGCAATTTATAACCTTCTACGGAAAAGGTGGCCAGCCAGGTTCCTCTAACTGTTGGATCATCTCTCACATTGCCTGGAGTGTACTGAGTGCCTCTTTCTCAGACCTATATAGCATTAGCATGCATTTAATTAATAATTGATGGTTCCATATTATTGTTATTATGATTGCTACACATTACTGTTATTATGTTAATGTGTGGTATTTGTAGCATATAGTTTGCCTGTTTAATAAAAATGAGTATGAACCTAAGGGCGAGGAGGCATCGAGCAGAGTCTTAGCGTCAGAGGGCCTGGGTTAACGTCCCAGCCTCCTGGATAGGTGAGCTGCATGGTTTGTCATCATTACATTAGGACAATAATACCTGCCCTGCCGACCCTAGCCTCTTCTTAGGGAAGTTTCTCAAATCAAAGCGTACTGTTGGAATTCATCCTTTCGTTATCACCTGTGTTTAGTCAAACTGCATCTTGTCTTGGGGGCAGATCTTGCCCTGAGGGCAGTCCAGCGCAGGGCTCAAGCTCTGGCGTCCAGTGAGCCAGGCTCAAA
Organism: Equus asinus; assembly: GCF_041296235.1. Taxonomy (NCBI): domain Eukaryota; kingdom Metazoa; phylum Chordata; class Mammalia; order Perissodactyla; family Equidae; genus Equus; species Equus asinus. The sequence goes on from NC_091813.1 coordinate 25,758,034, forward strand.
TCCCTGATGTGCCCCTTGTTAACTGCTTGCTTTGGGGAAAATTACTCACCTCTCTAAACCTTAACTTCCTCATGTTAGACGGGGCTGGTGTAATAGTACCACCTCATAGGGCTATTATGAGAATTCAGAATATTTATTAGTTATCTATTGCTGCATAACAAATTACCGCAAAACCTAACGGCTTAAAACAACTCACTTGTATTATCTCATGATTTGTGTGGGTCGGGAATCTGAGCGTGGCTTAGCTGGGTCCTCTGGCTCAGGTTTCTCACAAGGCTGCAGTCAAAGTGTCAGTCATGACTGCAAATATCTCAAGGCTCAACTTGGTGAAGATATGCTTTCAAATTCACTCTTGTAGCTGTTGACAAGCCTCAGATCCCGGCTGGCTGTTACCTGGAGACTTCAGTTCATTGCCCCATGGACCTCTCTGCAGGGCTGTTATCAACCCAGCTTGCTTCTCCCAAATGCTCCAGCTTGATTTACCCAGAGCAAGGGCTGAGGGTGAGAGATTCCAAAGTGGAAGCCACAGGCTTTTTATAACCTAATCTCAGAAGTGAGATCCCATCACGTCTGCTGTCCTACATTCATCAGAGGCAAGTCACTAGTTCCAGCCCATACTCAAGGGGAGGGGGTGACAGAAGGGCGTGAATCCCAGGAGGAATGGATCATTGAGGGCCACCTTAAGGCTGCCTACCACAGTATGATAACATACAAAAAGCTACTTGATAAGGACTCAGTTCAGTATCAGCTGCTGTTGCTACCTCATAGTACTGTTCTTAGACTGAAACTAGGAAATCTATGTAAAAGAAATTTGTAAGACACAAAGATCCATGCAAAATCTAGATTTTATTAGTTTTATTAATGTTGAGAATCTAGTTCCAAAATAAAGGTAGTGATATAAGAACAGCAAACCAAGGATTAAGAGGTCTGAATTCTACATGTTGCTCTGTGAATGACCTTGGAAAAACCATTTATTTGTTTCAGACCTTAGTTCTCTTATAATGGCAATGATAATAACAGCCTTACCAGGATAAAATTAAATAGTATATTTTAATTTATGCTGAAACCTAAAGAAATGAGATGGTGATGGTGATAATGAGGAGGAGGAAGATGATGACAATGATGACAACAATGATAAAGATGATTATATATTTCAACTACTGCTTCTTGGTCCCTTCTTGGCAATTGAACTAAGCAGATGTGATTTTTATCAGTTATGTTTTAAATGTGTGTATCAAATCCAGCTGCTCCCGATGTGTACAATGAGTTTATATGGCTTAATCTTACCTTGCTTTACATATTAGATAGGCTGCCCTGAAAAGTGGATGCAAATAGAATTTTTGGAGACTGACCTATAATTCAAACGCACGTAATTCAAATCCTCAAATGAGAGGATTTCCATATATCTAATGGAATTTTACAATGCACATGTGATATTGTGATATAACTACTATTTTTCTAATAGAAATAGTCTTTATCTAATTAGCTTGAATTTTCTGACATTTTATCAAGTGCTCTAGAATTGGGCACACCTGTATACATGTTCTTCTAGTGTATAATCAAGGTGTAAAGTATTAAAGAAACAACTTGCAAAACAGCCTTTTGAAGTAGGCAAACATAACCAACCAACTCTTGGTTATCTCAGTGTGTTTTCTGTTTGATTCTTGTGCTATTTACATTTCTTCTCTCACTGTACACTGACACAAATTTAGCAGGTAAAAAACATGTAAAGTTCAAAAATCCTCTGTTCAACAACTTTAAGGGTTTTTTTTCCCCCTGCTTATAAATGTATGACATATTCATTACAGAATATCTGGAAATACAGAAAAGTATAAAGAAGAGAATTAAAACTACTCAAAACCCCACCACCAAGATACTTTGATGTATTTCTGTCCCCGGTGCTTTTCCTCTATGTAGACAGAAGACAGATGTTTCTTTTTTAATAAAATTAGAAGCATGCCATACTATGTGTTTTTTGTATCCCAATTAACTTTTTTCCAATTAACATTGTCTTTAATACTTGCACAGATAATTAACTATTCTTTTAAAACACCACTTCCAATAAGTATACAATATAATATTGTATGGATATACCATAAACTTATTTAACCATCATTACTGTTGGACATTTAGGTTGTCACCAGTTTTTTTAAACACTATGAAATTATAGTGTGAAAGGAAATTTTTTACATAAATCTTTGTCCATTATTATTCTGATTATTTTAGTAAAAGTTCTGTGGCAAAAGAGTCCTTGAAGTCCCTAGAGGGAAATTAGTAATGTAATTGTGAGTAGGATTTATATTCACACCATAGCATTCTCTTCCCCCTTCCCTTCCTTCACCCACTTTGGCAGAGATTTATGGGCTTTAGTGCTGGAAATTGCCAAAGCCACAATCTAATTGGGGTGCCCATCTGTCGGTTTTTGCCTACCCAGCATCCATGCCCCACCTCTGGTAAAAGTGCCCTAATTTTCCTTGAAGAACCACGACTCTTCACTCTCAATCCATATGGCTCAGGTCAGGCTAATTGCACCCTTTACTCCAAGAGTTACATGTGACCCAGACCATTCACATCTTGTTCTCCCAGGCGCTGTGATTGGTTCAGAGATGGCCGTGATCCAGGACAGACCAATTAGAATCAAGGAAACTCAGTTCAGAGGTTTCCAGGTGTCATCAAGGCATTCTGTCTCCACTGGCTTTGGAAATTTGAGGGTTTATGGCTGGAACTGCTGGGACCTGACATAAGGGGAGCGCCTCCTAAAGCTAAAGCCTTACATGGCAGAAAGAAGAGATGGAGAAAGATTCTTGATGATGGTGTTTGAGTTTCTGGATCCAGTTGTGCCTGATCTACCCAGGACATCAAAGTGTCACAAGCAAATAAATTCCCTTTTTCACTTAAACCAGTTTAGGAGCATTTCTGTCATCTGTGTTTGAAAGGATTGTCACTTATTCAGATATCTTATACTCTCAATTGATGAACGTGAGTAGTGACTAAGTTACTGTCCGTACCTACTTTATAACTTTATGAGTTGTAGTTATATCGATTCTGGAGCTGAACCCTGGATCCATCACTCACCATGTAACTGAGGCAAAGTTACATGACCTTGTCTGCCTCAACTTCCCCACCTCTGTGATGAGGTGGGGTTATTTTGAAGGCTGAAAGTAAAACAGGAAAGTAAAGGACCTATTTCACTCATGCAGAGGTTTATTGACCAAGCTAAATTTCAAACTTAAGTCTTCTCTCTTCTCTGCTCTGTGGGCCTTCTCAAAAGTTAACCATGTCTTCATCTTGATGACAGAGATTTAAGCATTAAGCTTTGAGAAGGTTTGTCCATGTATTTGAATGTCTCTGTCAAAAGCATTTGAGGGAAGTCTTGAGCCCACAGAATAATGTTACTAGCAGTGACTAGACCCTGTTGTTGGGACTGCAGGTTATAACTTGTAACTGAATATCTTTTATTATAATACATTTAATTAAATTTATTGATTTAGTTGTAATTAAAATCAAACACATTTTATTGTAATTTCTAATATAACAAGTGACTGAAAAATAAATACTTGGTGACTTTTGCACCTTTTTAGTTTTCAAATAAAATCTACCTTCCCACTAAACCAGTTGCTCTTGCAGAATGCGTGAATCACTCAGTGCTCAGTGAGCAGGCCCCGTTACCTACTCGGCACTGGGTGAACATGTTTGATGGGGAGGCAGCTGGTCTCTCCCAAATGTAAATTAGATTTCATCATGTCTGGCTCAGAGAGAATGTGGCATATGGCAAAAGAATACACAGCTGCCTGGTGAATTTCTCCACCGAGAATTAGTCTCCTATCTAAATGCACTCTGAATAAAACGTTTGCTAAATAAAAATATTATGTTCAAATTCTTCGTCACGGTTAAATATTAACAGTCAGGTCATTCCCTTGAATTATAACAAAATCCCACTATCCTACTGAAAAAGTACACATTCCCTAGGATTTAATGTTATACCATTCAAGTCCAGGCTGGCTTTGAAATTCTATTACTAAACAATATGTTCAGACAGCTACCTTGCCTGTTATTAAAATACAAACTCTTCCTTGAATAGAGAGTTTCCCATAAGGCCTTATAAAGTTCTGATAGAGACGGAGTGGGGAGGAATGATAGTGTGGCAGGAAGGTCCACGGCCTGGGGCTTTGGAACAGTCAGATGAGAGTTCAGATGCAGCCCTGCCTCTTCTTGGCTGCTCAGCATCAAGCAAGTTACTTAACTACCCTCTGCCTTCATTTCCTCATCTGTAAAATGATAGTAATAATATCACTCGATGATGATAATACAAACCTCATCAAATTGTCAGAATCAAAATGAGGAAATGTATACAGTACTCTTAGCACAGTACCTGCTGCAAAGTAAGCCCTCAGAAATATTCAGAGCTGCTTTATTACTGGCTCTGAAGTTTTGCTGAATTATCTTTGTAACCATGGGAAAATTATCAAGCCTTTCTGGACCTCAGTTTTGTCATCTTTATGAGTAAATTGGATCAGATTCTGTGTGAAATGTTTTAAATGCCTCTCAGGTTTAAAATGCTACGACAGTGCCCATGGGTGTTGGGGTAAACCAAAAATCTATAACAGTGTCAAAGTTGGGAAAATTTTTTCAAACCTATTCTTCCACAGTGAAATGGAGCTGCCTCCATTCGCCAAGAGTGATCATTCCCCCGGGTGATACAGCAAGTTCATCTATTCATAACTTTTTATCCATCCAGTGCTCAGAGTTTTCAGCCCTCATTTGGGGAGGAGAGTTTATGTCTCATTCCAGAATTTTCCTCATCATGACAACTTTAATAGTATTATTGACATTGTTTCAGATTCCATAATGAATCCTAATTATAATCAAAGGATTTCATGATGTTGATAATACAGAAAAAAGTAACCAATGCAAGGATTAACTTGGTTAATAAGGATCACTAAGATAGATTATTTCCTCCCCATTGTTTTTGTGGGGTGGGTGTTGGGTGCACTATCTAAGAGTTGTCTACACTGATCAAGCTAACCTGAAAATCTCCTTATCAGTTCTTAGCTTTGTACTTCACCCACACAGCCTTTGAAGTATTTATATTTTTCTTTTCATGAAGAGCTTTTAAGTTTTTTTGCCTAGACTCCAAAGTAAGAAATTAATTTTAATAGCGTTATTTTCCAACTAGACTTTTGAAAGCCTCCACACATCATCATTAAATCTAAATTGATATTTTTTCTTTAAAAGATGCAACTTTAAAAACTAGTCCCACTTTCTGTGTGAATAACCATAGCTGTATTGATTTATGAGCTCCAGGAAGAATTACCACTGGGGAAAATCACACGCTAGACAAGCATTAGTCGTTAAGCAGATACAACACTTTTAAACTGATGATAATGCTCCTCTTACAACATGTGTTTATATGTTTACTGATATTTTTACTCATTTTCTAAAAGTGATTTGTAGATTGATGAAGGATATATTCAAAACTCAATTCACTGGAAGAAAAAGCAATAGATATATCTATTTAAATACCTGCAAGATTGAAAAATGTTTTTCTTCTAATAATATAAAGCGAATAATGCAAATAAGAATGTCACCTGAGGTTTTTTTGAGGAAGATTAGCCCTAAGCTAATATCTGCTGCCAGTCTTCCTCTTTTTGCTGGCCCTGAGCTAACATCCGTGCCCATCTTCCTCTACGTTATATGTGGGACACCTACCACAGCATGGCTTGCCAAGCGGTGCCATGTCCGCACCCGGGATGTGGACTGGCAAACCCTGGGCCCCCGAAGTGGAATGTGTGTACTTAACTGCTGAGCCACTGGGCGGGCCCCATCACCTGAGTTTTGAGTGGCCCACAGTATTTTTGGCCCCAAGATTGACTGCTGGCATAAGTACCAGCAAATAAAATAGAAACTAGATAGAGCCAGGCATTGGCAATATCCTTTCATGCGATCAAGAGACTCATAATAACTGCCTCTTCATTGGTGTGAATTTTCCTAAGTTGAGGCCCTCTTGATCACAAGTAACAGATTCTCACTTCAAATTAGCTTCATCAGGAAGGGAATTTATTAGAAGATGCTATGTACAATGTTCGGTGGAACCCAAGAGCCAGAACTAGCTGCTAAGAAGTTATCGGGAACCTGGACCCCAGTGTGTGTATGTCTGTCTTTTCTCTCCTCCCCTCCCCCACCTCATCTCCTCTCCCCACATTGGCTTTCAGTGCTTCTGCACAGTGGCCAAATGCAGATGTTCCGCAGCTCCTTAGTTTAGACGCCCACATGCAAACAACTCAGAGAGAAAACCAATAAGCATGTCTCACTCGCAGGTCCAAATTTTTAGGAAAAAGACTGATGGCCCAGCTGTAGTTGGGTGTCTACCCCGGCCCCATCAACAATGGCCAGGGAGTGAGATTATGGAATGCTGACATGGATGCTGGGAATCTAGTCCTAGCAGGAGGGGAATAGTATGCAGGAAAAAAAGAGGATATGGGTTGTAGAGATACTCCCCCAAAAGTTGTCTATCTTTTCTTTTGGCTGGCACACATGTGCACGAGTGCCCGCATCACCCCCCACCCCTACCCCACACACACACCCCTACCTGTCTTCCTCTTTGTTAAGAGGTCTCCCTACCATATGTGATTTAGTCATCCTACATTGAACTCCACTCTCACCCACCCTCTTCCTAAAGGGAGATAATCCAATCAGTCATATCCAGCAAGAGAAACCAAAATATCATCCATAGGCCCTCTCCTCAAGATGAATGATTGCCAGATTAGTTCATTTTCCCTCCAGATCAGACTCCTTTTTGTTCAGACAACACTCCTTTCCATCCTGCAACGCAATGGTTAAATGGCAAAATTAGGGGCTGGCCCCGTGGCCGAGTGGTTAAGTTCGCGCGCTCCGCTGCAGGCAGCCCAGTGTTTCATTAGTTCGAATCCTGGGCGCGGACATGGCACTGCTCATCAGACCACGCTGAGGCAGCGTCCCACATGCCACAACTAGAAGAACCCACAACGAAGAATACACAACTATGTACCGGGGGGCTTTGGGGAGAAAAAAGGAAAAAATAAAATCTTTAAAAAAAAAAATAAATAAATGGCAAAATTAGAAAGCTATCGGAACCACAAACACTCCCACTTAGAAAAAGATACAAGAGGCAAAAATCTTCACTGCAACCCCGTACGTTGGTGACCAGACCCCAGAATATACTGCATCCCACAAGACCAGGCATACAAGGTAAAGGTAAACATATTTGATGGGCATCCTTGGTGCTGGGGTGGGTTCCTTGCTTAATCAACTGCTTCGCTGTAACATCATGCAAATGGAATTCTTTCTGCCCCTGAGTGACTCAGCCAGTCAGTTCCACATTCTCTCCATAGCTCTGTTAATTGTAGCCTTCTCTATTGATACAATTTCTCTCTTAGTCAAGATTCTTTTGCAAGTAAAAACATACACAGATACAAAACCACACAGTTCAAATTAGCTTAGCGAAAACGTAAGAGTTTATCACAGGGATACAGGAATGCATCAGCTAGCTTTTGCTGAACAACAAATGACCCCAACACTTCATGCCATAAAAGAGCAGCCTTTATTTAACTCACTTTTGTAGATTGGCTGTGTACTTTTTCTGGTCTGGTCCAGCTCAGCTGGTCTCTGCTAAGATTGCTTCTGCTTCAGCACACAGCTGGCAGGTCAGCCCCAAGCCTGATCTAGTGTGTTCTCACATTTCTGGGGGTTGGCAGGCTCTCAGCTAGTGCTAACAAAGCAGGTGGGCCACATGGTTCTCAACATCCAGGATACTAGATGAGGTTTCTTCACTTGGTAGTCTCTTAGGGGCTCCTAAAAGAGCAATGGAGGAAGCTGCAAAGCTCTTTAGACTCAGACTCAAAACTCAAACAACTCCATTTCCGCCATGTTCCATTGGTCAGAGTACTTCATAAGGTCAGCTCAGATTCAAGGAATAGGGAAACAGACCCACCTCTTGATGGGAGGAACTGCAAAACATTATGGATATTTTTGCAATCTCCAGCAAGTGGTATTTTAAGGAAGTCAAGGATAGTATGTATAGCCAGACACCACAGCAGCTCAAACTTGAAACTGCAAAGCTAGCAGCGGATAGATTTCAGTTTTTATTCAGGCTATCTGTCTGCCTCTCATCATATGGTCTCTTCCTCTGCTTCTCTCAATGACAACTAACTTTATTCTGTGACTTTCTTTTCCTCTTTGGTGTGTGTATACAAGCGTAGGGAGTTTGGCCCCCAGTTCACCAGCATGCATGTCTTCAGTTCAAGTGACCTACACAGCAGCTGAATAGTGTCTTTTTACCAGTGGAAGCTGTTCGCCCAGTCCATCCACGCTGCCTGGTGGAGAGCCACAGAATAGACACACAGGTGCTGGGAGCCCACCCTGTGGAAGGGGATGTTATAGGATCCTTTTCAGAGGCTGAGAGACCCAGGAGGCACTTTCTATTACAGTGTTTTAAGACAAAGCCTGCGTGCCATGAAAAACACAACTCTCCAAATGAAATAAGTATTCAATTACCCAAATCAGTAACAGGCAAGTGCAACAAAAACTGAAAACAAGCTGTCATTTTCTTTTATTCCTTCTGAATCTGAAGCTCCTGTAAATACTCTCTATTCTTTTAGAAGGTTTGTAAACAATATTTAATACAAGTCAAATTTGGTCTTGAGCATATTTTTTTCATTTGATTTTTTCCTGTTATCTTATCCTGGGAGCATCCCCTAATGAAAAAAATATTCCAAAGCACAAGCACAGGATGCATCCGGGAAAAGAGCACAGCATAACCCAGAGCAAATAGACTATCTACTTCCTGATAGTAAGCTTGACTTCCAGGAGCTTCCCTGAGCCCTTGTTTTACGACTTCACCACACCTTCCTACACTTTCCAGAGGTCCAGCAAAGAATTAGTTTCCCTGCCAGTCTTGTTGAGGCAAACGATATCTCTTTCTGGCATCACTGCTTGGTTTGTGCAGAGCAATTGGGAGGGAACATGGACTCCATGCAGATTATCTTCCCATCTGCACTTACCAATCATGTGACCTCAATCAGAGCCTCTTCTCTGTCAACTTGTCACCTGCAAAACCTAGACTTAAAATATCTGCTCTTGCTGGTACTCCATATGTTGGTTATCAAGATCAAATGAGACGATGTCTACGTATAGCACCTTGAAATGAGTAGAATGTTCTGTACGTGAAAAGAAATGGAACTTCTTTCACAGATACTTAGCATTGAGATCAATTGTCACAGGTCATTTTATGCCTAGTGTCATAGTGCAGAAGTAAAATCCCATCTTGGAAATGCAGCTGCCCACATGTAGAATTTTTGCTCTGCCACCCCAGCCTGCTGCTGCCCCTTGCAGTGTCTCGGAGCTTTCCTCTCAGCCTTCCTCTCTAGGTAGAGACACTTGAATAAATCCATCAGAAGGAAGGTGAAGGCATGAGAACTTAGTTTGATTCTCCCAGAAAAACCCTCCAGAAAGCTTGCCGGTGGGTTCAATGATAACTTGTCACTCTGTTCTAGTTAGAAGCCCTTTGGCCAGCCCACCTTCTGATATCGCCTCACAATTTTCTCCTAAATTTGTCATTATTGTCTTCTCTGATTTCCTTTGAATTTTTCTTTAACAGATCGTGCTTTCTCACCCTTGAATTTGCCCCCATATATCAAGAGGACTCTTTTAAAATGCTAAAACAGACAATCTTCAAATTATGTTCTGAATGTATTACCTTTTCCTACTATTTTTAATTCTTACTCTTGGAATTTTTCCCTTAATTCGACATTTTATTTTCATAAATGTCAAATCTACAGAAAAATTGAAGGACTAGTACAACCAGCATGGATATATCCTTCTAGATTCTCCAATTGTTAACATTTTCCCACATTTATTTGTCTTCTGACTCTCTCTCATGTATATATATAGTGAAACATAAATACATTTTGCATATTCATATATGTCTATATGTTGAACTCTTTGAAGTCACAAGATGTTCTGGGCTCATCTTGGACTTTCTCTACACCAATTGGGAATCATCCATTTCTCCAAGTAGTACTGGTTTCTTTTAATGGAGAAGGGTACTTAGAAACCACAGCCTGGGCTCTAGGTGTGCTTGTTACTAAGGTGTCATTGCTTCTAGGCCTTTTTAGACATACTCTCACTGTCCTACTGGCCTTGAAGAAGCGAACAGCTATGTTGCCAACTAAAGAGCGGGCCACATGGCAGAGAACTGGAGGTGGCCTCTGGCCAACAGCCAACAGAAAAACAAAACAAACAAAGTGCTCTGGAGTCTCTCTCTGTCTCCATTGTGGACTTTAAGGATGCAAGTTGCCATGAGTCCTACAGCCACAATGAAATTAATTTCATCAATAACCTGAGGAAGCCTGAAAGTGGATCTTTCTGCATTTGAGTCTGTGGTGAGAGCCCAGCCCTGGCTGACACCTTGGCGGCAGCCTCGTGAGACCCTAAGCAGAAGACTCAGCTAAGTCAGGCTCAGACTCCTGATGTCTGAAACCGCAAGATAATAAACATGTATGATTTTAGACTGCTAAATTTGTGGTAGTTTATTACACAGCGTTGAACAACTAATACAGTGTTCAATATTAAATCTAAAATAACATTTTAAATAATAGAATCCTAAGTGTCTATGAGTGTGTGTAGGCTTGACATAGAGAATGTGTGTGTGTGAAAAATGAAACATTTAAAAATTAAATATTTTTAAAAACATGGTTTTTTTAGAGTCAGAAAGGGCTGAGATGCTACTTGCTTGCCCTGTGGACTTGTCTATGTTATTTACAATTTTTTCTTTTAGTTTTATTTTCTTTTTTTGTGAAAATAAGAATAACCCCACCAACCTCAGAGTTTTATGAAAATAAAATGATAAAGGAATGAATATGCCTACCTCCTTATTTGGCCACACTAGACTATGAAGTCAGGTTTTTGCTTATTTGTTTTTTTGAGTCTTTATTGGTCTCACTGGGTTCAATGGCTGAGTTCCATTACATGTCAGCCTTGTCATTCAGTATATAAAACAATGTGGAATTTGTACCATTGTTGAAACAGCCAGTCTCCAGACACCCAAGAAGCCTATGACACTGAGACAGCTTAATAAAATCTATCCAACAGAATTTAAGAAATCTTGGAAGTAGATGCTTTGGGGCATTTTTAAACAACTTTAGGCACAAACCCAGAGGGAATTTTTGCTCAAGTAGAGCTGGCATCATGAGACTTTTCAGAAACAGTAAAGCATTCAACATTCTTCAAAGCTAATTAATTCCTGCCTTCTGAAGTGACTACTTGAACAGCATATTTCCAATAATCCCAACTAAGAAGAATTTTTCACATTAACCTTTTCAAAGGGCAAGAAAAGGAAATATCAATCTTTTTCTCTTAATAGCTGTATAAAATAACCTCTATTTATTAGGGTATTTGGAAGTTTCCTTTTATGGTAGATGCTGGCCAAGACCATCCGTGTTTTTGTGAAACATCATTAGAACTAAATCCCAGAATTCAAGGTGAGCTTTCCAGACACTGTCACTCTTCCCTCACCTCTTAACTGTTAAAGGACTCTGGGTGGCTACCTCAGCCCCGACATCTCACTCATGTGGCACTGGAGGAAAAGCACAGTGGGGCCTATTTCCCAAGTCCATTGATTTGAATGTATAGTGCTTTTCACTTGCTTTACAATTTCTCACAAAATAAATTATTTTCCCAGTGGGAAAAAGAAAGATTCATATGCATTTTCCTGGAAAGATTTCAAAGATATATTGTTGAATGGAAAAAAAGCACGTGGCAGAATGAAGACTAATATGCATAGCAAGATCTCATGTGCATGGAAATGCATGGGCGAAGGTGTGCAGGGTGCGTGATGGTTAATGCTAGTCACCTGTGGGAGGGGAACAGCGTGCTAGGGGGCAGAAGACGGTAACTAATGGCCTTTAGTGATGTATACTTCTCTATTATTTAAACTTTTTTCATTTAGGCTAATTCACACATTGTTTAAAGTTTTAAGTTGGTTTTAATTGGAAACAGAACATGTAGTCCTTGATCAATAGGGACACTTGTCGTCAACAAGCCTAGACTTAAATGTCAGCTCCTCGAAATAACTTTCCTTGACCATTCTGTCTAAAGTACCCTGTCTTCCTCCAGTCTGTCTCTGCTTCCCTTTTTTCCCTCAAAACACTTGCCCCAATCCAAAATTAACCTGTAAAAATGTTTATTTGCCTCTCCCCCAACCAGAATGCAGGTTTTGTGATGGCAGAAGTCTCTGTTCAGTTTTGATTCTCCAATGTCTAGAAGAGGACCTGGCATGGAGTGGATAGTCAGTAAATATTGGAATAAATGTTTGAACAAATGAGACAGGTGTCCATTTGCGCTTGTACCATTGTTCTCAGTTGCACAACCCCAAAGGGGCAGGAGCTGCAAGGAGATGTGGCATTTTGCCCAGGTTTTGCATCTGCTTCCACAGGATCCCTGTCTTTGTTAGGGACACTTGTTTCAAGAGCCCCAGAGAAATTTTGCCCAACAGAGGATCCTAGCAGTCACAGACTCTGAAAGGATGTGTCTACTCACCACATGTGGGCCTGGCTCCCAGACAGTAGGCGGCAGTGTGTTAATCAGGTTCTCCAGAGAGAGAGATCTATTTGAAGGAATTGCCTCACGCTATCGTGGGGCTGATAAGTCCAAAATCTGCAGGGCAGGCCAGCAGGCTGGAGACCCAGGGAAGAGCGGATGTTTCAGCTCAAGCCCAAAGGCTGTCTCCTGGCAGACTTCTCTCTTCCTCAGGAGATCCAAGTCTGTTTTCTCTGAAGGCCTTCAACTGACTGAATGAGGCCCACCCTCATTCTGGAGGAGGGCAATCTGCTTTACTTAAAGTCTACTGATTTAAATACTGATCTCATCTAAAAAATTATCTTCACAGAACCATCTAGACTAGCATTTAACCAAATATTGGGCTACCATGGCCAGCCAGGTTGCCACATAAAATTAACCATCACAGGCAGGATGACAGGGCTTCAGCAGACGCAGGTGGGGTAGAGCATCCTGTGGTGGAAAGAGTAGAAACAAGGGCATGTGTGAGGAGGAAAAGGCAAGTTTTATGTAACTTCCTAACAGATTTTGAATCTCTTTTAATCCTCTTTTATGCAATGATTGGAAAGAGAATCAGAAGATAGAGGCAAGTCCAGCAATGGGAGCCCTAAATCTCCAGTGCCAGCTCAGCCAAGAGCCGAGACAGAGCTGTTGGCGGAGTCTGGGTAGCTCTGAATCCCCAGCTGTGTCTGTAGTGACATTCTTCTCTAGTGTCACTATATTCCTGAGTACTGGTAAGGAAGCCAACCAATTCCACCCCATTTACAGATGAGTAAATTGAAATGCACACTGTCTAAACAAGCAAAACTTAAGTGGCACACTGAAAAAGTTGTCCAGATAAATTAGGATAGGATTTGGCAGGCAAGTTTGAAAAGCTTATATTTTGGGTTCACATTATTCCAGCTGGTGACCTTCACCACTTAGATTCTCTTTATAACTCAGCTCAGGCAGGTGTTCTGTTAGCACAGGTGTTCTGTTAAACTCTGTTGAGATGCAGGTGGCAAGAGGAGTCGATCGGGGACAACCGCTCCAGGAAAGCGGGGGTTAATCAGGGAAAGGCTGGACAGGCTGTCTGGGGAGCAGAATTCTGATAGGTTTCAACAGCTCTCTGGGTAATTTGGGGCAAGTCACTTAATCTTCAAGCCTTAGTTTCCTCTCTGATTCTCTCCCAGCCCTACAATTTCATGGGTTTTCTAATCTCAGACACTCTGCTGGCCATAATGGCCTCAGGCCACTCTCCGGATGCTAACCCTGTGTGACTTCCAATATCCACTACTGCTGCTGTTGGTTTTATTTCTACCACTTAAGTCATGGAGAACCCATATTAAAAAACATTTATTTTCCCCACAATCGTGAGTCATAATACAGGTTCTGAATCGCTTTACACATATACTGTATGTTTATCTAATTATAAGAAGAAAATCATACTGTGCCAGTGATAAAAATGAAGCTAGGAACTACCAAGAGAGCCTTGTCGTATTTCCAAATGCCATTATATTCTTTAATATTTTGGTTTCAAATAGTTTCCAATATTTGGGGAGTCAATTTTTCTTTTTCTTGCTGCTTACTCGATTCAGAAAATCTCTTGTTGCTATGGAAGTCGAATGGGTTTTTTCATCTGTTTTAAACCTCTCTTCATGTCTTTACAATTAAAAGTCAGACCTAATTATAACGCTAACCTACTGAATGTGAGATCACATATGAAATAAAAAAGAATGCTTTCTCTCACCATGGTTATTATTTTATCAGACTTTAACTCTTTCCCATTCTTTCACATCCCAGTTGAATAAGACTAAAGTGTGACTAAATCAGTTATATGAATTTAATTTTCCCAAGCTCAGGGTAAAATTTTATTACTGTTTTCCTGAGCATCTGGCTATTCTAATTAATTTTCTCCTTCTTATCAGTGGATTTAATGATTCACTCCCATGCCCTTCTTTTGCTAAGTGCGTCTGAGCCAGAGGTGTCTCTGTGGCTGTTAAGAAGCTGACTCTGGATGAAGAAACAGGAATAGTGTGCGGAGCAGGAGGAGAGGGGTGAGGTCATAACAGTGAGCAGTGATGGTCACTTTCATTTTGCCATTGGGTTCTGTAATGTACGTGCATGCACATACAAATAGATGTGTGCACACAAATATGTGTATCGTTGTATGTATCCTCATGTCAGAAATGGGTGGCAAGTGAAGATGAGGGCATATCCCACATTGTGTAACCTAGTCCAAATCAAAGCTCCTTTGCAGAGCTTCCTCTGACCAACCCCTTTTAAATCTGAGTCCTTTAATTACTCCAGATTCCCTTAACACTTGGCTACCTATGTGCCTCTGCTGTCATAGCAAAGTCACAGGCTGACATCCACAGCAGGGAAGATAAACAGCAAACGCATGAACTTGTGGCACAAGATCAAGCTGCAGGCCGACGTGCTTATGACTGGCATTGAGGGAAATGTCAGACCTGCTAAAAAAATTAAGAATATGATCTGAGTGCCTGGAATTGAGAATGGAGACAAATTAAATCTGAAAATGTATATATGGCCCTTATCCATGGAAGGTGTGAAGATGTCCCTGGTCCACTGTAGCCCCCAGGAGGTTTATTTTCTCCTTCCCAAAGGCACATTCTGGGCACATGGCTCAGCCCATACGTTGAGTGTCTGCCAATACTGAACACTGTGTGGGAAAACAGGTGCATGAACATGAAGACATCCATGTGAAAGGGACTGTCACCGCCAAGACCTGTCCCAAGGCTAATGTCAATCATGCAGAAAGAATACATGGGCAGCCCCTGCCCTGTGCTTCTGTGTTGCCTTTCACTCCCAACGCTAATCTTCCAGCTAAGAACTGCCTTCCTGAGAGCATTTTTCCCTGCACCTTTTACTTGTTCACGGAGAATAGACAAAGAAAAGGGAAACATAAAGCACGTGAGATTCTTTTTGCACATTAAGGAGAATTTCTTGGTGATGAACAATGGAACAGTTTATTAAATGTGGTTGTGTGGCCCCAACCCTGGAGCACATCAAGAAAAAAAATCAGAAACCATTCGCCTAAAGTCGCTTGGGTCAGAAACAGAAGGTTGAATGCAAGTCTTCTTCACCAGCTGTGTGAAACCAGTCAGACACATCAGAAGAGATCAGTAGAATCGTCTGTCTTGTAAATACTTGTGAAGCACCTGCTATATGCCAAACACCGTGTCCAGCACTGGAAACACGATGAACAGACTTTCTTGTCAAGGCCCTCATAGTCTTAGGGGTAGGATAAACAGACAAGCAAAAGTTACTGTACAGTTCAGGATAAAATTCTGGAAAACCCTAAAAAAGAAGTGTGTGTGGGGTGCTATGGAGTACAGAGGAGAGGCCCCTCACCTGCGGCAATGTGTGCGAGGGAGGGCTCCCTGAAAACATCCACCCCTCGGTTCAAACACTAAATTGTCATGTGATTATGAAGAAACCTTATCTAGTTATCAGTAGGGATAAAATAATATGCACTGGAATCAGATCTGGGGGTGTGGGGTAGGTGGCACTATCAGCACACAAGACAAAAATCGAGTAGATTTGCAATTATTCATAAAATTCCCACATGTTGCCCATAAAATTCTTTGTACATGAATATACGCCTAGTTTTATGCTATAACTATATTCAGTGGTAAATATGCATAAATATGTGGGCTAAGCAATAAACACAAGAATCACATTCAGGGTGGCAAGACGCTCGCAATGTGATGGAGGGTCATACACTCACTCAGTGATATAGCAGAATCATTTGCAGTATTTCAACTATTTCTTCCTTCCTCTGCCTTTATATGTGTTTTCAAGCATGGATAGTTAGATTTGTCTAAGTTAAATGAGCAAGTGATGTGATTACACTGTATTATTTTGACTTCTCTTTACAATAGTAATAAGTTACAACTTGAACAAAAATCTTTGAAGTATCTTAACAAATTTCCTTAAAATAGTGATTCACAGTACCGAAGAACTAAATGAAACAGCATAAAATGAAGCTTTATAGATAACAAATGTTTATTAATTTTAGTATTCTTATATTTTTAATGTTCTGCAATTATTAAGAATTGTTGCATTTGTAGGAATGATAACTTTCACATAAAATTGCAACTGATAATCTAAAATTAATAAATGAAACAATAGAGTACCATTAAAAGAAATTAAAAGGAACATAATTAGAGACATATTCTCCAAATTTATGTGCTTCATCCACCCCCAGACTGTGTTGTTCAGAACCAAATCTGCTCAATCAATATCACCTTCTGCCTCATTTCTGTTGCCTCTACAGGCCAAGTTCCCCATCCCTGCCCCCACTTCACGCCCCATATTCAGCCTTCCAGACCAATCCTGACTTGAGGGACTCAGCATCGAAGGCTTCCTGCTCCTTTCAGTGGAGCTGTCTGAGGGGCTCCTCCATCAATCCTGGGGCATCCTCACTGCTGCCCTGAACCAAAGTGTGGCCAGAGCTAACCACTGACCGCAGGCGGTGCTCAGAGTCTTGTCACCCTCTACAGGAGTGCTCCCTATCTGATAATGCAGCTCCCATTCCTGGTATGGAATCTCTCCCACTCCCCACCTTCCATGAGTCCCAGTTCAGGGATTCTCAGTGATTCTCAACTGAAAGCACTAGAATTCCTTAGTGCAGTGGTTCTCAAACTTGCTTGCATATTTTATTCATCTAGGAAGTTCTTTACTTTTTTTTAATATTGGTGTCTGTTTCTCCTTCTGTAGATTCTGACTTAATGGCTCTGGGGTAGGCTACAGTCATCAGCATTTTGTAGAAGTTTCCTAGGTGGTTCTAATGTGCAGCCAGGGTTGAGGATCATTGCCCAAGTAGGCTTCACAAATAATCCCAGCCTCACTTTCCCAGGCAGTGCCAACAGCCAGGCCACTCCATCCAGGGTTGCCAGTGCACGCACACACACACACCCCCACACACTCACTAGACTTGCTATAAGTAAATGACTCAAGGAATGATAACAAATAAGCAGTCTTTCTCTAGAACTAAGTAGTTCTAACTGATACAGTCTTTCTTGGAGGGTGGTGAGGGATGAAAGTATGGGGTGCTTTCATAATTCTTCAAACTCTGGAAAAATTAATTGAATAAAGGAAATACCTTGGCCATGTAGAATTTAAGGGAGAAAAATGATATCACTAAGAAGAGAGAAGAGAAGAAACAGCTGAAAACAAAAGTCAGGTGAAGTAATTGAGTCCAAGGGGGTAAAAAGATAAAACAAGGGAAGAGAGAAAAGTAAGGAGGGAATAGTTGAGGTTTTAAAGAAGGTTAATCTTACTTAAATTAATATACTTACAAATAAAGGAAACCCCCATCCAATTATTAGCATCATCAAATGACTGAGGCCCTAAGGTGGAATGAAAAGTATAGAGGTTTTGAGCTAAAATGGATAGGTTGAATCTCATCTCTACCTCTTTCTAAAACCTTGGACAATTGTGGCAGATTTTCCAAGATGCCCACAATAAGATCTGATCACGTATGCTCTTCTTACAATGTCGCATTAAATCCCCTAATGAGAGATGGGGTCTGTGTTCCCCATCCCTGAATCTGAGTGGGCCCATGACTACAGTGGCTGTGACACTACCTGACTTCTACAACTACACCATGAGAAGCAATACAGCTTTTCCTAATCTCCTTGGGATGCTACTGATTCCAGTCACCAAGACGTGAGGAAGTGAGAGACCACATGGAGAGGCCACATGTAGGTATTCTGATCCACAGCTCCACCTCAGGTGCCGACTGACCACCAGCATCAACCTCCAAAGAAAATCTTTGACTGATTCTAGCCCCCAGCCTTCCAGGCATTCCCAACTTCAAGTCTTCCCAGCTGAGGCCGTGGACACAGAGGAACAGAGACAAAGTACACCCATCATATTGTTTCTGAATTCCTGATCCACAGAATGCTGGAGAATAAAAAGACAGTTGTTGTTTTCTACTATTATGTTTGGAGGGTTTTGTTACATAGCAATGGATTATTGGAACAGAAGTTACATAACTTCTCTAAGGTTTGGTTCAATGGTTTTCTAAGGTTTTGGTTCAATACAACCTAACCTTGTGAATAATTTGTCTGGCACAAAATAAGTGCTCAATAAATGATATCAATTCATGATAACAATTATCATTCGTTTCCATTAAGCACCACCTCTTTGAGACCTGGCCTCTGCCGCACTCTACAGTTGCGCTTCAGACTTGAAGATGCGTAAGAATGTGGACACGACGCTCTGCATGGTGACGGCCTTTCAAAGCTGACTGCCCAGAAGGACCAGCTCTGTAGTTTGAGGTGACACCAATCATGTGCCTAACAACTCAATTAGAGGTTGTTTTCTCAGATTTATGTTTTTCTAAGAAATTTAATAAGTATTTATTAAACCGTGTGCTACGCACAAAATGATACAGAAGATGGAATCCCTACCAATAAGAATTGACATTCTAGTTAAGAAAACAAAATCATCAGATAGACCTAAGGGAGCTTCTAACATATCCTCTCATTTTATACCTGAAGAAACTGAAATCTAAAAAAGTTCATCAAGTCACTCAGAACCACACATTATTAGCAGTAGAGCTGGGACTAGAACCCAGGGCTCCTTACTTGGAATAATTCATTCATTCATTCATTCTTCAGGAACCGTTCATTGAGCACTCCCTACGTTCCAGCCACTGGGCCTTCAGAGGTGATAGGAGACACTCTTGCTGGTAAGGAGCTCCCCGTCTGTGAGAGGTCCAGTCACAAAGGCAGACAAGGACAGAGCCGGAGAGAAGAGCCGCAGCACCGGGAGATGGTTTGGGCGGCATGCAAGCAGAGAGGGGAGCTGCCGGCTCGTCTCTGTCAGGGGAAGATTCAGAAAGGAGATGACGTTCGGGCTGAGTTTTGAATGCTGAGTAGGAGTTTGCCAGGCAGACAAAGGGCATTCTAGGTAAGAATAACCAATTTTTGTGAAGCCTTGGAGATATGAATATGCATTTTTATTACACCGGGTTTTCTGCAACTCAGCTCCATAGGCATATTCTTAAAGGACTTAGAGAATCTTGGTTCCTTTTAAAGGGTTAATATTTTATTCAAGTTTATTAAACAGACCTAATTCTTTATAACCAAAATAATACACGACACCTAAAATATGCATCTTTTCTAAAGAAACATGGCATCTGAATTGGAGGGGCCCTTAGCCATCATTTACCTTGTCCCCATGTACACGTGTGCATAGCTGAGGAGTGGTAGAGCGTAATGAGCAGGAAGATTGTGAAACCAGAGACAGCGTTAAAGAGCAAGAACAATTAAAGGTTAAAATTAGATTATTATTCCCTTTGATGCCCTTACCCCATGGCACATCACAAAACATAAAAGCAAAGAAAAGGAAAAAACAGCAAATGGGAAGACTATATCCTCTAGCCAGCCTATCACAATTATAATACGGTATTTGAAAGAAGAAAAGATATTTCAAAAGGGCACCATTATTAATGCCACTGGGAAGGAATTGCAAAGGTGCAGTTTAAATCATTGGTTTTGTGCCAGTTCTCTTTTTTATATAAATATCAATTCTCTCTGTGAGTTATTGCACCTTAATTTAGTTAGGAATACATTTTAAAAATGGCTTGCTAAGAGGTATGATTCAATGGAGCGAAAGTATTATCAAGGGGTGCAATGATCCATAAATAGCTATTATTATTATTTAACATTCATTGAACATCCACAGTGAGCTAAGCACCGTACTAAACTTTGGGAAGATGTGGTTCTTTGTCTGACAAGGAAAGGTTAAATACACAGAAGAGGGGAAAGCTTAAATACTTAGGATCGGGGAAAGTTATTTCTCTACTCCAACTTTTCTTTGCTTCACTTGTCAAATTATCACAATTCAAGATATTAGACTAGTACTAATAATAGTTATTCCTTACCTGTGTTCAGTGTTCTATCCTTCACAAAGGGTTTTACATACATATCTCATTAGGTACCTTGGCAGATAGTCTCTGGAAGATGTGAGCGTTAGAGACAGTTTTATTTCAAGAGAAGACCAAAAAAGTTAGAGGGGCCTCCTGGTCCGGCCAACAGAGTGTCAAAGGGCAGCTGTACTTTCGGGGAGGACGGAGGTTTTTGGGACGGTCCCTCCCACTCTGTCTCTCAGCCACCAGTTTCCCTCCCTGGAGTTAATCAACGAAACCAATATCTTGTATATCCTTCCAGACATATCAAATATGCCTACTAGCATACAATTTACACGTGCAGCATCATACTATGTGCATTTTTCTGCACCTCACTTCTTCCTCTTATGATATATTTTGGAGATTATTTCAGGCTGCATTATCATTTTTAATGAGTGCATCATATTTCAGGTATAAATGGGCCATATTTTTTTAACTAGCCTACAATTAAAGGATATTTAGGGATTTTTTTTGTTTATTTCTACAAAATTCTGCTATTACAGTGATTCATAAACATCCTTGTAGAAACAATTCTACAAGTATACATATATACACGATTTCCTATAAATAGATTTGCTGGGCCAACATGTACATGAATTGGTTATTTATTTATTTATTTATTTATTTATTTATTTATTTATTTATTTTGCTTGATGGAGATTGTCCCTGAGCTCACATCTGTGCCAACCTTCCTCTATTTCGTATGTGGATCACTGCCACAGTATGGTTGACGAGGGGTGTAGCTCTACGCCCGGGACCTGAACCTGTGAACTCAGGCCACCAAAGTGGAGCATGACAAAATTAACCACTATGCCACGGGGCTGGCCCCGTGAATTGGTAATTTTGATAGTTGTTGCCAAACTCCCCTCTGGAAAATCTATACTGATTGAAATTCCCAGCAGCAATGTATAGGAATTCCTATTTCCCCACTGTCACTGACACAGGGTGTTATCAAAATGTGTGATCTTTGATAATCTAAGTGAAAAATAGAATCTCGTGGTAGTTTCATTTGCCTTCCTTCTAATTATGAGACTTCTTTTTCTCAAAGCTTAAAAAGCATTAGTATTTCCTTTCTGTGAACTCTGCTTATATCCTCTATCAGTTTTTCTTTTTGGGTGGTGGTTTTTTTTCGGATTGATTTTGAAGAACTCTTCTAATATTAATGAAATTGATCCTTCATACATAATCTGAATTGCATATATTTTTCCTAGTCATTTGTCTTTTGACTTTAATGATATTTTTGCCTCAAAGAATTGTCTAGTTTTAATAAATTGGTTTTGTTTTGTATTTATAAAAGTCTTCATTAATACAATATTATTTTTAAGAGAAACTCCCTAATTTTCATCTAGTACTGTGATTTTTGTGTGTAAATTATTAATCTATTTGGTATTTATTTGGTGTGAGGTAGGGATCTTTGGTTTTTTTCTTGATGGCTACTAAGTGTTCCCAACTCCATTCAGGAATAGTTCATGTTTCCCGCACAATCTGAAACGCCACCTCTGCCATATGTTAAATTTCCCTATAGAGAGTAGTGCTTTGTTCAGGCCATTATTCAGTTTAGGGATCTGGAAATTCTTCTGGGTCAATTCACCAGAGTTGCTGCTAGATGTGACCTACTGAACCCAAGTAGATGTGTGTGGCAAGGAACACAGAGAAAGTAATATGCAGGAAACAGGCAGAGTGCCTAGCTGGAATTAAGACAGCAGACTGGAACAGAGAAAAGTTAAGATTAAAAATATGAGGGAAAAATTAAGGAAGATTCCAAAACAAATGCTTTAAAGATACAGAAGGTGATGGGAAGAAACCTATTCCAAGAACCCTCGTGATAAAGTTCAAACTCCATCACATGAGCTCCAGCACCTGTCTGATCTGGCCTCTGCCTGCCTTTCTAGCCCAGTGTAGCTTACCTCCTACTCTTCTTTCAGGTTTCAGTGGGAGCATTATTTCCCCAGGTCTACTGCCCTGACCTGGCCAAGACTGGATTGGGTACTCTCCTATGCGTCTCTAGAGGATTCTGTACTTTATAGAGTTTAATAATCTAGTCTCTTAATGTTTTCACCTCTTTTGTGGACATTTTCCTTCACTCCTCAGCTTCTATTTCTCTTTCTCCTGGTAACTAAGTTTCTCTGAGGGACTGCCCCTTCTCTTACCATAAGCTTCCGTGGTTCTGGCGGCATAGACTCCACCCAGCATAGACGTCCAAGACGAGACCTAGAGCAAAGCTGCTTAGCACCAATCATTCTCCAAGCCCCAGTGACCAGTCCAGGGATGGGAGTGTGCCCAAGGAGGGCTAATAGGGTACAGTGAAACTTAGTTTGGGGAACCTGAACAAAGACTCAACTAGAAGTCATCTTACAACAGGAGGCTGCAGAATGGACCGAAACGAAGTGGGACCAAGAAATGGAAAGGCAGAGAACATCACTTGAAGCCGTGGGTCAAATCTGAAGGCTATCTTGTCTCTGGACTGTGTAATATTATGTGAACTAATAAATAACCCATTTTTCTTCAAATCATTTTAAGTTGGGTTTTCTATCACTCCCAAGACAACTTCTTAACAGCCTCTAAAGGTTAAGCTTCTTAAGGAAAGAAACTGCCTTTTACTGTTATTATATTCCTAGCACCATGCCTGAAGGATAACAGCATTTGATAAATATACAAGGAAAAAAGGAATAACTAATCCGACAAAGTTCTTTTAAATCCTACAGTAACAACTGCTTCCACGTATTAATATTCTGCTTGCAAAAGATCACTGAGCTAACGGATGGTGGAGGCTGGATTTCAAATCCAGGGCTCCCCGGGTCAGAATCCTTGGTTTTCTTATCTATAAAATGGCGACTGTAATACCTACTTTGAGAGATGACATAAAAACGATGATACTATAGGACGAGGGCGCGTGGCCCCCTGTGCAGGCCCCCTGTGCAGGCCCCCAGGCCCCGCCGCTGCTCCCCGCCCCGCCGGCTGGATCGTGCGGCGTTCCCGCTGGCACCGCGGACCGTGCGCGCCCCCGGCCGCAGTTCGCGCTCCGCTGCGGCAGGAGGTGCGCGAGGCCTGGGCGCGGCCGGCAGAGCGCAGGCCCCGGGGACGCCGGGGGCGCCGGCCGAGCGCCAGCAGGAGCGGCTGTCTCAGGGCAGCGGGCCCGGCCAGGGAGGCGGGCAGGGCGCCGCCGCTCCCAGCGCAAAGTGCTGCGCTGCGGGGGGACGGAAAACTGTTTCGCACGAATTGGAGTTCTCTTGTCTGATGCGCATAAAAAAACCAATTAATTACAGCATCAGCTTTTGGGGGAGAAATCAGCCTTATTCTGCGAGACTGATCTGCAGGGAGACAGGGGACCCGTGCCCTCAGCTGTGTCTCCCTGATGCAGGATTTAGGGTGAAATTTAAGAGGTTGGGGAGAACAGGCTGCCAGCGGAAACACTGGCGGGACAGGCTTTGATTGGTGGGCTTCAAGAATTTGTGGTAGGATTCTAAACATTTATCATGAGGTTCTAAACATTTATCATGAGGTTCCAAACTTTTATGATAGGGTTCTAAACGGTTGTGATGAGGTGGGGAACACGGGGTCTTCCTGAATGAGGAACCCCTTGCTTCTGATGAGAGGCCCACTTTCAAGTTCGGGTGATGCCACGGTCATTTGGCTCCGTGGGAAGGAGGATCTTGGGGGGGGGAGGGGCTGTTTGTGTGTGTGTCCCCGTGATTTCAGGTCAAGATTTCTTCAGCCCGTGCTCTGGCTGTGTGACTTTGCAGACTTTCTGAAAGTCAATCCTTAATCACTTTGTTGATCGGGTCTGTTGGAACCAGCTCTCAATAGGCCCATGGTTACAAAACTTCCTCACCTGAGAGAACCTGGAAGAAGCATTGGACTCCCCAAAGAGCTACAACTAGGCCGTCACCAAAGAGGGGCTGCACTGGTTCTCCTGGGGGCCCAGCAAGGACCGTGTGGACCCAGGCCCCAGGGACCATGTGTGTGTGGTTAGGAGTGTTGGGCCCAATCTAGAGTAGATGCCTCTTATGAGGAAGATTCAGCCTCTCCATCTTGGCCCTCTCATTCTGGCCCCTGTACCCACGGTTTGGTCAGAAACTCCAAAACACAGTGCCCTGTTCCGCCCCAGCCTGCATGTTGCGACATGGACAACTCAGCACAGCCCCAGACCCTGGAGCGATTTCCATGTCACAGGAGCAGACTGGGTCACAGCATGGTTCCCTCCAGCAGCCCGGTCATCGGGGTATCATCGAGAACAGTGGTTGGCAAATTACAGTCCATGAGCCAAATCTGGCCAGCTACCTGTTTCTGTAAGTAAAGGTTTATTGGAACACATGCACATACACAATGATAATAATAAGTACCCATATCAAATACTTATTCTTAAAACTGATTATTTCACCCTTTTTGTCCTGTAGGCTCATTGCTCTTCAGAATCTTAAGGATTATAAAAACCACATGGACCTCTAAACTCTAACAGGAAGGCATCATGGCTGTGAGAGATTACTCTGATGCCTGCAAATCAATTCTGTTTTTATTCAGCTTCCAATTGTCTCTGCTAATAAGAGAATGCAAAGTAGTGGATAATCAAAAGTCATTTATATGTATTTGGGGACCTTGCTCCATGATGGGTTCAGCAATAAATTTTCCTTCCTAATTGCATTTTGCCTACAGTGGCACCAAAATGAGTTTGGACTGTCTGAGCCATGTGTTGACTGGAGGATAAAGAAGATAATCATTGTGCTGGATGGGAACAGAAACCATTTTAAAATGTTTTAAAATGTTACTTTATGTCATCATCAAAGCAGATTATCCACAAAGTAGAGTGGTGAATGTCAACTGACTATAGGGAATTTTTTTGTTCTACTGTAGTATTATGATTTTTAACATCATATTATAATTTTTTATTTTACAATAATTAAAAACAATCTTACCTATTTTAGTTAGTGGAACTTTCATTAACTGTAAAATTTTATGCCACTTGAATAATCTTGTGTTTCAATTACCATCTTCTTAAAATAGAGCAAGTGATGGCTGGAGCGTTATTTATTCTATTCATAAGTTGATGCCATTTAAATTCTGTTAGTGAAATATATGACACATTCTTTATGCATTTTACCACCCTTCATATTCTTAGCTATGAAGGGTTTAATTAAAGGCCAAGCAGAATATTTGAAGATATACTTTGGGCACTCAGCAAAAAAAGGTTACCTAAGCTGGGTGAAGTGACCAACTTTTACAAGGATCTGGTTGTCTACATTGATATATTATTTCTGGAAGGCAGTTTTCCAATTTGTATAAAAATACCTGAAATATTTAGCGTTTGACTCAATTACACTTTGAGGAGTTATCTTAAGAAAATAATTAAAGACTCAGAAAAGATATGTCATGGGGCCAGCCCATTGGCCCAGTGGTTAGGTTCACACGTTCCGCTTCTGTGGCCTGGGGTTCGCTGGTTCAGATCCCAGGTGCAGACATGGCACCACTTGGCAAGCCATGCTCTGGCAGGCATCCCACATATAAAGTAGAGGAAGATGGGCACAGATGTTAGCTCAGGGCCAGTCTTCCTCAGCAAAAAGAGGAGGATTGGCAGCAGATGTTAGCTCAGGGCTAATCTTCCTCAAAAAAAAAAGATATGTTATTGCAGCATTATCTGTTATAGGGGAGAAAATCTAAACTTCTAACAATAATGGCATACCTGTAACTTTAAAAATCATGTTTTCAAAGATTATTGTATAGCCAGACAGAGTGCTTACAATGTAATTATTAAGTAAAAAAAGAAAAAACCACAAACATGCACACACACACACACACACACACAGAGGCAGAGAACTGTCACAGACATCTATGAGTATAGAGTGGGGTGGAGTACAGAAGAAAATTTGCCAGTGATTATATTAGGGTTGTGGGATGATGGATAATTTTTATTTCATCACAAATTTCTGTAATAAACATGTATAGCTTTTATAGGAATGAGTTTTATTTCAATAATTAGATCCTGGTTCCCAGAGCAGGTAGATCAAGTAAACAGCTCTCTTCAGAGGATGTTTTCTGAAAAGAGCCTTCAGGACTGGAGCTTGTTTGGCAGCTGCAGTTTCTAATTAGCCAGTTCCTTTTGCGGCTGTACTTCGTAGCTTGGTCTGTGATACAGAAATTTTCTAGCGAAGCCAGATACCCCTTTGCTGTTCAATAGGAGGATTTACTTTCCTAGAGAAAAATACTATCTTCCTCTCTCAAGTCTCTTCCACTCTGCCATCCACTTTCTCATCTTAAATCCTTGGCTTAAAAGTCACAGTAGGTTCTATGCTCCTTGTCTGGAGGCAGGAAGACCTGCTGGGAGCCTGTTACAATAGTCTGGGCAAGAAATGATAAGCCTGAACCAAAGCAGTGGCCGTGTGTGTGTGTGTGTGTGTGTGAAATTCAATTAGTCCACAAAGCTCACAGGTATCCTCTGCCTAGAATAATCCCTTCATCTTTTCTGGACCACATCCTCCCATCCTTCAATCTTCCACTCAAATATCTCCTTCTCCATAAAATCCTCCTTGTACCCACAACAGGAAATAGTTTCCCTTCCTTTGATTTTCATTTTTTTGCCCTTTTTGTATATGTATACTTTTTATTTTAAAACAATCAAACTTACAGAAAAGTTGTAAGCACAGTACCAAGAACTTTTTTCGTAAACCATTTGAGAGTGTATTGCAAGCTAATGCCCCATCACCACTGAATACTTTAGTGTGCATTTCCTACAAAAAAAAAGACATTCTCTACATAAGTGCAATACAACCATCAAAATCAGAAAATTAGTATTGAAACATTAATGCCATTTATTCCTCACTCTACTAATGTTCTTTACAGCAAAAAGGTCCTCTTCAGAATCAAGTGTTGCACTTAATTATCATGTCTCTTTAATCTCATTCAGTTTGGAACAGTGTTTCAATCTTCATGTTCGTGACCTCAACAGTTTAGAAAAGTACAGGCCAGTAGAATATCCATCAATGTGGGTTTGTCTGATGTATCCTCATGACTAGATCCAGGTTATACATCTTTAGTAAAAATATCACAGAACCTATGCTATGTTCCTATTAAATGGTGCGTGCTTGCAATTTGTTCTATTATTGCTTATGTTCACTTCAATCACTTGATTACAATGATTTCTGCCAGTCTTCTCAACTCTGCAGTTACTCTTTTCCCCATGTTATTAATAATATTTTGTGGGGATATAATCTGAAACTTTTATTCATGCATGTATTTTTTATCAGTATGGACTCACTGTTCATTTTATTCTATAAGCCATAGTCCATTACTATCATTTATTTATTTTGAAGCTCAAATGGACACAGATTTGGCCAGTCTGAGGCCCTTCAAAGTGGCTCCTGTGTCCTTTGATATGTCCTCATAATTCTTTGAGCATTTCCTTGTTTTGTGGTATAAGATGTTCCAAGCTCATTGCCCTAGACCTGGAATCATCCATTTCTACAAGGACTCCTGGTTCCCTTGAGAATGGTATTTAGAAGCCAAGCTCTGAGCCCTAGGACTTCCAATTGCTTTTGGAGTGTCACTGCTCCCAGGACCACCCAGTGGACAGAGATCAGGAAGCTTGGGAATACAGGTGTACACACGTACATATAAATCCACACATATTTACACCTATAGTTATTGAAACATCTGTCTGTACATACTGAAAACCATGAGTTTTCACATTTAAATCTTCCAACTCTGCTGAGTTTATTCCAGCTTTCCATATTTGCAATTCCTTTTTCCAACAGTGATAAACCTGACTCCGGTTGTCCTTAATATAGTTACTTATTTAAACACTTTCCCTGTATGTAACCAGTCTCTCATCTTTGAAACTACTGCCTCCCCTCGAGAGATGTCCTCCTTTCTGCTCTCAGGGCATGACCACACTTGGATGCCCTTCTTGCCCTGCTCAGTCACTGAAACCCCATGCCATGTCACCCTCCTTACCCGCCGCCCTGTAGATATACCCTCCCCAACCTATTCATTCTCTGACACCCGCATGCCAGGCCATTGGCCCCCACGTGGATGCCCTCTTCCCTCTGCTTAGACTCTGATAACTAACTCCAGGCCATCCTACATGAGTGCCCTCTCCACTAGACTGTCCCATACATGGATATCCCCTTTACCCTGCTTGCAAATAAGAAAATTTTTAAGTTAAAGGAAAAGAGATACTGGTGGAATTTTTGGTCTAGGGACATTTTAATACCTTAAAGTCCTTGGCCAAACCCTGACTTTATTTGAATATGTGAAACACACTCAAGGAAGAGGGATTCCTTTTTTTCTACCCACCAGACCAGTCCTCAACACAATCATCATTTAAAAGAGAAAATGTATCCGTTTTTCATTACGCATCACACACATGCACACACACACACACACACTCCTTCACCATGAGAGTTTCCTTCACTGTCACTCATCCCTCTGTGGATGAAACATTGGCAAAAGAGAATCAAATTATTTTTTTTTTAATGAAAATCACTGCCTATTACATTCTGTTGCTGGAAAGATTCTTCTGATGCAACAAGAATGATGGCAGAAACAAAGGGAACACAAGGAAGGAGTTATGGAAGACAGAAGGAGGGAGAGAGATGAGAAAATAAGGGAAATGGCGAGAATGAGGAAGGCAGCAAAGAGGGGCATGGGAAGAAGAGACCTAGGGGAGAAAAGGCAGAAGAGGGAAGCTAACCAACAGCAATGCTAACGGAAGCGGTGGAATGGCATTGAGGAGAGTCTGGCTTGGCCACCAAACCCCATGGCAAAGGGCTCCAGCACTATAATCAGCCCCAAAAAAGTGCTACTGTCAAAATGACAAAAATCATCAACTCCAGGATCACTGACATGTCTAAGTAAATAATGGAGAAACTGTTAGTTCACACACTTCCTTTACACACAACCGAATGAAACTGACATCCGGAAGCTTGGTACAGCCAACTTCTGGATTCTGTCTACATGTATGCTTACTGACACCTTTAAATAATTCTTATTGTGAGAGTCACTTTTGGAAACTACACAGGCATCAACATCTGCAAAATGGTGAGAAGATTCTTGATTGAGCAAAACTTTACTGATAAAAATATGGATATTATACGTACAGATGGAGCCCCTGCACCTGTTAGCATCACATCTGACTTTGCTGATAAAGAAAGGAATGACACATCCTGCGACTCATGATGTCAATGCGTCAGACTCCATCCCCCACCAACCATCCAGAAAGATGTCTTGTCTAGTGCTGTGGCCTTCTCAAAGCCAGGGTATTAAACCATTGCTTTTTTATCAGTTTTGCTTCAAAAAAGTATAATAAATATGAAGTTCTTCTCTACTACATGTATGATTGATGGATTTCCAAAAGTATAATAGAATTTAAGGGAAAAGTTTCAGAGAAAAGGAGTACCCGTTCTCAGAATAACTCTATAAAGAGTTAATTCATAGTTTGGTTTCATTAGCAGATATTTTTACTAAGATAAATCTTTCTATATGCTTCCTACTGGTGCTTTTATAGATACTATTGAAAACATCATAGAGAACATTAGTTACTTTCCCAACATCTATTTCTCTTTTGTCCTTCCTCCTAGAATCCTGATTTTGTTTGGATATCCCCCCACCCCCCGAAATGACTGAGGGAACACAGACTTCATTGTCCCATTGTTCCTGCAGTGAGCACAAGGTGTTGTCCTGGCTCCTGCTGTAGATAGAGAAGTCGCGTGCCAAGCGTTGGTCAATTCATAGTTGGAGGAAAACGTTCTCTCTCTTTCAGGATGGCGACAAGAATATATGTTGGATCAGATAGTGCTGGGAAGTATCTTGAAACCATAAGAGAAGCCAGTTTGAATTCAATGCTGTCACAGTCAGGATATCAGAGCAAAATAAGGGGAGAATTTGGATCCTTGATGACATCATTGAATTACCGAGTCACCAACCTGATCAAAACTTCACGTCTGGACTCTCTGTTATGTGAGATAATAAACTTTTTTACTGTACAATTCTTCCTTGAATCAGGTGTTTGTATTTACAGCCAGAATCATCCTACCTAATCAAACCATGTCCCAGGTCCAGTCTGAAAGCTGACCTTGCAGGCAGACATCCATGCCAGCCTGCAGTGCTGGGGAAAGCGCTGTTACCAGTTGGAGTCAAGAGTTACAAGGCCTTCTCAGTTTCACTGCAGAAAGAAATCTGAAAACACCTGGAAACACTGGAGAATTTGCTTGCAGATTCCTTCTGTCCAGACAACTTTAAAATGTAAATATGGACTCATAATCCATTCTTTTCTGGCATAGAGACAATCAAAAATACCAGCTTGCAAAGGTGAACTCACTGATTTGAAGACAAAGGGAAGGATGCTACATAAATTCAACCCAAAAGAGTCTTGGAGAATTCTGACGTTCTCTGACAGCAGCCTAGCTTTGAGTCACAATTTTTTAGCACTGGCTGCCATCAAAATAAAAATGTCAAAATCAGTTGGTGCCCAAGATAACTTTCATGTCGCTGTGTCAACCTCTTCTTAAGTTTAACATCAGAAGCCTTAATTTGGGCAGAGTTAATGTTTACTTTTAGGGAGTGTTTTTGCACAAATTAGATTCATTTTAATTATTTCCAGAAAGTCACCATTAGATTTTACATGATTTTTTTCCATGAATAAATCATTCTGTGGTCAAAATCACTTTCCAATTCAGTAAAATAAATCATCTGCAAATTTGTTCTGTGTATGTCTTAGATACTGTTCTGGGGAGAAAAACTGTATTTTCACCTCATTCACAAAGGAGTCATGACTCAAAAAAAGTTAAAACTATTTCTGGAGACTGAAGGACAAGTGTAGGTGGTCAGAGAAATTACCATGAAAGGGGAAAGGAGATAGAAGGAATAAAATGAGATATGTTTAGAGTTTTCACATGGACGCATATAAGGGAGGACCAACATAAGGAAACCGCCTCTTGGATACGGCAAAGTGGTTGTATATGTATTTGAATCTGTTACAGTATAGTTGGGAAATACAACAAGCGCATAAGAAGCCACTAGAGGCTTTAAGATATTTAATGACAATACGTTGCAGTGCATGTACAAATTAGGGGCATGCTGTGTCAATCAAAATCCTGGCAGGAAACTTATGGCCCATGAAAAAGGGTAATTTAAGAGATTTTAATGAAAGGCATATTTACAAAAGAGTGGACAGGATTAAAGGAAGCCACGGCGATGGTGAAACCGTAAGACAAGCCAGTCCGAATTCAATGCTGTCACACTGAGGATGGCAGAGCAAAGTATGAGAATTTGGATCCTCGATGGCATCATTGAATTACTGAGTCACCAACCTGACCAAAACTTCACTTCCAGACTCTCTGTTATGCGAGATAATAAACTTGTTTACTGTACAATTCTTCCTTGAATTGGGCTTTTGTATTTACAGTCAGAATCCTCCTACCTAATCAAATTAGGTTTGCCAACAGTAAAAGCCACTAGCACTCCTAAGCCTGCAGAGCAAGAAGAGGGAGTTTTCTCAGAAGCTAGCCCAGTGAGGGTGGGAGCTAGAGGACAAGAGCTCCTGAGAAGAGCTATGACCTTAGGTAGAGGGATGCAGGAACTGCCAAATGACAGCCCAAGAGGAAAGGAGCCAGGAACATAAATGCCTCAGCCTCACTCTCTCCCCATCCTCTGACCTCCTGCCAGAACCTCTCATGGACCAAATTCACCCAAAAGCTGAGGGAAGGGGAGCTGGATTATCCTGTCTGAAGAGGTCAGTCCCCGGGGCCTGAATAGGGTCAACGATGGAGAAGGACCTGACAGGGAAGCAGACGCTGCCCTGATAACAGCGCAGGAGGGACTCTCATTAAGAAACAGAGATGTTTGGTTCCACAACAGCTGTGGTACACATTCTGGGCAAAGATGTGTATTTTAGAATCTTTTCCATTTTGTTAATGTTTTTAGTCATCATACTTCATGTTGACAACTTTTTGAATATAAACAAATACATGTTTCATAATCATTAATTTTCTGACAGTAAATCCAATCCTTTTTCCCTCAGGCAAAAATAACCTTCTAGTTCTATAATCCTGGCAGTACTTTATTACTGTCGGAGACCGAAGTGTTTGTATAAGCTTGAGACAATCTGCTTTCATTCCATCTCCAAACTATACTAATTCACATTGAATTCGCGTTTCTCTTTTTAGTTGTCATGAATATAAATGGTGCCAGGGAGCGTGGGTTGGTGTGTGTGTAATTTGAACTGATCTGTGGAGAGTCCTTGTGTACAGGCTGTCTGAAAGGCCACTAGCTCATCGCGTCTGTGTCTTTTCGGGAATTGATGGTTTAGATTGTGTGGTGCAATGGAGAAAGTTCTGGACTTCTGGTCTGGAGGCGCTGGTTCTGATCTGTCTTTTGACTAACAAGCTGTAGGACTCTGGCAAGTCCCTTCACGCCTCCAGCCTCTTTTATTTTCATAAAAGGGGTTGAAGCAACAGAGGCTCTGATGTCACTTCCGCCTTTAAAATTCTGTACTTCTCATGCATGTCCCTAATTATCATGCCTAATAGGAACCATCAGTTTTGCTGCTTATTGGTTGTTTTAATTTAAAAAGGGCTTTTTTTTAACGGATATAGAGAATGCCAAATATTCTATTTTAAATTAAATTTTAGAGAAAGAGACCAGCAGATGACACTAAAATACAGCAAGTCTTCAGTAACTTTTTGAGAGAATAACAGTTACAGCCTCCCATGAACCTTGGCATTTCCCCGAATTGCATAAATTATGTTTACCATTCACAGGTAAATATTTACATACCTAAATAACGACTCCACAAAGCTATAAGGAATAAAGAGGATAATTTATGCCCTAGAGTAGAGCTTTACTTTGTAATTCAGCTCCATTGAAGAAACTCTCCTTAATATCTTCTTCAACATCCTAGAACAGAGGGAAGAGCTGTTCGACCACTGCTGAGGCTGAAGTATTCTGTGTAAGCTGTCACATGGTATTTGAACAACGTTCCTACATGATATAAATCAATAACTATTTATGTACTCGATACTTACTACACACTGTATTAAGTGTATTACATATATTATTTAATTCTCACAACTGTCTTTTGATATTATCTCTAATTCATTGGTCTCAGAGAAGTCAAGTAACTTAACCAGACAATAGTTAGTGAGGGACAGAGCCAGGATTTGGACCTAACATTCTAAAGCCAGTGCCTTCATTCTTGTCACCCACTGTCTCCAGCAACACTAGCCAGGCAAGACCACTACATCTCAAATACTTCATTTGTTTTTCGTAGAAAATTAAGCATTTCACTTGACTTTGATTTCTGCCTTGAGTGATGCCTCTGCACCCTGAGCCCCTCCACATGTCCCTTTAGCAATATCCACCACTCCCTCAGGAATGAGAACCAGGTGGGCTTGGCCTCAAAAGTCAGTGTTCTCAAGCTCTATAACAGGGCAATTCACTCATGAAGGTGGGGTGTCTTTAGGCATTAAAAGCCCTATCTCATTTCTCTCTTCTTAATTATAGACCACATTTTCCCCATAAGTATCTATCTCCTCTCTCCTTCCACCATAATCACCCAATTGTCCAAAAACCTACTCCCTACTTCAATTCTCTTTAGAAAACATCTACCTTCTAAATATGCTTTAGAAGGTTTTACACTTTTTTTTTTTTAAAGATTGGCACCTGGGCTAACAACTGTTGCCAATCTTTTTTTTTTTTCCCCTGCTTTATCTCCCCAAAGCCCCACTGTACACAGTTGTATATCTTAGTTGCAGGTCCTTCTAGTTGTGGGATGTGGGACGCCGCCTCAACGTGGCCTGACGAGCAGTGCCATGTCCGCGCCCAGGATCCGAACCCTGGGCCACTGCAGCAGAGCGCGTGAACTTAACCACTCAGCCACGGAGAGGGCCCCGAAAATTTTACGCTTTTACTGGTCTTTGGGAAACAAAGAAAGATTGGAGACAATGCCCTAGACCACTCCCCTTCTGTCTTAGATTGTCTTTCCTGGAAACACACTGAGAGGGAGAATTGTGTGCAGAAGGTTGGTTGGGTTGTCCTCTTAGGGGATACACCTGTAAAGAAGGACTGAGGGAGGGAGGGCCCTGGGATGGGTCAGCCTGGAGAGGAGAGTGGGATGAGCATCACAGTGTGCACTACATCCTGTCCAACTGGTCGACCTACTTTGTGTCTTCAGTTTAATTACCTGTTTTTCTCCCAGACAAAGGGAGAAAGGTTCTAAGGTTCTAAAGACTAGTCTGGAATCTGACTATGCAGAAGTTAAAAGATCTTGAGCTCACTGTCCTGGGAAACCAAATGGAACAAAGAAAGATTATAAAATATGAAAGTTCTAAAACTAATAGAATGAAACTGGGTAATTTGAATGAAAGCCAATCAAATCTATGTGGAATATAGCATATTACTGATTCATTATCAAGCCACATGATTTAATTATATTCTACTTACCTTGCAATTTTCACACCCTAAACCTTCCAGCATAAGTCTGTGTTACCTGATTAGAGAATGCAGACAGAAAGAGAGACACAGAGACAGAGACAGAGAGGCCATGCAAAAGAGAAGCTTAGTTAAGGATGGCAGAATGCATTGCAAATTCAGAAACATCTTTAATAAGTAAAAGAAATTATGCAAATCTATCTTTTGTTTTCTATAAATAAGCAGAGTTTGATTATTTCAAACTGTTAGTAAGAATACCTTCCGTTTCATCTTTCCTGAACTTGAGCCATTCACAATTTCTAAAACACAGGGCCATTTTTCAGATCTAACTTAACATGTAGCTCTATTGTTTCAATTGAATTTAGCAAAACCCAGAAAGAAAGTCCTTTCCTAAGACATAATTAATTTCCACAAAATATTGATTTAAGAACTGCTAAATTAGGAACATACATGTCACTATTGCTAGATTCTTCTAGTCAAACTTTAAAGATATTCTTTCAAAGAAAATATATACCTCAAGTTCTAGGATAAGGAGGTATTAGTGACTGAAAGACGTTGAGGAAAATGTAACTTAAAAATATCAACTTAGGCCTGGCCCGGTGGCACAGCGGTTAGGTCCACACATTCCCCTTCTCGGTGGCCCGGGGTTCGCCGGTTCGGATCCTGGCTGCGGACATGGCACCGCTTGGCAAGCCATGCTGTGGTAGGCATCCCACATATAAAGCAGAGGAAGATGGGCACGGATGTTAGCTCAGGGTCAGTCTTCCTCAACAAAAAGAGGAGGATTGGCAGTAGTTAGCTCAAGGCTAGTCTTCCTAAAAAAAAAAAAAAAATCAACTCAAACACATCGGTGGTATTATCTATGCTGAAAACAATTATTTACTTTTGTCCTAATAGGAGATTATAAAATAAACATGCAAATAAGTCTGTTAGGTTAATCTGATCAAATAAATTAATAACATAATAAACATCCTAAAGTTTTGGGGAGTGTTTCCACATAAGAAATAAAGAGCTATTCCCGTAATTTATAGTTCCAAGGAATTATATAAAATGCACTTTTAAGTCTGTCTCTAAGGGAGCCACAATTAAAACTTCATTTTAAATGAATTACGCTAGGAACAGAATATAAACTTATGGAGGGCAG
Organism: Equus asinus; assembly: GCF_041296235.1. NCBI lineage: Eukaryota > Metazoa > Chordata > Mammalia > Perissodactyla > Equidae > Equus > Equus asinus. Next base: position 25,794,108 of record NC_091813.1, read on the forward strand.
TTTTTGATCTGTTTTATTTACACCATATCCCCAAGAAGTGGAACACTCACTGGCACAAAGTTGGTGCTCAATAAATTTCTGATGATATTTATCTGGTCTTTGAGATTATTTAGTAAATTAGGATAAAGTTAGTGAGAAACATAAGACAATACTAAGAACAAGAAATGGCCCTGGCCATTTGATGACCATACTTTGTCTTAGAAAGAAAACTAGCAGGTATATAACACAAAGGAGTTAAATCCAGGTTTGGCTTAACATTAAAACACTCTCTTGACATCTGTCCAAATTCTAGTCACAATCTTGGATTCTTACATAAATGTTCTGAAATCTTTTAAAATAGCACAACAGGCAGAAGCCCAGAACCACAACAGCTTTCTTTCAATAGGGAGTTAAGAGATGGCCTGTTTATGAAATATCTTTACCATGAATTATTCATGCTGGAAAACCCACAAAGTACTTACTAATTCCGCTGTTATGCTTAACTGTGTTATTTGACCAAGAGATTGAAATGTTCCGGAAAACCCAGGAGAGACGAGAGAACTTGGCAAAGCATAGCACCCCATGGAGTCACATGAAGACCCTAAATATTACGTCATCATCACTGTTATATAATATCCTTTAAAGTTTACAAAGCGCATTAATATATATTATCTAAATTAATGCTCAGGACAACCTTGTGAATCAGGTAATAGTACTGAATCATGTTGGAAGATTGGGCGAACTAGCCACAGCCTTTTGCAATCTAACCCATTGAAAATAATAATAACAATAATCATAATCATAATCATCATAGCTAGTACCTAAACAGCATTTATTTTTGTGCCAAGTACTGTCTGCGTGATTTTACATCTATTAACTCATTTAATTCTCACAACAAACACAAGTTTTCAAATAAGAATCAAGTCATCTGCTTCATTAAAGTTAGTTGGCAAATTCAGTTTCCACCTGATGCCAAAATTGCACTTTTGTCCCTCTCTCCTGAATTGGAGATAATCAGAGAATGACCACCCTGACTTTTCCAGCCAGTGTCACGCTATGGAGCTGGAACAGAGAGAACTGAAGTGAGGCTGGAATAGGCTCGCGTTCCAATGGTCTGTTTACCAACGGAGCCTGAATTGTGTGAGCTCCGGCCTTACCAGGGCAGGACTATGAACTGAGAGGAATGGGTGGGTGTGAATATCAGGCTTTCCCCCATCTCACCAGTCGCTCATGTTTTTTCAGTGGATGGAAAGTTTTTACTGAAGATGTTGCTGCTCTCTTCTGAGAAGTCAAGCAGATACTCCCCTTGCCTCCGTAAGAAACTGCAGGAAAGAAAATGAGTGTTCCAATCCATCCTACCCCCAACAACTCCAACAGCCAAAGGAGGAAAACTGAGGACCAGGTAGGCTGAGCATCTTCCTCAAAGGGAAACAGCTGGCGGGTAGCAAAGACAGAGCTCGAGCTGTGGCGCCCTGACAGCGTCGTGGTCACTCCACACACTGGGAACTGCCCCCTCAGAGATGTCTAGTGGAAGCTGAAGGCAAAACTCTAGAACACCCTTCTAGAAATGCTTTCATCCCTTAACCAGAGTCTCTTTTTCCCATAATTTCTTGCCATGTATGCTGAAAATGTATTATTCAAACCATTTCTTTCTGAGTCAAGAGATGACGTGAGCAACGAAGAAGAGAAAAGGAAAAAGAAAAAGATTGTAATTGTACTTCATCTCACATCAGCATACTTAAAGTTTGACTCTTTTGACTTTGGTGTATTTCCATTATTCAATAAGTACTCATCATAGTGAATAAGAGTAAAGCATCTTCTGTTTATACAGTTACCAATTGTGCCAAAAGCACTAATATTTTGCTTTGGTGAATGTCAGACTCAGGAATAGATGCTGCATTATTCTCTTTGTTTTTTTTCATCCATCTTCATTCAACAGGTACCAATATGGAAGTGCTTGTTAGTTTACCTTCCGCTAAATATATATGCATAATCAAAATGTGCTAGTTCAGTAGTATTTACCTTACTGTTTATTAACAGGCTCAAACTGAAGAGTATGAATAAATTTGACTGCATGTTACCACTAAGAAAGAGTCTCATCAGTCTAATGCAATTAGAAGAGGGCTTCGCTCTAATTCACTTTGTGGGTTTTTAAATGATCAGCTTGAATGATTCACTGTATTTCTATAGTCCTTTTTAAGAATTCCACTATGGGAATTCAGAGTTTAGTATCTACCCTCTCATGTAGCCTCTGATGTCTTAAACTATTCTGCCACCAATAAACTCTCCAACTGCGATTATGGTAAGAGCTTCTGTAGCTTATTACAGTAGAATTTGAGGTGTGGGGTGGGATGGGAATTAAGACGATCCCATGGCCCTGCCGATTCTGGGACACAGTTAGTGTGTCTTTGGGAGCAGGATACCTTTTGTTTCTGCTGTGATGCTTCCGGTTCAAGCAAAAAATTAAAAATGTTAACTAACTTCAAGACCTTATAAAATCATGAGAAAAATAATTTGAGTTTAAATAAGCCAGTAATTACTTGAGAACAATGACATCTATCTCATGTGTCTTCTACTTCGGTGGACGAATTTTCCTGGGTACTCCTTGAAATGTTTCTTGTTTGTTTGTTTGATTATTTGATTTGGTGGTTATTGTTCAGGGGCCCCATTTAAGTATATAATATTTGTTTTTAAAAATCAACAAAAGTTTTTCCAACTAACACTCCTAGAACCAGAGCATCCTTTCAGCTCACTCATCTTAATTTTGTTTTCCAAGAAGTTTGGTCAGTTTTACAGTGTGTCCATTGTTAGATTCATATAGTTCTGAATAATTTCATAGCCAAAGAAAATTTAAGCAGAGTATAGTAAAGCTTAATAATCATCAAAGAATGCATTCCAATAGTATGAAAATGTTTCAAATCAAATTCTTTCTCTATTTCTGATTGAAAAAACCTATCCATGTCACTAAGCAATTAGTTTTCAAAAATAACCAATATATAAAATTCAAAAAAAATCAAAGATCATGTCTCGAATTACAATAATAGTATAGTTATTTAACTATGTGTATACTTCTAGAGTTATTTGACTTTTACTTAACTAATACTTTTCCTGATCAATCCCCCCCTGATTAAATTCAAGTTCATATTGGCCTATACTCACATTTATTTTTGGAAATACTATAAAAAATTTTCCAAATTGGGCTTTTTAACATGGTTCATCCTTCCTGTTGCTGTAAGAAATTCCAATATGATCTATTTCCTGGAGGTAACTGGATCTTAGTTGCTGTGGCCTTTGTTTTGATGGCTTTGATCTTTTAAGGTACAGCCTCACTTCTCTAATACATTCTGTGACTGGGCATATGTATTTAGGCCTCAAAAGGACACCTCTTCAGACTTAAGAAACAAAAGCAGAAGTGGTTTCAGAAAACGTGTGTAAAATACAAAATTATCTTCCAGTGTGGTAGGTCCTATAATTCTGCTTGACCCAGCAGAAGTTTATGTCTTGCTCAAATAATGGTCCAACTCGAGAATTCTGAATTAAGAGATAGCTCTCCTCTACACAGTGATTTCAGACAGACTCCTCTGTGTTTTGGTCCTGCCATTCAAGCCCTCATAATCTTCTGCATTCAGCCAATGAAAGAAGAAAGCATGGAGAAATACTCTTGCTTCTTTTAAAGCCAAAGCCCAAAAGTAAAAAACATCACTTTTGCTCACATTTCATTGATAAGAAATAATCACAGAATGAAACCTAGGTGCAAGGAAAAGGGGCATGGAAAATGTAGTCCTTGATTGGATTGCAACTTCCCACTGGTAAACCTAGACGAAGGAATGAGAAGCATGAGTTTTGGTGCACAGCTAATCATCACTGCCACAAACATCATCAGACAACCATTTATTAACACCTATTTTGTTCTGAATGCTGCATTAATAGTCAAAGACAGCATACGTGAAGTGATGGTAATTAACTACAATTTACTCACTCAGTCATTTTGTTTATTGAACAAAGATGTTTTATTAACTCAGATGTTTATTGAACATCTACTATGTGCCACTTACTGGGCTGTGAACTAAGGAAACAGGGATAGTGCTGTCAGTCCAGTATGGGAGGCAGGCCTGAACGATGCTAGATTACCCCAAAGGAAATCAAGGACCTTTTAGGATTCCAATGCAGGAGCATGAAAAATAAAGACTTTTCTGTCTCTTTTTTCTCTAAAAGAAAGCTTTTGAGACAATTTGATCCTTGAGATGTCCTTAAAAGGCATTAAAATGGTCATCAAAAGAAAAGTAAGTACTTTGTGGGACTTTCTTATATTTAAATTATTTATCATTCTTTAATTACATGTAGAAGGAACATCAAAGTATTTTTACAATGCCCGAGCCCTCTAAAGTCTCAACTTGGTCTTGGATATTTTTTTTTTAATTGTGGTAACGTTGGTTTATAACATTATATAAACTTCGGGTGTACATCATTATATATTTTGATTTCTGTGTAGATTACATCATGTTCACCACTCAAAGACTAATTACAATCCACCACCTCACACATGTGCCTGATTACCTCTTTCACCCTCCTCTCTCCTCACTTCCCCTCTGGTAACCACCAATCCAATCTCTGTCTCTGTGTGTTTGTCGTTTTTATCTTTTACTTATGAGTGAGATCATACGGTATTTGACTTTCTCCCTCTGACTTATTTCACTTAGCATAATACCCTCAAGTTCCATCCATGTTGTCGCAAATGGCCATATTTCATCATTTCTTACGGCTGAGAGGTATTCCATTGTGTGTATATACCACATCTTTATCCGTTCGTCCCTTGATAGGCACCTAGGTTGCTTGCAAGTCTTGACTATTGTGAATAATGCTGCAATGAACATAGGGGTGCAAGTATCTTTATGCCTTTGTGTTTTCAAGCTCTTTGGATAAATACCCAGCAGTGGGATAGCTGCATCATATGGTAGATCTATCCTTAATTTTCTGAGGAATTTCCATAGTGTTTTCCACAGTGGTGGCACCAGTTTGCACTCCCACCAGCAGTGAATGAGGGTTCCCTTCTCTCCACATCCTCTCCAACACTTATTGTTTCCTGTCTTGTTAAGGATCTTGGATATTTAAACAAATGATTTAAGGAATGTCAGAAAAGACTTCACAAATGGGATGGGATTTGTGTGACTTGGAAAAAGATTCGGGTTCAAATGAGGAGAGGAAATGAGGGAAAGTGTTCCAGGTCAAAGGAACTTGAATAGTGCTAGTCAGTAGCCAGTGTTGAGGGTACCATTATGGCTAGGAATGATCAATTAACATGGGGGGACTTGGGGTCCTCTTATCAGCCTAGTTTCACTCAGGCTATGATGTAGAGGAATCAGGTCTGCCTTCCCTGGTGAACTGTGAGCATCTCAAGGACAAGGACCATAGTCAACCTTTAACTCCGATAGTATCTGTCCAATTATAAGTGTCTCCCCACATCTGGAGAATTAAATAAAATTGCATGTGTGCATCCACTTGCTTCTTATAAACTCTACAATATATGTTACAACAAGGGGAAACTTTTTTTTTTTAAAGATTAGCACCTGAGCTAACAACTGTTGCCACTCTATTTTTTTTTTCTTTCTGCTTTTTCTCCCCAAATTCCCCCAGTACATAGTTGTATATTTTAGTTGTGGGTCCTTCTAGTTGTGGCACGTGGGACGCCACCTCAACATGGCCTGATGAGCAGGGCCATGTCCGCGCCCGGGATCCAAACCAACGAAACCCTGGGCCGCCGCAGCGGAGCGCGCGAACTTAACCACTCAGCCACAGGGCCGGCCCCGAGAGGGAAACTTTTTAATCATATCTTGACTTTGAGAACCATGTTGTTGAAAACCGTGTTGTCAGTTTGAAATGAAAGGAAGGTGAATATTCTTATCTGTCTAGGATTGGAATGCTTCTGATTTTCATCACAAATTAAATTTACCAGAATCTTTTCTTCTCTGCACATTTCTCCTTCTGTCATCCCCTCTTACTTTGTGTAAGTATGTGATGTTTGTATGTGTGATAAGTATGAGATGTTTCCCCAAATAATCCTCACCCTAGAAAACTGTTGTGATCTATTCTGTTAGTCCTTAACATCTGAAGAATTGGAAACACTCTTAGTTAAAAATTCATGGTGGGATTCTTCCCATTTTATAGAACAAACTCTGGTAATTTTCATTATTTCCAATATCCAGAGGGATGTTATTTACTATTTGTGCTGTGGTAGAAGGGGGAAAATTTATATCACTACCTTGCTGTGCTTCTTATGAACAATAAAAAGCAGCATGAAGGGCCACAATTCTATCGGTTTTCTCACAAAGGCTTGAATTCATAACATGGTGATTAGAAGAACTTCTTTTTCTCTAGGTAGAACTGACATTGAAATTAGCTTGAATCAAGATGGCAATCCTCAAGACCTTTGCTGCCATTTGGAAGGACAACGACTTTTCTTTTAATTCTAGGGAAATAAAAAATCTTAGCTTCTCAGATACCAATCTAGGCTAATTACTGGTGATTGATCACTAATCAGTCATAACTCTCTTCTGCTGAGTCTAGATACCACCTCTGAATCCTCAGCCCAGCACTCCAGCAGCCAGGACCCATGAAGTGGAGTTTATATGAGGTGAAATTATTTGCCTTTCCTATTATATCTGAAGTACCTCACTTGCAGAAGTTTAAAAGAAAAAATAAATATAATCCTATAATATTTACAGAGATATCAGTGCCCTTTAAAATTCTGATTAGTGCTGCTAATCCCTGTAAAGTCTTTGAACACTTTGCTGGAAAATATTGAAATCTAATTAACTATATTCTAGAAGGGACCATGGCTGATAATAGCTTAGCATCTAAGAGGGTTCATCAGGAGTAAAAAGGAACATAACAAACTCCCCTTGGGCCCTTAATAACCAAAATACTGAGGAAGGGAAAAAGAAAAGGAGGCAAAGGTTGACAAAGTAAATATTGTCAATTTAGGAGTCAGACAATATAACTATGGGAAAGTCAAAACACATTTACTTTTTGAGGCAAGACAGTCAAATACAAAGTAAACAAACAGATATAGCACCAAAAAAAGCAAATATATAGGATGCATGCTCTCTAGCCCCTCCCACACCCATAGCAAATATCACTGCCATTCACAGCACTTTCATGTGAGCCCAGATGCAACCTTAGAAAGTTCAACACAGCGGTCCATGCAGCTGCTGGCCCGTGAGATGAAGCTTAGTTGTCATTCCCAGTCTCGTCTCTATTGCCAAACTCCTCCTAAGATTTTACTGTATATAAAAAGCCAGGGGTCTTTGTGGTACACGTGAGTCTTAAAACTTGCTACAAGTTAGCAATAATGCAGGTGAACTTGTCTCATTCAACCTTCAAATAATAGCAAAAGAACAAGAAAAATAATATTATATTTCTATGACATTCCATAACATAAAGAGCTTTGTCAGCACTGTCCAGTAGAATTTTGGGCATTAATAGAAATGTTATATATCTGTTCTACCCAATATAGTAGCCACGAATCACATGTGCCTATTAAGCGTTTGAAAAGTAGCAACAGTACAATTGAGAAACTGATTTTTAATTTAACTTAATTTTAATTTTAATAGCCATGTATGGCTGCCATATTGGATAGCACAGGTATATATTATCTTATTCTATCGTCACAATAACCTTGTAAAGCAGGCCATCTCCACTAAAAAGAGAGGGAAAAGAAGTGCAAAGATATTAACTGACTTGCCAACATTACAAAGCTAGAAAGTGACCAAATGTATGCTTGAATCCAGTTCTTTGAGAATCCGAATTCTCAGCTCTTTCTGTGGTACCACATCAAGCTCAAGACAAGTATGAATCAAGAGAAGACCACCCCCCAAGACTAGGGGTTCTATACAACCCACTAGAAGTTCACAATGAGTAGTACACTGCAAAGAGCTAGCTGTGAAAATCTGAGATTTTACCATACTTGTAAGCTAACAAATTAGCACATCACAGTTTCATGGAAGCCATCAGAAGGTAGGAAACTCCTGGGTCAGGGAGTAACGACTTTATACAGCAATAGCAGTATCCAGAGTATTAGCATTTTCTTGCGCCAACTTCCCAAGCCCTAATTCCCACAGAGTGTTGCAAAGAGGGCCAGATGACTCTTGCACACGCAGTAAGTGCATTACAGGTTGCATACTGAGCTAGGGAACCCAAATCTTTTATAAGGGGCAGTAAGCATCCTGTCCCCTACTCTAAACAGAGGCATTATCTTTATCATACTAGACAGTAAGCAGCCTTCCCTTTCCCAGTCTCTATGTGTCAAGGATATTCCCTATACAAACACCCTCGAAATGATAGTCTGGGACAAAGGCAATCCCAAGACTTGCATAAATGTGAGAGATCACACACCACATCTATGACAAGGGACAAACTGGGAGAAAACCAGCCAAGAAAAGAAACATGGCTAAAGATCAACATGAGAGTCAAAGTATAGAGATAAACGTGTATGTTTGATAGAAAGATTCTATGTGTCCAAAGTTAAAAACAGAGAATTAATGTTAAAATCAGAAAATTATTGTGAAAGTAAATTTGAAAAGTAATAGTGCTATATAAATGTCAGAAATCCTTGGCATTTTTATTGGGCATCAACATTTATAAATATAATGTCCCCAAAACTAGAGGCTACTTCTCTCTTGGAACTGAATCATAAATATATGCACATAGCCTTCTTCCAGTCACCATAAAATTGTAGCATAAAAATCTCAGGATGTTAAACATGAAAGATGCTCAGAAATAGTTAGGTCCCAATTATAGAGATAGGAAAACTGAGACCCAAAGGCATGGAGTGTCTTTTTCAGGGCCACACAACCAGCCATCAATCTGAAGTCTGAGATGCATTCACAGGAGGCCTCTACTCTTGACCCTTCCATTTCCATACAACAGACTATCTTGCTTTTCAACCTAAAGTAGATTGAGCCAAAAAAACAGAAAACCTCCCTCTTATGGAACCTGCCCTTGGAGGCAGCTGGAGTGGAGCCAGGCGGTCTGAGGCGGCAATGCTCGCCCAGGTGGAAGAGCAGTAGGGAACCTAAACTCTGCAGGTCTAAAGTGCTCATTCCCTCGAGTCGGCCACAGAGGCGCATCGCACTGCAGAAGATTTAGAAGAAAAACGTGTGCACAGCACAGGAAGGGGCCCAGATCTTCTCTGAGGAATTGAGTACTTCAGTTGTGTCATTAAGCTGGGTCAAAAAAAGTCATTTCATTTATTTTAAATATGTTAATACAACCTCAAACACCAGCTAGCTTAAGTGACAGGTACTTCATAAAGTTCATTTTTATTATTCTCAGCTGAAAAGCAAATAACACTTCTACAGGTGTCCTTCATATTAAAAGGTTTTATTTGCCCACAATAGAGATCCTCTATTAACTAAATCCTTATCTATACTTCACAAGACAGATTGTTTTTCCCCATCACCTTTAAAGAGAAGTAGACAGTCCATACAGGACAAAGGAAAACAGTCTGATAAAAGAGATCGTTCAACAGGAGCTTCCTGAAGCAGCTCCCAATTGCCAAAACTGGGACAATTGGAGCAATAAAACTAATAACGGAGTATTGGATTATAACTCAGAGAATAAATAGTAAAATAAATATCCATGAGTCCATACTAATATAAATAAATAATGTAAGTTGGCATCAACAGCACTTTTATAAAGGTAATTTCCCAAAAACTAGAGGCTCCTATCCCCTTGCAACTGAATCTTAAATGTATAGACTTATAAATTACTGAATGAGTAAATAAGTGGTGGAGAAGGGACAAATGTTCCTTACAGAATTCCAAATAATATCTGTACATATTCCACCCACTCCAGGAAATGGAGCTTAATTCCCCACCCTTGAGGGACGGCTAGCCTCAGTGACTCACTTCCAAAAAATAGAGTAGGCAAAGGGGAAAATAGTACCTTTGCAGTGGAGAATCCTGGCAAGTGCTGCTGTAACCAAGTGATAAAGGTCAACACCCCCAGTGATGTCATGGGGATGTGATGTACTCTGATATGATGTAATGAGAAGGGCACTTCACCTCCATGGTATTCTTTCCAAAAACCCATAACCCCATAATAATCATGAGAAAAACATCAGACAAGCCAAGATCAGGGGGCATTCTATAGAATCTTTGGCCAGTATTCCCCAAGACCATCAAGGTCATGAAACACAAGGAAAGATCGAGAAACGGCCACAGACCAGAGGAGACTGGGGAGCTGTGGCAACTAAATGCCATGTGGTATCCTGGATTGAAACAGAAAGAGGACAATAATGGAAAAACTAGTTAAATCCAAATTAAGTTTGGAGTTTAGTTAATAGTAATGATCCGATGTTGCTTTTTTAGTCTTGATAAGTATGCTATGGTAACATAAGATGTTAACAATGGGTAAAATTGGGTGAGGGGTATGCAGGAACTCTCTGTGATATCTGTACAACTTTTCTATAAATATAAAATTATACCAAAATTAAAAGTTTATTTAAAAAAAATACATGCTGCAAATTTATCTTCCTGCATGCTCTTGCCTGGAGCATGGCAGAATTTTATAGCTAACGAATCGCCAAATCCAAGAAGTACAGTTTACAAAGATGTGGGAAAGCTAAATGAGTTCAACAGCTGGGGTGGAGTGGCAACAACACACTGGAGAATGAAAGGAAAGCAAATGTTTTCACTGAACAAGCTAAGAATTATTGGTGTGGTAGTCTGAGAAACAGAATATGTTCTGAACATACAAAAATTGAGGCCCTCCTATCTGGGTCAACAAAAGTGATAAAGATAAAAGGCCAAACCTATAAGCTAATCAGAGTTCACAGAAACACAAATGTGTGCTGGCTGGCCAATAGTGGCTATGTTTAACAGTAGAAAAGATTCAATTTAAAAATATAGGTTTTAGACAAACTCTTCAAATTTGGGAAATTTCTCTAGATTCTCTTTATGAGCTATGTAGGATATTATACTAATATCTGACTTTTATACTATTATCTCAAAAGTAGTGAAATCATTTTCACAATAAATTGTATCATCTTCCTGCTGCCCAGTCCTTTAGATTACTTCCTATTCCCACTCAGACCATATTTTGCTTTCAAACCTGGACGTTTCATTCTGTACCCAACTTTCCTCTTCTACCCATCCCACCTACATCTCCTGGCCTCATTAAAGAAATTTCATTCACCTTCTTGCCTTTGACACCTTTTCTGGATTTGTCTTCTAAACAACAATCCCTTCAAAATTACTTTGTGAGTGAACAGAACTGACTTAATGGGTAAGGAGGCATATATCTACTTGCCACATGATCTTTGTGTAGATGGGAAAAACTATTTGTATAACTTGCCCTTTTTCTCTCATCTTTGCATAGAAACATACAATTCTGTTTCCAAAAGATCCAAGGAAGACATGGGCATAGCTTGTGATACAAGTGGTATAGATTTTCTTAAAAACAGCTCTTAAAATCAAATGCACAAGCAAACTATGAATGTTTACTAAGGAACTAGGTTAAATAGACTGACAATGCGTAATATTTTTATCAATATGTATTGGGTTTACATTATGTTACATCAGTTTTATTGCTTAAGAATAAGTTTTAACTGGATGGATTAAACATTCAAAGACACAAACACAAGTAAATATCCCTTAGTTCAATAGAGAGATAATAAATCCATTAGTATATCAACATATGAGCATGCGCAGCAAGCAGTAGGTTGAACAAATGTTTATTGACTATCTCTCAGGTCTCAGGAAATGTGCAAGCACTTCAGCAAGTGCTGTCTCATTTAATTCTCTCTATAAACATGTAATGTAGATATAATTATCCTCATTTTTCAAATTGTGACACCAAGCTTCCAAAGATTAAGTCACCCAAGGATAATTGGTGTGTTACTGAAGGTAAAGAATATTAGCTCCTTTAACTGATAAACCCCAAAATATCAGTAGCTTAATAAATAAAATGTTATTTCTCACTCATATCACCATCTAATGAAGTCAGAAGTGGGGAGAGGTAGTATTCTGCCCCACATGGTCATTCAGGACCCAGGATACTTCCATTCCATCCAAATGATGGATGGAGATTGAGAGTAAGGATAATACATTAGAAGTTTTGGTAGGCCAGGCCTAGAAGGGGTGCACACCACTGCTGCTCACATTCCATCCCAAAAAGTGATCGCTATCCTGTTAATAGGGAAAGACTGAATGCTTTCTCCCTAAGATAGGGAATAAGGTAAAGATTTCTGCTCTCGCTACTGATAATTGACGTAGTACTGGAAGGTCTAGCCATTCAATAAGGCAAGAAAAGGCATACAGATAAGAAAAAAGAAATAAGTGTTCCTATTTGCAAATGACATGATCATCTATATAGAAAACTCCGAGAATCTAGCAAAAAAGTCCTATAACTAATAAGTGAGTCAAGCAAGGTTGCATAACACAATGTCAACACACAAAATCAATCACATTTCTATATCCTAAAAATAAACATGTGGAAACTGAAAATCAAAACACAATGCCATTTAAAATCACTCCAAAGAAAATAAAATACTTGAGTATAAATCTAACATAACATGTGTGCAGGACTTGTATGCTAAAAATTACAAAATGCTAAGGAAATAAATAAAAGAAAACTCAAATAAGTAGAAAATAAATAAAAAGATGGTAGAATTAAAACCAAGCATATCAATAATTACAGTAAATGTAAATGATCTAAACATTCTAATTAAAAGGCAAAAAATGTCAGACTGAATAAAAATGCAAGACCCAACTAGAGGCTATCTATAAGAAACCCACCTAACATAAAGACATAGATAGTTTAAAAGTAAAAGTATAGAAAAAAGACATGCCATGCAAACATGAATTAAAAGAAAGCTAGAGTAGCTGTAATAAAATCATACAAAGTAAACATCAAAACATAGAACATTATCAGGGATAAATGGAGACATTACATACTGATATAACAGTCAATTCATGAAGAAGATGTAGCAATTATAAATAAGTATGCATCTAATAACAGAGCTTCAAAATACATGACTCAAATATTGACGGAACTAAAGCAGAGATTGGCATAGCTGGAGATTTTAACACTCTTCTCTCAATAACTGATAGAACAAGTTGACAGAGCATCAGTAAAGGTATAGAAGATTTGAACAATGCTGTCAAGAAAATGACATGGAACAATCGCAGAATACACATTCTTTTTAAACACACATATCACCAAGATAGACTATAAGCTGAGCCATAAAATGTCTCAATAAGTTTCAAATGATTGAAATCGAACAGACTGTTTTGTGAGCCTGATTATGATAGAATTAAAAATCATTTTAAAAGAATCTATAAAATCCTTAAATATTTTGAAGTTAAGAAATGCACTCTTAAATATTATATGTCAAATAAGAAACCATAAATGAAATTAGAAAATATTTTTGACTGAATGATAATGAAAATATAAATACTAAAATTTGTAGAATGCAGCTAAAATAGTGCTTAGAGCAAAATTTATAATTCTAAATGCTTATATTGGTGGTGAAAAAAGTTTTAAACTAATTATCTTAGCTTCTACATTAAGAGACCAGAAAAAGAAGGGTGAATTAAACCAAAGGAAGTAAAGAAAGGAATTAATAAATATAAAGGCTGCAAGTAATTAAATAAAGAATAGATAGTGGAGGAAATCAAGTCATTCAAAGCTGATTCTTTGCAAAGATCAATAAAATTGAAAAATCCTACTAGACTGATCAAAACAAAAAACTAAAATTACCAATATCAAAATCAAAGAGGGAATATCACTATAGATATTACAGGCATTAAGATGATATGAAAGGAATATTATGACTAACTTTATGACTGAATTTAACAACTTAGATGAAATGGACAAATTCCTTAAAGGACCTAAATCACCAAAAGTGACACAAGGATAGATAGAAATCCCGAAAAGTCCCATATATATATATAAATTTAAAATCCTCTCACATGGAAAACTCAAGATCCAAAGGGATCCACATGTGCATTCCATCAAATATTCGCAAAAGAAATGACATCAATATTTCTCAAACTCTTTCAGAAAGATTTTAAACTCATTTGTTTAAGGCCAGCCTCGCCTTGATACCAAAACTATGGAAGATCAATTCAGGCAAAGAAATTTTCAGACAAATATCTCTCGTAAAGATAAACACAAAAATCCTTAACAAAATATTAGCAAATCAAATCCAGCAATATACAAAAAGCACAATATATCATAACTAACTGGGGTTTTTCCAAGAATGCAAGATTGCTAAAGTCAGTTACTGTAATTTACCACATTAACAGAACAAAGAAAAGATCATAAAATCATCTAAATAGTTGAAAAAGATACATTTGATAAAATTAAATACCCACTTATTATAAAAACTATCAGCAGTTTCAGAATAGAGTAAAATTTCTTCAAACTAATAAAACAGATCTAAGAAAAACCTTTGCCAATATCATGTTAATGGTGAATAATGAACATTTGCTCCGCTGATAGTGGGAACAAGTTAAGAATGTCTGCTTTCACCACTTCTATTCAGCATTCTAATGGGCTCCTGGTCTATATGATAAGGCAAGACAAAGAAATAGAAACGATAAAATTGGAAAAGAAAGAAAATTGTCTCTACTTGCAAATGACATGATTGATTTCATAGGAAAATCATAAGAATCTACAAAATATCTGCTAGGATTGATAAAAGTATTTAGCAAGATAATAGATTGAAAATTAATATTCAAAAATCCATTGTATTTCTCTATACAGGCAATAAAAATGGAATCGAAATACAAGTACCACCTACAAAAACATCAAAAATATTAAAATACAAAGGGATAAATTTAAAGAAACTCATGCAAAACTTCTGTGCTCAAAACTACAAATATTACTGAGAGAAATTAAGAAATACCGAAATAAATGGAGAATGCTATTTTGTTCATGGGCTGGAGGACACACAATATTGATAAATTTTAACTCCTTAAATTAATGTATAATTTATACACAATTGCAACTAAAATTCCAGCAAGGTTTTGTGGAAATTGACAATTTGATTCTAAAATTTATATGGAAATCCGTAGAACCTAGAATAGTCAAAACAATCTTGAAAAAGAAGAACAAAGTTGGACTCACACCACCTGATCTCAAGACTTTAAAAGCTACAGTAATAAAGACAATGTTGTATTGGCACAAAGGTAGACCAATGAAATAGAAGAAAGGGTCTAGAAATAGACTGACACATATGTGGTCAACTGATTTTTAACAAAGGCACCAAAGCATTTCAATGAGGAAAGAAAGTCTTTCCCCAAAAAAGTGCTGAAATAACTAGACATCCATATGGGGGGAAAACAAACCTCAGCACCTACCTCACATCCAAATGCAAACATTTATTCAAAAGAGATCATGAGCTGTTGGTTTGCAAATTCTGGAATTTCCTGGGTGAAATCTGAAATTGGCCCTAAGCCCAGAGGGCAAGGAGAGACCAAGGAAAGAGACAGACCACTCCAGATTGGTAGGTAACACATTTAACAAGCAAGAGGACTTACATATGAGGCTTGTCTTGGGCGACATGAGGTGAGTAGATCTCTGTATGCACCTGCCAGAGTCTTACAAATTTATCAGAGGCCTCAACGGGGCTCAGTCACGTTTACCAGCCATGTTGCTCTCTCAAAGCTGCATCCTTGAAAATGGCTCCCACTGTGGAAAGAGTGGGCAGAGCATACGTTCCAAGGACAGGGGAGGGGCTGAGGAGCCTCCGATTTCCGAGTCCAGCTCATGGCCAGCCACAGTCACATCCTCATGGTGACCTCCTCCAACCTGAACATAAAGGCTAAAACTATTGAGCCTCTAGACAAAAATATGGAAAAATATCTTTGTGGCCTTGAGGTGAGAGAAGACTTCCCAGGAAACAGGAAGCTCTGATCACAGAGAGAAAATAAATAACTTCGACTTTATCAAAATTAAAATCTGCTTATCAAAAGACATTGTTAAAGAATACAGAGGCAAACCACAGAGTAGAAGAAAATGCTCACAAACACTGTTCTGACAAAAGACTTGTGTCCAGAATATATAAACATCTCCTAAAACTCTATGTGCTCTGTTTTGGTTGAATTTTTACAATGATAATGTTTTCCTGTTATTATGAATACGATAACTTCATAATAACCACATGTCATGTCCCAATCACAATTTAAATAAATAAGAAAATAGGAATAAAGGATCTCACACTCTAGGGGCTGGCCTGGTAGCATAGTGATTGGGTTTGCACGCTCCACTTCAGCGGCCCAGGGTTCGCTGGTTCAGAGCCTGGGTGTGGAGATGGCACCAATCATCAAGCCATCCTGACGCAACGTCCTGCATAGAAGAACTAGGAGGACCTACAACTAGAATATACAACTATGTTCTGGGGCTTTGGGGAGAAAAGAGAAAAAAAGAGATTTTTAGCTCAGGGCCAATCTTCCTCACCAAAAGAAAAAAAAAAAAAGCATACCTTAAAGAAAAAAAAAGAACCCCACACACCAGTATCTCCTCTACATCTTCCTTTGCTTCCACTGAAGATCAAGTTGAGAAATAAAATTAGTAATATGAGGGCAAGCTGCCATTCCTGAAATAACAAAAATGAAGACATTGGCACATATTGGAGATTTTTTTAAAAAATGATTTGAAGAAATTTGGGCAAAATACAAACAATCAAAGAAGAGATGAAAGAATATTTATGGTGAATTATTAGTAGTTATTGACAACCAATAGAAGACTAGATAAGATGATGAAATTAAAAATGAGTTGTGTGCTCATTCCCGCCTCGCCTGGTGCTCTGCCTGCCCCGGGGGTGGTAGAAATCAGAGGCTCTGAAGCACCCCAGTAAACGGAGCAGCACACACTGACCTGGTTGGTTTCAAGTGATTCTTGATGAGGATTTTTAGGCTGCTTAATTTTAAAACGGTTTATGACGAGGATTTTTAGGCTGGTTACTTTTAAAACTACAGATAAGAAGCAGGCTCCGAGGAGTGGAATTTGCTTGCCCTTTGATCAGAGACAGTTGTATTTGTGAAGGAAATCTCCATGCCTCCCTCTCTGCGCCAGGAGGAAGGGGGGATGGCCTTATCTCTGGAAACTCTTAATGGGGAAGGCAAGAACTTAAGTTGTTTACTGTATGGCAACCTCATGTAACTGACCCCCCACCCCAAAATCCTCCTTTGTCTTTAGTTGAAGATAATATTTGAGTGGTGACTTCTGCCATTTACTCAATCCCGTTTGATTCTTATCTAAAAGTTGTGGGACTGCCCAATGACCGGACCCTACCGGCACTGGTACCATTTTAACTTTTTTTTCTTTGTCTCGTAAAGAGATAACTCACATACCTATGCCTTAAATTTAGCTCTAACCCTCAGCTTGGGGCAGCAGAAGCTCTGACTGCCCATGGGTCCTGTCCCCATGCTATTCTATACTATTCTCTAAATAAAAGAGCACTACTGCCAGATCTTAAGAGTCTAAGAAATCTTTCTTTCGACTCCTCGGCTCACCGACCCTGCATCAATTCTCTCTTATTCATAATTTTAATGAAAAACCTTTAAATGTGGCTGTGCCTGCACTGGTATTTTCCGTGTCATAATTAGAGGAGAAACTAAAGGTTAAACACCCCCCAGAAGTGCCCGCATCAACTCCTGATGGGATGTGTCCGTTTTCAGCTATGGTTATTGCAGTTAATTTTCCATTCCGGTGGACTAATACAAGTTTGATGTGTTGATATTAGCATTTGGATTGATTCTGCAGAAAGCGTTTTGAGTTAAGTGTTATTACAGTTTCTCCTCCTCTACTACGTGAAAACTAAAGAGATTTAAGAGATGTTCCGACTCTATTTAACAAGCGCTGTTCTAATTAGAAAGCATCCTGCCTCCTAAGGAGTTGGTAATGATTATAAAACCCTGTGTTATTTTCTTAAGAAGATAAAAGGAAGCCAAGTCAGTTGAGGCTGGATCATTTCCTGAGTATGGCTGTATCTTTGGTCCTTCCCTGCCCTCAACATGATCCCTTAAATGGCTCAAGAAATTCTTACCTGGTGTCCCCAGGCCCCGCTGACTGACTCCAGCCTCCCCAACTACTGCTCTCCTGCTTCCACTTTTACGTTTCATTCACTCCAAAAATGCTCTCTCTCCCGATGTAAAGGATATTGAGTGTAGCAGCAAAGAAAACTGTAAACAGATTCATTAAAAGAAACAATCGCCCATCTGAAAAGGAAAACAACCTTGGCCTCACGTCTCCCTCCACAGCTACCAGCTTATTTCTCTGCTCCCCTTTTCAGCAGCTCTTGAAGTAATTGCCCTCATTCACTGTCTCTGTTTCCTCTCCTCCAGTTCTTTCTTGAAACCACCACATTCAGCCTTTCGTCTCCACCGCTGCACCACACTCTCATCCCGGTCATCCATATTGCCCAGCCAAATGGTCAAGTCCCTGCCGCCCACTGCCTGTCAGCGGTATTTACACAGCTCATCACTCTTTCTTACCTAACACACTTTCTTCCCAAGGTGTCGGGACAGAATTCTCTCCCCTCATTCTCCTCCACTTTAGGAGCTGTTCTCCTCTGCTTTGTGGGGTCTTCCTACCGACCTGACCTTTAAACGGTGACGTGCTCCAAGGCCCAGACTTGTCCAATCTATCATTGCTCCCCAGGGAATCTCACCCAGCCATTCAAAAGAATGTGTGATACATGTCGTTATGGGGCAAACTTTCAGGGCTGTTTTTAAATGAAAAAAGATGAAAAATGGCAAGATGGATGTGTGAAGTTTGGGACAGAACAACACGAGATTAGAATACTTAACTCCTCCTCTGAAAGGCTTGGGCACAGAGTAAAACAGTAAGTCACATTAAAGAGCTGACAACGTAGTCCCCCCCGACTGTAATGTTTTTGCTCGTTTAACTAGAGGCAGTTCAAAAGATCAATCAGGCTTCCATCCCACTCTCCAGAAACGGACACTCTGCTGAGGGGAATGAAAAATAAATAGTTACAAAATAAGCAACAAAATGGTGTCACCAGAGAAATGACAATTAGGAGTTATGGGAGCTCAGTAAATAGAGCAGCTCTTCTGAGTTCTATGAAGCGAAATTATTTCTGATTTTTTTTACTGCATGTTTTCAACATAACCGCATTTCCCAATTGCCTCTATTATCAAATTGAAATTTCTAAAGCTCTCTGTGCCTTATCCATGCTATTTATTCTCTATTCTCTCAATCTTACAATCGAAGTGGGAAAGCCTTTTTATTGAGAACTACTCTATCTAACAAACCTCCAGAACCCAGGGAAAGCATAACTAAGGATTCATATTTGCAGGAAGAAACAAGTTTATTTCATTTCACTAAAAAGAAAGGGATCAAAATCAACCATGGGACACAGCGAGAAATGTAGATAAGCGCCCCAAGCAGCTAGCGGATGACTGGAATCTGAACCCAGGGCTGTCTGATTCCAAAGCCCATACTCTTTCAATTTTGTAGCCTGTCTCAAATATAAATGCACATTTAAACTGACTATCAAAGGAGAGAAAGGTACCCATGGAGAAGAGAACATTCAGTTTACAAGAAAGAGGTGATTGTTGGTGGAGCAAGTCGCCTGGAAGAACCAGAGAAACCCTAGGCACACCCCAAACCAGCAACGTCCACAGAGACGCTGTAAGAGCCTAATGCAAACAGAGGCAGGGCCAGTCTCATGTAACTGCAGAAACATACAGACTCTTTTAAAAATAATTGCCTCATTTTTGCTCTTTAGTGAAATCATCATTTTCTTATATTTTCTACATCTAAAGAATAAATGGCACCCTTTCCCCTCTTCCTGGTTTTGCCCTGTGGGAAGAAGAAATTGCATCCAGAGCTGATCTCACCCAGGCTGCAGGTTCCGATTCCTGCCCCCACCCCCACCCCCGACTTCCAGTCCCATTCCACCCAAAGACCCCGCCCGCTTTCACTCCCACCTCATGCATCTCATCTGCTCCTGCCGTCATGCTTCACTAACATCATTGGGTCTGTCAGCCTAATCCACATCAATCTGTTTCCCTTCTTCTTTTTTGTTTAAAGATTTTTTTCTTGTGATGAGAACTTTATTTAATGCTTTTTGGTGAGGAAGATTGGTCCTGAGCTAACATCTGTTGCCAATCTTCCTTTTTTTTTTTCCCTCTCCAAAGCCCCCATATGTAGTTGTATATCATAGTTGTAAGTCATTCCAGTTCTTCTGTGTGGGATGCCACCTCAGCATGGCTTAATGAGCTGCGCATATGTCCATGCCTAGGATCCAACCTGTGAACCCCAGGCCGCCCAAGCAGAGCGCACAACCACCCACTCAGCCACTGGCTGGTCCCTGTGTCCCTTATTTTTGTCTTTTTTTTCTTTCTTTCCTTTTTCTCCCCAAAGCCCCCTGGTACATAGTTGTGTATTATTTTAGTTGTGGGTCCTTCTAGTTATGGCATGTGGGATGCCACCTCAGCATGGCCTGATGAGCGGTGCCATGTCCGCGCCCAGGATTCGAACCGGCAAAACACTGAAGCGGAGTGCGAGAACTTAACCACTTGGCCACAGGGCCGACCCCCTGAGTCCCTTCTTAAAACTGCTGAAACACCATTTTTTCTTTGAAGCTTTCATGGACCTAATCTCACAGAGTCAAATCAGAAGAGTTGATTGGTGTTCTAACCACAGCCATTAGCAGTGAATATTCCTATGCAGATTTTAATTGTCTTGTTCTCATGAATAGATGCTTATATTTGACTTGACTTTTTAAAAATTCCTTACAGTTATGCATTCGGTAAATGTCACTGACTGTCTCATTGACTGCCCAGCTTAATCACAGCCATCCAGCTAGACAGATGACAGACAGCTGATAGACAGATGATAGCTAGCTAGCTAGCTAGCTAGCTAGAGCTAGAATACAAATGTTAACCAAAGCTAAACACATTTTTAAAACGTAGAGATCTTTGAGCTTGGAGATAATGCTGTTTCACAGTCGATTTACTGTATTACTCTGAGAACAATTTGCCATAAACATCAAAGTAATGTTATATGCTTTTTTCTCTCTTTTCTCCAAAGAAATGCACAGTGGGATATGTAAAATGTCAGAAATAATTAGACAAAATAGCACAATCCCATTGTGACACTAAAATACCTCTGGAGTTGAATATCTGCTGTGAAACTTTCAAATCTGGTTTGAAGGCTGCTTATTATAAACAATATAATTTTTTCTTTAATGTAATGGTCCCAGAATTTAAAGCAATATAATGTGAACATAAGTCTCCAAATGTAAAAAAGCCTTTTTATATATAAACATACACATAAAATATACATAAATATTTTGTACATAAATATATATATAAAAGAATAAATATAATAAGAAAGTAATTCAGGTGGCAAGATAGACTTAAAATTTGGTAACGTCTTCAGCAGAAGGAGTTCGGGAACTTTGAAAAAAAAGTATTCTTTCAGGACTAATGTAAAGATGAAGTTTACAATCAGAGAGGAAAAGGAAAATCATATCAAAAATATGTAAAGAATTTAGGAATGCCAAAACATTATTGTTTTTCTGAAAAGAATATGGCTTTTTCATTCATTAACCAGTAGCGTACTGTTTTCCAGGAACCCACCATTCAGAAGAAATACTGGGGTGCTTCCCTCTACCCACACAAAATGGAACACAAGAGACTACATAGCTGAAGAAGTTATAGCCTCCTTACAAATGAGAGACATTCAAGTCTAAGTAGTCTCCAGCTAAAGATAAATAACCAACAGCTTCTCCACAGCATAGATTGGAACGGGGAAAACATGAACATCACTAACTGTACCACAGAAGCCAGCGTGGCTGTGAGACCCAAGACCGTCACTGAGAAGATGCTCATTTCCATGACCCTGGTGATCATCACCTCCCTGACCATGTTGCTAAACTCAGCCGTGATCATGGCCATCTGCACCACCAAAAAGCTCCACCAGCCTGCCAACTACTTGATCTGCTCTCTGGCTGTGACGGACCTGCTGGTAGCAGTCCTGGTGATGCCCCTTAGCATCATGTACATTGTCATGGACAGCTGGAAGCTAGGGTACTTCGTCTGTGAGGTGTGGCTGAGTGTGGACATGACATGCTGCACCTGCTCCATCCTCCATCTCTGTGTGATTGCCCTGGACAGGTACTGGGCCATCACCAACGCTATTGAGTATGCCAGGAAGAGGACCGCCAAGAGGGCTGGACTGATGATCCTCACCGTCTGGACCATCTCCATCTTCATCTCCATGCCCCCTCTGTTCTGGAGGAGCCACCGCCGACTCAGCCTGCCCCTTAGTCAGTGCACCATCCAGCATGACCACGTCATCTACACCATTTACTCCACACTTGGGGCATTTTATATCCCCTTGACTTTGATACTGATTCTCTATTACCGGATTTACCACGCAGCCAAGAGTCTTTACCAGAAAAGAGGATCAAGCCGGCACTTAAGCAACAGAAGCACAGACAGCCAAAATTCGTTTGCGAGCTGTAAACTTACACAGACTTTCTGTGTGTCTGACTTCTCCACCTCAGACCCCACCACAGAGTTTGAAAAGATCCACACCTCCATCAGGATCCCTCCCTTTGACAATGATCTCGATCATCCGGGAGAACGCCAGCAAATCTCTAGTACCAGGGAGCGCAAGGCAGCACGCATCCTGGGCCTGATTTTGGGGGCGTTCATTTTGTCGTGGCTGCCATTTTTCATCAAAGAGTTGATTGTAGGTCTGAGCATCTACACCGTGTCCTCCGGAGTAGCTGATTTTTTGACATGGCTTGGTTATGTTAATTCTCTGATCAACCCTCTGCTCTACACAAGTTTTAATGAGGACTTTAAGCTGGCTTTTAAAAAGCTCATTAGGTGCCGAGAACATACTTAGACTGTAAAAAGCCAGAAGGCATGACTTTTACCAGCCTCGAGAGTGGACGGGGGTAAGGGGTGCCACTCATTAATTCTCGAACATAATTGGTTCAGGAGAGTTTGTAAGTATGTGTGGTCTTGGTTTTTGTTTGTCTGTTGTGTTCTGTTTTGTTGGAGGCTTGTTCTTTCGCGTATTGTTTTCTACCTCTGCTCTTATCTGTGGTACTTAATTTCAAATAAACGTTATCATACAAAAACAGAATTTCATGGAAGTCATAATAAGGTGAAACAGTGAATACTTTTTTTTAGCCATTTCAATTAAAAAATGCAAAAATAAATCTTTATTTGCAGAATTTCTTATTACTTATAATTCAAATATCTGATAATTTGCCCCTGTGTGGCATTAAATCTGAGATCATGTCTCCAAATGCTTACAAATTCCCCTGGGAATTGCATGATTACATAAAGCATAAAAAAAAAAGTGGTGTGCTGTCATCTACTGCTTGCAGACCTGAACTAAAGTCATTTACTATGACTAAATAGCCCACTCCTTTCAGGCACAGATAGTACAGCTGGCATGCCCTTTTTAGTTCGCAATTAAATACGCTTCCTCATTCTCTAA
The DNA here is from genome assembly GCF_041296235.1 of Equus asinus. Classification (NCBI taxonomy): domain Eukaryota; kingdom Metazoa; phylum Chordata; class Mammalia; order Perissodactyla; family Equidae; genus Equus; species Equus asinus. The sequence continues at coordinate 25,817,580 of NC_091813.1, forward strand.
AAAGAACCTAGAATGAATGCATGGGCATTTTCCTAGGTCTTTGACTACGAATATGAAACATAAGCAAATAAGATTATAAAATAATAATCTAAATTGGTCGATGTGTTGTTGTGTTTCCTGACAGACACATTGGGCCTCTTCCAATTCTGAGTCCCAGCTAAGCCTCGAACACACTCTCTCTCCAGCAGGATTAAAGTGGGAGTGCACGTCAAATTTGGAGAACTTTTAAAGCAGCTTAATGGAGTACAGTCATCAAACGAGGGAATATATTATCTGAAGAACTTTCTTGGAGAATGTTACGCATTAAATTACCGGTTTTGCACTTGGAAAAAAAATTAAAAGTTGACAATCGATGTTTACAGCAGAGGCCACCCAGCAGGAAATGAGGATGGAATTGTGTCTCCTGGAATCCCTGTAGCTTCCACACTAGACTGCACCCTGGGGCCAGGAGACTGCGGGGGGGACCCGAGGCCACACGGTGCATGGCCGGACTCAGCCTCAGCTGACCTGGAGTGACCGCTCTAGTCATGTGGAGGAACTCACGACTAAGTCAAGAGTGATGAGAGAAAGGACTGAAAGTCTGTAAATTCTTGCACACTCCTAAATAAGTGACTGTTCTAAACATCTGCTCCTCATCTCTCCTCCACAGCCCCGTCCGTCTCCTCACTGTCCACAGATCGTCTCTCTTTGTTTACTGAGAAGACATTGATTTGCCCTCTCTCCATCTCCACCTTTTAGCCCTTAAATCTATCCCCTCTCAACTTTTTACTAACTTTGCTTCTTCCTCTCTCTCTGTCTTATTTTTGCTCTCCTTCTTACCCCCTTCTCTCCCCACTCTTCTTTAATCTCACCTACTAATTTGCTCAAGTCTCTTGGACACTAGAATAAACTTCCTCTGGCCCTACTTTGCTCTCAAGCTCTTGCCTCATCTCTCTCCTAACTCCCTCCCTTGAGTCTCTCCAATCATCAATCCGCTCGCTCTGCCTTCCCTTCTCACCTTCCACTGACTTTTCTATTCTTTACCATCTGAATGTGCCCCTCCCAGTCCTCCCAAAACTGCTCTCCCAAAGGTCGTTGATGACTTGCCAATAGGCAAATCTGGTGGCGTTGCCTCTGTCTGTATCTACTTCCCATTCTCACATCAGCTAAAACAGCTAGCCATCCCTTTCTTGTTTAAGCCCTTCGCTTCCAGGATACTTTACTCTCCAGGTTCTCCAACTACCTCCTATTCTTCGCCTCCTTTTCTTCATCCTGGGGCTTTGTCCTTAGCTCTCATCTCCTGTGTATTCATACTCCATCCCAACCTCCATCATTTCAACAATTAGTTCCATGCCCATGGTTCTTAAAAGTGCGTCTTTAGTTCTCAAACTCCAGACCCATGAATTATGTCTGGTGAACATCTCCCTATGAATACTCTGTCAATGCCTCAAACAACCTTTCTAACCTGAACTCAAGATCATTTTCCCACTCTCAAACCTTCTCCTCCTTCCTCCTTCTCAGTCTCAGATAACAAGATGACCATGCTTTTGGTCATTCATGTTAGAAAAATGTGACTCTCTTTGTGGCTTGTCTCTCACAGACAGTCTTACAGTCTTGTCCATTTGCCTCTACAGAAATGTTTGTGTATGCTCCCTTCTTCTCCAATAATTTGATTCTCTCACCCAGACCAATCTTACCTGATCCACCTACCACTGGACTCGTCAAGCTGCAACTCTGCTCCCACACACCTGCCAGATACATCTTCCTAGGACAGTGGTGCTCAGAGTGGCATCTCCAGACCGGCAGCATTACCATCATAGTTCCCAAGTGAACTTATCAAAAATGGAAATTCTAGGGCGCCACTGAAGACCTACTGCAGAAATTCTGAGAGTAGGGGGCCCATCAATCTCTGTTGTAACAGGCCCTCCAGGAGACCTGGTGCACTCTAAAGTGTGAGAAGCACTATCCTAGACCTGCTGATTTTTAATTGCAGTACTCAAATCCTCCACTGTTTCCTCGTCAGTATAAAATAAATTAAGATTCCTTAGTATAATATTCACGGCTCCTTCACTATGTGGCCTCACATTACCTTTCCAGGGTTATATCTCGTCACTCTTCTGACCCACCTCATACTCTTCATACTGTGTTTTCTGAGCTCCTCTAACATTTGTTCCCACTGCTCCAGAAGCTTGACCCCATGGCTTCCCATCCTTCTTCCACCAATCCTTCCTCATGTAGCTCAAGTGCAATCTCTTCTGTAAAGTCTTCCTGAGATCCTCCTTTCTTCTCTGTTACTAAGGAAGTCCTCTCTCCAGGCTCTATGCTCCCATTGAACCTCATTTGTATCTCTATTATTATATGCATCCCATCTTGCAGTGCATTTCATTGTGTATTTCTCCTGTCTACCCTAGTAGATTGTGAGCTCCCTGAGGGCAGGAACTGTGTCTGTTTCATCTCTGTATCCCTATGAACTCCCACAGTGTTTTACACACAGTAGGCACTTGATAAATGTCTGTTAATGTGAGTGGAATTATGTCCCTGGAAAAGAAAATATAAATGTGCCGTCTTCTTTCAGTGAGAAAACCAAACTTCTAAAATCCTATGGTGCAATATTGACTTCTTTTTTTCCCAAAAGTTACCCTACCATTCCCAGCTTTGTTCCCAAAAAAGCTAGGAAATACTTCCACATGGAAAGAAAGTGGATTTCTCATTGAATATAAATGAATGTCCTTTATTAGTTAGGATTCAGGTGAGGCTGCTCTCAAAGAAGAGACCCCAAAATATAGTAGTTTAAATGAGGTAGTTTCTTTCTCTCTGACCTGACAGTCAAGAGGTGGAAGGGCATCCCAAGGTGAGTGGGGGACTCTGCTCCACAATATTATCCAGGGACTCAGGTTCCTTCCATCTTGTGGCTCTGTCCTGCCCACAAGGCTTATCCCATCTGCATGGCAAAAGCTGACATACCATCACATCCACATTCCAGTCCATAGGAAGGGAGAGAAGCAGAGAGCAAACCATTTCTTTTTAAGGCAGTTATGAGGAAATTGTACACATCACTTCTGCTTATATTCCATTGACAATAACTTGGTCCCATGACCACCCCAAGTTGCAAGAGAGAACAGGGGAGTAAATCTCTAGCTGGCCAGCCATGTGCCTTGCTGAAATTGAGGACCTTATAATAAAAGGAAGAAGAGAATGAATGCAAGGGGAGAATGAGCAGTTCTGCTGCAAAGAGATATTGGTTTCTGAATGTGCAGCTCAAATATTACCAGACAAGTCAAACTGGCTCCCCAGCCAGTGGTGATCTGTATACAAAGATTTGAGATTTAAATTACAGGTGATTTGACTGAGATTGTACATATGCTGAAAATCTGGAATTTGTCATGACTATAATATGTAGAAATTACATGAGCAACTCCCTTGCTTTTCAACATCATCCTCCACATATCATTGAAAATTCTTGGCAATTATAAGAGTTTTAAAATTTTAAGAGTCTAAGTAAATAAAAAACAAAAAGAAAATGCATAACGGATTTTCACTTACTCATTTTCACTAACTCATTTCCTACTACATAAGTCGTAATTAAATGCATTTTTCTCACCTCTACCTACCTCTGCCCTTAGCAAAGAAAAATCTGTATATATTTCCTAGTATAAAACAAACCTGTTGGAAAAAAATCTGTTATTTGGTTTACTCATTTAACCGTTAGCACTAGCTGCTATTGACCACTATTGCCCTTTTAAATTAAAACTTGCGTGAAGTAACAGTATCTTCTGATATGGTCAGTTTTTCCAGTGTAAGCATTGACACATTAAAAGTAAACCCCAGTGGTGACATTTCAGTCACCTGCATTAACTGATAAGTTAGGACTTCCCAGTTTGTGTACTTGGTGAAAGAATCCTTGGAGGTAAGTCACTCCTTCGTAGACCCAGTAAATGCTTTGGTTATGACCAGTGGCAATAAGAATCCCTCTTAGCATTGCTACCACTCTCTGCTTAGGATCATGCATAGGCCTCCTATCCTTATGAACTTCAGTTTGAAAACTCTGATAATTATGTGCAAGGTAAGTTCCAGAGCGAGGTCCAGCAACCGTGCTGGTAACCAGCACAAGTCATTTTAGGTTCAACCATCACATCGGTCTCAGTCTACAAATGTGTATTTGCCGTGCTTGTTTAGTTTTTAAGGTCTACTATACACAACTTTTAACTTCATTATGTAGAGTATTTGCAAAAGCTGTGAAAGCATCAGGAAAGTAGTGAAAAGAAGCATGTGAGTATAATAGAAATACAAGTAAAGGTAATTTTTTTAATTAAAACTGCTGAGAAAAATGACAACCATTGCATATGAGAGTGAGATCAAATCTTATTTAGTTGTCAAGGGCCACCATCTGCAACATGTGAAAAAGCACTGTGCCTAAATTACTGACTACAATCAGCAGGAAATGAGGAGAAGTGATTAACGAAATGGGAAAATGTCTGAGTGTCACACAGTAGTTCTGAAAGATGTTTGGGAATGTGGATGGGCATGTTTAGTTATCTAAATAATGGCATTCTGTGGTAGGAGACAAGAAGGCTAAATCCTGCAATAAAAAAAAAAATCAAAGAATTGCTCCACCCAAAATACCAATATCGCCACCCACAGAGAAACTCAGGAGTATCAGCATCAACGTGGGCTGCTCAATAGCCTAGTGTTAACTCAAGAGTTGGTTAGGAATTATCTGAGGAATTAAAGACCAAACATGGTGAAAGTGCTGCTTATGAACTTTTATTGCAAGTCATGGAGGGTTTCAAAGACTCAAGGCCGATTTGAATCTGCTCAACATCAAGGTCTAGTCAGGCCAACAAATACTGACACCATGCTGGTTAAAGAGTTTCCCATGACATTGGCAGAGATCGTTAGGAAAAGGGACCCGATAAAATGTCTATCTGCAAGAAGGAGTGTATGCACGTATTGATGCTTCAGAGAATTGATTCGCATCTTCATCAGATGGAAGGGCTTTCAAAGACAGTACGTATCATCTCACGTAAGTCAACTCAGACTTGGAATTAAAAGAGAATCTCAGGAGCCAGCCCTGATGGCCTAGTGGTTAAAGTTCAGCACACTCTGCTTCGGCAGCCTGGGTTCGGTTCCCAAGCACAGAACCACACCACTCATCTGTCAGTAGCCATGCTGTGACAGTGGCTCACATGGAATAACTAGAAGGACTTACAACTAGGATTTACAACTATGTACTGGGGCTTTGGGGAGCAAAAAAAGAGAGAGAGAGAGAAGAAGATTGGCAACAGGTGTTAGCTCACGGTGAATCCTTCCCAGAAAAAAAAAAAAAATCTAACACCTGTTTCTAGGCTCTCTATGAAAAACAGGGAACCTCAGGCAGCTGTCAGTATGAGGAGGAGAGATTTCAAATGGTAGAAAGGAAGGTATTGGCTGTTCCCTGGGACACTTAAATTATACAGGGGAACTCTTTTTTCCCCATAAACCTCACCCTGGAGAATACGTGGCAGGTTTCAGCCTTGCCACAAAAACAGTTTGAAATTATTTCCTCTGGAACAGAAGGGAATCCCTCTGAGGGGAGAGTTGCTGCAGGAGAGTGATCCGCTGGCTCCCTGGAAGCTCCTGGCACCCAGCACAGGGGGTGGTGCATGGTGGCTTTCAATTTACATAATTTACATATCTGTTGAAGTTAGTTAAAATGAACACATTGATTACAGGTTTCAAGAAATTTAGAAGCAGAGCTATGTCACGGGTCAGGAGGGTTCCTTCTCTTATGGAAGTGGAGTTGTCAAATATTAAAATTTTTTTAAGGAAAGAGGGGCATGAGGACAATGATAATACAAAAGAAACAGCAACAGGAGGAGTTGGGGGAGAATATAAGCCGAGTTTTAGATCAACAAAAAAATATTGACCATCTGCTGTGAGCTTGAGTAGATTATGAAAATTTTAATTGAAAAAGAAAAAGAAGTATCAGAATATGCAGAAAGCAAGACTGTAGCGATGGAAAGAGCAGAGGTTGGAAGATAATATTGCTGGTGGCTTTGGGTCCACATACACGAGTGAGCATCTGCCATGAGTCTGCCCTCACACTAGACCCTGGGATCTCTGCAGGAAAATAAAAGGAAAAAGAGGGCAGATAATGCAGGCGGAAAGCCATGAGACCCAAATCTAAGAGCAAATTTGTAGAAAGCTGATTATGTTTATTTTCTATTTGGATAAAACAGCATTTTAGAGGGAATTATAACATTACCTTTGCTTAAGGGGGTGGGGGAGAAAAGAGACAGAGAGACCATTTTGCACATCCAAATCTTAGGGAAAATGAAGGTGATAGCAGAAACTCTGAAGAGTGGAGGAGAAGGGATGGTTCTTCAAAGAAAATGTATAAACAACATAGTCACAAGAAATAAGGTCATATGGACATGTTTTTCCAGTTTATATGGTATCAAACAGTCAACATCAAGGGATGATTTAAGAAAAGCTGATGTGAAGACATCCTAAGGAATGATAGTGGAAAGAGATCCCTGAGGAAAATTTAGACTCAGGTGCAATCTAATAATAAGCAGACCAGTGACCCCAAGTGTTTCTGGTTCACGGTTAAGCGCTCAGTAAGGGATTGGCAAATGAATAAATCAATTACTCAGTTAAGCAATCAAGCCTGAGTTAGAATTTGCATGGCAAAGGAGGACAACTTGGCGATATAACAGAAGTATTTGTGTGAGTCAGTAAGAAAGATGCTGAAATAAAATATGCATTCAGAGGTATGAAGCAGTCATATAAAAAGCTGAGGCTGCAAGCTAACTCATCAGCCATCTTTCTTCCTATACTTTGGGGAAGGGGGCAGAAGAGGTGTTTTACAGAAAACAATAAGAACCATTATGTAAATGGTGTTGACATTTACTATAAAATCTTTGAGGCAGCTAGCAGCTTTTTACCTGACAACTTTACCTGATTACTTATTTATCAGTTTCTCACTAACGAAAAACTAGGGCCTGACTTCCCTTTCTAATCACATACACATGCACATAGAAACGAAAGCAATGTCCTCACCCCAGGAAGGAAAGCAAGGGCAAGTTCGAGACAGGCAAGTGTCATTAGTTGAACGTTACGAGAGCCCAGTTAGAAATGCTGTGTCGGGTGTACTTTGTACATTTCATGTGTTAGTTCATGTATGATTGTTGGATACTTTACAAACTGGAATAGGAGGATATGAAGATATCAGCCTCATTGGTAATACTTAGGAGAAATCATGATCAGAGTTTCCAAAATACGTCTATACTGAAGAGATCTTGCCTTAGAATGCTCCCCTGCTCACGACCTCCTTCTAAATGAGTTACAGGACACAGCTCCTGCTGAGAAAAGCAGCTCTAGATGGTTCTTTAAGCATAATCTACCATGTGGCACTAGGTGACACCCACCCTCCCACCCCGTCCCCTATCTGCAGTTGAACAGCTGGAACTATAGGCTGGCCATGAGCTATGAGGCAGTCTGGGACAAAAGCTCCCTTCAGGCAGAAGGTGATTAGTTGCAATGATGAGATTCTTACCTCTCAAGAATTTGAACGAAAAATACGTGAAGAGACATTCCATTGTCAGTGGAAGCAGAAGTAGAAAGATAGACAAGTGAAGCTGAAACAGAAAGAGCAGCAACTCGAGTCCACAGCAAAGCAGAAGAATGAAGCTCAATCCATTCCTGCTGCTGAGAAACTAACGTCACCTGCCCTCTAGAGCTACTGTTACAATCCTGGACGGACTCCCGGTTCCCAAACGATGCTCCAGATCCTGGAGGTTTAGCTGTAAGACTATTCCAGGGGTCGGCCCCGTGGCCAAGTGGTTAAGTTCCCTTGCTCTGCTTTGGTGGCCCAGGGTTTTGCCAGTCCAGATGCTGGGCATGGACATGGCACTGCTCATCAGGCCATCCTGAGGTGGCGTCCCACATGGCACAACCAGAAGGACCTGTGACTAGAATATACTACTACGTACTAGGGGGCTTGGCAACAGATGTTAACTCAGGTGTCAGTCTTTTAAAAAAAAAAAAAAAGAATATATTCCAGAGACGCCTTTTTCTCTTATTCCAGCAGTTACCATTATGATCAACCTCCACCACGTGAGGTAACCTGCCTTGTTCTCTTTCTTCCAACTAAAGGAGCCCTAACACACAGAGCTGCTCAGTCTCTGCACCATGAGCTTCTGGAACAGGCATGCTGGCTCTGTGTGGACAGTAAGTGCAGTTAGACCAGATTCAAGTCTTGTTATTTCCACTGACTTTTCTAGTGTTGAATGTACACAGTTTCCGCTAGTCCCTGATACCCTTCAGTTCCTCTCATGAAACTAAATTTCCCCATTTTCTTTTTACTCCATGTATTTCAATTCTATCCATCATAGCCTTTTTTTTCAATAAGTTGTGGTTGCTATCTGTTTTTTGTTTTGGCTCCTAGGATAATGTGACCCACCCTTTCTCCACAGGGCAGCTGATTTTGACTTTCGTAAGTCTTAGCCTTGGGCGTGGGAATGAGTAGGGAGGGCACGGTGGGAGGGCAGTGGGCGGAGAGGTCGAAGTATTGTCTGTCCAGGCTGCTATAAGAAAAATACCATAGACTAGGTGTCTTATAAACAACATAAATGTATTTCTCGCAGTGCTGGAGGCTGGAAGCGTGAGATCAGGGTGCCAGCCCGGTCGGGTCTGGAGAGAGCCATCTTCTGAGTTACGGACTGCTGACTTCTTGAATCCTCACATGGTGGAGAGCAGAGAGCGGTACAGGAAGCAAGCTCTCTCATGACTCATACAAGGGCACTAATCCCATTTATGAGGACTCCACCCTCCTAACTTCATCTAATCCTAACTACCTCCCAAAGGCACCACCTCCCAATACCATTGCACTGGGGGAGAGGGTTATGATATACGAATTTAGGGAAGACACAATACTGAGCCCATGACAGATATTAACAAGCATCTTTAAAGGGCTTGTGAACCAGGCTTCGCCATTTCCGCTTGCATCCTTTCCGGTGTTTTGAGGGCTTTGGGGAGCAGAGTTATGACATTAATGACCACTGTGTGCTCAGCCAGGCTTGGCACAGTCACCATCGCCTCCTTTAATCTTATAAAAATGTTGTGGATCTGCATATTTCCAGTGAGATGAGCCCTTTCTTGATAAAAATAACCAGAAAAAATTACTAAAATCCAACATGAGAGGGGATGGATTTAGTCTACTAAAACATAATTTGAAGATAAAGTTCATTCAGTCAACAAACATTTATTAACATGTGTGTGTCAAGCTTTGCAACACTGTGTTGTGAATGAGACACAGCCCCAGTCCTTAAGGAAGATATGGGTCTAATGGAAGGGAAAAGTCAAGTAAAGAAGTAAGTGGTTGCAAGAGTGTGATACCCTGTGTAATGGAGAGAAGCACAATGTGCTGGGTGAGCGCAGAAAAAGAAATAAGCGGTTCTGTGGGAGATAAGGGAGAGGAGCTTTCACTGAAACTTTGAACTGGAACGTGATGCGAGTTCAGTAGGCTGACAATTCATTCAGACAAACAGCATGAACGAAAGCATGGAGATGCAAAGATACAAATGGTGTTCTGGGAATGAGAAGTGACCAGAGTGTGCAGTAGGAGGAAGGCAGCGGAGGAGGCTGTCTGGGCGGGCATGTCCATGACGGGCCTCGAATGCCTCACTAAGGACATTAGATCTTGTCCTACAGGCAGCAGAAAATCACCCAAGGTTTTTAAGTAAACGGGAACACGATCAGACCTGCAGTTTTGAAAACATCCTTGAATAAAAGAGAATGGAAGAATGAAGACCAAATAGACAGGTGTTGACATAAGCCAGAGAGCAGTAAGGGGGAGTCTGTAGTACGGAACAGAAGGAAAGTCGGGGGAAGGGGAGGGTGGGGGAATCTCAGACTTCAGAGATAAACTGGAGGGCAGACTAATCAGTAGACTACCTGGAAGACGACCTTTTAAAATTGAAAGAGAGCAAAGTTTCAGACTGCCAAGGGCAGTGTGGTAATTTCAGCAGCAGATCATAAATCTCACAATTCGAGAACACAGTAGAGTAGAGCAAGAGTCACCTGCTTTGCCAAATAGACCAATCCTTTCCCACGATGGAAATTGTCTACCCTTGTTTAATCACAGTGAACTGGGCAGAAAAATCTCTTCTAGGAAATAACACTAAGATCAGAGGTGTTAATTACACACCTCATTTGTCTCCACTGTGAGCACTATTCTTTCCTTGAGCCACTCTAAACATGTTGGTTACTTACTAACTCAGTTAAGCAAACAACCTTTATTCCAGCAGATATCCACTCATTTATCATTCAACAAACATTTACCAAGCACCTACTATCTGCCAAGGCTTATGCTGGTCCCAGATATTCAATGATGAAGTAGACAATACAGATTCCTTCCCGGGCTCAGATTTCAGTCTAATGGAAGAGAGAGATCACTTAAGTAGCATTTTCCAACAGTGTGTTAAAGTGCAGTAAAAGGCAATATTTCTCATCCTTCTGATTTGATAGATCTGGAGTGACGCCCAAGGTTGTGCATTTCTAACAAATTCCCAGGTGATGCTGATGGTGCCGCTCTAGGGACCACACTCTGCATAACACAGAGTCACGTCACTTGGTCTAGGCCATTCTCCTCCAAAGCTATTTGAAGAGAAGTTGGCAGGAGAAGGAAATCTCTTGCATTTCATCATTTGAGCAATAGCAATTAATAACAGAAAAAGAAACCAGAAGCACAATACAAGCGTACTCGCAGAACCTGGACGGGGCTGATGCAGAAAATCAGAAAGCGTCTTTGAGGCAGAGAGGCAGTGAGGACAAGCGTCCACGCTTGGACCTCAAGCACACATGTGGAAGCAGCATGATGAAAGATAAGGGAACAAGACCAGGACAGAGCACTCGCCTGGGCTCTCAGGCTGTCATCATTTCGCCCACAGCACAGTGTAGAGGAATTAGCATTTAATACCTGGCCCAAAATTAAGTTACACCAGTAATTTTTAAATAATTTTCTGTGTGTATTTATGCTTAGCTATTCTCTCAATAAATGTACTTTATCCCATGGGTTCCTATCTTCTCAACTAATCCTTTTTGTTGTCCTAATAACATCTCGAGGTGTTAGGGCCCAGCCAGGTGGCGTAGGGTTAGGTTCACGTGCTCCACTTCCGCAGCCCGAGACTCCCAGGTTCGGATCCCAGCCGCGGACCAACACGTCACTCATCAAGCCATGCTGTGATGGCCTCCTGCATACAAAAAATAGGGGGAGATTCGCACAGATGTCAGCTCAGCAACAATCTTCCTCAAGCAAAAAGAGGAAGATTGGCAACAGATGTTAGCTCAGGGCCAATCTTCCTCACAAAAAACAAACAAACAGAACTCTAGATCTTAAAGATCCTCTTCAGGCAACAACAAATCGAGGACCTGAGTTAGGAGAATTTAACTTACCTGGGTCCTGAGATGATGGAAATGCTTTGGCACTTTGTCTTTCTAAATGAAATGAAAAGGAAAGAGAAACAGAAAGAAATGGGAAAAGGAGGAAAGTTGCTCCTTCCTGTAGGGGACCTTGCAAACCCAGGCTCCTAACAGATGCAACAGCAAGACACGGAAACAAAAACCAGGTGATACTGAGACATCAATAAAAGACACTTTTTGCATTTTACTTTGCTATTCACTTTGCATTTTAATATAGTATAAAGAATCCAAAACGTGTGGGTGAGCTCCAAGATTTATACCTATACCATTAACAGAAGTTGTTGATTTGTGCACCTAAGTCAGCCTCCTGAAAAGTGGCTCACGTGCCTTCCAGAGCTCCCCCAGACCGGATTCTGGAGCTTGCACCCCTCCAGGAAGCAGTAATTCTCAGCCGTGTGTGTCCTGGTAAAAGTCCCCACAGAGAGCATGAGCTCCAGGCGAGCAGGCCCATCACACCTCCTGACACGAAGGATTGGCCCTCACTGTCAAGAAAGCCAGGAATTACAGTTTTGCACTCCTTGGCTTTTGTTACGTTGGTAACCAAAAAGTATCTTACAGACTATTTCTGAGGATCGATCCTTAGCACCACCGAAAGACTCTCTGGGCCTCTCCTAAACTTGCCCTTGGTTACATTCATCGACTGGCCCCCAGAAAAGGAGTTGGATCAGTGAAATTTGTTTCTGTGTTCTTCACTCTTTTTTTTTTTAAAGATTTTATTTTTTTCCTTTTTCTCCCCAAAGCCCCCCAGTACATAGTTGTATATTCTTTCTTGTGGGTCCTTCTAGTTGTGGCCTGTGGGACGCTGCCTCAGCGTGGTTTGATGAGCAGTGCCATGTCTGCGCCCAGGATTCAAACCAACAAAACACTGGGCCGCCTGCAGCGGAGCGCGCAAACTTAACCACTCAGCCACAGGGCCAGCCCCTGTTTCTGTGTTCTTCACTCTTTTGAAAACCATCAGACACCAGGGGCCTCCTGTTGCTGCCAGCTGCCCACAGACCTTCCCTGTAGCACCCACCGGGGCCAACAGCCCATCCTCAGAAGCCATTTTATTTCTCTGTTCCTCTGGAAACAGCTTCCTCAATAGCTCAGAGATGTCCCCCTGCCCCCATTTCATGTGGCTCCAGGGAGGCTGTCACACAGCGAGCACCTGACCAGCACCCCCAGAGAGGGGTGGGCATGTGCCAAGGCCTGGCCAAAGTCCTTTCCTGAGGTTTATGCACGGCCCCTGAGAATTGTAAAAGTCAGAACCAACTGGCCATATTCTCTGCTCTTTGAAGGAGACTGAGCTAATGAGACCAACATAAGAGACAGAAGATGAAATGAGAGGTGGCAATACGGAGAAAGCCATAAGCATTTTTGCTAATGGGGAATTAGAACAGCTAATTCCTTGCACCTCTAAAACCGTATGATTTTTGAAAATACATCCATGAGTGATTGTAGTTTAATAAGTTACTTCTCTCAAGTAACATATTTGGAATTAGGTTGGGACTTACTCTGGGAGGCTGAAAAAATACTGAACATGGGGTAGGACAACGCAGATTCAAATTTCCATCCCAAAATTATTAAGTGACATCGGGAAAAGTTGCTCAATCTCTCAGAGCCTCGGTTTCTTCATTTATAAAAATAAGGGTAAAAATACTTACTCCCGAGGTTGTTGTGGGAGTTCAATGACATAATAATCAAAAAGGTGAATTACGAAGCCAGAGAGAGAGATTGAAGAGGAAGGAAGTACAGTCAGAAAATCTCTAAAACTGCCTAAGATAACACAATGCAATACAAGTTCTATTTTGATAAATAATACTAAGAAATCAGACACACAATGTCCGGAAACAGCCTGGCACTTTTAATCCAAGTTCTGACTGGTTTCAGGGAGCCCTCCAGTGGCTGATGGACAGGACGCATCTGAATTCTCCTGTTGGCAGTGGTGTTCCCAGAAGACAAATAGACTCCTGGTCACATTATGATATAACCAGAAAGGGCCTTGAAGAGCATTTCCTCCATCTCCCACTTTTAAGAGATGAGGAAAGGGAGGCACTAAAAGGTTGTTATGTACGTATTTCAAAAGTTAGAAATCGTACTATTTATTTTGAAGTATAACACTTTGTGTTTTTCCTAAGAATGTCAAAATTCAACCGTTTCCTTTCCTTTTTAACATGTGTTACTCTTATTTCAAAATGTATAACTGAGGTATGTCTACAGTGATTGAGACCCAAAATTATCACTCAGTCATGTAATCAGGATGCTTCAAACACATTTGCATCATGGAATTATTTTAATACAGATGCTTGGGCTGAAATCGTCCTGCAATATTTTTTGACACCGATATTTTTGTCTTATCAAAGCCTGTACTGTTACAATTCCTTGATGCCCTCTACTGGCCATAATGTTATTATCCAATGTACAATATGAATTATTTCTCATGGCCTACTAATCTACTTCATAATATGCCTGAACACTAGAAAGATTGGCTTTGGGGATAATATAGGTAAATAAAAGAAGAAACGACATACAAGACTGCATCAAAAACATTTAGGCAATGACATAAACCCAAAACAAATCATTACTGGGATAAATTTTTAGAATGTCAAACAGCTATGACATCAACTAGTTTCACCTAACATTTGACTTACCAAATTTAGTAACTAGGGTGTGGATTTTGTTCTTAATTTAAAATTTGCCAACTGTACCAGATTCTATAAGGATGGTCTACTGAATGATATATTACTGAATTTGACACATAAAACCAGAATTGTTCAAATTAAATTATTAAATGTTGAGAGACGGCAGGTTTAAAAGTGCAGACAACAGAAAAATATGAGTAAGTGCACTAACCACTCAGATTGCCTTAAGACTAAAATAAACTTAACTAAAATATATTCCTGAGTCCCATACAGTTTTATATAAACACACGTGCCCACACGTACTCATGCATACCCTGCAAAGCATAAAATCATGCTTCTGACCCAAAGGAAAATCACGACCCTGAAATAAGCCAAATTTATGGTCAGCTAATGCCATACCCAATTAAATCGCTGATGAGCCCCGATGATCCACTCCCACTCCCATCCCCACCACGTCGTCTCTGGAATCTCTGCATTCCCCAGCCCTTCTCAGGTAAGTCTATCAATAACTTCCAACACGAAGGCCCAGAGGACTCTACCTCCCAAACAACCATTTTTGAGGCCCACTGTCTAGTCCAGTTCAATAGTCTAAGGGGGGCTGTGTGGCTCCCGAGGTCATCTTTGCTGCCAATCAGACCTGAGACCCATGCTCCCTGTAACGCAGCTCTTCTTGCCCCTGGAGACTCCCATTCCTGGTCCCAGGCTCCTCTTTTGGTTCCTCCCTGCCTCCCTTATTCTACCTGCCCCCACATCCCAGCCCAATGTCTGTATAGGTCAGCCAGGGTTGCCGTAACAAAATGCCACAGACTGGGCAGCTTAAGCAACAGGAATTTATTTCCTCACGGCTGGAAGTCCCAGATTGAGGTGCCCGCAGTTTTGGTGTCTCCTGAGGCTTCTCTCCCTGCCTTGCACATGGACCCCTTCTGGCTGTGTCCTCACAGGGTCTTTCCCCCGATGTCTGTGTGTCCAGATGTCCTCTTCTTGTAAGGACACCAGTCAGATTGCATTGGGGCCCACCCTAATTGCCTCTTTTTAACTCAATTACCTCTTTAAAGGCCTGATCACCAAATACGATCACATTCTGAGGTACTGGGGGTTAGGGCTTCAATATATGAATCTGGGGGGATGCAACTTAGCCCATAACACCAGCGGATACCTAATGGGCCTCAGGGAGCAAGACCTCATGCCCACGTGTGATTGAGGATCCCCCGCCCCGATGCTCCGCCCATAGGTTGAGCGCCCCCTATCTGCCCACAGATGCCGAGGTTCTGATTGTTGCTTGACTCCACCCAAAACCTCTTCCCTGACCACGAAATCTCATCAACCTTGGTAACAGCTCCACGGTTTCTGTTGACCATTACATTGGTTCCTCTGGTCCACTGCGTGGGTCTCAGGCTGACTCAGGGGTTCCTCTAACTCCTCATCTACGTTATGTTGCCAAAATATTACTATTACTACTTTATTCTAATCATAGTTAAAACATTTGTTGCTTTCTAGCCATGTTCCAGACACTGTGACAAGCACTTCTCCTGCATAATTCTCTCCATAATGCTGTAAATTTGGTGCAAAATAGATGCTCAATAGTTGTATGAAGAAATTGATGAGTGAAGACTTTAATTGTCCTCATTTTACAGATAAGAAAATGTCAATGCATAAAATTAAGTAACTTGCTTAGGTCACATAGTCAGGAAGTGGCAGAGTGTGGGGCTCACCAAAGCCCAGGCTCTTCACAATGCCTCGTGCACGGCCGTGCCTCGTGCACACTCCTAGTCATAAGAGCCATGCCATCTTCCACCTTGTGTCTTATGACTCATCCCTGGACATTAGCCCACGTTTCAAAGAGATGGAACAAGTCAACACTGTTCTATGACATTCAAAACCAAAATTGAAATCCTAGACAGACACACTTACGTAGACTAGGGTAAGAAATATATTTAAAATTGAAAACACGCTGTTGCTTGCAGTAATTTTAAAACATAGCCCCCAAACTATAAGATACTACTCCCATCTTAAAGTGAGGTCTATGCCCTCTTTTTTTGAATCTAGGTGGGTTTGTGACTGCCTAGACTAATAGAGTCAGACAAAATTGTACTCTGACTTCCTAGGCTAGGTCAGAAAAGACCATCAGTTTTCCACCTGGTACCCTTGGGATGCTCACTCCGGAGGAAGCCAGCCACCATATTAAAGAAACCTATCTACCCTGAGACCACCATGCTGGGGAGTTCAGGCCAGTGCTCCAATTGATGGCCCCAGATGAGCTCCTCACTGACGGCCAGCATCAACTGCCACGAAAGTGAGCCATGGCATGTCCAGTTGACTTGAGTTTTCAGATGACTTCTTTTCAGCTGACATCTGATAGCAAAGGTTTGAAACTGTTTACTCAAGCCATTCTCGAAGTATTTGCCCACAAAATTGTGAGCAAATAAAACGGTCGTTTGAGCCAGTACATTTTGGGGGTGACGTCTTATGCAGCAATAGTAACCAGAACATTACCCCTCTCCATTTTAATCTATTTTGTTGCTCCAAGTTCCTGACCTTATCCCAGTGTGCCAAACACGGGAAAGCTCTAGCAACCACCTGCATCTGTCATTTAGATGTTTGTTAGATACATTTCCAACAAAAGCGCATAGAAAACAGGAAACTCATGAAAATTGAAAGTATATAGACACACTTTCTAAAATTTAGGCTGACTGGTTTTTAATTTTTTTTAAGAATTATTTTCCAGTTTTATTGAGAAATAACTGGCATACATCACCGTATACAGTAGTCCCCCTTTATCCATGGGGGCTGCATTCCAAGACCCCCAGTGGATGCCTGAAGCCTCGGTTAGTACTGAGCCCCATGTTTTTTCCTATACAGACATACTTATGATAAAGTTTAATCTATAAACTAGGCACAGTAAGAGATTAAAACAATGACTAATAAAACACCACAATTATAACAATACACCGTAACAAATGTTATGTGAATGTGATCTCTCTTTCTCAAAATATCTTATTGTACTCACCTTTCTCCTTGTGATTATGTGAAACGATACAATGCCTCCGTGATGAGATAAAGTGAGGCGAATGACATAGGCCTGTGACATAACTTTAGGCTACTACTGACCTGATCATACATCAGAAGGAGGGTCATCTGCTTCCGGACTGCAGTTGACAGCGAGTAACTGAAACCACGGATAATGGGGGACTACTGTAAGGTTCAGGCATACAGCGTGATGGTTTGATTTGTAGATATTGTGAAATGATTACCACAATATGTTCAGCTAACATCCCTCATCTCATTGATAAAATAAGAAGTAAAGAACAAAGAAAAAAATTTTCTCCTTGTGATGAGGACTCTTAGGATTTACTCTCTTAGCAACTTTCCTATATATCAAGATATATCTCCTATATATCACAACAGTATTAACTATAATCATCACGTTGTATGGTTTTTATTTTTTAAGAAGAAATAAATATTGCTGTCTGCAATGAATACACTGAGAAATATAAATGAACTTAGGGTTTATGCATTCCAGAAAAACATGGGAGAGAGCCCTCATTCTCAGTCCATTCTCCTTTCCCAGAGTATATAGACAATTGAAGATGTCTTCTTCCACCGTCACCATATTTCCCTCACACCAGACTCTGCTGTGGTGACTTCTGATGTACCCGAGGCCCCCACACATAGTAGGTACACACCAGGTCCCCATCCAAGGTCCTGCCATCTCTTTGGGGCTACACATAAGTAGGACACAGGACTTAACACTCATGAAACAACCACTTCTGTACCCTCCCAGTCTCGAGAAATTCAGCTCTTGAAGGTTGGAACATTTCCTACTTTTCCTCAAAGCAAAAGGCTCCACCCCCGACCCAGAAAGTCTATCCTAATTGCCTTGACGATCTTCAACTTTAAAACTTAAAACCTCTCTCAGATTGTGGTCTCCAGGTGCCAGTGTTGCTGGAAATTTCTTCATTGATCTCTGACCCTCACAGACAGATCCACAGGCACAACCATTACAACTGTTTACTTTGTTTCTGACACAAAAATTCCAAAGTTTAAAAATACAACAGTCCCAAGTAGCAATGAACACACCTGGTGCCCAGATCTTGCTTTCTAATACCATTCTCCAATAAAAGGAACTGGGGCTCCTTAGAGAAATGGCTGATTCCAGGGCTGGGGCACAGAATATACAAGATAAGCCTAAAGCATTTATAGCTCCAGAAAGCAAGGATGTGTTCAAAAACACAGTGACGGGAGTATGTCAAAGGGACACAGGAACCAACTGACAGAGCTCCCAACGGCCAAAGCTGGAACAATTTTAGCAACAAAATAAATAATGAAGTATTGGATAATAGCCCAAAGTATGAAATAAGTATCCATGATTCCACAGTGATATAAACAGATTATTGAATAAATGGGTAGATCAGGTGGAATAGGAAAACTGCCTTACATAATTCCAGATAATCTATGTGGATAGCGTCCTCTTAAAGAGATAGAGCATAGCTCCTCACTGCTTAGTAGGGGCTGTGCATGGTGACCGCCTTCAGAAGAGTATTACAGAAAGGGGGAAGAAAGTGACTGCACCAGTAGAGCAACCTGACAAACACTACCTCAGCCAGGCGATCAAGGCTAATATCAACAGTGACAAACAATCATCACAGCACATAGCCTTAACATGATGTAATGAGAACAGCTTTTTACCTCTGCGGTCTTCCTCTGAAAACCCACATCCCCAGTCTAATCAGGAGAAATCCAAAGTGAAGAGCATTCTACAGAACACCTGAGCAATATTCCCCAGACCTGTGAAGGTCATCAAGAACAAAGAAAGTCTGAGAAACTGACGCTGTAGAGGAGCCTGAGGAGACATGACAGCTAAATATGATGTATCCGGATGGGAGCCGAGCACAGAAAAAGACCACTAGGTTAAAAACTGTGGAAATCTGAATAAAGCATTAATAATAATGTATCACTAATTATATACACTACTTGTAACAAATGTGTCATACTAACATAAAATGTTAACAGTAGGAGAAACTGGGTACAGAGTACTTGGGAAACTATCTTTGCAACTCTTTTATGAATCCAAAACTACTCAAAAATAAAAATTTATCTAAAAAGAATACCTGCTACTGTTCTATCAAATTTTCATTATTTATAAAATTCTAGTGCATTTCACTCATTCATTTACACATATTTAATTGTAAACCCAATTAACAATCTTGTCACCTTAGATGTGACAATAAACCCAAGAATCCAATGCTGCTCTTGCAGTGTGAATGCTCAGCTAAGTTCTCCTATCTAATATGTTCCCTGGTGTTTGGCGCTTCATGTATGCGTCCTATAAAGAGCTCTTGAAGTAGGTGCGTAAGACAGCATATGGTGTATTTATTATCTATGCTTAACTCTCCCTAGCATCATGCATTGCAATGGTCAGAATACTAAAACGTATTTTTTCTGTTATGCTTTTCTACTTTGCTCGTAAGTTGTTGATGGCTTGTATTTAGATTTCATTTTGATTAATCTTATGACATTTCCCTCCCCTTCTCAATTCCAATCATTCTTCTTGAAATAGAACGTTAAATGGCACATTTCCTAGTCTCAGTTGAAACTAATAGGTTTTTGGGATCCCTGCATTCTAAAGAGAGGTGTGAAATACACATACAGGACCAGCTAAGAAGCTTCCAAAAAAATGAAATCTACAATCCTTGGCACATCACCAATCTCCAGGATACAGGGAAGAAAGCTAAGAAATTATTTAAGGTTATTAGTGAGCCCTTTGAACAGAAGTGTCAGAGTGTCAAGCTTTCCCACCCCAACCCTCATTAGAGGAGTACCACGCCCTGCCACTAGCCAAAGGACAGGGCTGTCAGAGAACTACTCAGAGAGAATGGTGGTGTTTGCTGGGAGGACGAAGGGTGAACAATGAGGCGGGTCGCCCGGGGGAATGTTACTGAGAAGTAGGCATGTTTTAGTCAGCCTGGTCCAGCCACAGGGGAGAATCTAACCTGTGTCCTCTGAGGCCTCAGAGTGCAGATACTGGGGCGTGCTCCTACCTGGAAAATCTCAAGGTGAGAGGCTGGCCGGAGTGGCTTTCGACTGCAGGAGCAGGAAGAGAAGGCTGGGATGAAAGAAAGCTGCACTTGCACCCACAGTGAGCCAAGGGGGCGTGTATCCAAAGGGCTAGAGTGGACACAGCAGAAGACGGTCAGGCTTGAGTGACCTCTAAGGGACCCTGCCCCAGAGGACTGCTGGAAAGATGAAGCGAGCCATGCAGAAAGAGACTGTGTGGCATAGACAAGAGTGAGCATCAAAAGGGATCAGCCAGGGAATACCAAGCCAACTTCAGGAAATGCTGAAGGCTCTCGGCCAAGTTGGGGGGTGGGGTGGGAGGAAGGCATCTGAAAAGTCCATAAAATATGCTAGGAGAGAAATAAGCAGCATTTGGGCAAAAGCCACACAGAGAATACCAATTCCAAGTTACAATCATCCCAGGTAAGGCAGAATTGCTTCCGTTCCAAAGACCAGAACTGATCTTGAAACTACAGTAACTATGCTACTAAAATAAAATTTTTTAAAAGCTTGAAAGCAAGATATCTTAATAGATTCTGCTTGAATTAATAGATTTTTCCTATGGCAAAGAGATTCAAAACAGCTGTCATTTTGGAAAGAAAGGAGGGAGACAATATTATTATTATTATACATCCTGTGGCACAAAATAGTTTCTGGCAGACCAGCTTTAACCTTAGAATCACACAAATTGATTTTTAAGGGGATGGAAAACCTGAAAGCATTCTAGGAAACATAGGTGAGAATTACCTTTCAAAATCCTATTGATTCTGCCTGGAAACCAACTATTATACAAATACAAATTGCAATACAGATTTGATCAGGAGAAAGAGCTTGTTGGCATAGCATCAAGTAATACCCCTCAACCATCTACCCACTACACAAATAACTGCGTCAGTCCCTGCTGTTGTCAAGAGAGCAGGACTCACCAGCTTCAATCAGAGCCCCTGAATCAATACTCTGTTTTAAGAAACGTAACTACTCTCGTCTGCACAGAAGTGTAGATTTCCTCGGGGAAATTTTCTCCTGAATTTCTCACTGATGACCAAAATTTACAATAGTCCTTGTCAATGTATTGTCAAGAAATTATTCCCTGACATTGGAGAGCTATATGTACATGAGGATGACAAAGTCAAGATCTGGGACCTCATACTCTTTAAAGAAATTCTAATAGAAACCTGCAACCCTAGGTACTTCCCATGCCTAGAACCCAGTACAGACAACAAGGCAAGTCAATCAGCTATAAGCCACAGTTCACATGCCCTAATGTTTTTCATTTTGAGGGTTCCTACCTGTGTTAGATTGCTAGGGCTGCCATAACAAAGCACCACAGCCCGGGAGGCTTAAACAACAGAAATTTATTTTCCCATAGTTCTGGAGGCCAGAAGTCCGAGATCAAGATGTCAGAAAATTCAATTTCTGGTGAAGTCTCTCTCCCTGGCTTCTCGATGGCCACCTTCCCACTGTGTCCTCAATGGCCTCTCCTCTGTACTTACACAGAGAGAGCTCTCCGATGTCTCTCTCTGTCCTCACAAAGACACCAATCTTATTGGCTGAGGCCCCCACCCTTGTGACCCATGTGACCCTAGTTACCTCCCTGAAGGCCCTGTCTCCAAGCATAGTCACACTGGGGTTAGGACCTCAACATAAGAATCTGTGGGGAGGGGGGAATGACGCAATTCAGTCTGTGACACTACCTTTTCTGCAAAAACAGCACTCTGATTATTAAGACCGCCTGCGATGGAAATGCAGAAATTAATTCTGTTCTCTAGCTCTCCAGTGTTCTAAGATGACTGTTCAACGTACGTCGTGCTTTCTGGATTCAGACAGCACTAATTTGAAATTGGTGTTTTGAACTGGAGAATCAGAAGCTTCTACTTGTACCATATGTGCAAAAGGAATTACTGAGGCAATTGTAAGTATTAACAAGATTGCAGAAGAATTGGGCAACCAACAGAGAATAAATTTCAACTGCTACCAATGGCATATAAGTAACGAGCAGGTTTCTAATTAGCCTTATCCGGTCATCAAAGCAGCTCGGTAGGCTGTCCCTTCAGGCGCTCACTGCCATCTTCAGTCAATAATTATATGTTGAGTGCTCCAATCTTAAAAAGTATCTCTTTTCAAGCATTCCTGAGTTCCTTATGTATACAAATCACACCCAAGATCTTCCTTTGGGTAGTCAAGGCCCTCCTTACTCCAGCTCTATTTATGTATCCGCCACCGGATCCCATCATTCCCCAGTAGGACCCCCTCCTTTCATCTGTCCTCTCTGCTTTTGGCCCCTGGGCATCCCATGGTAGTTTGATTCCTGACTTGGCCCTTCTTCCTTGGTGCCTCATCACCTCACACTTTGGAGTGCATTCTAACAGCAGAATCTAGACCCTAGAGATGCTTCTCATGCCTAGGACTCCAACAGCTATGATTTAGGATCTCAATTCCTTAGTCATTTCACCTTGAGAAGTCCCACTTCCGATGAGTTTCAACTCAAGTCCTACCTCCTTGAAGAAAGACTTATTTTCCTAGTCATTTTTATGGAGTTGCTCTTCTCTGAATCCCATTCCACCCCCTCTAGCTATGCAGTGCAGCTTTTTTTCCTAGGTATTTTTCATAAGCAGGTCTTGAAATGGAGTTTAAATTTTTCCAAGTCGGGTACCATTGACTTTTACTGTTTTTTAAACATCCAAAGAGCTCAACACAGTGTGGAAACATAATTCTATAAGTGTTTTTCTCTTCACAGTGGCTTCAGTTCATACCTTTCACCACTTCAAATCAACCTCCCCAAGTCACGCTAATTACTGAGGCTGCGCTGCATCCAGCGTTTTATTCGTGCTTGCACTCAAACCAATTCTGGAGCAACAGGTACGTGATAGCAAGAAAGAAACATAAAAGGGGATTGATAAGTGAAATAAGCCAGATAGAGAAGGACAATCTCTGTACGACTCCACTCATATGAGGAATTTAAACATATGGACAAAGATTAGCGGCTACCAGGGGAAAGGGGGGATGGGGGGTGGGCACAAAGGGTGAAGTGGTGCACCTACAACACAACTGACAGACAATAATGTACAACTGAAATTTCACAAGATTGTAACCTATTATTAACTCAATAAAAAATTTTTTTAAAAAAAGGGGGATTCAAAATTGACAAATTCCTTAAAAGATGTGGAAAGAATCACTGAGCAGTCGTCAAAGAAAGAGTCACTTAGGGAAGTTTTAATGTAGAAAAGAAAGTTTTTACTTGAAATACTAAGTGGGGAAATAATTTAACTTTAGTTTAGATAATTGGTGCTAATTATTTAGATAAGAACAAAATTAGTTTCTCTTCTTAAAACCAAATAAATTTGATCTTCTAGAATTTTCTGAAGTACTAAAGTTTTGGGTAGAGTGGGCTGGGGTGGATGGAGGGGTGGCGTAGTGATTGTACCTTTTTTTTTTTATTCAGATGAATCTTATCACCTAAGAGCAGTTTCTGCCCATTTCCAAAAATGTGTTACAGGGATCACACTCTGGGGGTCACACTCTGGCCTCACTACAATATCAGGCAGGGATGGAAAATTGCCTCTTTTAGCTCCATGAATCAATAATTCTCAATCCTTTTTTTTTTTTTTTTTTGAGGAAGATTAGCCCTGAGCTAACTACTGCCCATCATCTTCTATTTTATTTTTTTATTTTTTTTATTTTTTTAAAGATTTTTTTTATTTTTTCCTTTTTCTCCCCAAAGCGCCCCGGTACATAGTTGTATATTCTTCGTTGTGGGTCCTTCTAGTTGTGGCATGTGGGATGCCGCCTCAGCGTGGTCTGATGAGCAGTGCCATGTCCGCGCCCAGGATTCGAACCAACGAAACACTGGGCCGCCTGCAGCGGAGCGCGCGAACTTAACCACTCGGCCACGGGGCCAGCCCCTATCATCTTCTATTTTATATGTGGGACACCTACCACAGCATGGCTTTTGCCAAGCGGTGCCATGTCCACACCGAGATCCCAACCGGTGAACCCCAGGCCGCCCAGAAGCGGAACGTGTGAACTTAACTGCTGCGCCACTGGGCCAGCCCCTCAATCCTTTAGAAATGCAGTATCTTATTCTAACTTGCCTTTATAACTACCACTCCACTAAAAGTCATCTATGGTATAATTATATTCACACTTAAAGCATTTAAGCTAAAACTACACACTTTTACTAAGACTCTAGGCACAGAAGGATTGGATGGATCGCACTGAACTGCCTGAGATAGCCATACTAGAACCTAAACAAAGATTCTCAGCACTTCCTAACGCAAACTACGTAACTCCAAGCAGAGAGCTCATAACTTCCTCTGAATTCCGTGAAGCCTGATAACCCAAACAGCATCCGCAAAAGTTTTTGGACAAAGTATTAACTTTGGATGAACATATCTATGTTTGACATTAAGCCTGTTTTTGATCCATCTCCAGAATTTTTTTTAATGACAACTTTTGGGTTGTGCCAAAATTATACAACCAGGATTCCCCATTTAATTCAATGGTTGATCTTACTTGATAAACCATACGCATTGTCAGAAAAACGGCCACAGATGATTCCCCTCACTAATCCATACCCACCTTGTCACATAAGTTTGAGAGCCCTTGCCCATGGGCCACCTTTTGACTAATGAGGTGCTAACAAACATGACACAAGCAAAGGCTTGAAAATCCTTTGTGCATTGGGGCTTCCCCTCTTACCACCACCACCACCATGTGAAGAAGCCCAAACAAGCCCACTCGATGATGAAAGGCAACTGGACCAGTCAGCCCTGCCACCCAAGCCAAGAGCCACCTCATTACTGGAAGCAGCGCTGACCAACAGCTGACTACAGATATGCAAAAGCCAGCCTAAACCAGAAGAATCTCTAGCACGTTCCAAACTGCTCATGCACAGAAGTGTGAGCTAAATAAGTGGCCGTTGTTTTAAACCACTAAGGTTTGGGGTGGTTCGTTAGTCAGTAAAAGCTAACTGACACACCATGGGATTTCAAATAATAGCCTACTCTTCCCTTCACCGCTTGACTTCAACTCCTATGATCCCTTGTGTAAATTGGTCACTGCTAGCTCTTCTATTTTTCCCAAACACAATGGGATTATTGCATTGCAGTCCAGAAACCAATTGAGAGATTTAAGAGATTGTCTCATAAATGAGAGTATGGGAATGCAACAGTTTTCACCAGCTGGGTCTTACTAATATTCGGCTCTCCCATGTATTGTATTCCAAGTGGCTGAAATACAAGCACCAAAGTCCAGCATCTCTTACTTGCAAAGTTTTTTGAAATCTAGCGAAACAGTGAAGGCTTGCAAGCAGAACAAGAGTTTCGTTTTTCTTTTTTTTAAATACACCAAGCAGATGGCATACTATTGCCATAAAAAAATCATTCAAATTTCAGTCCCTCTCAACAGAAGTTGGACAGTTATCTGGGTTAATCATGCATGGATCAAAGCCCCCAAATATCCTAGTTTTTGTACTAGTTAGAGATTCCAAAACTGAACCAAGGGGAAACCATAAAACTAAGTTGTAGCACATCCAAAAGAAACCATTCATTTACGTCACTGACAGAAATCCTTCTATTTTAACGTTATTATAGTTACAATTATTATAACATCTATTTTTTCTGATTCCTATCACCTAATATGATATTTTTGAATTCTGCATACTTGATGAGTATTCTTGTGTAACATTAGGACATTTGGCTAGATTTCTGCATAAACTTCTTCAGGCTGAAATCCACCTTCATACCATAACTTACATTGAATTACTCTTCTCATCAGAGAATGAGGAGGCCAAAACCAACAACTTAAGCAGGGACTCATCACAAACAAATGTGCTGAGGAGGATCCTTGTAACATTTTCAGGGTTAAATATTCAGTCAGTGTCATTATTACTGACGTTTTCTTCCCTGCCATTTTTATGCTTGTTTCATTTGGGGCACTTAAAAGACAAAGAGGAGCTTTAATATTCTCAGTTACATTTTGAGTGAGATGCTGGACCTGTCCTTCTCTGAAGAATATCTTTCCCCCAGGGTTTAGAAACTTTGCTCATGTGATGCCCAAATGAGCTGAAGTAAGACACACTCTCTTTAAAATGCGGGTGTCTGGCAGCCAGGTCAGTTAGATACGGGAAGTTTCTGACTACAAGCCAGCCATTTGGTTTTCTAGAAAACTAGAAGCTTGGTGGAATAAAAACCGAGGTGACATTCTCAAGTTGAACAGAGCCAAATCTTTATACTAAAACAGCAATAATTTTACTTGTGTGCTAGGCGAGGAAAGGTCACTGAAGAAAAAATAGAGGGAATATTTAAGGGCATATACTGAATAAAAACGAAAAACAGATTCCTCCCTCCCCATCATTTAATGATTAAGTGTTATTTAATAGCATATTATATCCTGGGAGGGAACAGACTCAGATTAATTTCATGATTCTAAGAAATCGACACTGACACAGGCAAGAGGAAGTTGTTGGAAATTTTACTCTAGCTTTTCTACAGTTAAAACACTACAACTTCTTGTGACTTAGGTAGTGAGCTGGGCCCTTTGTGATCACAGGCTTGAGTTCACATTATAAAAATAAATAATCTAACGAACCTCCTTCATGACAGAAAATCTTTCAGTGCTAGAGGAAAAAGAGAAGGCCTGGCGTGTTCAACCTGGGATTTCTGTGGCCTCACATTACATATATGCCAACCTGAACCTCCAGGACACTTAACAAGTAATGAATAATTATAACCCCTTTATTCAGAATCCAGTAATTAGGTTGACACAAAAGCAACTCTGTGGGACTTTCTTTTTGGTGGGTGTGAACTTATTACAGCAAGTCTAACCTCTTCCCAAATGTTAATAACTACTGACGCTACATTATGTGTTCTACGTGACTTATCTCACTTAATCTTCACAAACAGCCCTGGGAGCTAGATGAGAAATTGAGGTTAAGGAGTGACGATAACTTGCCCATGATCATAAAGACTATGCATAATTAAGACAGGATTTGGACCAAAGAAGGGTTTTGCCAACAACTGCATTCTTAACCTTCCTCTTAATGAAAGAAGTAGCAATGAGGAAACTAGGAGACCCTCAGTTCTGTGGCTGTAACTCACATTTAACTAGTTTGCTTGGTCCATAAACTGAGATCAAAATTACTTGATCTGTATTACAAATAAACCCATGCAATATATTAGACCTGACCCCTAGCAATATTTTCCTTGTACGTCCTCAGTCACTAAGCTTCAACACTCTTAATCAATGGAACCATATGTCAGCTGGATTTATTGCAAACGAAAAGTACCTAGGAACAAACAGAAGAAATAATGTGTTGTTTCCAGGAGAAGTAAGAGATTATTGATCATGATACGTGAGCATTCACTCGGGTGCTTTGCTGTAGTTGAGTGGGTGAGAGAAAGAAAAACAGGTTGGTGAAACAGAGCTTCCATAAAGAAGTGGATATTCTCCACGCTTTCGACAAACTCGATTTATGAGGATAAATCTGTGCCGCAGAGCTTGCCACCCAGCAACCACACAAAACCATCTGTACTCACCTAGTAACTGCTTAGAATAACTTAATTCTCCTGTGTTCAAAGCTAATAATATGAGATAGAAAAGGAAAACATAGGGAATTGAAAGAAATTGCAAGGAGGCGGAATCTTTGCCAATGCTGGACTTAGCATTCTGGCTAAGCTTATTCTAATTAGACAAGATACTGTCTAGGGATATTTTCCAGGATAATTTTGACCATACTATTATTTTAATAATCATAGCTTATAAATTCACTAAGTAAAGAAACTTAAATCCGTCCTGTTTGTGGAATTTCATGCAAAGTCTTCATGACAATGTCCTAGCACGTCTACTCCTCTCAGTGACCTTCGCGTCCCACAGTTGGGACGTCTAGAAGAGTCTGTCCTTCACCTACCTTTGTTTTCCTCTCTCCCTAGTCTCTTGGCTTCATCCATCATGTCTATGGAGTTGATCCTGAATCTGTATCACTGGCTCAAGTTTCCCTCCTGAACTCCAGAAAATTTTTTCCATTACTGTGTTTGACATCTTCATTTATCAATGTGTTCACTTGCTTATTCTCTAAGTCACTAGAATGGCCTAGACTAGTCTCGATGTTGTGTTTCGAATATGCCAGGCACATTCCCACCTCCAGGCCTTGGCATCTGCTGTTTCCTCTGCCTGGAACACTGTTTCCCTGTGTGTGCCTGGCCTGCTCCCTCGCCTCCTTCACATCTGTATCTAATAATGAGATCTTCCCAACCATGTCTTTTAAAACTCCAACCCAACTGTCCCCTTTCCCTGCCTTACTCCTCTCCATAGCATTTACCACTTCTAAAACATATGTTTTACTTATTTATTTTACTTATTGTCTATTTCTCCATGCAAGATCTTGAGGGCAAGAATTTTTTGTCTGTTTTGTTCAGTTTTACATCTCTGGTTCCTAAAACAGTGACTGGTACAAAGTGGGCACCCAATTATCACCTGCTGAATAGAGTGAATGAATGATTGCTCCATTGGCACATCACATAAGACCCCTCAGCTTCCACGGATCTGCTCCTCCTCCTCCCCATACCTGTTTAGTAGCACCTGCCTCCTCCCGCTTGTTCAGCCCAAAACTCTTAGTCACTGTAACAATCTCTCTCTTTATCCCTTTGTTCAATAATGTGTCAAATTATTTTAAGTCGTTTCACAATCCCACTTACCCACCCCTTCCTACCTATTCCATTTCTACTTCCCCACCCTGGTTCAGGGCCTCGTCATCCCCAGTGCTTATCACAGAGGCTGCTGTATAACTTCAAGCCTTACTTGCCTCCACCTCCAGCCTCCATCCTTCACCTTGCCTAGACTGAGGGTCCTAAAACACACACATCCTGCCCCTGTCTAAATCCTTAGCAGGGAATTTAAAGCTGTCCATAACCTGATCTGCAGTCCCCGCCTGTCCAGACACATTGAACCACTCCCCATATCCCAAAGCCATGGACCGCTATCAGGATTCCAAGCCTTGCTTGTGTTGTTCCCTCAGCCACCCAGGCCAGTTCAGCTGTCGCTTCTTCTGAAAGCAACCCCTGGTGTCTCTCTCTCCTCCACCTCCCACCCACTTTGTTAATACCTTTAGCACTTATCCATTTGATCTTAAACGGTAAATGTTTATCTCTCATCTCAAACCAAAATCTCCTTGAGGGCTGGCAGTGGATATAATTTATCTTTACACGGGTCATAGTGCCTGGCCCAGTGTTAAGCATACAGGCACCGAGGAAACGTGTGCTGACTTGCTGAATGAACTGTGAGCGCATACTGAAAACTCCATGTAGTGTGATCAGAGAGAATTCTCAAACAGGATCCAGAAAAGAGGCACTGGCTTAACCAGGGCACACTCTAGGCTAATTTCTACTCCTCCCTCAGATCAGCTTCTGAGCCCACTAAGGAATGCCTCCCCGTATCCCCAGTCTAGATCAGAGCAGCCTGTGCTTTACTCATAGTGCTGGCCACAATCGCATGTGACAGATGAGTTCCCACAGCCCCACTCCCAGCATCACACCTACCCACTCCCATTTCTGGGTTGGGCAACTACCAAGCTGTGAAATAGAATCGTTACTTACATAAGCAAATCAAAACGAAGCAAAGACGCAGGAAACTGGTGAGAAGAGAGGGGAGGATGCAGGACAGACAATTCCATACAGTCCATCTTGTTGTGTTTCTTCCCATTGGATTTCATTTCCCTTTACAAATAAATATATAGACATGGGTATAAATGCACAGATGTGACTGTATCAATGTACTTTTATTTTATATTACCGTTTTTCTTCTTTTTCTTCCTTGCTTAGCTCCCTTTCGCTCATCTGCTCCGCTTTGTACCTTAAGCAACCAGTGTTAACAATCTAGTCTACACAACTTTCTTCTTTTTCATTTAAGCATATAAGAAATCTATTAATCCTATACACACACAGGAGTTTGTAACTATTTGTTTTATAAAAACTGGATTATTTTAGGCACTCTTTGGCATCTTGCTTTTCTCTCTCATGTTGCCTCGTGAGGCCCCCTCCAAATCAAATGGAACAGGTAGATCTAATTCATTCATTGTAAAGGCTGCATAAAGTTCCCTGATCCAGCTGTTGCATAATGGGCATTCACTTTGGTTCTAGATTTTCTCCACTAACAGGCCATACTACAATACACATGATTTCACGAATGTTAAGTGGTGGTACTTTCATTTCATTTCATAAGGGCTAGATTCCCTAGAATGAAATTTCTGGTCCCAGCATATGTGTATTTATAATTTTAATACTTTTGCCCAAAGTTATATTCCCAAAGGCTGGAACAATGAGTATTTTCACCTGCGGTGAATGGAGAAGACTTTGTCCGGCATCCCCATCAGCAGTAGGAGTTTGGGGGCTTTTTAATTTCCCTCTATCTGAGAATTATATAATGACGTCTTGGTGTTATGTTAGTTTGCATCTCCTTACACTAGTGAGCTTGAGAATCTTTTCATATGTTTGCTGCCGATCTGAATTTTCTCTTCTGAGAATTTTTTGTTCATGCTTTTTGATTATATCTGTACTGGGGTCTTTTGGCAACTTGATCCAATTTGTAAGAGCTCTTTGATGATAAATGTCAACCCTCTGATGACTCTCTGTATTGCAAATATTTCCTCAAGGCTTTCATTTGCATTTTGACTTTGTCATATCTTTTGTCATATTTACATAATCTAATACTCTATCTTTTCTTTAATAGTTTCTAGGTTTCCAGTCATGGGCAAGATGTCTCCAGCCCCTAGATTTTTCACATAGTCACCGAGATTTTCTTGCAACATATTAATATATTTACATTGCTTTTAACCCATTCAAAACTTTTGTTTATGGTTTAAGATGAGGATGAAAGTGGGAATGCAAATTTATTTTTTTCATATTAATAGCCAGTTGCACCAGCACCATTTATTAAATATTTCATCTTTTCTTACTAAATTGATATATCTAGCAGTTTTGCCTTTGTTAATTCTCACATATAATGGGATAAATATTTAGATTCTGTTCTGCTCTATTCCAGCTCGTGAATCCATTGCATATGCCCAGGTCAACAGCATTTGATATCTTTAAGGGCAAATCTTCCTTTACTATTCTTTTTTATTTTTCAAAATATATACTTTTTTGTTTTAGAACATTTATTCTTCCATAAATTTTTTTTTGAGCAAGATTAGCCCTGAGATAACATCTGTGCCCATCTTCCTCTACTTGATATGTGGGATGCCGCCACAGCATGGCTTGATAAGTGGTGCATAGGTCCACGCCCAGGATCCAAACCAGCGAACCCCAGGCCGCCAAAGCGGAGCACATGAACTCAACCATTACACCACCTGGCTGGCCCCTTCCATAAAATCTTTTAAAGTGTTTTATTCAATTTTCCAATTCTCTCTCCCCCTAAAATTCCTCTGGGGTTCAATTTGGGATTGCCTTAAATGTATTTATTAATTTTGTGAGAGTTGACATTGTATGATATTGTTTTTCAATCCAATAAAAAGGTATGTGTTTCCATTTGTTCCAATGTTATTTAACTCCCTGCCCCCTGACCTGTGCAAATGAGACCTTTAAAGTACTTTTGCTTCCTCCCTCACTCCGTTCTCAATCCTAGATGATACTCTGGAAAAATTTTTAATTTTTCTAAAAAATTAAGTATCTTTATTTCTAGACCATTATTAGCACTTATTTTGCCATATTCATTCATTCATTCAACTAAGCATTTATTGAGAACCTACCATATGCTATGCATTCTTTAAGGCCCTGGGGATATATCGGGGGGGGGGGGGAATCCCTGCTCTCTTAGAGTTTATATATGGGGAGACAGATACTAGACAAATAAATGAATAAGTTATACACTATGTTAGAAGGTGATAAATGCTATTGGGAAAACCAAAGTGCGAATAGGATGGAATGCCACAGCTCTGAGCAGGAGGTGCATTAAAATGTTCAACAGTGTAGTCAGGGAAGTCTTGAAAGAGAACGTGGCATTGGAGAAAAGACTTGAAAGATGGAAGAGAGAGAGCCATGTGGATGCCTGAGGAAGAGCAATCCAAGAAGAGGAACCACAAGTAAGAATGTACTGAGAAGGGGTCATGCCCAACCTACTCAGGAACTACACGGACGCCAGAGTGCTGAGGGGGAGCAGAGTGGCAGGGGTGGGGGAGGTGGGAACAGTCCGAATAGTAAGATATAAAGTCACAGTGGTTATGGGGCTCAACTCACATAGGGCCTTGTTGCCTATAATAAGGACTTCAACTTTCACTCTCAGGGAAATGGGAAAACCATTGCACAGTTCTTAAAAAGAGCACCAGGATCTGACTTAGTGCTTTAACAGAATGTCAGTCTGATTACAGTTCAGAGTAAAGAGTAGGGAGACAAGATGAGGTAGGAGGCTATTGCAATAAGCTAAGCAAGAGATAATAGCCTTATGGACCAGGGCACTATGATGACAAGTAGTCAAAAAAGAATATCTTTTTAAGATAGTACAGCCAATGGTATTTGCTGAGGGATTAGATGTGGGGTGTATGATAAAGAAGAAGATCAAGGATAACTCTGAGGATTTTTGCCCAAGCAACTGGAAAGATGGAATTCCATTCACTGAGACAGAAAACCACAAGAGGAACCAGGTGGGGTGGGGAGTGGAGGTGGTGAATCAGGAGTTTGATTTTGGACATGTCTATTAGGCTTCCAAGTAGCTAAGATAGTAGTTGGATACACCAGATTGGTGTTCAGGAGAAGTCCAGACTCGAGACATAAATTTAGGAGTTATTAGTGTATGGTTGGTATTTGAAAGTGTGTAACTGTATAAAATCATCAATGAGGAGAGTAAAGAAAGTGAAGAGGAGAAGCTTAAAGATTTTACCATGGGCAACTCCAAAGTTAAAAGATTGGGAAGATAGGAGGAGCCAGAAAAAAAAAAGGAAAAAGTGGCTAGTGAGGTAGGAGAAAAACCGAGAGAATCTGATAGCCGGGAAGCCAAATGTCTTAAGAATGAATTTCTGGAATGAGAAAATGATCAACTTTGCCAAATGCTGCAGATAAGACAAGACGAAGACTTAGAATTGACCTGTGGATTTGGCAACATGGACATCATCGGTGACTTCAAGAAGGGAAGCTCCGGTGATGTGGATGGCATAAGAGAACGTTTAAAAATTAGACTTGTGGACAGCATCTGAAAAACGAAGCGATAAATTTATTAAAATTGGGGTTATATTTACACTTGGATTGTTAACTATAATTTTATTTCTTTGTATCAATTTTTCATTGTCAATTAACGAGAGATAAAAGACGTCATCTCTTATTGAACACAAATATGTTCTCAATACATATTTTGAAGGTTTGTTGAATAAGTAGGGGTGTATTTCACATTCTAACACTTCCTGGCAAATGCTACCCTCATTGAATCAACATGCTAACAGAGTAACAGGAGTCAAGAATGCCGACGGTCTCCTTAAACTAATAAATTATCTTTTCCAATGGTACCTACAAAGATCTCAGTTGATGACTGTGCTAAATAGTGAAGTCAAGTAACATTCATTCCAGTCCAGAGCCCTGGCTCCAACTCAAATAATGTTTGCAAGTTCCTAGTTAGGCAGCGAGGGGAAAAAATGTCATCTATGACAGATGGCACTACTAGATGACAATTTAGTCAAAGAACCAACTGTCCTCTAAAATTCAGTTTTCAAAATTGATTTACACATTTAAAAAGAGTAGTTGGAGGAGGAATAATAGCCCAGCAAAATAATGCAATTCAAATATAGGAGGTTTTGGTAGAAAGTGTCTTCCTGTGAGAATTGTATAGATGGAGACCAAATATGAAAGAAAAAGGAGAAGAAGACAATATTGTAAGAGACAATGTTCATGGTTCCAGTCCAGTGGATCTTGTGACTGAAGAAACACTTGTGAATTCCCTTGAAGCATCTTGTGCCTCAAGCCATTATGAAGGATGTACAGCATCCTTTTTCAAAAAGTAGAATTAAGTCAGATTTCTCAAAGCTTCACCAATCTTGCCTCATATACAGTTCTTTGATTACACAGTTAAGCAAACTCTAAATTCAGAGTAAACATTCTCATCCATTTAGAAAAAGCACATCAGAATGAAATTTCACATGCAATACATTAGCTAGAAACTCACATCGTAGAGTGTATATGAGGAGACAAAATTCTAATGACTAAGGTGAGGAATACAATCAAGGTAGTACCTTTATCCTTAAGGAAATGAAGAAATATGATACATGAGGGTTTAAAA
Organism: Equus asinus; assembly: GCF_041296235.1. Taxonomy (NCBI): domain Eukaryota; kingdom Metazoa; phylum Chordata; class Mammalia; order Perissodactyla; family Equidae; genus Equus; species Equus asinus. The sequence goes on from NC_091813.1 coordinate 25,851,950, forward strand.
AGATACTATTTATAAAGCTGTGAATCATTTGCTTTGATTTACCATAAACCAAGTAATTAAAAATATAGGTTTCTATTATGCAGGCATTGAAAGTCCTTGAATCTTTGGAGGAAGATTGACATTAAATATGACAAGATCGGGGCCAGCCCTGTAGCCGAGTGGTTAAGTTTGCGTGTTCTGCTTCGGCAGTCCAGGGTTTTGCTGGTTCGAATCCTGGGTGCAGACATGGCACTGCTCATCAGGCCATGCTGCGGCGGCGTCCCACATGCCACAACTGGAAGGACCCACGACAAAAAATACACAACTGTGTACTGGGGGGGCTTTGGAAGAAAAAGGAAAAATAAAATCTTCAAAAAAGAGAAAGAAAGAAAAGAAAAAAATAAATAACAAGATCAACTATTTGAGGGCAGGGATTTTTTTTAATTGAGATATAATTAACACATAGTATTACATTAGTTTCAGGTGTACAATATAATGATTCAATATATTTATATATTCCAAAATGATCACCACAATGTCTAGTTAACATCCTTTATCACACATAGTTACAAATTTTTTTCTTGTGATGAGGAATTTTAAGATCTATTTTCTTGACAACTTACAAATATACACTACAATATTATTAATTATAGTCACCATGCTGTACATTACATCCCCAGGCCTTATTTATTTTATAACTAGAGGTTTGTACCTTTTGACCACCTTCACCCATTTCGCCCACTCCCTGCCTGCTGCCTCCAGCAACTACCAATCTGTTCTCTGTGTATCATGAGTTCAGTTTTTTTTTTAAAGATTCCACATATAGATGAGATTATATGGTATTTGTCTTTGTCTGACTTATTTCATTTGGTATAATGCCCTCAAGCTTCATCCATGTTGTTGCAAATGGCAGGATTTCCTTCTTTTTTATAGCTGAATAATTTTCTATTGTATATATACCACATTTTCTTTATCCACTTGTCCATCGATGGACACTTAGGTTGTTCCCATGTCTTGGCTGTTGTAAATAATGCTGCAATTAACATGGAGTGCATTTACCTTTTCGAGTTAGTGTTTTCCTTTCCTTCCGGTATGCACACAGAAGAGGGATTGCTGAGTCGTGTGGTAGTTCTATTTTTAATTTTTTAAAAAAACTCCATACTGTTTTCCATAGTGGCTGAACCAATTTACATTCTTACCAACAGTGCAAAGTAAACCATTCTGTTATTTACTCAGTTTTTCAGCTGATCTATCAGACAGGTGTTGTTAAAAATGTCTCGCAAACAACTAATGAAAATAATAAGTTTAACACACACACATATACCAACTCTGAAAGTAAGGAAAGCTTATATAATGTCAATAAATGGCTTTTTATTCTTTTCTGCTTATCTTTATTTCTAATTTTTCTACAATGAAGCTGAATTACTTGGGTTAAGTGTTAAGTTTGTTGAAATGTTCATACATAGAAGATTAATGGTTGCTAGCCAAACTCAGGATGCTTGAACTGAAAAATTAATTGGAGAGTATTTCATCCAACGTTCCCATGTTACAGATGAAAAAACTGAGGTAGAGAAAGGTAATGTTAGCTTTGCTAATAATGATCTGAATACATAGAATATGTAACACAAAGATTCTTAACCCTGGCTGCTTTAAAGGATAATAAAGGCATGCCTGACTGAACCCTACCCCGGACCAGTTGAGTTAGAATAAAGGCAACTGTGGGCCTGAAGTTCCAGGTTCTCCATACTGCCTCCAAAGACTCTAAAGTGGGGATCATTACATCAAAAATAAAACTGACAGAAACTTTAACAAACATCTCTCTATAAATCTCCCTTTCCTAAACATACACTTGTCCATTAAATGTGCGGTCCAGCTCATTCCAGAACAGAGGTTGGCAATAAGGATGCTGTATCTGTCTCTTACACTAACGGTGCAATTGTTCTGCTTTGCCCCCTTTAGATAAATTCACATTTCAGATTTTGCAAAGCATAATACGAGTAACTAATATTTATTGAATATTTATTATGTGCCAGGCATTGTTCTATATATTTTATTCATTTAATCATCTTAGTCCTATGAGGTAGGTTTTACCATTATCCCCATTTTACATGGGACATTGAAGCTCAGAGAAGTTAGATAAATTTGCCTACAGTTACCAAGCAATTTACATGGGCAAGCCTGGAGTTGAACTCAACTGAGCTCCAGTCTGTGCCCTTAAGCTGCACACTGCTGTGTAAATAAGATCTTTATACTTAATCAAGTTGAAGGAATTAACTTGGATTCTGATTTCTCCATAGTAACAACTAGCTGGACTCCAGAAGAAGAGGAAAAAGGAGCACGTGAGGGAGAGAGAGAGGACTGTGCAAATAGTACCTGAAGGAGAAGCTAAGTGAAGTGGTTTCCCCTGAGTAAAGTCTCTAAGCTTTAGTGTGTGGACTTCAAGTCGTCTGTTAACTGCTCAGAAGTCTTCTTACCTACTTCGTGGCTGTGCTCTGAGAAGCAGAGGTTGCCAGAAGCTGTCCTCTGTGTAGGCGGAGTGTGGCCGCATCCTCAAATGTCTACTGCTTAAGTTTCCATGCATTTAAAATGAAAGAGGCAGCATTGCAGGGTTCCAGTGTCTATAAATAAACAAGCCTTTGCAATCAACAATAATAACTTAGCCAAGGTTAATATTCCTTGAATCCTTGAATTAGCCAAGGTTAAAATCCCTTGATTTGCATCATCTGGATAACTATCTACCATATTACCAAGACTGCCTGTAATTCAGTACTTAGGTTTGTGTTTGCATTTACAATCCTGTAGCGCCCAAGGATCGCCCATAATCATGGTATTTATCTTATGCACATGTTGGTCAGCAAGTATGGCCACCATTCTAACATCAAAATGACTACAGTTGGCCCACATTTACCTTTTTTTACCAGTTGTAGATAAAAAAATTTTCTCTCCTTTGCAATTTAAAGACATTTTTATAAAATAAGAATTTATTCCCTTAATTTACTTATTAAATGGGAATTGATTTAATATTGCAAAAACAATATAATAAAGCAGAATAATGTCTTTCTTGCCACAGGCTAATTGGCAAGAAAACAGATATAGACATAATAGACAACCAATTCAATTTCTCCCAAGTCTTTACATGGTACCGCAGTGGCACTGTGAAATGAAGGGTTCAGTGGTTTGAATAGAGAATAGAGGTACTACAAGTCAGGTATCACAAAGTGGGTTGAACACAGTGAACTAAAAACAAACGAAAAAACATTGGGGCACTCAGAATCATATTCACTTTGCTAGGAAATATATTGCTTATGTCTATCAACGGTAACAGTTCGTTAGGATGTATGTAGCAGCCAACACTCAGAAATTTTTCAGTTGAACAACAGTTCCTATATCTCCAATATTGAATTATATCATTTAATTGATAGGTCCATTCAATAGGTTGGTGGTTTAATATGAATTCCTTTTTTTAAAAGGCAAAATCATATCAATAATAATAACAAAGACCCAAATAATGATCTACTATGTTCAAGATCAAAAGAATCAGATCCACAAATGATACATAAAACCCAAACATCTTTTATATTTCTATATTAAATTCAATGATTTAAATTTTGTTTTAGCAAAATAGTATGTCATACTAAATTAATAATTAGTTTTGGCCTTCATGTTATAAATATATGTATTTAAAAATTATCATAATACAGTTTAAGTCAACACTGAGGGCCCAAAGAATTTTGCCGTTAAATGGGGTCCTGGGGCCGGACTGGTGGTGTAGTGGTTAAGTTTGCAGGCTCCACTTCAGTGGCCCGAGGTTTGCAGGTCCAGATCCCAGGTTCAGACTTAGCACCACTCATCAAGCCACACTGTGGCAGCATCGCACATAAAATAGAGGGAGTTTGGCACAGATGTTAGCTCAGTGACAATCTTCCTCAGAAAAAAAAATTAAAGAAAAATTAAAGGGGTCCATACTTTAATCTAGCTTGGAAACCCTGGATAGATATTATCTAAAATGCTTTCCCTCTATATTTTTCTATGTCTCTGAGCTTTTATCATCACCATGTACTCCACTGCCAGCCGGGCATCTTGCACAAGCATCCGATGGTGACGATAGGCCAAAAAGAGAGGATGAGGCTCAGTCGGGGTCAATCTGTCCTCACAACGGAGATGCTAACACCACGCCGTTGATGCTGAGACACTCAGGTCATTTTCAGACAAGAAAGAGCACGTGTACACATTGCATGCTTCTAATTCATCTATTTCATTCAAAATGTATTCTTCTGAAAGAACTATTTTACAAATAAAAATGAATAAAGTGACTTTTCCTAAAGTGAGGCTGGGTAGAAAGTTAATGAATACAGCCTATTTGTGATTCCAGATTGTTTATCAAAGACCTACCATTTGGGAAAAAAATAAAATTTCCAAATCTATCTTATCTAACAATTCAGGAAGCACAAGGAAAGCGGCAGGCAGCATTCTGGGCTTGCTGGCTGGGACTGCTCACGCTGGCTCTGTTTTCTTTCTTGCTATCATAGCCAGCAGCCCATCTTAATGAAATTTGCGTTTCCAGTGCTTTACCTTGATCTTCTTTGAAGGTCTCTGAAAAGAGTTGAAATTTGCATCACTTATTGCTTATAAGTTTCAATACATGACTATATTTGGGGATTCCTATTAGCTTTAATTTTTTATTTCTATTAATGCCAATAAATAAATAAACGTATCAAGTTTTTGGCAGGTGGGAAGCGTTTGCACCAGCTCTCCGGTGCTGTTGAAGTTAAATGGAACCATTGCACAGAGACAGAGAAATTTCCCACCAACGTGATTGAATTCAGGGTGAATCAGCTTATTTGCAACTTCTAGATTTTATTAAACCAAAACAAGCAAAAAAAAGGAAAGCATTGTGAACTTCTAAGGTTGACTTTGTTAGTCTGACTGTGCTGTGGGTAAGAAGCACTGAGTACAGAAACAAAATGGAAAAGCAAGAGCATGGACTTAGCCTCAAACACCTACATTCTACAACTATCTTAGTCTTAGTTTTCTTTTCAGCGAAATGAGGTTTTCTGTTTCCTCCACAGGGATTTAGAGAAAATTATAATGTATGATGTATATGAAACACCTGCTACAGACTAAGCACTCAGTATAAGTTATCTTTATTTTTCAATGCTATTATTATTATTATAATTGTTATTAACACTGGACCCGGCACTGAGTCATTTCCAAATAAATTTTAATTCTCATCCCTTTGAACTCAGGGTACAAGAATCACTCTTGAAATTTAGCTCATGGCACTCAGGAGATTCAGAGGTGAGCAAAGGCCTTTCTAACCCTCCTCCCATACCCCATTCCTACCCGGGGCCCAGTCAGTGCAATTTAATCTCATGTTGTCTGGAAATGTCAACTCCCCTAAAAGTCCTCGGAGACCTTGTCTCTCCCCCTCTACCCAACCTCCTCCCCACATGAAGATTAATACAATTCAATTTGAATAACCCTTTACAATTTTAAAAGTGCATTCACCTACATTATTGCATTTAATTCTTATATCTCCAGTATTTTTATTTTTATTTCACAAATGAGAAAATTAAGGTTCAAAGAAATTACCAATAATAATAACAACAATAGGCACTGTGCTCCTGGCACCGTGCTAAGTACTTTGCATACATTACGATTTAATCTTCAAAACAAGTCTGGCAGTGTGGGAGGCACAATTCTCGGTGGCCTGCAAGATCGCCCGCCTGCCCCTCCTCCCCATCCCTGTACGCATAACCCTTGGTCCTGTGAATCTGGTGGTTTTCTCACCGGAATAATGAAAAGCAGAGCTGACAACCTCCTTTCATAAACTGCCATTGCCCCAGCCCTTTCCTCTGGTCCCCTTCCCCTCTCCTCAAAATCCAATCACGAAAGATTTAACATCTGCACAGCAGGAAACCTCTAAGAGTCACCCTGATGGGCTGACGATGTCCGTGCCTTTTCTATTGTGAAATATTTTTTATATGAACTCTGACTTCAGAGACTCACTGAACATCCCCTAGCCTCACGTCCACTGGTATCCTTTGCTTCAGATGCACCCTTTGCGTTTATCTCAGTAAAACATGTCTTGTATATGGTTTACATCCCAGAGCACTCACATTCGCCAGCCTCCATGGGATACATCAGGTGTATGACTAGGTGGCCATAAGTAGCAGAACCCAGTAGTCTGAGTTTAGTGCCCTGGCTTTTGGCAGAGCACCATACTGCCTTCCTTAGCCATCATGGCCATCTAGAAAGGAATAAGTACTCAAATGCTAATCCTATCCCCCATCCAACACCCTAGGGGGTCCAAACCCAGCTCATTAAATGCCCAGATCCCACTCCACTGGGTGAAGGGAGCTAAGACTACCCTTCAGGTGACACGGTAAGGATGGAATCCTAGAAATGCATGCTCAAGTCTCATGTTGGGGGGACATAGAAAACAAAGGGGCATTTGAACTCCCTAAGCCCAAGTCCAACACCTTCCCAAACCCTGAACAGGACACATTAATTCTACCTCTAGATAAGCTGAATGTGAAAGAGAGGTGATTGTATTTTGGGTTCGAAATTCTGCCACATAAAGTTTTAGAAACATTTGAAGATTGAGAAACTTCTAAATGATTTATAGGTCAAACATGTCATCTCAACAAGCACATTCCTGTCTCAGGGCCTTTGTTCTTGCTGTTCCCTCTACCCAGAATACTTTTCCCCATACAGACCACCACTTCCTTCACACCTCTGCTCAAACATCACATTGCCAGTCCCTGTGTAAAATATGAATCTGCTCCATACCCTCCCCCGACGGTCCTTGTCCCCTCTCTCCTGCTGTTTCTCTCCATAGCCCTGTCTCATCTGCCACACTATATAGTGACTTATTTGTTTATAATATATATGTACGTATTATACATTGTATATAATATAGATCATATACAATATAATTATATATAATAAAATATATAATATATTTAACATATATTGACATATATGCATATTAACCAACTACAAAACTAATATACATATTAACTAAAACATAAGCTATAAGTGGGCAGGGAATTTATCTGCTTTCTTCACCCCTAAAATCCTGGTCCCTAGAACAGTGCTTGGTACTTGGTAGATGTCAGTAAATATATGCTAAATATTTCTTTCTGAACAAGGAAAGCACTAGAGAAACTAGATGTGTTTATGACAGCTCCAAAATTCATACCTAAAAACTCAGAACACAAGAGTGATGTTGGTGGTGAGCACAACGCAGTCTACACAGAAACTGATATATAATAATGTACTCCTGAAATTACACAGTGTTATAAACCAATATGATCTCAATGAAATAATTTCAAAAACATAAAATAAAGTAAGTTGGCCAAGTTAAAAAAAAGAAGAGTGACGGGGCTGGCCCCGTGGCCGAGCAGTTAAGTTCGCGCGCTCCGCTGCAGGCGGCCCAGTGTTTCGTTGGTTCGAATCCTGGGTGCGGACATGGCACTGCTCATCAAGCCACGCTGAGGCAGCGTCCCACATGCCACAACTAGAAGAACCGACAGCGAAGAATATACAACTGTGTACCGGGGGGCTTTGGGGAGAAAAAGGAAAAAATAAAATCTTTAAAAAAAAAAAAAGAAGAGTGAATCTTGTATGTGAAACTAGAGGAAGGGCTGAGAGACACCCTAGATATCCCCTGGGGGGTTAGAGGGGAATTCCTGCCAGGAAGCTTGGTCTGCAGCAGACGGCCGATCCAGAGAAGGATGTGCACACTCAGAAACAGGAGCCGGAGTCCACAGAGGCAACAGGCCCATCTCAAAACTCTCCCTAAAGGTGTGGTTTCACGAGAAAATGAGACGCTCTGTGAGCAAGGAGAGGAAAGAATTGAGGGAAGGTCCTAGAAACGGGAAGAGAAAGAGACAAAAGAGGAAACAGAAGATCTTTCTCTGTGGTCTAGGTTATTAGGTACGAGTTTCTACTGCTGACTGATTAAGCAGGACAGGAATTTTTAAATAAAAGGATTTAGCATTGTTTAAAAAATCATGAGAGGGATGGAGAAAAAGATCAGAACTTGCCTAATCTTCTCTGACCCGCATAGTTTTTCAGGTGACCAGCCATCCCTGAGTACAACACAAGGAGCTTGGTGAGGGGCGGAGCTATGGATGGGAGACATCGCTGCCAATCAGTGAGAGAGAGGAGGAGGGTGGGCACAGGGCCAGGAGGGGACAGGTGCTCCAGGCGACATCAAGCCACAATCCTACATAAGGCCTGTGTTGTCTTAAATTAGATTCAAAACTCAGAAGAAACTTTGCTGCTTAAGACAGAGAGGAAGGAAAGGAACCAGTAGCAGGTGGAGTTAGGATAAGCAGGCTGAATTTCTCATGGGGTTGGGGTCAGAAGTTCTGTCAGGCATGCTGGGACACCTCCTCCTGTCATACAGCACAGGGCCGACAGGTGCAGCCTACAAATTCCCGAGGTGGGCTAGGAATGGAGAGTGGAACTGAACAAAGCAATTCAAGACAGAGCAACACATCACACACTCCAAATGTAGCTAAGAACTGGGAAATAAGCAAAAAGCCACGGAGCAGCCAATACAACTATGTCACAGCTCACCCACACAGTTCATGCTCTTCCTCAGAGAAGAGACTCACGCTCTCTTCTGTATCCACTTACCCTTCTTTCATGCAAAACTCTACCAAGTGTAAGATCTGCATTCCAAGCCCTCAACAGGTCGGAAGCAGGAGAAAGGTGGACACACTATCTTCCACAAGGACTAATAGACAGCCCTTTAATGTCATGGGAGGACACAGAGAAAAACCAGAAGACTAGTAGTCTGAAAATATTTCATCTAAAGGCAAAAAAATCTTACATATCTCCATAGCTCAGATGACATCATTCAATTAGAAGAAATTATAATGAAAGAATTTCTCAACTGATTCATTCATTTATATAGTCAAGAATATTTATTCAGCATCTAGTATGTGCCAGGAAGTGGGTTAGTTGCTTGAGATACAGCCATGAATGAGACAAAGTTCCTGTTCATGAGGAAGGTTTAATCTAAATGAGAATTCATGTCATCTTAATATGATACAGTTGGTTACAATAGAATAATAAAGAAAGGCAAAGAATGCTATAGCACCATGGAGGAAGGGCACAAAACCTAGTGGTGGAAGCTCAGGAGAAGCCTTCCAGAGAAATTGGGGTCCACGCCAGAGCCTGAGGGCTGAGTAGGACCTAGCAGGGAAAGTGGAGGCAGGAGGGAGAATATTCCAAGCGTGGAGAACAGTACGTGCAAAGGTCCAGAGGCAAATGACAGCACAGGGTCGGCTTTATGGGCCCACAGTCTGTCCACAGAAGCCATCCCCCCCGCCGGACTTCTTTAATATTCTGCTCTCACTGTCTTGAAATTCTTAATAACTTTATTTTCACACTTGCGTCTTGTAAATGAAGTCCAATAGGACAATGGAGCACGCACCTGAACAGAGGAGATACCCACAACACACGATGGGTATCCACCATCATTTGCTGGGAGCATTTATCTGACAGCACAGAGTTTCGGCGGATCCGCAATATTTGGAAGTTCAGTGAGACTCAGAGGAAGTACGAAATAAACATGTTGCATCTCTGAGTAAGTGGGTGGGGACTCGGACAGCCCCAGGAGGCTACACTTTCTGTTCCAACCAGGACTTGCTTCAAAAGCAGAAAGGAGGCAATGGCGTTCTAAGAAACATCAGTGACCAGGGACCCCTAGGATGTCTTTTCTTTCTGTTACTTCTCTGTATTAGCCAACCACTTACGCTGAAAACGATGACTTTGAAAGAAAGGGAAAGACAGAGTGCCTCATGGTTCTTTTTCGTTTCAATCCTTCCTTACTCGTCAGGAAATGAAGATAGGACGCATTGGTAGAATGTATGTGTATCAAAAAGTGAAAGAAAAACCATTGAATTATTTCTGTGAAGTGCTTCCACTGTACTGAAGGGAACCAAATATGCATGCATGTGCAAGCTATGAAATACAAATTATGTAATTTCAGTGATTCAGCATACAAAGTATATGCCCTTATATTTAAAAACTGGAATCACACAGTATAAAGATGAATGATAAAATTCATGCTAACTTAAAATTTTAATGTTTTTTTACTTAGAATGATATTAAGTAGCAAATAAAAAACACTATAATAACTGGAGAGAGAGACTGTGGAAGAAAGGAAAAAGTTTTATTTATTTTTTCCTGATTTTTGAAAATAGATGCCTCACATTTTCATTTTGTACTGGGGCCTGCAAATTATGTAGCTTGCCATGCGATGGCATAAAAAGCTTGTATGACATAAAAAGTACAGAATTAGAGAAACACTCAGTGTATTATATCTGTGGGAGGTGCGAAGGAGGAAGGAGATGAGTCAGGAAAGACCACCTGGCAGTCTGCTCGTAAGGGGAATACAGCGGCTTTGTACTATCAATAAGAAAAATATCAATTTTCAGAATCAAATGATGGAGAAAGACTAATAGAGTTTCTAAAGGGCTGAAGTCCTGCCAAAAGCCATTCCTGGTGCTGCCACTTTGGGCTAAAAAATGTAGATCCCCATCTAATAAAGGAGAGTCATTTGAAGAGGAATAACCCAACAGATTTGCACTATATGCTTCAATGCGGAGAACATGTTAAAGTATGATAGCCAGTGGGATGCTGGTAAACTAGCTCTTCAAAAAAAACCAAAGCAGGCGGCTGGTCCAGTGGGGCAGCAGTTAAGTTCTCAGGTTCCACTTCGGCAGCCGGGTTCACCAGCTATGCACCATTTGTCAAGCCGTGCGGTGGCAGGCATCCCACATGTAAAGTAGAGGAAGATGGGCAGGGATCTTGGCTCAGGGCCAGTCTTCCTCAGCAAAAATAGAGGAGGATTGGCGGCGGATGTTAGCTCAGAGCTAATCTTCCTCAAAAAAAGACAGAAAGAAAAGAAAAGAAAAGCCAAAACAAAGCACAAAGCTCTAATTTTTAGCATTTGCTGAATTCTGGTGTAAACGATCAGCTTGAAAAATTCCTGAATATTTAACAATAATTCTCCTAAGTGTATAAGAGCTGGTTCCTGCCCCCACTGCAGGAAATGGTTACCTGATTGTCCATATCCTTGTCTAAAAACGAGGGAGCTCCAGTTTACAATTTATAAATATTTCCACCAAAATAAAAATATCTCAGACAAGTTAATTCTCTCAAATCTGAACACTTTGGTTATCTATGCTGATTTCTTCCAAGTTTTCAAGAGGAAGGACAGAATGGGGCACAAGTAATATTTGAAGGGATTATGGCAGAGAAGGTTTCAGAACTGATGGAAAACCACAATCCATAGGTTTAAGAAACCAACAAATCCAAAGAATTAAAAAGAAAAAAAATCTACAGCCAGACATACCATACTGAAACTACAGATCTTAAAAGCAGCGTAAAGAGCTACAAGTTTAAAAATTGACTTCTCCACAGCAACCGCAGACGCCAAGAACAAGTGAAATAATCTCTTGAAATGTGTGGGGTGAAAGTGATTAGTAACCTAGAATTTTATACTCCATCCAAGAATGAAAGAAAGGAAGGGGGGCAGCGCAGGAGGAGAGAAGGAAAAAAGAAACTTCTACGAATTAAGGCAAAATGAGACATTTCAGCCAAACCAAACCTGAGAAACTGCCACCAACAGATGCTCATTAAAGAAAATTCTAAAGATTGTACTTTATTCAGAAGGAAAACTACCTCAGATGAAAGATCTAAGATCTAAAAGGGACAGAAGGGTTCTGCCAGTCGGGAAGATTTCTCAAGACCATCCCTAATGCAGTTGCCGTCTATTTTCAGCTTGCACACATGTAAAAGCCATACCAGCAAACTAAACAGATGTAGGGACCGCCCTCTCTGCATCCTTTCTTACTGGTGGCACCAGCCCCTGGGATGCAATGTGATTTTTGTCTTACTGTCTTGATGAGTGGCTGAAGTCAGGCAGCAGAGCAGTTTTAGATGCTTCCCCTTGCCTTTCCCTGTAACAGCTCTTAACCTATGGACCGAGGATCTAATCGGGGTCTGGCAAGGAATGTCGGGAAGATTGGATAGGAAGAGCCTCAGAGAGCGGTGCAATTCTGAGAAGTCTCAGCCAGGCTGATGGGAAGGCCCTGAACTAAAATTCTTCCTCAGAGCATTCCTTTGCTGATTCCTACACTGCGCTCAGTCACTGGCTGGGGGCAACTGGGGGGCGGCAAGGGGGCTGATGTGAACCCACCATTGATCCAAAGATGCCGTAGCAGGGGCTGTCAATCAGCCACACTATTCACAACAGATTCTCTTGCAGGACATCTGAGCAGAGCACCTCCGTGGCCCACAGAGAAGAAACGGCACATTTGTTCTAAGAGACATACAAGAATATTTGCAGCACAGTGTTTAGAATAACCCCTAACTGGAAACAACTCAGGTGTCCATCAACAGGAGGATGGAGGAATACACGGTGGCATGGGCATACAGTGGAACACTGCGCAACAATAAACGGACTATAGCGACCGTGCATGGACATGGATGGATCTCACAATGTTGGACCAAAAGAAGGCAGTCACAGAAGAAGAATAGAATACAGTATTTCCATTTATCAAGTTCCAGTATAAGCAAAACTAAATTACATATTCCTGATGATATCTACAAGGATGGTGAAACCATAAGAAAAAGCAAACTATTAACACAAGCATAAGGATAATAATTACCTCTGGGGAGAAGGGAGGGGAATCTCAGTGGCTTCTAAGGGACTGATAACACTCTGTTTCTTTACCTGACAAATGGGTTCATGCAAGGGTGTTAATTTTGTTTTTTTTTTAAAGATTGCCACCTGAGCTAACAACTGTTGCCAATCTTTTTTTTTTTCTGCTTTTTCTCGCCAAAGCCCCCCAGTACATAGTTGTATATTTTAGTTGTGGGTCCTTCTAGTTGTGGTATGTGGGACACCACTTCATCATGGCCTGATGAGTGATGCCATGTCCGTGCCCAGGATCCGAACCAATGAAGCCCTGGGTTGCCAAAGCCAAGTGTGCAAACTTAACCACTCGCCCACGGGGCCGGCCCCAGGGTATTAATTTTAATATTGTTCTTTGGCCTGTATGTATATGTTTTACAGACTTTTCCCATGCATATGATGTATTTTACAATTAAAATGTGTAATATGACTGTTTTATTAGACACCTAAAAAAATTTTATTTTTCTTTCTTTTTTTGCTGAGGAAGATTAGCCCTAAGCTATTATCTGTGTCAATCTTCCTCCATTTTATATGTGGGTCACCTCCACAGCATGGCTGACGAGAGGTGTAGATCTGCACACAGGATCTGAATCTGTGAACCCAGAGCTACTGAAGCAGAGCACACTGAACTTAACCACTCAGCTATGGGGCCAGCCCCTAAGCAAAAATGTTTGCTTTTTACAAAATCCTTGCAGTGGGGCCATCCCTGTGGCCAAGTGGTTAAAGTTCCATGCACTCCCCATCAGTGGCCCAGGTTCTTGGGTTCAGATCCTGGGCGTGGACCTACTCCACTTATCAGCCATGCTGTGGAGGCATCCCACTTGCAAAGGAAAGAAGGATTGGCACAGATGTTAACTCAGGGCTAATCTTCCTCACCAAAAAAAAAAAAAAAATCCTTTCAGCAAACTAGATATAGAAAAAAACTTCATCCTAATGAAAACTATGAAACAGAAACATGCACTAAGCATCACAAGTAAGAGCAGAACATTAAAAGTATCCCTGTTAGGGCCAGGAGAGGTACAAGGATGCACTGTTGTTGTGAGTTTTCTTCCTGTATGAGAAGCAAACTTCCTTTTTATGAATTTGAAAACATTTAACTCACTAATACAGTTGGTACTCACTCCGTTTGTCATATTGACAAAGGCTAGACTGACATTCTCGTCACAGGGTGACTCTGTCCTATTCCCAGGAATGGCTATGAATATACAGTCCCAACGTCCTTTAATATGAATTAATTGTGCCAACAGTACCAATTGTTTTGAAGTGGACTTTTGTAGACTTGTAATTCTATTTCTCTGCTTCTTTTGATCATCAATCACCTTTTAGAGATCCATGTCTTCAGAAGATGAAAAAATGAGGCAATTTGGTAGAAGGGTGAAAAATGTGTTGTGTATGAACTCAGGCATACAGCTTAATCTCTCCATTCTTCTGTTTGATGTCTTAAAAAAATGAGGACTGGGATCGGCCTGGTGGCCAAGTGGTTAAGTTCACACGCTCCACTTCGATGGCCTGGGGTTTCGCTAGTTCGGATCCTGGGTGCGGACATGGCACCACGCATTGGGCCACACTGAGGTGGCGTCCCATATTCCACAACTAGAAGGACCTGCAACTAAAATGTACACCTATGTACTCAGGGCATTTGGGGAGAAAAAGCAGGAAAAAAAAAAAAAGGAAGATTGGCAACAGTTGTTAGCTCAGGAGTCAATCTTGAAAAAAAAAAAAATGAGGACAACAAGGCTGACTTGGCAGAAATGTCACAAACTTTCAAAATAATGCATATCAAAGGCCTAGCTCAATGTCCAGATATAAAAGATGAGCCAAAACAGTGAAGTTGTGATTATTTTCTCAATTTCTCTATAGCCAGCTAAATTCCTGAAATCAGCCCTCCAAATGCTGGTTAAGGGTCCTGGACAGAACTCTGCCGAGCTGCCACATCACTTGCTGGCCCTGTCCTATTCAACACGTTTATCAATAGCGTGAGACGTGGATGAAATTTCTAGATGATGTAAAACTTGACCAGGTGACTGAGATGCTTCAGTGGTCCCCAACTACACTGCGACCAAAACCAATAAGATGAAATTCTATGCGAGCAAGAACAAGGCCCTGTGCTTGGGCTTCCTGACGTGTGCGCCTCACGCCAGACTGACAGAAAGTCATGTCTAAGAAAGACTCTGAGTTTGATGTGACACATGGCTTTGAGCTAACAGTGTATGAGAGCCTATAACATGCAAATTTAGGTTACTCAACAAGACAGTGTTCTGAAGAAAGCAACAGAGAGGAATGACATGGCAGGCCCCAGATGCAATGGGCAGAGAAGAGAGCTTGCTCCTCGTCAGAGTCCCATTACCTTCTCAGAGACCCTCATGAAGTGGTGGTGGGAACACACAGACTTGGATGACATTGATATCAAGCCTTTTTTTTTTTTTTTTCTGCTAAGGAAGACCAGCCCTGAGCTAACATCTATTGCCAATCTTCCTCTTTTTCAGCTTGAGAAAGATTCACCCTGAGCTAACACCTGTGCCAATATTACTCCTTTTTTTGCTTGAGGAAGATTTGCCCCAAGCTAATAATATCTGTGCCAATCTTTCTCCACTTTATATGTGGGTTGCCACCACAGCATGGCTGACAAATGGTGCAGGTCCACACACAGAATCTGAACCCATGAACCCAGGGCTCCAAAGCGGAGCACACCGAACTTAACCACTACACCACAGGGTGGCCCCTCAAGCCAATTTTTAAACTACCAAAATGTCTATTTCAATAACAGTCTCAGGGAATAGGAAATACACACCATCACAAAAAGTGTTGTTGTTTTTTTGTTTTAACGCTTGACAGCAACAATATAATAAAGTGACATAAAATAACCACAGGAACAAAAGCAAGAAGACAGAAAAGGTCAGGAGGACAGTCAAGTGACCACAATGACTTGGTCATCGTCCTGCTTTCGAAGCACGCATTTCCCCAATTCATCTCAAAGAAAACCAATCAACTGCTACTGGTATTTTCTTCTATCTCCAACTCTTTTTGTTTTTAGGTTTTTGGCTCCACATTGCCACTGGGTGGTGCTCAAAGTCCACAGAAGCATCTTGGAACTGCAGAGAGTGAGCAGAAAGCAGGCGGCCCCTGACTGGTTTTCTGACACTTGCACAAAACATTTAAAATATTTTCTTTCTTGTATTGACACGTCAAGAAGCACAAACACCGAAGGAAAGGAAGTGGCCATCTTTAGGGAGAAGGAAGACATCGCTGCAGCTGGGAAAAAAAAACCAGCAGCTGAGGAAGAGGCTGCAGGGGCAGTTTTCAGAGATCAATAATGTGCAATCTCCTTTAGCTGAGGCTGTGATTGGCAGTTTATAATAATGACAGAATTGAGGTCCTTGCACAGAGGTTTGTTTTCTTTTTTTATCAGCTTTTGTCAGCTGCACAGAGGCGCTGGCCTCCTCTGCAGCTCTCTTTTGCGTGTGTGCACTGTGTGGATGTGTGCATCTTATGAGTACGTGTTAAATACGTTCCTGCAAAGGCCAGGCAGGGGCTGCCCTGGAGGCCCAGACGGTCTGTCTGGCTCCAGCGACTATTCCCTTGGGAAAATCAAATACAAAACGCCGCTCAGACCACCAATTATTGCAGTGTTTTAGATAAGGCAACTTGCACTTTCCCCCTTTGTCCAACTCCTGAAAGGAAGGGTTGCAAACCAGAGGAGAAAAGAATAATGAGCTTTTCATTATCTAAAGAGCATGTGCTGAAAAGTCCTTTGACAAAGAGAAGATGGAAACTGGGTGTGTCCTGACTGGCTCTAGCATTTTCTTTTGTAGCTCTAATAGCATTTTTCCAATTTTCAGTTTCCCTTTATTCTACTAATTTACCTAATACATGGATAATAAAATATAGTTGGATAGAAACAAAATAGCTGGTGGTGTTAGGTAATAAAAAAATAATAGCTGACACTTACTGAGCTTTTATTACATGCCAGATGCTGAGCAATTTACTGCCTCCCTCCCTTTAAAACTCACAGCAACCCTAAGAGGAGAGAATTGTTATCATCGCCACTTTGCAAGTATGGAAATGCAGCTTCAGCAAGGTTCAGTAACTTGTGCAAGGACACACAGCTAGAAAATGGCAGCCGCTGGCACAGACGCATCTCTGCACCAAAGCGCATGTCCTTCCTTTTCTATAAGCACATTTCACTGGGATTTCAGGATGTCCTAGTTAAAGCACTCACCCTGAAGGACGGTGTCCTGGTTATGAGCTACCTTGCTGGCCCTGCGCCATCAGCCCCTAGGTCCCACAGAGCAGCACTGTGATCTGAGGATGAAGAGAGACCACGTCCAAAGGGTTGTGTCACCAAAAATAAGCTGAGCATCCCTCTGCATCCAGTGCAGAGGCTCATCAGGCAGTCTGGATTCGACTGACCTCCATTTCCATCCCATGGCAGTCACTGGAGAGCACCCTGAATCTTACCAGCTGTAAGACCTTGGGCAGCTTACTTAACCTCATTTATGTCTTTAAATCTTTGAAACGTAAATAATAACAATACCTACATCACAAGTTGCTATGAGAATTAAATGAGTTCATGTATATAATGCTTCTAACAGTGTCTGGCAAACTGTCGGACCTAGTAAATGTGGACCATTATCATCATCGTGGAGTCAGCATCTCCAGATTTGCTCCCCCTTTTCTAATCACAGCCTCCTCTCTCCACACATGACTCCTGGTCCACCATGAAGGCATCCTGACTTCCAGGCCCTTCCCTCTCCAAAAAATCTTGCATCTGGCTGACAGACTAGTGTCACTAAAATGCCACCAGGTTTATGACACTGTCCTTTTTTTTTTTAATCGTGACCATTCATTATCTAGAAACTAAAGTTCTATATCCTTAGCCCAAAATCCAATGCTTTTCATGGTCTACTCCCAACTTCTTTCCTAGCTTTTCTCCCCGGTTCTCACTTTATTCCAGTCATGCCTTTATACATGCCTTTGTACACGCCATGCCACACGCCCACCCCCGTCTGTCAAAAGTTGACTTATCACTCAAGACATGGATTAAATTCTACTTTCCCCCAGCCTGAAGTAATTTTTTTCTAGTTGGAATTCCTACAGCTCTCTTTTGGGCCACTCATTTATTTCTCTGTGCTTATTCACGTGTTTTATTGTTATTCTTCTCTTGTTTTATGGCTTTTTCCTCAGGTCGATTATAAGCAGATTGACGGCAGGACTGTTGAAATCACATACAGCTTCTGTAGCTAAAAGTCCTGAGCTGGTGTGGGGGAAGCTCTGAAGGAACTTTTCACTAGAAGAAAGAATGGAGAGAACTCCTCCCCCCTCCTAACCAGAGTCTGTGTTTGTGGCCCTGAGACCTGAAATCCTTAGTGGAAGCTTCTAAGAAGGTGGGTGTGAGGTGCTCAGTCCTTCTGGATTTCCTGGGGTAGTAAAGTATGGCTGTGTTTGCCAAAGGGAAAGAATGGCAGCCTCACTGGCACCAAGCTCTGAGCAGATCAATTTTTCCTGCAGGCTCCAGCCAACAACACACTCCAGCAAGCCCTGAGGATGTAACGGGGACTGCTCTTACCAAGAAGTGTTAGGAGTGACCAAGAAAGACATACAATATATGTTTAATGGTTTTAACATTCTTGAATAAGGAGCTATTCTCTAATTAAGTATCAGAGTCCTCCGGCCAAAAAGTCTGCAAAATAAAATGTGCTCTGGCTTTAATTTGCCCGTCTCCCCAGAGGTTTGATGCTGATCTTCCCAACACTGATCACTCTGAGAAAACACAGCAAAAGAACCCGTGGCTTGGGGTGTTTTTTGATACCTTGTAACGTCTGCATTGATCAAGGCTGGGTAGACAATACTGCAGTGACCAATCCCAAAATCTCAGAGGCTCAGTAGAACAAAGGTGAATGTTTCACTCATGCGACCCATCCATTGCAGGTGGGGAGACATGCTGCACATAGTACTCAAGGCCCCAGGCTCACAGAGGCTCCATCATCTGAAGTATCACCCCGGAACAGTACCTGTGGGAGGCAAAGAGAAGTCATACCAGCCCAGAAGTGACAAGCCACTTTCACTCACAGCTCATTGGCCAGAAGGGGTCACATGGCTCTCCCTATCTGGGACCTCTTGGTGAGCATTCCTGTATTTATCCAAAATGTCTTAGACACACAGCCCTGCATTTCTCCTCTAATGGATATCAGTGTCTGTTGCTTCTGGAAAAGGTATAGGAAACTCAATCATGTACTTCAATCAGTCACATATGGGGAGAATAGAGAGTCCAAGCAGATGACCTCAGTGTGTTTAATTCCTGGATCAGGAAATTAAACTCCTTCTGAGCCCCATCGACATCTGCTTCCTTGAATGAAAACAATCATCTAGGCCTTCTTTGATATTTTGATTAATGGAACAATTACAAAATATGATTAAATGCAACATTTTCTCTTTACCTTCTGAGTAGAGAACGGTCAGACAATAAACACTTGATTTGTCTGGTCAAGAGCAAAGTTACAGACAATCTTTTCATTTGTGTTGCGACTTCATGGAGCTGTTGGTGGTGGTGGTGGTAATTTTTTTATTACCTCTGTCTTAAGAGAAAGAACTTGTATTAATAAGAACTCCATAGCCGGATTTCTTCACATAAAAACGTGAAGTGACATGACAAATGAATCTATCAGGAAATTCCCCTCATTTAAGCGAAGCCAGAACTCCAGGGACTGAAGACAGTAATCATTGCCGCGCTCTCTCTAGTGCTTAGTTCAAGATGTTTATTCAAGAGAGTTAAGGGGGACGAAATGCAAAACATAGGATTTTCCAGCAGTGCTTCAAAATTAAGACCTAACATGCCCAGGGAAAGGAATTTCAAAAGCAAAAATAGATGACACCAGTCCACATGCTTATGTGAGTTCTCATACCAAATTAAATGGAACTCTAATCATGAGCAGCAGCATTTCTCAATCAAGGATGCGCATCAGGAACACCTGTGGAGTTTGAAAGCGTGTGTCTGCTCTGGCTCAGGCACCAGGGATGCTGAGCCACCCGCCCCAGGGTTGGGCACAAGCGTCTGTAATTTTTAAATTCCTACGTGAGATTATGATTTTTCTTTCATTAGGAAGCACAAATCTAAAGATAAAACCTCTATTACCTAAAAGAAAAATGGCATTCTGTCTTTCATTCTCCAGTGGAATTTACAGTCGCTAATGCATCCTCCCTTTATTCAAATAGGGAAAGAGAGTCAGGCCACAAAGGCCCCACCACCACAGAAAGAGTCATTATTGGAGCTGACATTATGTCTAGAATTTTCTTAACCAATAATCACTCCCAATTATTTGCAGCCATATAAGTGATAATTAAATCCTGCTCATCAAAGTTACTCTCTGGATCGTGTGTGGCCTTTGTCTAGGTGTGAGCAGACTGTCAGTGTGCGACAGCAAAGCAATTAGCGTCTATCTTCTTCGTACTTAGGACAAAAGCAAATCCTGTGAGATGTGGCCCCTGCCTACCTTCACTCATTCCAGCCACATCAGCTAGCTGTTTCTCTCTCAACGTGCCAAGTGGCCTTTAGATGGGACAGGCCTGAATGAGCAGGAACATGGATGAGAGGGCCCCAACATGGAGTAGGTCCTAGGGCAGCGAGCCAGCTGTGGGCTTGGAGCAGTCCCGTCTGGCTGGAAGAAGGGGTGCTCTACTGAGGGGTGGCCAGTCAGCATCAGGGAGGGCCAACACAGAGCAAGGAGCACGTGGGGGAACATGGCCACCGAGAATTCAGAGGCCATTGAAATCTGGAGCCCCACTAGCAGCCAGACTTTCAGAGTCTAGAAAAGCATTGAATTAGGTCCCATGCCTGGTTCTGAGTTTCCTCAAAAATAAGGCAAAGGGGTCAATGGCTGACTTTCATAAGATTCATTTTCTCCTCTAATAAACAGAAAATTATCTTAGATAAATGTTTAATGAAACCAAAAGTCAGAAGAATTTGTCACAGGAGACTTTAAGGAACATTTCACTAGCTTAACTGACTTTCTTAATACTGATGTTTTTTCTTGAAAACATGGGTGTTTCCTTTATTGACCTCCTTACACAGATCAAGAGAAAACTCCGTAGAGTGGCGGAACAACCCTTTGTCACATGGGCCTCACCCACAGACTTAGCCAGGGCTCCAGCTTTTCCAGCCCGCAGCGCCACACCACCTTGCCAGAGCACCGGACCACCTCCTCGCTCGCACCATGCTCTGTCACATCTCAGAGCACGTGAACTAGCTGTTGCTTCTGACTGGAATATCCTTGGGCTTCCTTTTCTGCCTTGCGAAGCCTTGTTTATGAGTCAGATCCCAGCTTAGATGTTGCCACTCATCAAAAGTGGTCCCTGCCCCAACCTCCTACCTGACTCTGAGCTGATGACCCCACCTCTGCACCCAATGCCAGTACACCTCAGGGCCTTCTCAGGGGCAGCCTAGGTGAGAATCGTTGTCTTAGAACCAGTATCTGTATTACACATTTATCTGAGATGCGACAATTCCATCTTTTCCGCTTAGATTGAATCCAAGTGAAACTAAATGTAATGTTTTTTATTAAAATGGCATATACAGTATGATCATGTTGGTCTGCATATTTGTCCTTCTCTATGAATATATATTAAAATATCTGAATATGATTATTGTTTCTGAGTGGTGGGATTACGAGTAACTTTTTGCCCTGATTTTTGTTGTTTTCCATATTGACAGCATGTTTTTAATAAGGATACTTTTATAAAATTAATAGTCATTTGAAAGAGGCCTCTCTGGCTTATCTAAAAATGCCCACCACCCCCCACTCCATTATTCTCTGTTGCTGCATGCGATTGGTTTTCTATATAGCCCTCACCACAATTTGTAATTATGTACTTATTTATTCATTTGTTTGTTTGTTTCATTTTATGTCTTTGCCTCTTAACTATAAACTCCTCAAGGGAAGGACCATGTTATTTTACTCACCACGTACACTCAAAACCGAGCTCAGTGCCCAGCACAGAGCAGCTACTCAAAAATCATGAAGAGTGGGTGGATGAATGAATATGTAATATAATAGGAGGGAGACCAACATACCTTGGGGAAAAAGGAAGACGATGAATATTCTTAGAGAAGATCCAAGAAGGCATCACTGAGAAGGAGACACATGAACTGAGTCTGGAACAATTAACAATATTTTCCTGGGCTGTGAAGAAGGAAAGCTTTTCTGGCAGTGGGAATATCCAGGGCAAGGGTACAGAGGCATATTACACGTCTCTATGAATCCAAGGTTGGATGTGGCCAGAAGATAGGCAGAGTTACGTGAGGAAACGAGGCTGGAGGGACGTGTTGGAGCCCCTTGTACAGAGCCCCGTAAGGAGCAGGGATTTTAATTTACAAGGGAACCCTAGAGCATAGAGACAGAAGAAAAGGAGAGCAAAGGGCAAAACTCGAGGAAATACTTTCCTGAAAGAAGTGGAGGGAAAATGGGCTCAAAGAGAGCAGTGAGAGAGAGGGAAAACCGAGAGAGGGAAAACCAAGAGAGGGAAGCATAATATGAGACAAGAAAAAAGAGTTTTAAGAGCCAAGAGTGTCAGACGCTGCAAAGAGACAAAAACAATAGAATTCAGCAAATAAACAGACAGTAATGAACATAGAGAGACTCAATATGGTAGACGAGGGGATACAGAAACCAGAATATAAGGAGAATTTGTGTTAACTTTTTATTTTGAAATTATTTCAGACTTGCAGAAAAGTAGCAAAAATAGACCAGAGAGTTTCCATATACCCTTCACTCAGCTCCTGCTAATGTTAACGTCTTGCATAACCATAGTACAGCTATTGAAACCAAGAAATTACCATTCCTACAATATTGTTAACTGAAGTACAGATTTTACTTGGAGTTCACCAGTCTTTCCACTAATGGTCCTCTTCTGTTCTGGGATCCGATCCAAGGACTCCACTTTGCAGTTAGTAGTTGTGTCTCCTTAGTCCCCTCCCCCCGTGACAGCTCCTCATTGTCCCTTGTCTTTCATGACTTTGACATCTTTAGAGAGAACTGGACAGTTGCTTTGTACATGGTCCCTCCATCTGGATTTGTCTGATGCTTTCTCGTGATTAGGTTGAAGTTACGCATCTTTGGTCCTTCTCAGCACATCATTTTGGGGGCCTTTGATGTTGATAACGCCTTCATACTAGTGATGTTACCCTTGACCACTTGCTTAAGGCAATATCTGCCAGCTTACTCCACTGTAAAGTTATAATGTTTCTCTTTGTAATGAATAAGTATCTTGGAAAAGATACTTTCTGACTCTGCAAATATCCCGTTTCTCCTCAAATTTCTGCCCAGTAATTTTAGCACTCACCAGTGGACCTGCCTACAACAATGATTACTCTGATGGTGACTTTCTATTTCCCTCATTCCTTCCATATTCACTAATTGGAATTCTTCTGTAAGGAAGAGAGGTGTCTTCTCATTTACATGTATAGTTAAGCATTTATATCAGTATGGATTCATAGATACTTACCTTATGGGCTATAATCCATTATTATTATTTATTTTGTTCCTCAAATTGTTCCAACTTTGGCCATTGGGAGTTCTTTTAGGTTGGTTCCTGTGCTTTTCAACATGGCTCTATCAGGGCAACTTTCTAATTTAGAGATTTAATTTCAGCTTTTAAAATAAACTGAACCTTGTGGAAAGATTACATTGCGATGCCATACTCTGATAAAATTCTCCACCTGTTTCCTTCTCGAACCTGTGAACAGACTGATGGGGTCTTGGATGATGTCAAAGCCTGCGGTAAAGCGGACAGTATGATTTTAAATCATCCGCTGCCGTCTGATGGGTGGGTAGGAGGGCAGGTGTGAGAGGAGGCCAGGGGGCTCTCTGGGGCTGAGCTGGGTGTGTCTGGGGAGAGAGGAAAGTTTGAGATCTTAATATTCCTGGTGTGGGGTAAGCAGCAGGAAGCTCTCCCCCGCCCCCAACTTTCACCACAAATTGCCACTTCCCATTTTTATTTTGAAATTCGTCATGCTAAAGGGTAAAAGTATATTATTTCTATTCTAAAATAAAATCAAAGATTTACTGAGGTCTGATATCTGGAATAAAAGAGCCAAAAAACTTCAAAGGTTGATGCAACTGGCTGGTGCCCTTAGGAAAATTGTGGAATTGATAACTGAATCTCTTCAAAGACATGGAGTCAATTCTTCGAGAAGGAAGTTTGTGAAGTGCCCAGTAAGAGCCCATACCTGCCCGACTTCTCTCTCTCTCTCCCAGCCCAGGCCTCGCTTTCTTCCTCTTCCCTTCATGCTCCTGAGGGAGTACGGAGAGCCAAGTAGGGCCACCTGCAAACCCCCTCCTGTAAATCTCCAGCAACAGTGAATAGATAGGTGGAGGGAAACAATTTCCTTCAAAGGTCAGGAGTTAAATAAGTCAGGGGATGTCACGTACAGCATGATGACTCTAGTTAACAATACCGTATTACATATTTGAAAGGTGCTAAGACAGAAGATCTTAAAAATCCTCATTACAAGAAAAAAAATGTGTAACTATGTGAAGTGATGGATGTTAACTATCTTTTCACAATATATACATATATCAAATCATTATGTTGTACACCTTAAACTAATGCAATGTTATTTCAGTTATATTTCAATACAAGTTAAATTAAGAGCATAGTGATTTTCAACAATATCTCTTGAATACATTAATTTCTTTTTAAAGATTGGCCCTGAGATAACATCTGTTGCCAATCTTCTTTTTTTCCTTTTTCTCCCCAAAGCCCCCCAGTACATAGTTGTATATTCTAATTGCAGGTCCTTCTAGTTCTGCTATGGGGGATGCCGCCTCAGCATGGCCTGATGAGCAGTGCTAGGTCCGCGCCCTGGATCGGAACCGGCAAAACCCCGGGCTGCTGAAGGGAAGCACATGAACTTAACCACTCAGCTATGGGGCTGGCCCCAATTGAATAAACTAATTTAAAATATAACTTCATGTTTTTAAAAAAAGTCAAGATCACTGGTCTTGTCCTAATTTATCTCTATAGTAAACTGGGCCCAAAACTCTCTGAAACCTTAATAGCAAGTCATTCTCACCATTCTATCCAAATTCAGCTCTCAAATTCAAGAGACACATGAGCAAGTGAGCCCATGTATATGAAGAAAACGTTTAGTGGCCCTTCTCCCAACCACAGGAGAGAAAACGGACTTGGCAGAACAAACCAATAAAAGCACTTATTAATATTTTTATGTTCACTAATGTGAAACAATAAAGACAGCAAACTAAATGAAGATCATGTTAATGGCATTTCACACATCTTAAATTAGTAATAACAGGTTACTATATAATTGATTCTATTGTCCATCCTTGGCTTGTTAAACATTTTTCAGGATTTCCCTTTCTCGAATGTTCAGTAGATGCTTTAGTATATGCTTTGTTTTGTTGTAGATGGCAACCAAACATAGCCAATTTTTTTTTTGTATATCTTGTCCTCTATCTCACTGTTCCCAACATTTCACGTCATGACATATAGAAAATAGTAGGGTGGACTGGAGGGTATTTGGGAATGTCCATATGGGACTTGATTAAACAAACAAAAAAAAAGATTTATAGTTATGAAAAAAATACAAAGTATCAAATTTGTGTAAAGCTTTTTTTTTTTTTTTTTGAGGCAGATCAGCCCTTAGCTAACATCTGCTGCCTATCCTCCACTTTTTACTGAGGAAGACTGGTCCTGAGCTAACATCCGTGTCCATCTTCCTCTACTTTATACGTGGGTATGCCTGCCACAGCATGGTTTGATGAACGGTGCCATGCCCACACCAGGGATCAGAATGGCGGACCCGGGCCCAAAGTGGAACATGCAAACTTAACCGCTGCACCACTGGGCAGCCCGTATGTAAAACTTTTAAACAAAATATTTTCAGATATTTCAATGAGAAATTTGAGCATATTTCCTTATAATTTTTGTCAGGTTTTATGATTGAAATGGCTACATGAAATTCATCATCAAAACAATGACAATCTCAGGCCAGCCCGGTGGCCGAGTGGTTAAGTTCACACACTCTGCTTCTGGTGCCAGGGGTTTCGCTGGTTGGGATCCTGGGCACGGACATGGCACCTCTGGTCAGGCCATGCAGAGGCGGTGTCCCACATAGCACAACCAGAGGTACTCACAACTAGAATACACAACTGTGTACTTGGGGGCTTTGGGGAGAAGAAGAAAAAAAGAAGATGGTAACAGATGTTAGCTCAGGTGCCAATCTTTAAAAAAATAAAAGGACAATGGCAATCTCTTCAAATTTTTGATAATCACTACCAGCCAAAAACTTTGTGCATTTAGGTAGTAAAAAAATTTTAAACCATTATTCCACAACCATTCAAAACTTCATAATAGTTTAAACTATATGTAAAGGACCTCGTGACTTTTCCTTTTCTTTCATTGACAAATGCCATGCTGAAATTCACGTAATAATGTGAATGATTTGGGGCTTTAATTTTAGCTTATTTAATATTTCTAAATAATATTGAAGCTGTAATTTACCTAGTGCCCATGCATCAGAGCTGTCACTCTACAGCTGGTTGGATGCCACTAAAAGGGCACATCAGAGGCAAATGAACAGAAGGATCCCATCAGTATGGAGACAAATGTGCGCCGTCAGCTAGACCCATCTCGTCGGGCATCCCCAGAAAAGCACACAAGCTCACCAGCCTCACTCACTCACTCTTCCAAAAGCTCCATACACCACTCGTCCACTAGGGGCAGCAGTGCCTCTGTAGCTGACTGATGCAACAGAGGAGTTGGCAGTCCAGGAGAGCCTCTTTTTGGCCACATTCAGCTTCACAGCGCTGTGGTGACCGCTGGTGTCTTCAGCTTCCGGAGCCACACGGCGCACCCTCAGATCCCTGCGCGCACCACTCTGCCCCTGCAAATGGCGAATACATCCCTGATGTTGTGACTCTTCCACGTCAGAGGGGGGTACCGGCGACGCACAGTCACTACAATAACTGCGGTGGTAACCATAACTTCATAGAGATAGTTAATAAATTCCCTCCCTAATACCCAAGGTTAAGGCTTTAGTTCTTCCCACCATAACTTCAACCCAAGCATCTGCCGGCAATCCTTTATACCCTCGCCCACCAGCTCCTCGATCTTCACACAGAGGCGGTGCATTTCTAGGTTTCCTTTCTTCCTCTTTGTCTTTTCTGAAGCCGTCTTGGGCAAACCATCACTTCTGCTCTGCCTCCCAGTTCCCCTCTGTTTCCTAGGCCCAGCCCTAATGCCAGCTTTTTCTAATTATCCCCAACATGAGTTGCAATTGAGAAAAAGGTGTGTAGAAGGAAATTTGCACATGCAGAAATTCTTACTGTCAACTCAGTTGAGAATCAATTACTGTTCACAGACAATTTACGACGGAATAAGTGACTATAATTCAGACACTTTCTGATCAAGAGCATTTGGAGAAAATTGGTCCAGTTCTTCGTGCTTCCCACTTTATTATCCTACTTTCTGCAAACATTCCATTAACGGAAAGGGCTTTAAAACAACAGAATATCTTCATTGGAAGCATTCTTACAAATTTTCAGTTATGAGCCAAGCTTTTGGCTGCTTCTTCAGAGGTTCCTACCCGACCCCCATTTCCCTCCGTCTTCCCAAAGCCTCAGCTTTCAAGTCCTTCGGACGAGTAAGCCCTGCGAGTCAGATTCAATACGAAAGTATTTTCAGAACATGTGTTTTCTGGGAGTTCAGAAGGGGAGTTCATTAAAAAACATCCAACAGTTATTCCTTTTTTATGTCTCTTGTTTTGAAGTTCGATGCAATAATTAACTTCTCTCTTTGCTCCAAGGAAACTCAGAGGCGGCGTCAGTTCTTTGTAAAAACAGTGTTTAATATTTACAATTCCATATGCTACACAGTTTTGAATAGGAGAATATAGAAATCCAACTTGGCTTTCAGAACAGAAAAATCTTTTTGTGTTTCTCCTAATTAAGCTCGAAAAGGAAGTGTCTGAAGGAGGGGTCGGGTGAATCAAGAGGAGCTGTAAAGTGAAGCTGAAGCCCAGGTTCTAGGCAAAACATCAGTGGACAATTCACAGTTCAGACTTCATTTCTTTGAATATGATGGCTTCTCACCCTGGGTAGACCTCCAAGAGAGGGCTTCTATTCAGTATCCTGGGAGAAATAGGTCCTCTGCAGGTAAGGCAAAAACTTCATCCCTTGAGAAGAAATTGGAATTTGAAAGAAGCAGCACAAAACGGGAGGTGGAGAGAGCAGGGTTCCACACATTCTCAGTGCCTGTACAACCGAAGCTTTTTGTGCCTCCATTTATCCAGTTGTCAAATGGAGATGGTGCTGCCTACCCTGACTTGGAGGCCATGGGGGCTGAGTGGGACTCACTGACACATTAGGCACAGAAAGCTCTGAAAAGTAAAAGTGCTATGCTAACATCAGGTGGTTTGACGTTGATTATCTTTTTGTCGATTCAGCAGAGCTGTCTGGATCTCTTGAGGTTTGTGATCCTAACCAACTTATTCATATCAGCTTCACAGCCATTTACACGTGGATTCTTTGGTTTTACCTTCCGATTGGACCAGATTCTGAGCAGCTCTTCTGGTTTTCCCATAGATGGCAAAAACAAAGCAAAACTATTTGGGGCAATATTTTCTCCAGCAGCCTGTCAGCAGTATAAGGATAATTAAGACATGATCCTTTGGAATCTTAGATGTCAGCTAAGATTCTCACCAATTTAAGACATTATCTCCCCCAAAATGCAACAATGGTCATATTAGGATGATGATATTATGGGCAGGGCTGCCATGTAGGATTGCACAGTGTGTGTACTGCACAAAGGTGCCGAGTCAGGGGCTAAGGACTGACTGACATCCACTTTTCTGTGTCATTTAATTATGAAGCTGTTTACTCCAGGTGCTCTGCCTGCCCTGAGAGGGCATCTTTCTCTGTTTGCACAAAGGCTCCATATGGGCCAGAGATTTTGACTTATGGGTGATTACTTAGATTCAACAGGGGTCGGGGAAGAGGTAGAAATGAGTAGAGTCATGGCTTTTCCTTTCTGCTTTAATCCAGTTCAGCCACTTCTGAGGCAACAGACTCGTCTAGCAGCCCTTCTTGCATCTCTTTCTTCCCTGTCACACATTTTCCTGCCCCAACTTTTTATACCCTCCTCATTTTCCTTTCTCTTTCCCCTCCATCTCTCCTTCCCTCTCATCTTTTCCTGCCCTTTCATCTCACTCCCAGGAGACAGACTGATGCACAGGAGCCATCCCCGTTTTGTCAACATCCTCCTTGAGCCCTAGTCATCAGTGACATCCTGTAATCATTTAGCAGTCTCTGCTCCTGGTCAATTCTTGACACAACTACAAAGTAGAAGTCTTGCTTTTTTGTTTCATCCTTTTATTGCCCTGCCTGACACCCCTCTCTCCCTGGTAACCAGAATCTAGGACCCACAGTGCCTATGGACCTGGTGGCCTGCTTAACTTATCTGGTGACATTAATGACCCACTGTGATGCCTCAGTGAGATGTGTTGTCATTTAAAAGGAATGGGCCTGGGATTCCGTGTTTTAGTCATAAGGAAGGAATCTCAAATGGGAGAATTTGGGGCAGCTCTCGGCTGAGGTGAATGATGGAGAATTTTTTGAAAGAAGCGCCCCGCAAACAGGTGCTTACTCTACCCCTAGTACCTTTTTTTAGACATCTTTCACCTAAATGATAGATCTGAATCAAAATTTCCAGCCTTTGTTCCTGCCTCTCTTCCCCCTCACTGCTTATGTATCTGAGATTTTAATCGTTTCTCTAGAGGGCTATGTCAGCGCTTTCTAATTGACTGTCCAAAAAGATATGACATCCACTTTCTTAACCAGGCCAGTCCAGAATCCATCCTTGGTGGTCCAGCATCTTCTCTTCCTCACACCCTCCTGAGCAATCCTCGCCATCCTTGTGGTTTTGGTACCACCAACCAGTGAGGACCCTCAAGCCCCTCCAGGCAGGAGTCCTTTCCTAAGCTCTCTATCACTGTCCACTAGACATGCTCATCTGGTACTCCTTAGATACCTCAACTCAGCAGGTCCCAAACTGAATTCGTCACCTCCCCCCTCCCCTTTTCCATTTCCCAGTTATTGTCACAGTCATCCACCAGCCACCCAAAACACCAAGAGTCACACCCACAATCATCTCTTCATTTCCTCCTAATTCCTCCCAAATCTGTCCCCTCCTCCTTCCCTCACTCTCACTGCCAGTAGGTCATCACCATCTCTTGCCAAGACAATAGCAAATGCCCCAACTCATGATCCTGTGTCCAGTCTCTCATCTTCTCCAATTTCCATGTACTTGAAGCCAGAATTCTTTTTCTAAAGTGCAAAGCTGAGTATGTTATTCTTTTAATATAACTTCTCAAACTTCTTCACTTAAGTACTCCTAATGCAAGAAGAGTGAATGAGCTCCCGGGAGGTTTGGGAGGGGCCAGAAGAACAGGATCCAGAAGGCCCCACTCACAACACGAGGTTTCTTTTTAAGTCTCCATTTTTAATCTCATTTTTGCGATTTTGCATTCTGTGCCATAATATATCAGTTTTTGCTTTGAAACTAAAATGACATTTCTCCAAATCTTAAAACAAAATTGATCCTGCAGAAAGGTGAATGTTTATCCTGGGGCTCCAGGAAACCTCAGGTCCTCTAGTTTGAGAAGCTAGGGTCCTAGACAGAATGCACATTTCTTTGCATGTTATACAAGGACCTTCTTGACAGGTATCTATTTGTCTCTGCAGCTTCGGCCCTCCAACCAGCTCCCTGCGATCCAGGCACACTGAACCTCTTGCAATCTGTGACCATCAGGCTCCCATCTCAGGACATCTATCTATGCCGTTTCCTCAAACTACACTAAACCTTTCCCACATCTATCTATTTATCTGCTAGACCCAACTCAAGTATCACCTGCCCTGTAACGCTCTCCGTGACGAACTGCACCACAGTGAGTTAACCAGCCCTCCTGTTAGGCCACCAAAGTCCACACCTCTCCCATAGCATGTATCTCGCTAGATTGTAATTCTTCATTTATGTGTCTCTTCCCCACTGGACTGTGGGTTGCCTCAGGGTAGGGTCTGTGTCTTACTCATCTGGGCCTTCCTAGGACCAGCACCATGGCGGGCACATGGTCAGATGGAAGGTCAACATGGCCAAGACATTTCACCCTAGTGCTCACCAGGGTTGACTTGACTGATCTGAGTGACCACGGGGATGTCCCCTTCCTCTCTCATTACTCCTTAAATCCCCTCTGTCAGACAGACTGGTCCCAGATGGAGGGCAGTCAGTAGCTTTCCTCTCCTGCTGAATCCTCCAAACACGCCCTCAAGACCTGACACATAGTAGATTCCCAAGGAGCATCTGTTCAATATTGAATGACCCGGTGGTCAGCACCATTGTTCTCTTGAATTAAGCTGCATTATATCTCCTAAAGAATCCTCATGTCTCTGAATCCCCATGATCTAACAATGTGCCAGCACTTACTACACATTCAATAAATGTGTAATAAATAAACGAATGAACGAGTGAAGTAATGCATTCATATATATTTCAGTGTTTCTTGAAAACACTTTAAGTTTTCACCCTGACACCTGGTGTGTTTACCAACTGTTGGGAATTGGCATTTCACTCAGAAATGGAATCTTGACAAATTGATGATGACTGAAATTTTTTTGGAAAACCATATCTGTGACCAGTGAGATTTTTTTAAACTTCAGGCTCCCTTAGGAGCAGAACTTTTAGGTGGCTTTGATCTCTACCATAGCTAATAAAATTTAATGGGTAAAAACCATGGTCCTCAAAGTAAGTACTCTGTTTTTAAGTATAACTACTCAATAAATGTGACTTTGAAGCATATCACTGCTCTTAAGCATTTGGATAGAACTCAGTGAACGTGCTTGTTACTCCACCTAGCCCACAGTGAGTGCTCACTGAGTACTTTGCTCATCATTTATCCGTTCCCATCCAGACCTGAATGTGGAATGTAAGAGCTGATGCCTCTGGAATTTCGAAGCAATGTCCAATTTTAGTTGAGGACAAGGATATTCCTTCCTTAGCCATCATTCAGTTACAACCCAGCTGCCAGAGACTCATAAGATGTACTTTACTTTCTTTTTCTTTTTCTTTTTCTTTTTTTTTTGACTAGGCATAGATAAGCAGATAGAAACTTCAGGCTGGGAAGGATTTTGTCTTTCCCAAACCCCAAAGCAATGTTCTCCAATTTTTTTTCTGATTGAAAACTTCTACCAGTAAAAAGTTTCTGACCAAACATTCCCAATAAATGCATACTTATTTATTCATAAACTTTATGCATGTATTACCATACTAATGTATCTACTTTTATAAAACTCATCAAAATGGGCATTTAGGGGCCAGCCCAGTGGCATAGAAGTTGGGTTCACATACTCCACTGTGGCGGCCTGGAGTTCACCAGTTTGGATCCCAGGTGTGGACCTACACACTGCTCATAAAGCCATGCTGTGGCAGCATCCCACATACAAAATAGAGGAAGATAGGCACAGATGTTAGCTCAGGGCCAATCTTCCTCACCAAAACAAATGGGAGGGGGCATTTAAAGAGGTGATACAAAAAGGAATCAAAATAGAGGTTATGTTTTCTTCCCTCCCCCCAGGGGATTGTCTGGTAACTGGCCCCTGGCTGGAGGAGCCACACTTGTTCTGGAAGGCTCCGCGGGAATGAGACTCTCCAGTGTCAGGTCACTGAGTACATGAGGCCCCCGCTTACTCATGGGCTCACTCCTTTCAATTAACCCTATCAAAAACAACTGCCTTTAAACTTTTAAGAAAAAAATAGAATTCAATGATAAACTGATGATTTAAAAGACTTTATTTCCTGTGGAACCAGCTTTTTGTGATCATGCTAAATGCTGTATTTCATTCCAAATCAAAAGAGCTAGACTGCCGATCAGACTGTCAGATAAAGAGAAAGACAACAAAGCTGCAGTATATCCTCGAAGCATGCCAAAGGGGAATGGTAAGAGAAAGGTGGGGGGTATCTCACAAGGCCATACACATTGAACAAATTAATTTTCCACTCCAGGAAATCAGCAGTCATCCACAAGGCACTTGGTGAAACATTTAAATCTTGTGGTGATAGCAAGTGCTGCAATAGCACTGGGTGTGGTTCTCCAACCTGATGTTTCCCATCAATGTGACCTGAGGGGGAAGGAACAAAAAGAGAGAGAGGAATTAGATAGACAGATAGATTGCTAATAGACAGATAATAGATAATAGGTAGATAGATGATAGATGGATAGATAGATAATAGGTAGATAATCATAGATAGGTAGGTAGATAATAGGTAGGTAGGTAGATGATAAATAGATCAATAATAGATGATAGATCGGTAGGTAGATAATAGGTAGATAGATGATAATAGATAGATAATAGATACATAGATGGTAGATAGATAAAAGATAGATAGATGACAGATAAATGATAGATAGATAATAGGTAGATAGATAGTAGATAGGTGAGTACATGATAGATAGATAGACAATAGATAGATAGATGATAGATAAGCAAAATTGAAAACAGTAAAATAAAATTGTCCATAGCCACCTGAACTAAATAAATGCTTGCTATATTTGCGTATTCTCCCTTTCAGTTGATATTTTCACTCTAAAATGTTAGATTTGCGTTGTCTAAGTGTGGTATATACTCTCTCCCAACATGCCCCTCATCACCTCTACCCCTATTCTCATCATTCTGAATAAATCCAGCCCGTACCGGCACACTTACAGGCT
This sequence comes from Equus asinus, assembly GCF_041296235.1. Classification (NCBI taxonomy): domain Eukaryota; kingdom Metazoa; phylum Chordata; class Mammalia; order Perissodactyla; family Equidae; genus Equus; species Equus asinus. Next base: position 25,885,423 of record NC_091813.1, read on the forward strand.
CTTTTGATTAAAGGGGACAAATGCAGCCCCTCCTTGCACAAATGCCCACAAAGGATAGGTCATCACACACCTCTGGCGTTAAACCCCACAGATGTGCTCTGGGACATTCCTCTGGTTAAACTGTTAGAAAGCTTCTGGGGCCCTTTAAGTTCTTACCCTGATAAATGCTTTGGCCACACAGCATGTGGCTTCTGAGGTGATGTTCTTTGGGACCAACATTGTCTTCTTGGACCTTGCTGGAGTGGGGTACGCTCTGGAGAAGCAGCAGCCCATGCACTGGTAAATCGGGACGCCCAGTTTGGAGAAGTACTTGTTTTTCTTTAGCTTGCATTCTGGGCAATCTATCACAAAAAAGGCAAAGACTGAAATAATCCAAAAATGATTCAAAAGGAAACTATGAATTTTTGCTTTTAATGGGATGGTAAATATTCTTTTTTTATTGGAAATAAAATAAATAAATACTTTTGGCTATATGGTAATCTTCATACATAATATTTACTTGTACTGATTACAGTTATTTTCATAGGAAAACAATTTTTGCAGATATGCACAGGAAATCTCAATAGCAGCAGGTCTCTCTCTACCCCAGTGCTAATAGTGAGCCTATGGTGTGCCGACAGGGAACACAAAACTTGACAACTGAAAGCTCCATGCTCACCTGAAAGGAGAATTTTGCCCAGAAGCAAAATATTTTCCTCTTTCGAATCTGCTATTGTTTTTTCCTCATAGAAACTCCAAATATTGACAGAGAAAAGTATGTCAGAATTAAGAAAGCTTGTCGACTGTAGAGAACCTGATGTTAGATCAGGCATTCATATTTACAAACTGAGATGAAAATATTACCACTTGTCTAGAGAAAAACCATAACCAATAGTAGCTCACAATTTCATAGCAGATGGAATTATATCAGCCACTATATGAGATTTTTCAAACAATATAACAAAACAAATTTACTGTGTAAAGTGGTTTTGTTTTTCTCACTTGTGAGCTGATGTGAAAATTCATCTACAAAGGCAACTTTAAAATCCTCTCAAACCTTCTGGGAAAAATGTCAAAAAAATAAAAATAAAAATAATGAGCTTAACAGAATAAGGAGAATTTTCTGATGGTAAAACTTAGTTAAAGAATAATCAGGAATCTATTTCAGATGAAAATGTACCAGCTGCTATTTAAATGGACATGTAAGATATCGTTTTCACTGTACATTTTTGGAAACTAATTTAATTTTATGTTCACAATCTTCAAGTGCCTAGATATGTACCCGGCAGCCAAGATTTATTACACATCTGAAAAGAAGGTGGAAATGTAATTAATGTAGTATTGATGTTCATCTAGAAATGTGCTTTTCTTATTACTGCAAATCCAAGTTCGGTCACACACCCTGCGTTGTAAACTCTCCATCAGGAAAGGAATGGAGAATATGCAGAAACACGGACAATGTGGCCAGGATGACAGCTGCATGTTTTCTGTAGTAATCCATGGCTCTTCTGCAAAACAGACATGGGAAAAAAAGTTACTCTAAAATTGGCTTCCCAGGCATAACAACAGCCAGTAGTTTTAACATTACTACTAATAATAGTCTTCGGTGTCTTGACCCCTCTGTTGGCAGCCCCCAACACACTGTAAAGCCATATATAAAAACACAATTTCTCTTTGGGAAAGAGGTAGGGAATTGAATCTCCCTATTTCTCACATCAACCAGTAGAATCAGGCTTATCAACAATAAATTCTGTTTTTTCAATATGTCATTCTGTTAAGAAGCCTCCATGTCCTTATTTGAAAAACATAAAACTTCAACTTGACAATGTCTAAGAATATGTACAAGGCTGGGTGGACAGATGGATGGATAGATAGATGAGCTTTTGTATGGTATATAAAATATACAAGCCTTTGAGCCCATCCTTCCGATTCCCACGTTACCATGTGGCTTTTTATTCACTGGTGGTGGGTGAGCTTTAAGGCTAACTGTCAATGCGCAGCAGTAAGTGCTGACCCAGCAACGTGGCAGGAGTAGACAGCAGAGAATGTTAATCCAAGTTTGCCTAAATGCACTTCTTGACTTATTTATACCTGTAGATACAGCTTTATCTAGCATTTTGAGTGCATGAGATGGGCTATCCAAGGTCAGCTGAGTGACTTACCATATCCAGGCATTGACCTAACTACATCTGAGAATGGGGAGACAGGAAATTGGATTGTATCCCTACATGCCCCAGAAAAATCTCATGTAAGATAAAAGAGGCAAGGTTTTATCCTCTTTTTTATTTTACTTTTATTCTTTTGGTGAGGAAGATTGGCCCTGAACTAGCATCTGTTGCCAATCTTCTTCTTTTTTCTTGAAGAAGATTGTCCCTGAGCTAATATCTGTGCTGATCCTCCTCTATTTTGCATATGGGACACTGACACAGCATGGCTTGATGAGCCATGTGTAGGTCCATGCCCAGGATATGAACCCGTAAACCCCAGGCACCAAAGCAGAGTGCACAAACTCAACCACTATGCCACCAGGCAGGCCCCTTTATCCCTACTTTTAAAGTGAAAGTGTTATGGATTCCTTTTGCTCAAACCATGAGATAAGAGAGTCAGAGCATCATTTACTAATAAAAAGACAATTAAGAACATTTAAAGAAGAATTAACATCAATTTTACAGAATCTCTCTTAGAAAATAGAAGAGGAAGAAACCATGACCAAGTCATTTTATGAGGCCAGGATTACCCTGACATCAAGACCAGACACATACAGAACAAAAGAAAACTAGAGTCCAGTATATCTTATGAAGTTAGATGTCAAGATCCTAAACAAAATAATAACAAGTTGAACCCAGTAACATATATTATACAATGCAACCAATTGGGAATAATTCACAGCATGCAAGGCTGGTTCAATATTTGAAAATCACTTAATGTCATCCATCACATCAATAGGATAAAGAAGAAAAAAGCCATATGATTACGTCAGTTGACACAGAAAAGCATTTGACAATATCCAATACTCTTTCATGGTAAAAACTCTTAGCAAACAAGAATCAAAAGAGTTTTCTCAATTTGATAAGGAGCGTTTACAAAAACCTACAGTTAACATCATACTTAATGGTGGAAAACTGAGTGTTTTCCCCTTAAGATCAGGAGTGTGGCAAGGATGTCCACTCTCACCACTCTTATTCAATATCTTACTGGAAGTTTTAGCCAGCACAATATGGCAAGAAAAAGAAATTAAAGGCATACAAATTGAAAGGGAAGAAATGGAACTATCCCTATTTGTAGATGACATGATCATCTGGTAAAAAAAAAAAAAAAAAAGGAACCTACAAAGAAGGTCCTGGAACTAATTAGTGATTTCAGCAAGATTGCATGACACAATGATCAACTGCATTTCTATATACTAAAAACAATGTCGTGAAAGAAAATTAAACCATTTACAATCACTCCAAAGAAAATACTTAAGCATAAATCTAACAAAATATGTACAAAAGCTGCATGCTGAAAATTACAAAATACTGATGCAGTAAATCAAAGAAGATTTAAATAAATGGAGAAACATCATATTCATGCTTTGGAAGACTCAATATAGTAAAAATGTCAATTCTTTCCAAAGTGACCTCAACATCTAATGAAATTCCTATCAAAATCCAAGCATAACTTTTGTAGACATAGACAAGATTATTATTATTGAAAAGCAAAGGATCTAGAACAGATCAAACAAATTTAGAAACAGAACGGGAGGAATCACTCTTCCCAGTGTGAATGCTTATTGTATATCTACAGTAATCAAAACAGTGTGATGCTGGCAGAGGGGTAGACACAAAGATCAATGGAACAGAATGGAGAACCCCAACTAGACCTACACAAATATGCCCAGCTGGCTTTTGACAAGAATGCAAAGCAATTTAACACAGGAATTTACCCTTTTCAACAATGGCTGCTGGATAAATTAGACATTGATAGGCAAAACAAAGACAACAACAAACAAAAATTCCTCAATGTAAATCTCATACCTTATATGAAAATCAACTCAAAATGGATCATAGCCTGAACTGTAAAATGTGAAACCATAAAATTTTTAGGAAAAAATTGGGGAGACCAAGGGCTACATTAAGAGTTTTTAGAGTTGATGACAAAAGTGTGATCCATAAAAGGAAAAATTTATAAATGGGACCTCATCCAAATTATGGGTTAGTCCTCTGTTAAGAGGATCAAAATACAAGATACAGACTTGGAGAAAATATTTTCAAGCCACACATCCAACAAAGGACTGGTAGCTAGAATATATAAAGAACTCTCAAAACTCAACAGAAAAAAAAATCCAACTGGAAAATGGGCATTGCACTGAAGAGGATATATAGATGGCAAATAAGCACATGAAAAGTATTCAACATCAGTCATTAGGCACATGCAAATTAAAACCACAATGAGATATTACACACCTAACAGAATAGCGAAAATAAAAAATAATAACACCAAATGCTGGCATGGATGCAGAGAAACAGGAAAATTCACACATTGCTGGTGGGCATATAAAATGGTAGAGCCACTCTGGAAAACAGTTTGGGATTTTCCTGTAAAACTAAACATGCACTGCTATATAACCCAGCAGTTGCACTTTTAGGCATTTATCTCAGAGAAATGAAAACTGTGTTCCTACAAAACTTGTATAGGAAGGTTCATAGCAGCTTTATTTATGAGTCCAAAACTGGAAACAATCCAAATGCCCTTGGCAGATGAAGGGTTATACAAACAATGGTACTTCCATACTAGAGAATACTATGTAGCAACAAAAGGAATATATTATTGATACACATGCAACTTGAATGTATCTCAAGGGCATTGTGCTGAGTGAAGGTTGCATACTGTATGATTCCATTTGTATAACACTCTTGAAATAAAATCATGGAGATGGAGAATACACTAGCAGTTTCAAGGAGTTAGTGTTAGGGAGCTGAGAGGGGTAATTGTGGCTATAAAAAGATAGTACAAGGAAGCTTTATAGTGATGGAACAGTTCTGCATCTTGATTGTGATAGTTATCACACTAGTGTACACACAGGATAAAACGGCATGGAACTACACACGGACAAACACACACAATACTAGTGAAATCTGAATAAGCTCTGAGGGTTGTACCAATGTCAATCTCCTGGTTTTCACGTTGTGCTATGGTTATGCAAGGAATCATCACTGGGGGAACTGGCTAACGGGTACCTAGGTCTTCCTTGAACATTTTTTCACAACTTTCTCTGAATCTATAATTATTCAAAAGGAAAAACGGTTTTTTTTTTTTGGGGGGGGAAAAAAGACATCTCAGGATGAGATTTAAAATTGTACGTGAGTCAGACTTGTGGTTATTTTTCATGTAGACTGACATAATAAGACCATGTTTTTGTTAGATGTTTATATCAACTCCTACGTCTTTTAAGAATAATTTGTCAGACGTAGAACTAACAGTTTATAATATAGAAAAACCGACTGCCTAAATATAGGTAAAGCTAAAACATATATATGTCATTATTTCTACCTGATATACATACTTATACACAAGTAATTATGGGCATTATTTTCCTTCATCCATGATTATCACTGAATAAATATTGTTCTAAGTCAGACATAATATTATTATTGTGATTATTTATAATTAACATTTAAATGATTTGTAAAATAGGTAAACACTCTTCCAGGGTACCATGCAAGCCATATATAAATATATATACAGCATATTTTGTATATATATACATAAATATGACTCACCAAGTATCATACACATCCACCCATATATTAAATGGGGTACAAAGACAGACATGCTGCTTTTTGATGTGGGAGTGACAAAGTCATACTGCAGAGGGAACGTAGGCTGAGAGAGATTTTTGCAGCCACCTTTGGGGTGTACAACCTGCCATTGCAGTGAAAATCTGGGGGCAATGAACAACAAGGGGACTTCTCTTTGCAGCTCCCCTGCTCTGTTTTGATCACAGAAAAAGATGCTTATAAAGTAAATTACCAGGATTGAGAAATCTGTAATCTCAGCCTGTCTATTCTATTATTGCAAGACTTCAAGGCAAAGTAGATTTTTTTTATCTCTTATATATCATGGTCTGATGCGCATGTTTGCATGTATATATACATATGCATATTCTATACTTATATGTAAAAGATTGTTCCCAAAAGACTGCAAGTGCTTGGTACAATGTGACATCCTGACCTTCGCTTGCAAAGACGCTGCCACTGCTCCCCCACTGCCAGAGAGCGAGGTTTTCGGTTTTTCTGATGCTTGTGATAGATGGGGTGACTCAACCCTACTCTCCACACCAGGAAGCCCAACTGACTCATAGCACATTTTTGAGATGACTGGCTAGGATTAGAGGCATGATTCTTTGTTAACAAAATAGATTAAATCTAACTGACTTCTAGAGGGTTAACCTAAGGCTTCACCTCATTAGCCCCATCTAACCCAGCTAACTACCAAGGACAGGAAAAGTAAGTTGCCTTCAGTGAACAGTAGCTAATGAAAGGGAACCTTGAAAGTAAAGCCTTTAAGCCCCAGCACACCACCTGGCATGAGATAGGTATTCAGTAATTGTTTGTTAACAGAGAACAGGCCTGTAAGTTTTAACATCCTGCCTGGTCCAGAGAAGATAGCAATAGCTCAGCCTTGGTGAAAGATTTGAAGGTGGAGAGTCACAAGGGAAAGTAGGATGTTCAGAATCCTGCATCCCACCCACTCCCACAGAGCAGGCCCTTGAGCTGGCTCTCTTCTACCTCCTGCCTAGCAACCACCTCTGTCTCCAGGTGGATGAATTTAAAGAGTCTGGGGTCAGTGGTCAGGAAACTGAGCTTGGAGTGGGCTTGGCTACTAGTTTTCTTTCCTCGTGTGCTCTCGTTGCAGTAAGTGGGTTTTTACCTTGCTCTTGTAACATGTGCTGAAGCCTGGGTCCAGCAGTGAGAGTCTTTCATGATCCTATGCTCTGTCCCCAACCTAAATAATCCTCCAGGTTCCCACTTCTTCCAAGTAGATGCTCAAATATTGTTCCCAGGCACTAGACTGACCTGGAAACCGATTAACACCTTCACTAATAGTTGTCTCCAAAGAGAGTGACAAAGGATGGCTGAGAAATGGGAGGTATAAACGAGTAGAGACTGTTTAATACTCCCACAATGTGCCTCAAATCCTCTTAGCCATTCTTTGATATAGATAATTCATGTTTCCTCTATCTTATAAAAAGATGACTTTTGGATAATTTGACAGGGGTTCAACATTTGTTAGGTGCCAAATTTAAGGTCCAAATTGAATGCTTGGAAGATTTAAAGACTGAATAAGTACCTGCTACATGCCAGGCACTATGCCAAGTATGGGTGACACAAATATGAATGTTTCCTGCCATCTGATCCAGACACAAAGGCAAACTACTAGAAGTTAAGGTGATCAAGGCTCTAACAAAAGCATTTGCTTTGGTAAGCTGGAGACGTGAAAACGGAGAGATGCAAAACTAATGAGAACAAAGAGCATGTGCATTTACAGCAAGAAATATATATCTCATTGTTTTGACATTTGTACAGGAGCTTCATGTATTCTGTAGTTCTCACGATTCCCCAGAAAGTCAAGGTGTGAATAGCGTAGCCCCGAAGCGCCCCAGAGGAAACAAGGCCAAGTGAAGTCACACGGTTCAGCGGCAGTATGTGGGATGAGATTCTACTTATCAGTCACTTAACAGTGTTTTGTGCCTTCACAAAATTTTAAAAGGGAACAAACTTGTTTTCCAGATGCAATGGAGAGAAAAGAAGTGAAAAAAGAGGTCTCAGAGACAAGAGAAATAAACCACACAGCTTGTACAGCCATGCTTTGCAAAACATGGGGGTTTCCATAAAGAATAGAACAAAAGATGGCCTTAAAATATTTATTTTAAAAATAAAGCAAAAGAGCAGGGAGTATTTAGAAGAAAACTGAAGGTTTCATAGAATTATAAGAATGATTTCAATTCCTTTATGGCCATTCTTGTAACAATTATATTTTGAGATATTTCTATGCTTAATTGACTAAATTTAAGGGGCTTATAACAATATGTACACTTTCTACTTTAATTGTTATTTAAAGACACTTTACAATGTTAACATAATTATGTAATTAAAATCTTGGTTTTTCCATTACCCTTCTGGTTTTTCCAGTACATCAGCATTTTTTAATTGTTTACATACTAAATGGAAAAGAAATTTTGATAAGACAAACTCTATGCACCATAAAATATTGTCTTAAATGAGAAATTCAAATGTTTTTTAAAAATAGTCAATTTCTAACACTATTGCAGCAATAAATGCTATCGGGAATAAAACATCGGATAGTGTCAATTTATCACTCAGAAAAATTAAACACCAAAGGCCAGAGAAGTTTTTTATGGAGCATTATTCTAGTAATGTAAGAATCTTTCTTGTAACTTTTAAAATTTGTACATTATATTTTATGTTTCAGCTCTTCTCATGCAATCTTTTGGCGCACCAAGTATCACTCCCATTTAAAAACACTATAGTATAAAAACATGTTTAATTTGCCTTGAAGTCTTTCAATAATAGGATAGACAGGCTGGGATTACAGATTTTTCAATCCCAGCACTTTTTACTTTATAAGCATCTTTTTCTGTGATCAAAACAAAGCAGGGGAGCTGCAAAGAGAAGCCCCCTCGTTGTTCATTGCCCCCAGGTTTTCACTGCGATGGCAGGTTATATGCCCCAAAGATGGCCACAAAATTCTCTCTCAGCCTACATTTCCTCTGCAGTATGACCTTGCCAGTCTTGCATCAAAAAGTAATGGGTCTATCTTTGTACCCCATTTGATCTAGGCGGGCCCTATGACTAGTTGGACAAATAGAAAATGGCAGGAGTAACACTGGGCCAGTTGGGGCTGTGACCCTACAGTGACCTGGCAGTTCCTGCTTCCTTTCTCTTAGAAGCCAGTTGCCATGTGAGAAGTGCTTCTCCTCTGAGACCACTGTAGGATAAGAAGTCCAAGCCACAAGGAGAGGCCCTGGAGAATGAGATGCCACATAGAGAGAGAGAAAGAGGCCAAGAAATAATGAGTGAAGGAGCCATCCTGGATGGCCAGTCCAGTTGAGCCTTAAGATGACTCCAGCCCCAGCCAGTACCTGAAGGCAAAGGCATGAGAAACCCAAGTAAAGAACTGCCCAGCTGAGTGCAGTGCAGCCACAGAACCTTGAGAGAGAATAATAACTTGCTGTTTTACCCACTAAGTTTTTGGGTAGTTTGAAGCCCAGCGATAGATAAATGATATAACTGCTCTCTCTTATAACAAAATTTCTCCTCCAGGGTTTGAGATATGGGACCACAATCTTGCCTCTCTACTTTCTCCTGGTTGGTACTTTTCCTCCGTGGGGAGTAAGTTACATAACACATATTCAGTTACTCTACCAGGGACAATGAAACAAAGTGTGAAAAATTTTGGACTTAGCGTTCTACACAATATCTGCAATACTGGATTTGGTAATAATAATAACTTACACTTTAAAAATTATACTTACCATTAATGGAGCAGTTGTATGTGCCAGATATTCTTTTAGGCACCTTGAACACGCAAAGAAATTCAATACCCATGACATCCCAGTGAGGTATTATTCTCATTTTGGCAGGTAAAGATATTCTAGAGGTGAAGTAACCTATTCAGTCACAAAATTTGCCACTGGGAGAGCCACGATTTTAGAATGTCTCTTCACAATTCCAAACTCCAAGCTCTGAACCACACTTCACTATACTGCCTTCAAATCTCTATATTTTACAATGAACTTCTTAAATAATTTTTCAGATGGTATATCCCTAAATAGGATGCTGACATCTTTTTTTAGAGCAACTTTGTGTTGTACCAGCTTAAATGTAACTTGCCATGTAATTTTTTATCTTACGTATTTATCTAACTTCGCTTTCTTCAGAACAGCCTTAAGGAAGTCATTTCATTTGGATACAGAGGCATTTATAGCTGATCAAGTTGGGAGGACTGGAGTCTGGTTGGTGGGGAGTGGGGAAAAGAGGAGAAGCATTTGCTTTCCCACACACGCCCTTGCATAATTCTCTTTACGTTTCTGTGAGGAAAGCATTATTATGGCACCTATTTCATAGACTACCAAACTACACTCAGAGAAGTAAAAGGGTTTGCCAAGGGCACCTGAACAGTGGTCTGATCCTAAAATAGTGCCCTTCCATCTTTACCACCCCTGCAGCCTAGAGGCACACAGTTAATCCATTTCCTCCTTTAGGACACTGATCCACACTTGGATCATGCTGTTACCTCTGTCTTTTCTAATCTCATTCCTAATATTGCCCTTGATTCCACTCCCGGTCCAGCCTAAATCCCTTCTCTCTCCCTTTCTCTCTCTCTCTCACCATCTCTCTCAATTAGACCTCAGATTAAGGATGCTAGAGCACTTCTACAATGTTATCTCTGAATCTGAAGAACCAAAGAATTACTGGATTACTTTGTGCAACATTACAAGGGTAATGCTGAAACGTTACAGACCAACACTAGAATTTGCAAGGATTATAAATCCGATAGCAAACTGCTATCGGATTTACAATCTGTAAAAATGGAAGTTTGGGAGCCGGTCCCATGGCAGAGTGGTTACGTTCGTGCTCTCTGCTTCAGCGGCCCAGGGTTTCCCCGATTTGGATTCTGGGTGAGGACATAGCACGGATCATCAAGCCATGCTGAGGTGGCATCCCACATACCACAATTAGAAGGACCCACAGCTAAAATATGCAACTATGTACTGGGGGGATTTGGGGAGAAAAAGCAGAAGAAAAAAAAAAAAAGAAGATTGGCAACAGGTGTTAGGTCAGGTGCCAATCTTTAAAAAGAAAAAAAAAAATAGAAGCTTGGTGCTGTAGGTCATGCTGTTCTCAATGGAAATATCAATTATTCCTGTACATTTCCTCTCTGTGAAAGCAAATTATCTGGATCTACTTTTGAATAAGATGCATGTTACTTTCTAATTTTACTGTTTCTATTTGCCAGTCTTACTTTGAGTTTTCACGTAAATTTGAGTCCCACATGAAAAAGAAATGTACAATGAAACTGAAAATCCGTTCTGGAATGTAATCAATTGCTTTTCTAGCATTGGTCATATGCTGCACTTTTCAGCAGGAAATGGTAAGAAATATGACTCAAAACTTAAACAACTCTATTACTGTAAAAGGAAATAAGAAACTTAAACCAAGACCAAAGTTAAAGTTGAAATGAAAAAACATAAATTTTTCACAAATGATTGTTCTTATCTTTCTAAAATAGTTCAAGACTATAGCAAAGTATTTCAATGAAATTTCAGTGACCAATATTTTGAATAATTGAATTGGTGTTAAGTAATTATTTAGAAAGCATCTTCAGAAACTTAAAAATATTCCTCTGTTCTAATGTAAAATATCTTACTTTTGAGTAGAAAAGGAATGTAGAACTTAGGAAAGAAAAGTTCCTATGGAGTTTCTGTATTCCCAAGGGACTCACATAATGTCAGCCCATAATTCTACCATGAGCCCGAAGCCTGTTCAACACTAAGAAGGAGGGACAAAAAGAGCACTTTTATTTTCTGCTCTTAATTTCCCAACCAGCTGCCATTTCAACTAGTGCTGATGCAAATATAACTAAGGTTAGCAAGGGTTTCCAGAAATTCCAGTTGGAACAAACCAACCGGACTTAAGGAAGCGATTTAGAATTGCAAGGTCACCAGGAATAGTTGGAGAAGTACTATTAACTCTTACTTTTGTAGCATTTTATGAAAGTAAAAATGGAAATGATGTTGTTCAAGAGACTTCAGTGTTGCTATTCAAGTCCACTCAAGGACATCTATTCAAAAATATCAGAAGCTATGGTCGTTCAGCTGGACAGCTGAGCTGCTTTGTCACCGGCCAGCTTGAAGGTATAGCTACGAATCATGTAAAAACTGTAAATAGAACAATATCAGCAACATACATAATGTCTACTCGCCCTCTGTCTGACTCTCGGAAGTCACTCAAAAGAATGCCTTTCAAATGACATCCAATATTTCCTAAGGAAAGTTTTTAGATACTGACAGGCACTCACGCATCTCAGCAGGAGACATTTGGTTTCTGGCTTCTGTTAGATAACATCTTAGCCTGTGATCACAGACCACAATTCTGCAGACTTCCTCCCAATTCAATCGTGAGTGCTGAAAAGAGAATGTGTAAATGCCTGTCTTTCTTCTTACTAAGGTTTATGCACAGCTCCCCTATATTCTCAAATATTTCACTCATCACTCAGTTAAAATCCCAAAAGTTGTCTCATTCATATTACCTTCCTCTGGACTTTTTGTAGGATGTGTTCAGAGCAGTTGACTGTGGCTCTGAAGAGGGATTCTAGCTTCGTCTTGTGATTTCTCAGTAACTGAGGTTAACACTGTCCTCACCTATCTTTTATACCAGCAGAGTGATAAGAACTGCATGTTCCCACCTGCGTCTAAGCCCAGGGATCAACAGTAAATTCCATCCAGTGATTGAATGGTACTTCATGTAATTATATGACATCAATTTGATCTTATCTTGTTTCAACTCTTAGATCATTTTTTGTTTTGAGCCATTTTCAGGCGGTGGTGACCACAAGGTCAGCCTATGAAACAAGAGCACGCTGTCATTTTCTACGTAATTTTATCGAGATTTACACACAACATCCTGAAAGTTGACTCTTTCCTATAAACAAGACCCTTTGAGTATCACATTTAATTAGCTAAGTACCTGATATTTACTTATTCAGGGGAAGAGCTGTAAATTTCAGATAATAGATATAGAACATTTCCAGGCTTACAACATTGTTCCAGCAGGAAGCAGGAAAATAAGACACATGCCCATTTAGACTTTTCTAAAATTAAATGAGCATTTGGATTTAATAAGGATGCACGGAAAAGGTATGAGGTGGTTCTGAGGACTGATTGGTTCTCAATATTTGTGACTTTTGGGGTTTTTTTCTCATTTCACTTTAGTAAGCTCAGTTTCTTCCTAAACAGAAAATACATGTGTTAAGAATTGCCTGCTGTGGGACACTTAATTTTAAGATTGCCAACACAGTATCTCCCTAAAACCCACCCAGCTCCTCAGATTACGACTGTGGCTGCTTTTATCCACACAGAGATTGTGATCCTAAAAAGGCTCCTGTCTCCATCTACTCTGCTCAGTGCATTTCTGTAGGAACTGGCTTAGAAACTACCAACAACCTCCCAAGAGGAGAGCTGAGAAGGCCCCTGTGATACAAAAAGTAACTCTTGTGTAACAACGGAAGAAACTGACCAAAGAAAGCCAAGTTGTCTGTCATTTATTAGCTGTACTAAGTTGATTTGCTTCCATTTTTACACCTTTTCAGATTTCCATTATCTCCTTCCAATGGTTTCTCTCAATATCTACTCTTTCCAGTCACCTTTTCCTGGTGACAATTGATGTCACCATTATTCATGAGTTTCTATCACTCAAATCTCAAAGGATTGGCAGTATATCTTCAAAGTAGCAGACTTATTTTGGAAATCTGGAGCCTTCGAAGTTTCAGGGGAAGGAAACTTTGAGGTCTTATGGAAAAATTCCTTTTCCTCCCCCCTCCCTCCCAGTCAGGCATTTCACTCTCCTTTATTCTTTTCTCTTCCCTCTCCTGGCCCTTCTCTCAATCCTTCTTTCTTTTTTTATCTGGTTGATTAAGTAGAAATGATCTTTCTTGTGTGCTCTTACTATTCTTATTTGGTTTATGATTTAGTAAGAGGTTTTATTTTTATTTCATATGTTCCTATGTAAGAATTAAAAATATTAGGGGATTCAAATGAATGTTTTTAGAGTGTTTTTAAAATTTACAGTATTTTTGTATTTTTTTATACATGATACGACAAAATAAATTATACAAAAGAGTAGTCAAAACAGTCCCCTCCACACATGTGTGACCTCTCCCCGTCTCCAGACTCCCAACTTCCCCACTCAGGGGTAACACTTCCAACTTCTTATATATAACAGAAAATACATGTGTTAAGAATTGCCTGCTGACTTTTGTCTGTGCACATGCATAAGTAAATTATAAGTGACTCCCCATCCTTGTCCACGTATTCTCCTTAAAATGATCAACAGGATACAGTAGTCCCCCATTATCCATGAGGGATACATTGCAAGACCCCCAGTGGATGCCTGAAACCATGGATAGTACTGAACCCTATGTATACTATGTTTTCTCCTATACATACCAGTGATAAAGTTTAATTTATAATTAGGCACAATAAGAGATTAATAACAATAACTTCTCTTTGGCATGTTTGAATTGCCAGCATCACTACTCTTACACTTTGGGGCCATTATTTAGTAAAATAAGGGTTACTTGAACACAAACACTGCGATACCCTGCCCGTCAATCTGATAACTGAACAGCTACTTAGTGACTGACGCACAGTATGCTGGACAAAGGGATGATTCACATCCTGGGTGGGATGGTATGAGATGGTGTAAGATTTCATCACGCTACTCAGAATGACATACAATTTAAAACTTATGAATTGTTTATTTCTGAAATTTTCCATTTAATATTTTTGGACTGCAATTACCCATGGGTAACTGAAACCTCAAAACTTGAAACTGTGGAGAAGGGGGGACTACTGTACAAAAAATTGGAGGAAACTCTGCATTTGTGTTCGTAGTTTAGAGAAATTGTCTTTATTAATATAGTACAAATTATACTTCTTTATACTTTCTAAAATGAGTCTATATTACTTTTCATTATAATTGAGGAAATTAATTTTTAGTTAATTTGAGAAATATAATTTTTAATTGTAATTGGCTAAAGTACTGTTAAAAAAGAAGCAACAGGCCCAAAATGGAGTCATTTGCCCCCCACAGCAATAAACCAAAACTTAATTGCAGTTTCAATCCCTCCCAGAAATGTGACCTTTAAAACAGTCAATCTGAAATTTCCTGATAATCTGAACTATAAAATCTCTGCTGTTTCCTTCCCCTCGAAATAAGATGACCTCACCTGAAGCAATCCTTTCTTTTCCTTTGCTAATAAATTCCTTGCCCCACCGTCCTTCCAATAAAAACTTTCCACTTGTACATCTACTCAGAGTATCTCTCTGCTTGCCGGGGGAGATGCCATGTGATCGAATCGTTGAATAAAGACAATTAGATCTTCAAATTCAGTCGATTGAATTCTGTTTTTTTTTTTTTTAACAGTACTGTTAACAAAAAGATGTTTTTATATAGCTGCTTTCGTGTATTCCTGACCCTTCTATCCCATACCTGATAGCCCTGTTTTCCTCCATCTTAGGTAACTGGTGGGGCTGGTAGGTGAGAGAACTAAAACACTCCTCACTCATTACAGTTCCCTCCCAGGTGCTAAAGTTTGGAGTGCCCATTACCAAGAAGGTAGACTGGCTGAAGACACTGGGATGACGGCAACCAACCAGCCAGCTTCACAGATGAAGTCCTCAGAGCACGTCATGCCACAGAGGGTGTGCAGGAACGCCTTTGCCTGGCAGTATGACACAGTGAAGTACACGTAGACTATGTCAAATGAATGAACTTTTCCTAATGAAGTTTCGTTGTTTTTTCTTTTTGTGGAAGATTAGCCCTGAGCTAACATCTGCTGCCAATCCTCCTCTTTTTGCTGAGGAAGACTGGCCCTGAGCTAACATCCATGCCCATCTTCCTCTACTTTATATGTGGGACGCCTACCACAGCATGGCTTACCAAGCAGTGCCATGTCCACACCCGGGATCCGAACTAGCGAACCCCAGGCCGCCAAAGTGGAACATGCTCACTTAACCACTACACCACTGGGCCAGCCCCCCCAATGAAGTTTTGTCACTTACACACTGAATTTTTTAAAATAACCATCTTTGTAAATGTTTCATATGCTCAGTTGATTTGTTTTATTAAACATAATTCGATCTTTCTAATAGCAAAGTCTGATTATCACAAACATTTTGCTGTAATCAGAAGAACAGCTGAGGTATGTAAAACCCTTGTTTTTTCAAGTAGCTTTTTCTTCAGTAATTTCAGTGACACAGTACATGATTTTAAATTTTCAAGCAAAACAAGAGTATACATACTGAAAAATAAGCCTTCCTCCTACCCCAAAATCTTCACTTCCATTCCCAAAGGTATCCATTTTTAACAATTTCTTAATGTTTCCAGAAATTGTCTAGTATATGCACACATTTTCTGGGGTTTTGCTGAAAATGAATAGAAACATAATATACACATTGTTTAATATCTTGCCTTCTTTCCTCTTTTTAAGTGTAACAATGTATCTTGGTGGGTTTTTCCATATCCAAATATGCAGGTCTAATCATATTTTTTAATTTTCTTTTGTTTAAAGATTGGCACCTGAGCTAACATCTGTTGCCAATCTTCTTTTGCTTTTTTCTTCCTATCTCCAAAGCCCCCAGTATATTGTAGTTGTAGGTCCTTCTGGCTGTGCTATGTGGGACAATGCCTCAGCATGTATTGATGAGCGGTGCTATGTCTGCGCCCAGAATCCAAACCGGTGAAACCCTGAGCCACTGAAGCAGAGTGTGCAAACTTAACTGCTTGGCCACGGGGCGGGCCCCCCATGGTTTTTAAACAGTACAAAGTATAATGGATCATTAATTCTTTAACCAGTCCTCTATTAATGATCATTTCCAGTTTTTTTTTTTACTATTACAAACAATGCTGTAATTATCATCCCAGTTCTGGTTACATGTACAATTATAGCTCTAGGATACATGCAGGATCAAAGACTATGTGTATTTTAAACTTGTATAGGGTTTGCTCAAGTGCTCTTCTCTACCCCTCAAAGACAATGTGATGAAATATGTTAATTTTTGTGAAATAGATCAAAAATAGTATCTTATTTTCATTTGCATTAATATAATTTTGCTCAGAATTGAATATCATCTCATAAATTATAGGTCATTTATGAATTATTTTTCTGTGAGCTGCCTATTTAAAAATCTTTCTCAAGTTATTTTATTTTTAATTTTAAGCTTGACTTTTGACTCATATATTTTTGTTATACTATAGTTTTTATTTAGTCAAATATGTCTATCACTAACTTTAGGCTTGTTGGTTTTATGCATGGCCAAGATACTAAAAAGAAGTATTTGTATTTTATTCTAGCATGTATACAGCTTTATTTATTTTTAGCTTAGATCTTTAATTCATCTGTAATTCATTTGGAGGTGAGGAGTGAAGTAGAAATTCAGCTTCTTTTTAAATCTAAATGGAAAGCCCATTGGTTATAACACCATGTAGGGAATAATCAATCTTTTTTTTTCTTGACTAATCTGAAATGCTACTAAACTCCCAAATATTTTGAGGTCTAGTTTGGTTTCTATATTCTGGTTCTTATTAATAAAAAATATTCAATAAATGATAAATGTTTTAAATTTGCTAAAATCATTAAGTATTAGATTTAATTATTTAGTGTCTATCTATCAACTGTATCAACCAAAGTGCATGAATAAAGAGAAATAAGACCTAAATCAGATCCTTAGGTGCTAACCATCTGATTCCTATAAGTTAGAAGTACTGAGATTTTCCCTCAACATTCTCTTTGACTTGTCATGAGGCTGGCAGGAGGAAGAACTATTCCGTTACCCTCTGGGCTCTTCTGGCTGGTCTAAGAATTAAATTGACATGAGAAAGAATAACAGGAGAAAATCAAACAAAATTTAAAACATGTATACATGAGAGAAACCCAGGAAAGTGGAGTAACTTGCCAAAATGGCTGAAGCATCACCGTAAATATCATCTTCAGTCAAAGACAAAGGAAGATGTTGGCGGTAGTGATTTGGGACTTCAAAGAGGAGGAAGGCAATTCATGTGGAGCTGGAAAAGCAAATGTTTGGTAAATGGGTGTCTGCCATACCTTGCAAAGACAATGGCACATGAGGGGACTTCGATTAGATGGGCCTAGCTAGGCTCCTCTCTGTCTGCCACACCTAGTTTATACTACACTATAGTTCCTTATGATATTATCTCCTTCCTGGGATAGGCCTTCTATCTTAAATTCTTTTAGGCAATTAGGGGGAAGATCAAACTTTCTTTCTGAATCTTTTGTTCTTAAAAATAATCAAGCCAAAGAGATACATTTTGGGGTGGCAAATTCTGATCCCCTACATTATAATACCATGTAAGGAATAATCACTCGTTTTTTTCTTGACTAATTTGAAATGCTATTAAGTTTCCAAACATTTTGGGGTCTAGTGTGGTTTCTGTATTTTGATTCATATTAATAAAAAATGTTCAGTAAATGTTTTAAATTTGTTAAGATCATTAAGTATTAGATTTAATTGTTTAGTGCCTACCTACTAAGTGTACCATCCAAAGTGCATTACCAAAGAGAAATTAGACATAAGTCATATCCTTTAGGTGCTAGCAATCTGTTCATTATAAATTAGAAGTATTAGGATTTTCCCTCAACATTCTCTTGGACTTGGCACAAGGCTGCTGAGACAGAACCCTGATTTCCTAACCTCCACTTGACTCTTTAATGCTGCATAGCTGTGTTTTTGCAGTATGTCCCATGTTTCATCTAAATCGAAATCACCAGGCTGTTTAACATAGCAAAAACAGATTGGCTAGGTCCAAACTGAGGCCTACTGTGTTACCCAACCAGGTTCGTTTTTGCCTGCAGCCCAGAAAGCCAAATACCAAGATGATGAGATTGCAGCAGAGAGAGGGTTTAATCACAAGGCAGCCATGTGAGGAAACAAGACCCTGAGCCTCGAATTCTCTTCCCCAAAAATAGAGACTCAGGGATATTTATAGGATGAGGGCAAGGTGGTCTGAAATGTGGAGAGAGGAGATTGGAGGTGAGGAGAGGTGAGATGACTGATGATCTGCGCAAGCGTAGTCAGACTTCATTCCTCTTCATAAGACCCATGTTCACAAAATGGTGGCATTAGCATGATCTGAGAGTGGAGTTTTTAGCCTATTGACGTCAAAAGGTCGCCTATCGAACTTCTCCGCGGGCTCAGTTGATGAGTTGGCGATCTCAACTGGCCTGAAGTGGACAAGGAGTTCTAATTCCTGAAAAACAACTCACATACCCATGACCATGGTGACCCAGGCTCCAGGGAGATGTTGTCTACAGGAGCCTTGTGGGAGTCAGCATAGCATAGCGCCTAAGCAGCACAGATAACAATGGGTGGGTTAAACAGCTAAAGGCTATAATCAGTAATGGCAAAAAGGAAAAAAAACTTTAGTTCCTAGCTATTTAATCATCAATGGCTAACTTTCTGCCTGTTTCAACTGGATCAAAATCTCTGTCAGTTGAGCTGAGAAATTCGTATTTTATATTCCAAAGCTTGAGAGCCATGACTGGACAGCATTGTTTAGTAAGCCAGAAATCTCATTAAGGAGCAATATGGTTTGTTTTCATCTTCAGTTGCCCCTGTAGCACAACTAAGTTGAAAATGGTGAAGTCATTTGTTCAGCTCTGTGAGCCTCCACTCCACACAAATGGCTGAAACACCCAGCCACGGGAATCTACGAGAAAGACGGCCCAAAGCACCAAACAACTCCACAGCGGTCACAGACACAGAACCGGCCGCAGACAGTTTCTTGGTTGAGATAAGGTTTTTAATCAGCAGCAGCAAGTATGTGACTGACAGTCTGAAAGAACAACCTGCGACGTGATGTCTAACACATGCGGCAGGAACAAAATCTCCTCCGAACTGATGGACAGACGCAGGCCAATTTGACACACGCAAATCAGTCAGGAATATTCTCTACTATTTCAGTCAAAATGGCATGGCCTAATCAGTAATGCAAACATCCTGTTTCTCAGGCTAACAATCTCTGTCACTTGAACCCTCAGAGAGATAAAGAAATTGCTGGTACAATAATGCGTAATCTTCTTCTAGTCTGAAATGTTAATAGACCAGGCAAGCAAGGCTGCGAAGAGAGGGAGGCCAATCTCACAGGTGAAAAGTCATTTGTTTAACATTTTCCCATTTCTTTTTGCTTTGCACATATCTCCTCCCACTTCCATTTCAGAAAGCTTTTGGTTATAGGCTATCAATGAAAAGCTTCACAGGAGAAATGGGTTTTGTGCAAGAACCAAAAAAAAAGCAATTGTAGTGATAGAGTGGTTCAGTTGTGCTTATAGTGCAGTAGGAGAGGGGAGAAGATGAAGCCCAAAGGAATTCTCTACCCTAATTTTGCAGGGGAAGTCTTAGGAGACATTAGATCCACATTTTTTTTAGATCTAATTTTTTTTTTTTTTTTGGTCTAAAGCATCTCTGTCCTAGAGGGCTTAGCTATTTTGCTGTGAGAGATAAGGGAGCTACATTCCGAAAACTGTGCATTTTCCCTCTGTGCCTGTACAAATGGCCATGGGCAGCTTTAGAGACAGTGAAGAACTTGGTGGGAGGGAATCCGAGCCACTTTAAGTAAAGGAGATTTCCTTTGGATGATGATTTTGGTGCGGGTCACAGGGATCCCATGGTTCCTACAAGAAGCAGGGGGCGGCATTGCCAGTTGTCCTGGCCTAAAATCTTGGCTGCTATTCAATGAAAAATATGTTTAAGGGGAAAGTAGGAGACCTTGTCGCAAACATTATCCTGACACCCTCTCCCTACATACCCAACCACCCATACCCCCTGAGCTCTAGCTGAATTGGAGAGTTTTTGAAGGATTCTGTCTAACCTCAGCCTCTAAATGCTGCCCAAGCCTCATTTGGGCTGATCAAGCCCCAGTCATTGTCCAGACAGTGCGAGACTCTGCTTCTTACAAAGGTGCCTCCATGTTTCTCCAGCATTTTGGAGGCAGTATGAATCAGCCATCACCCGCCAGCCCCTGTCCACACCCATACATTTCCAACGCTCACATCTCCAGAATAAATGTACTTTCTGGGATTTGGGGACGCCATGGGAGTCAGGACTAAAGGTCCCCCCACTTCATTTATCTCTATACCTGATCAGATTCCATAGGAGTTGTTTTAATGTGAGTCACTCTGTGAAACATTAAAGCTGGGTTCCAGGAAAAAAAAGAAGAACAAGAAAGAAGTAGAAGAGTGAGATGTAAAGAATATGAATATACCTGAAAATTGTCAAAGGAAAAGAACATCATAAAATATAGCACGAGAGTTGTTGATCAAGAGATGGAGAGAAACCAGCATGGAAACTGACTCCTAGAGTTTAGAGAATTGAGACAATCCAGTCACTATTTGAGTATGTGGCTCCTCCTACTCCCTACCCATCTCTCCCTACCAGCCAAATACTGTATTTTTAAAAACTAGTTTTCTTTTGAGAATTATTTATGTCCATTGACATAGAGACATTCTAGATGCAACCCCAGAAATAGGGTTGGAAGCTCTGGCCTCGAGCACAAAGCACTTAACCACTACACCACCAGGCCGGCCCTGGAAATTTTTTATATTTTGAGTATAGTGGTGGTTACATGACTGCATATTTTCATCAATACTCAAACCACACATATGGAAAGGATGCATTTTTACTGTATGTAGATCATGCATCACTAAACCTGACTTTTAAAAAATAATAAAAATATAAATGGGAAGGGCATTCCATTCAGAGGTAACAGCAAGAGAAAAGGTAAGGAAGTCTGACAGTATGGTACATGAAAGAGACTACAACAGTTCAATATTATAAGAGCATGACATTCAAAGCAAGGAGTGGCAGTGATGGAGTCCTGAGCTTTTCACCTGGATCTCCAGCTTTCACCTCAAACTCAATACATCCAACACGAAAGCCTGCACTTCTCTCTCCGGAAAAGTACCATCTTGCTTGTTGGTGATGTCACTTTCCTAGTCACTGAAACTCTAAAGCTAGAGTCATTCTTGACTGTTCCCCTTACCTGTCCTGCCAAATCGCTGCTAGTCTCTTGTAATGCCATGGGTTTTGTGGGTTTGGCAGTGGCAGCCATGGCACATGATGACGGTAATGGTTTTCTATTTTTCTCATATACCATTCTTTCTTACCCCACTGCTCTATAGTTCAGACTTTTATTTCTTCTCATCAGCAGTGGCATGGCAGCCCTCTCACTGATCTTTGTGCATCTGGGCACTCTCCCTTCTTGCCGGATGAGTCTTCTGAAAACACCAACCTCATCCCACCAAAGTTTTGATGTCCTAATCAAAAATTGCTCCAAAGTCCTTGTCAATGAAAAGACCCTCTCCACTCAGTCCTAATCTACTTTTAAATTTATTCCTCAATACGCCAGGTCAACAACCTGCTTCAGAGCCAGCCAGCTCGTGTTGTTCATTTCCAGCCGCGTGCATTTTCTTCAAGACAGATCTTACAGTTCTGTCTGAAGTATCCTCTCCTTTCCTCTACACATATTTAAATCCTCCTCTTCTACCATGACCCAGCACAAGTCCTACCTCCCCACTCTCACCTCTCACTCTCAAGTTGTACTTTCTTCCTTCTCCAATTTCTGCAGCACCTAGTGTTCCACCCATTTGGGGGGTTGGTGGTTATTTTGATAACGGTAGCTTGTATTTCTACAGCCCTTGAAAGATTTCAAAGCACCTTCCTATTCATCAGCTGATTTGAAGTCTTCTCAACAAACCTGTGAGACTATTCCTATTTCAAAGACAGAAAGGCTGAGGCTCTATTATGCACAGTGACTTTCCTAAGGTCACACCGCTAAGGAGAAGATCTCCAATACATTTTTAAGATAAACAAATGAAGACAAAGTCAGAATATTAACTTAGCAATCAAGAGAAAGAGGCAGGACTGTTTTTAATGGAGAAGAAACTATTTGAAGCCAGAAACAGACTACGCAAAGTCAGAATTTGACCATGGTTACATTCATATAGACACACTGTCTGCTTGGCTTTTGTGAGACTGGTAAAATACAGTAAAGGGCAGAATTCAATCTAGACAGTTCAACAGATAAATTTTTCAAAAGCTTAGAACTGGGAAACTGTACCTTCAGCAAGCCTTATTTCTACTTTTGCAACCACTGGAGCTGACTGTGTGGCAGAGTTAACTGCTGTGTAAAATGCGAAATTAAAATTACAAGCTCTGATGCATATTTTTAGAGAAGAGAAACAATTAAAATTAAATGTAGCTCAAAATCCAGTTCGTAAAGTTGGCATTTAAATTGGCTCTTTAATTAGAAAAATTCTATATGATTAAAGTAGTCACTTGAAAATGTCTTTCAAAGTAAACCATTCTCGTACGCTCCAGTTCTTAGGCGATCTACCTCACTTGGTCTTTGTGTCACCCTCTGGGACTGCAGTTTGAGTTAAGGAGCTCCTGGACTAATTCTTTAGAAAGAAGCTTGTCAGAGCAAAAGCAGGAAGTGAATCTGATTTGACAATAAAATACACTAAGCCTTGCAAGACTATCAGCTATCTTCAGCGTAGAAAGGAGCGTAGGGAGAAATCTTTTTAGGGAGGCCCCTATCGTACAGTCTGAGTCATTGGGTGGGTGACTACGTTAGAGGGCATTGATGAATCAGAGAATTCTTGAGGTTGTGCTCCTGACCGAAAACATTTTTTAAACAAAGGACACATTTTTTAAAAGCCGTTACACGCGATCATAGGAAGGTCTTTGAGAAAGGATATCCAGTTCATTACATCTTTTCCATTTAGAACTAGACCAAAACCATGACCAGCAGTAAGAATCCAAACAGTTTTTAAAACTCCCCATGGCAGAAACTGGCTAGATATTCACCAGATACATTTCCTCTTCCTATGCACCCAGATAAACTATATTTCCCCACTCACTTGCCCTTAGAAGTGGGGCCATATGACCAGTTCTTGTGAATGATATGTGAGAAGGGATGTGCCACTGCCCCACCAAGGCAGTTAGGAGGGCTGCACCTTCCCCACGTGCTCTCTCTTTCCCCCTGTCTGCTACCTGGATGATGCCAGGGTACCTTTGAGGTGACACACTGGAGAGAGCAGAGCCACAGCATGGAAGGAGCTGATCTTTAAAGGACTGTGCACAGAAGACCTTTCCCACACAATGAAATGCTCAGCCCCACCTCCCACCACTGACTGCATTGATGTTCAAGGTGAGCAAGCAATAAATTGTTACTATGATAAGCTCTGGGGTTTGGGAGATTGTTTATTAGATGATTAGGCGTTGGCCTACCTGCTGACTCTACATTCTCCCCAAAAGAAATTTTTGCAACTATTATCCACAATGCCATGTCTAAAACAATGTTGCTTTATGTCCTTTTGTCCTAGTTGCCTGTGTTAGAAGCCAGTGGATCTTAACCTTTTTGAAGCCAAAGACTTTTTTTAATCCAATAAAAATTCAAAACCCTTATCCTGAGGAAAATAAACAAATGCACATATGCTCAAAATTTTGCCTAAAATTTCAAGATGTTTTTAGAACCCCGAAAAGCTCATCAGTAGACACCAGGCTAAGATCCCTGCTATTAGTAGTAAGTGTATTAGGAATGTACAGGAGCCCTGAGTAAGTATTAAGTGTAGATCATTTCTGAGCTTTCCAATTTTACTCATCATCCCTTTCATATATGGCTGCCCAGTCATATTCATGTCTTTGATCTTCGAATTTAAAAAATGCAGAAAATTTACTTCTTCAATATTGATTTTTCTCTCCCGAAGCAAAGATGTCAGCATAACAATCCCAATGCCAAACATCATTTCTGTAACCACGCCTTTTGACTTCTGTATCGATTGTGAGCAGTCTCTGCGTCAGAACCATCGTCGATGTGATGATCAGTATCCTACACCAGGCAATGTGCAATCGCGTTTGGAAACAGAACCTTAACTCCCTAGCATGACCCTTGAAACCTTTTCAGTTTGCCCTTGTCAAGCTCCCTAACCTCATTTCTCATCACTCCCCTACATAAACTTTTATTCTGACAGTATCACACTGCTCATGGTGCACTGAATCTACCACAGTCTTTCATTTCATGTGACTCTGCCTGGAATGTCCTTTCCCTTGACTATCCAAAAACTCTTATTATCCTCTAAGATTCAGCCCAAGCATCACCTTTCTGGTAGTCATCCCCGGCCTGTACACTCCTTCTGAGTGAGGCGTCCCCAAGAGTGCCCCCACGGTATTTTCCATGCCCCTGCCATGGTCCTCACCACACACAGAGAGGATTACTGCTCTGCCTCCCATTGGACTGTTAGCTCCTTTAGGGGAAAGTCTGTCTTTTAATGCATATTCTTTACATAGCAGAGTATCTGACACACGTTGAAGCCTGCCATGTTCTCAAGGAACTCACCTTCAGGGTAGGGAGTTAGGGATGCATGAAGAAAAACAACCAAATATGACATACCACGCTTTACAGACACTAGTAGAAGAATGCTCAAAATACTGTGGGAACACACAGGTTGGAACAATTAGTTCTAGAAGAGTGGAAAGTGATAGAGAAGAAGAGAGGGAGGGAAGGAGACATCCAGGGAAGGTTTCACTGGAGAAGGGACTTGTGAGCTGGGCCTTGAGAATTGTCTTAGAATTTGCCAGAGACAATGAGGAAAGATTTGTCCACGTTCTCCCACTGGGACCCCATTTAGGGGAAGAGCTCTACCTTGTTATTATATAACCTGACTGGCAGAAGCCTCAGATTTTTTCTAGGCTTTCCTGGCCAAGAGAGTGGTTCTCGGTCACCTTACTCCTTTGTCAGCTCCACTCTCCCCAGGTCCTGATCTTGGATATCTTCCTGGATTATCTGAATCACCAACCACGCTGGCCCAGGAATGTGCCTCAGGAGGACTGTCTTGTCTACGAACTTGTTGGACGTGTGTAAATTTGATCACCACGACCTTGACTTGGAAGAACCAGAGTGAGTTGTCCCCCCGTAGGAAGAGCTTAACTGAATGCTAAGGGTATTAGTTAGGTCTTCTTTAGTTCTCAATGTTAGAAAACCATCTTTTAAACTAGTTTAGGCAAAAGGTAGAAATTTTTGGAGACTACAGTGACTCATGAGGTAAAAGCATACCTGGGCCTCAGCTCCTCTATTTTCCATTTTAGTATCTCTCTTCTAGGGGACTCCAGTCTTTTTTTTTTTTTTTAAGAGTGTCCCTGAGCTAACATCTATTGCCAATCTTCCTCTTTTTTTCTCTTTCCTTCTCCCCAAAGCCTCCCAGTACATAGTTGTATATTCTAGCTGTAGGTCCCTCTGGTTGTGCTATTGGGATGCCGTCTCAGTTCGGCTTGATGAGCAGTGCCCTGTCCGTGCTCAGGATCTGAACCAGCGAAACCCTGAGAAACCAAAGCAGAGCGCATGAACTTAAGCACTTGGCCACAGGCCGTCCCCTACCTAACTCCATTCTTTTTCTGTTATACCAGCCTCTTCCGTACCTCAAGAAATATGACTGCTGATGGATCCTAAAGCTCTTATGTCAGAGCTTCCATCACTACTGGGGACTTTTCTCAAGTTCTAGGGCAAACAATCCAGAAGGACTTTGGCCTGACTTAGGTCAGATTCTTACTCCTGGATCAATTGTGATAGACTGAATAACAACCCCCCAAAGATGTCTACCTCTCAATCCCCAGACCCTGTGAATTTGTTACCTTACATGGTAAAAGGGACTTTGCAGATTTCATTAAGAATTTTTTTTCCCTTGCCTTTTCTCCCTAAATCCCCCCAGTACATAGTTGTATATTCTAGTTGTGGGTCAAAAATTTTGAGATAGAGACATTACCTGGATTATGTGGGTGAGCCCAATGTAATTGCAAGAGTTCTTATAATAGGGAGGCAAGAGGTTCAGAAAGAAAGAGAGAAATCTAAGGATAGAAGCAGAGGTCAGAGAGGCGAGAAGATTCTATGCTGCTGGCTTTGAAGACAGAGGAAGGCGCCATAAACCAAAACACGTAGGCAGCCTCTAGAAGCTAGAAAAGGCAAGAAATGCGTTTCCCCTTAGAGCCTCCAGAGGGAATGCAGGCTTGCCAGCACCAGTTTTATCCCAGTGAAACTGATTTTGGTCTCCAGACCTCCAGAACTGTGAGATAATAAATTTGTGTTGTTTTAAGCCAGTCAGTTTGTGGCACTGTTACAGCAGCAATAGGAACTTAATACGCTAATCAAATATGGCCAGGGAGCTGGCTAAGATCTATCCAGCTTGAGTCGGATTCTGCCTCACATTGATTTCCTATGACCAATACCACGCGTAAATAATGTTCCTGTTCAAGGCTACGTTAGAGGGTCAACAGTCGTGGAGTTGTTATTTTCGTTTGTTTAGGCCATTAAACTCCCTTGAGTATCCTCAACATCTAAGAATTCTTCACAGTAATATGACTAGCTGGTAAATTAAAGGATTCTAATATGTTGACTTTCTGGATTATTCTATTTTGTTTATTTATTTATTTACTTTTTGAGGAAGATTAACCCTGAGCTAACATCTGCCGCCAATCTTCCTCTTTTTGTTGAGGAAGACTGGCCCTGAGCTAACATCCGTGCCCATCTTCCTCTACTTTGTATGTGGGATGCCTGCCACAGCATGGTGTGCCAAGCGGTGCCATGTCCACACGGGGATCCGAACAGGCGAACCCCGGGCCACTGAGGCAGAACGGGCACACTTAACTGCTGCACCGCTGTGCCACCAGGCTGGTCCCTATTTTATTTATTTTTTTAAAGACACAGTGCTGCAGTTTCTTTCTTTCTTCCTTCCTTCCTTCCTTCCTTCCCTCCCTCCCTCCTTTCTTTTTCTTTCTTTCTTTCTTTCTTTTTTTTCCTCTCTCTCTCTGTCTCTTTCTTTCTTTCTCTTTCTCTCAGGAGATTGGCCCTGAGCTAACATCTGTTGCTAATCTTCCTCTTTTTTTCTCCCCAAAGCCCCAGTAGATAGTTGTATATCCTAGTTGTGGGTCATCTAGTTCCTCTGTGTGGGATGCCACCACAGCATGGCTTGATGAGTGGTACATAGGTGCACGCCCAGGATCCAAACTTATGAACCCCAGGCTGCGGAGGTGGGGCATGGGAACTTAGCCACTCGGCCACGGAGCTGGCCCCCTGGATAATTTTAATATATATACGCTAAGAAAAATTAAATCTTATGACATATATTACATAATAATATAACAATATAAGATGTAACCCTCTCTATTCAATCACTTTATTGAAGGTCTCCCATGTACCAGACACTGTTCACCCAGGCAGTGGTGACAGGTAAACAAAAATTTATATGTGAACAAAATATATAATGGTTTCTGCTTTCCCAGTGCCTATGGCTGAATAAATGAGATAAACACTAAACAAATATAAATAAATATCTAATTACAGATTGTAATAATGTTCTGAAGGAAAAGAGGAGACAAACTGTGAAAAAATCTAGAGACAACAAAATTTAGTTGGGAAATCTGTCAGAGAAATTTTAGAGTTTCTATCTCTTCAGATTTCAAAGGAAAAAAAAATCCATCAGAAATAAAGATAGGAGGCCGGCCCCGTGGCCAAGTGGTTAAGGTCACGTGCTCTGCTTTGGCCGCCCAGGGTTTCACTGGTTCAGATCCTGGGCACAGACCTAGCACCGCTCGTCAGGCTCATGAGGCGGTGTTCCACATAGCAGAACTAGAAGGACATGCAACTAGAATATACAACTAGTACTGAGGGGCTTTGGGGAGAAGAAGGAAAAAAAAAAGAGATTTGGCAACAGATGTTAGCTCAGGGCCGATCAAAAAAAATGGAAAGAAAGATGAATTAACCACACTTACCACTTGCACCCTTAAGTAATTTAACACATACATTTCCCTAATAAAGGCCCACTCCGAGTTTTGGACATATAACTTCTCTTTTACATTTTTCTACCTTTTACTTATTTTTAAATAGCCCCTGAGGGATTGGTGATGATTTCCTGTGGAGGCTTTTCTTAAACTTTCCAGTGAGCCAGTCTTTAAGATATGGCCATATTTATCTAAAAGGGAAAAATCGCTCCAAATGTGTTTAAACACAGAATCTGGGTGTGCTGAAAGGGAGCAAGTAAAATAAGCCTAGAAAAAGCCTCGACTGTGTTTCTACCTTGGATATAATTACAGATGATATCTTATTTATTTCTCCCTGCTGTCTCTCAAATTGAGTATTTGGACTAGGATAAAGTGATGGCTTTCCCGTTTTTTCATTCCTTTAAGTAGTTTGCTCAGAAGCCGTTTACACTTGGGGTCAGATGGTAAAAATTAAGGCCCTGGGAAGGGTGAAGGCATCGGGAATCTTCTTGACTTTGTGGCGGCCTCTTGCTCCATGATGTCTTCTAAAATTCAGCCTGCTGCCTCAAAGGCGAGGTTGCTCTTCTTACCTCCTATCAATGGATTGCTGACCACCCACGTGCCTCTCCACAGACGGACTCTGCCAGCGAGCAGTCTGATAAAGATTGCAGGAGTCAAAAAAGCTACAATTAATAATAAGACATCTGACACAAATTGGAAGATGCTGTTTAAGAGAGACTCAACCTTTCTGTCACAATACTTCCTCCAAAAGGGCTAGAGACCAAGTATTCTAGAATTGAAATCATTATTTTTGTTCCATATCACACTACATGAATTGGTTCATAATTAGAAACTCCATAAATCCATTTATCAATATTTTGCAAACAGTTTAACTTAATATGCTCACCAGGAAACTATATTTCTTAAAGTTATATGTCCTCTAGGTCCTTTACTGAAATAGTTTTACAGCCAAGGACGGCCAATGTTCAGTTATAGCAGCTCTAACGTTCTCCCGGAATGAAATGATCGTGGAAGTGATCGACCTTCTGAGAGCTCATTTGTCGGTGTTCTAGAGCTCACCAAATATTACTTTTTGAGAGGAATCTTGCCCTGACTAAAGATGCTTCCACAGCCATCTCTGTGCAGAGGTGAGGTGACTGTCCCATTAGACCCCTAAATTGTGATCCCAGCCAGTTTATGGTTAAATGCTAAGGCCCGTGGCTCTACACATTAAATAATTGCTGCTTTCCAGACACATGTCACGGAGGATAACCCCACATTTACTGCTGGTCCGCCCCTATCAAAACTTCCAGAGAGAAAAGCAATATTTATGAATGATGGTTCAAATAACGTGCAGGCTATCCCTTCTTCTCTCTTGCTACTCACAGTGTGATCTGTATACCAGAAGTGCCTGCATCACCTGAGAACTTGTTAGATTTGCAGAAACTGGGCCCTAACTCAGACTTAGTAAATCAGAGTCTGCATTTTAACAAGATTCATAAGCACAGTAAAGTTTGAGATGCAGTACTCTAAACTGCATTCCTTGGGTCCATGGATCCTTGGATGGGCCTCAGGAAGATTATAAATCCCTTGCAATTGTATTTAAGTGTTGTGCATGTGCACATTTTCGGGAAGGCAAATGCATGGCCATCATCAGATTTTCAAAAGAGATTGCTTCAAACATGTGCACATAATGTTAAGATCCCTAGCTATAGATTTTCTAAAATATTTCTTTGGTCTTGACCAAAGCATCAGAGAGGTTGGTAACTTTACCACCTCTATTAGCTCTCTATTGCTGCATGACAAATTACTCCCAAATTTAGTGGTTTAAAATAACAGGCATTTATTATCTCACAGTTTCTTTTCTTTTTTTTTGGTGAGGGAGATTGGCCCTGAGCTAATATCTGTTGCCAATCTTCCTCTTTTTGCTTGAGGAAGATTGCCACTGAGCTAACATCTGTGCCAATCTTCCTCTATTTTATGTAGGATGCCACCACAGCGTGGCTTGACAAGTGGTATTAGGTCTGCACCTGGTATCTGAACTTGCAAACCCTGGGCCGCCAAAGCAGAGTGTGTGAACTTACCCACTATGCCACCAAGCTGGCGCCGGTCTCATAGTTTCTGTGGGTAAGGAATCTGGGAATGGCTTGGCTAGTGTGCTTTGGCTCAGGGTCTCTCATGAGAACGTAGTCAGCCATGGCCGCAGTCACCTGAAGGCTCGAGTGGGCCTGGAGAGTCCACTTCAAGCTCCCTCGCACAGTTGTTGGCAGGAGACTTAGTTCCTTACTGGCTGTTGGCTGGATACCTCAGTCCCTCACTTAAATGGGTCTCTCCATAACCTGCCTGAGTGTCCTCTCAACCTCCTCAACGTCCCCCAGAGTAAGCGAGCCAAGAGAGAGACAGAGCGAGGCAAGAAGCCACACTGCCTGCCTCAGAATCACACCCCATCACCTCAGCCTTATTCTGTTCTTGTTTTTGTGATGATTATATGACATAAGACATGGAAACAAACACCCTAGTTGAGTACTTCCCACATGGTAAGTACTCAGCAAGTGTAACTGTGGCATGGAAGGCTCCGATGAGGAGCAGTCCTGTGAAGATCTCTGTTAGATAAACTGGAAAGGCATCATTGAGGCTGTTTTCCAGTATGCTCCACAGTAATCTCTTCACAACAAGCTAGTGGACGATTTCTATTTGGTCTCCGTGAAAGGAATGGATGATCCATCTCACGGGTATTGTGAGTTGGATGATTATATCTAGAAAGTGCATGACCACATTCAGGGTCTGACCGTAACAAGGGGCCGCAGACCCTCCCAGCAAGCATTTGTGACCTAATCTTGCTCTTAGCTTTAAGTTACTTTCCTACCCTGTGTTCCATCTACTCTGGTTCCCTCACATATCTAATCTATGTTATTTTGTTTTTACATGTAGTTTTGTAAGCCGTTAAAACCTTTTTGGAAGCATACAAGATATAAAACAATCTTCCAAAGTTCACTGGTAAGAGAGAAGACATTAGTTACAGGAAGTTTGACCTAGCACATTCTCTCCATAACATGGAGTCAAACATGTTTTAGTGATAGCCACTTACTGATGAAGACTATGAAAATCCCCCCAAACACACACACACATATACAAACATGCATAAACACACAACATTTTAGCACAGCTTTAGGGGGCTTCCATGCCACATTGGAGCCCGTCCACAGCCCCTGGTTGAAAGTGATTCTTTGTGGGAGGTTTCCCGATATTTAATTCAGAGGATTCATCTGCCCTAAACTTTCCATAACTAAAGCATAGTCTTCAAATGGTGCCTGTACACCCCTGGGGTACTCTAAGACTTTTCAAGGGATAAAGTGGCATGAATAGTTTTAGGACCATCCATCTCCAAATCCTCAAATTCCACAGGCATTCTTTTCTAAACTTGATCTGCCTGAGAACATGCCATAGTCAAGACATCATGCCTATTCTCCTTTTCCTACCTTTCATAATTGCATTTTCTCACATTACAAAATAAAGACATGTCTCTTATATATCCTCAAACTTACCATACTGTATTACCCTGAGAGTAAAACCACAGAGTGAAAATGTAGGGAGAATTTGAAATATCTGTTTTCATAAAGCCATCTTTAATCAAGATATCATAAACCCACAGTAGACTTTAACATCTCCCCTGTCTTAAATCTACATCTGTTAAGAGTGAAGCAAAGTGTTAGCAACCTCTGTGGGGATGTTTCAGTTTGAGATGTATGGTTGAGGAGGGCAGCAGAGGTCATGGCAATCATTTGCTCAACAATCTCATCTCTTCCATTCTTTACATATTATCACAAAATGCATTGGCCCTGAAGATAGGTCCTTCTGAGAGCAAAACAAAAGAGCCTCAGTAAGACAAAGCAGCAGTCTCTTACTTCATCCAGTAGCAAACTCCTGGCAAAGCTCCATGATTTATCTAAATACCTACCTTAGCATTAGAACTAGGAAGGAAGATGGTAATTGGTAGGATGCATGTTAACTCACACATCAGATTTGAAAATGAAACCATATTTCTTCTAACGGAAAGTAAGTGTGATTGGCTCATTAGTTTGACAAAAGAGCTGGTTTGGCCAACTATTTTACATGTTTGACGTTTTCCATAGATTGAATGAACTAAATGTAAAGCTCTAAGGATTTAAACTCCCCAAAAAAGTATAAGATAAAATAATACATTTGCAAGGGTAAAATTGACATTAATAGTTTCTCAATTTTCCCAGTCCTTTCTGAGTATATGAAGAGGCCCCTATGTGAACAGGTGAGAGTAACCACTACTCATTTGACAACTCCTAGTAAAGCCTCTTTGGGGACTTCCCAGACATGAAAGAACACTAACGACTGAGTAACAAATACTTTGCAAGTTAGGTGGTTTCTAATTCTGTACTCTCAACAAAATTGAAAGAGCACCTAACAGAGTTGTCAGTTGCAATATTTTTAGCACATAGCTTGAGAGAAGTTTTAAAAATTGAGTAATATTGCCACAATAAAACTTCTCACATTCCCATTACTTATGAGAATAAAGATTTCTCAGTGCTTACATCATTAAAACAAAAAAATAGAATAGAATTGATGCTGAAATCCCATCTCTTTCTAGTGATAAGTCATGATAAGTAATAGCTATCCATAGATGCACATAAATGTGAGTGGTAAGAGTCACCACATCATAAGACTGCCATGAATAATAAACAAACTAACACAAAAACGACTCAGACAATATCTGGCACAAAATGAATGCCAATACACATGTACTATTATTATTGTCATTATTATTATCACCCCTATACTTAGTATAGAGGTGACAATCACATGAATCACAGCTCTCTCTACGTGCATCTCCAAAGTGTTTTATGTTAATAATTACTAATCAAATCATCATATGTGTACGTTGTTTTGGTGAATTGGTACTGAAAATAATTGTAACGAGACCTAGCCCAGAAGAATATTTTTAGTGTAGAGCACTACAATCACAAAAAATAAAAATACTTTAAGTTCAATTTTTTATACGTATTTTTGTGGCAGAGAAGTATATTAGGATTAGCTTTTGAAGGTTTTCAAGCATTGAAATACATTACGTTAGGACAAAATTAGGTGGGGACGCACAGGAGAAACGAGCTTGAGAAGAAAAGGTGACAATGCAAAATTCCCGCGATAACGGTTTGTTCATGTATTTTTTTAATGGCTTATGATCGGTGGTAAATTGGTATAGCATTTGGATTCCGTGTGATACATTTAAAAGAGTGATGTAAGGGGCTGGCCCCGTGGCCGAGTGGTTAAGTTCATGCGCTCCGCTCCAGGCGGCCCAGTGTTTCGTTGGTTCGAATCCTGGGCGCGGACATCGCACTGCTCATCAAACCACGCTGAGGTGGCGTCCCACATGCCACAACTAGAAGGACCCACAACGAAGAATATACAACTGTGTACCGGGGGGACTTTGGGGATAAAAAGGAAAAAAATAAAATCTTTAAAAAATAAATAAATAAAAGAGTGATGTAACTTTTATTTTAAAATGTTAGACCTAGAATATGCAGGAAATTACATACTTTGCAACGACTTAAACTTACCATGAAAATTTTTGATAACCTAAAACACGTATTGAGTGAGCTCCTATATCATGAAAACACGGTGAAGCACTGCGCCGAGCGCCGTCTTGGGTTTTCCACTCACTCTGCACCACCTTGTTTGCAGAGCTTACTCACCCCCGTGGTTCAGTTAACCTCACTATCGTCAACTTCAACCGTGAAAGGAGGAGCCTCTGAGGGGGCGTCTCCACACGTGACCTTGCATTTTAGTTTCTACTTCCATTGTCTACGGAACATCTCTAGTTGCTGTTGTACTAATAACCTCAAACACAACTTGTTCAAACCAAACTTTATTTCTCTTACAAATTCTTATTGTATATTTGTTAGTACATTTTTTTAAGTTCCGAAGAACCTAATACCAGTAGGGTTAATTTTAAAAGGAAATTTATTGGCTGGTACAACTGGAGCTTTCAGTAACAGGGATAGTTGGGACGTGACTGGCTTTCGGGCTCTTTCCGGCCCCTGGGGCTCGGCATCCCTCCGCAGCCTAACTCTCCCTCCTACTTCGCTTTATCAGTTGCAGGCTCCACGCGACAGCAGACGGTGGCAGCAACTCGGAACTTAATCTCTGAATTCTAACTTGGGCCCAGTCAAGAGCGTCTGTCACTCTTAGAAACTTCAGCAAAACACTCCTAGTGTCTCATGGGCTCCTTTGGGGTCGGTCACCCATCCATAAACCAACCACGACAGCCAAGGGAATGGAAGGCTTGGCCAGGACGGAATCACCTGACTCCACGTTCCAGGGCCCGAGGGAACCCACTGCGCGAGAGCTATGTGGACTGAGGATTCTGACCAGGAACGACGCCAAAACAAAGTGGCAGGGCTGTGTCTACAACAGGGGAGTTCAGATGCCAGGCCACAACTCGGTTGTCCACTCTACAGCCTCACTTCTCCTCCAGGCTGGTTCTCCATCTTACTAACACTATCACCACTTTTTTGGGATTACTTTTGACTTTTTCTCTTGTTTGATCCCCATACTTATTTGGTCACCTGTATATGGTCGTGGGTGAGTGAAGTCTGAGTGGCGACTTCAGAGTAAATGAGTGGCGACTTCAGGTGGGTAAATCCCACCTCTGCTCTTTCCTAGCTGTATAAATTTGGGCAAGTTTACTACTCTTTGCCTAGTCTCCCCATCTAATAAAGTCTGCGTGTTAACAGGACCCTCTTCATAGGGTTGCTGTGAGAAGTAAATAAGCCAATTCACATAAAGCACTTAGACAATATCTGGCACATAAAAACCATTCTATGCATATTAGCTATTACTGTTATGATTATTATTCCCCCTCCACTTGGCACAGAGGTCATAAAGATTAATAATGGGGACACTTTAGCACATGCTTATTGGTTCCTGCGTGGTCCCACACTGCTTTTCCCGCTTTATTTTCTGTTATGTTCCAATGTGGAGTTACTCTGGGAGGCTCCTTTCTTCTTTTCCTCGTATTCCCTGTATTCCTTATTTTCAGCTTCTCTATTTTGTTCAGTCTATTCATTTTTCCTGAGATGCTCCTGCTTGTATGTCTGGGTTTACCGTGGTTTGTGTTGGTGTTTAGATTTCTTTTGCTTTGTTAGAGGTGCAGGCTAAAATACTTGCAGGCTCAGTTGCAGTTTTTGAAGTGATAAAAGGCAGTCTAGTTGAAGACACACTCGTTCCTAGCCTGGCTTTTAGTAATAGCCAATGCAACGTCTTTTCCAGCAGCATAACTGCGATCTTGTTGAAGAAAAAGAGAGGGAGAGAATGCTACTGGTGGGCCACAAAATGCACACTCCATCACAAAAGCTGGGCAGAATGTGCTCCTAACTCTTTGGGGCAAACTGGAGTTTGATGGACTGAGTCAGTACCGTAGGAGAAATAGGCTAAGTAGCCCAGAATTGAAACGCCATAGACCCCCACCATCTGTGAGGCCCAAGCATGTGTGCTAATAAGATTGCTTACCTCCTCAACCTCATCCAAGACAGGGACATTTGATAAGATTGTGGAAAATTTGAGCATGTCCTTTGGACCAGCATCACAAGACAAGATTGTCCCGATGGTTCTGTGCCCGCCTGGTCACTGTGAGAAAATGTCTTCACAGTCACCTCCCATGGAGAGTGCCGTGTCAGTCGCTCTGCCCCTATACTTGGTACAACTCAGATTCTATGACCTCAGTTATTATGGAAAAAGGATAACTTGGCACAACTCCATAGTTCTTAGCCAAAATTGAGTTTCGGCTTAAAAAAAAAGTAATGTACATTCATAATTCCACAGCCCTGTATCTGAAATCTAAAAATCTCTTAAAATTGAAAATTTTTTCATAACTTGGTTAGCAGCAAAATCTGACCCAACTTGGACTCACTTGGCACAAGTCCCAACCAGAACTGAGGAGATCATTTATAATCTTTTTCTACTTTGTATGACTATTCATGTTTTGCTGAGAAATATTGGTGTGCTTGATTATGAGTTACTTTCCCAAACTCTACCAGAGGCTATACATAAAATATGTTTATAAAATTAAGTATATACATATATAGAGAGAGAATATAATACATATATATGCATAGATATGTATATAGATATATGTATAGATATGTATCTACATGGCCTCTGGTAGAGTTTGGGAAAGTGACTCATAATCAAGCACTCCAATATTTCTCAGCAAAACATATGTGTGTGTGTACATATAATTTTCTAAAATTAATGTTTAAAAAAATTTTTTTTTTGAATTCTGAAACACATCGGTCCGCAAGGATTAAAGATATGGGATTATGAACCTGAACAGATATATAAGAACATCTGTCAGATACAGTCCTCCTTTCACCACGCATTTGACCTATTAGGTAGGGACTGGGGTTGAGGCTGGGTCTAGAAACATTTTAAATGAGCAATAATGACACCATAGAATCAATTTCCCTTTACCATTTCCTGCTTACTAGAAATGTTTCAGAATCTCCTTCACTTACAGTCTCAAGGAAATGCTGGTAAACTTGTTTGGCTTTTCTGGAGATAATACATATCCTACAAGTTGCCCTTTTTATGTGCCTGCTTCCTACGTACCTGCTTTCTGCTTTTCTTTACCCAGGACTGTTGCCCCCAGATCCCACTGTAGGCCTGAAGGGGGTCCTCAATGCACTGCCCCTTGGGAAGCATCTCGCTGTCCTTTGTTCTCACAGACGTAGCAGGCTGGTTCCAACATTTGGATTTTTTTTTTATCTTTGTTTCTGCAACTCAAGGTTTCTGGAATCCCATCCTCCTAAATCTGCCGTCGATACTTTTTTCATGTTCCTCTGTTCTACTTCCAGTTTTCTCTCATTCCTTAATTGCCCCCAAAATAATCACTCACCTATTTTGGAAATAAAATTTTCATGCTTGCATACAGAAATGCATACAGAAATACAATTAAGTATACTAGAAGTTTATATAGAGGGAACTTGCACTTAGGGAGGGGTTGCTGGCCTTACAAGTCTTTAAATATAATTTCTAGCCATTACTGTCATGCAGACAGCCCCTGATTCTGTATATGCAGCACAGTCACAATAATTTATGGGATAAGGTGACTTTCTCCAAAAAGTGAGACTGATAATTTGTCTTCCTGGCTTACGAATGGCTTAAATACCTCGAGCAGTTTCTCTCCTGCACATCCAATTCAAGCCATTGATCATCTGGAATTAGTGTAATCATTCAGTCTGATCATCCTGAGGGTTCTTGACACCACTCTTTCTGAGATAGCATAGCTACAGAGTCTGGCATTGACTATGGTAGCTGGTTCAGATCATCTCTCCCCTTTTATAGGTTTACACTTGTTCAATTAGATATACACATCAAGCAAAATATCTTGACCCATGTGCATGTGACAATAACTAGGGGTACAGGATTATTTTTCTACCAGACTCTCTGAGAAAGTTTGTGACCTGTACAAACTGTAAAAGCATGGCCCTAGCCGAGGGAGATGCAAGCCTTCCTAATCCCTGAGATAACTTCCGGGGCTCTCTCTCATTTGTGCATAGTTCTGCTCTCTAAGTGATCCTCTCTGAAGTAAGTAACAACTGGTGTCTCCTTGCCGCTGGCATTTTACGACTAGAGCCAGCTCCAGCACTGACAGGATGATAGATAAGTGGTGAGAAGCAGTAGTTTATTTTCATCATAATGCATTCCTCTGGATGAAAAGTCAATAACCACTTGACATTCAGAAAACATCCTCATGCTGGCAAGTCCAATGCTTCTGTCTTAGTCTGCTCAGGCTTACCATGACAAAATACCATAGACTGTGGGCCTTAAACAGGAGAAATTTATTTTCTCACAGTTCTGGAGACTGGAAGTCTGAGATCAGGATGCCAGAATGTTTGGGTTCTGATGAGGATCCTCTTCCTGGCTTGCAGATAGCCACCTTCTCGCTATGTCCTCACATGGCCTTATGCAGCCTCACACAGCAGAGAGAGAGAGAGAGAGGGCGAGCTCTAGCATCTCTTCTTAAAGGGGCACTATCCCATCATGAGAGCCTGACCCTGACGACCTCATCTAACCCTAATTACCTCCCAAAAGACCCAACTGCAAATACCATGACATTGGGGGTTAGGGTTTAAACATATTATTTGAGTGGACACAATTCAGTCCACCTTTTCTTCGTAATACCTTTTCTGAGTAAGCAATGAAATAGTTATGCAGAGGCTAAGGTTTGTGGGAAAAGCACCTGGTGGGAGTGCTCTCTGTAGCAATAGAAATACAGGTGCACGGGCTTCGTGGTGAACTAAACACACACACACACACACACACACACACACACACACACACACACACATATTCATGATTTCACAACATGGCATCCAAGAAATCCCCCCAAACTGCAGTGCTTGGTCCTTAACATAAGCAGGAATGCTCTTTCCAATTTGCTGATTCTACTAGGGAAATTTACACTTCAGAATAAATTTTGGTGTTTTTTGACAATTCCACCTGAAGACCAGCCAGAGAAACAAAAATAAGAAGTAATTTTCCCCTGGCCCCTCTTACCTGCTGAAGTGAAGTCACCTCATCATGTATCTACGTTCACAACTGAGCCTTCCCAAAGAGTGTTTTTAGCTCATTACTGGATGGAACCAGTTAAGGGGGAAAGGAGGTGTTGCCATTGATTATTAGTTCTTAATTCTTTTCAGTTGCTATACATTCCATGCTGCAGCGATTGGGTTTAGTCTGGTGGGGATTCCAGAAACAAAAGATTATCGTTTTGAAGACCTGTTCCTTCCTTGCCTGGTTTCTGTGTTTTGGGCTTGTTTTATTTTCACTAGTGACTAATATGTCTCCAGTGCCCACCCAAGGCCTATCTCCTCCGTGAATCTTGTTTTGTTCCACTCTGAATTTTTCCTTTCTCGGACTCTTAAAACATGTGTTGTGTGGGCTGTACATTAACTTCCTCAAGAGTTCTCTAAGGTGGTCATATGTAACATTCAATAAATATTTGATTGATTCATTGATATTCTTTATAAGTAGATCTAGTCCATTAATTATGGATCTGTTATGTATAGTTTTAAAAAAGAGAGAGGGAGCAGGAGAGAGAGCAAGTTGTGTGTAATTGGACTTCTTCCTAGAAGCCTCTTTATTGGTTCTACCACCCAGAGCATCTTGTCTGATCGGAAGGACTACCTGGCCGAAAGCAGGATGCCAGACACACTCACTCTTGGAGGTCCACATTTATCAGGAGAGTTCATCAACATTATCCCTCTCCCAACCCAGAGTCCTGATTGGAGAGGTGAACACCTCCTGTCAAGGGACCACTTGCTAATACCTAACTATTGTTTTCTTTCTGATGTTCTCTTCCTCTCGTAGTGCAGGATGAAGTTTGTTGTTGTTTTCAATTTGCTGTCAGGTAGAAATGAAGGGAGGTAGGGGCAGAGTGGAACTCACTTATCAAGTATTTTTTCCAATCTTTCTGCTTAATCTTTGGTGCTGGAGATTCAAACTTAAAAAGCAAACAAAAACAGGAAGTTTCTGCTTTGGCTCTCTGCTTCTATTGTCCTTGGGGCAAGGGTGGCCTCACATCCAGCAGCACTGCTGGGGAAATTTAGAGGAACGAAAGAAAACAGAGGGGACTACATCCATTAATATTCTGAAACATCATCCAGCTGCTGATTACGGCAATTTGGTTCAATGCCAAAGGTAGTCTAATAATCAGTGAAGGACTTATTAAACTAACACTTTTGAGAAACAGGATTTAGTAATAAATTTAAATAATTATTTTTAAATGAATCATAAAATTAAGTTTGTCCTAGGTCCCTTCATGTTTCCCCAATTCTCAGCTCAAGCAACAACTCACCCTATCAACAAGTTTTTTCCTATGAAAATCGTTAACAATTTATATCTGTAAAGTGAAATTTTGCTATTTGATTGCTGTGAAAAACAGTGACTTGCTTCAGCAAAGGTAACATTTTGCCCCTAATCACGTAAAAGAATAGATGTGTGAGGAGCTGTTATCTTGGTGTTAAAACATGGAGACTGTGCATCCCTGAAAAAGAATGTATTTGCAACTCATTGATCTCAGGGGAGATTCAGAGGAGGAAGTTAATACATCTTTTTGTTGTTTTTAAATTCTCTATCACCACAACGCTATGAGTTAATTGTAAATAATGCAAAGGTTTGTATGAGTGAAAATTATCTATATACAAAGAGCTATAGGAAAGTAAATTTAGCTGCTGAAGATATACATTATAAGGCTTTTTATTAAGAAGTGGCTAACATTACATTCTCCTCCCAGTATTTTCTATGTCCTTATTACTGTTATTCAACTATGTTACAAGAGGAGTTTATTACATTTATTGCATTCCTATTAATCTTTTTAAAAACTAATATTATACTGCCTTTCATTTTATCATTTCACAGCTACTATTTTTCCACTACACAATGATTTTTACCATAAGGCTGAAATCAATAGAAATTTAACAAGTAATATATAGGTTTACCATCAATCAAACACCCCAAGGACCTAACACAGCCCTTACTAAAATTGAGTTTGAATTCATTCTTGCATTATATTTTGTGAAACCTATTCTAGAGGCTCTGGTTTGTTTTACTGAGAAAATAATGTGATTCTCAATACTAATTGACAGAAGATTTAAGGAAATATAATTCAGAAAAAATTATTTACTGCACATAGCTGAAACGTGAAAATCAGGAACCCTTTCCTCCCACACTCACTCTGCCTCTGATAATACAGTACAGCAGGATATTTTGAGACTACTTTGATTTTGTATAATTTTTACATAGAAAACCTTCACTTAAAAAAGCATTTGGAGGTGAAGTGTTTGCTTTCCAGGAAGGCAAAACCAAACAATTATCTTTAGGAAAAGCTGCATGAAGCTTGACGCTGCCTTTGGTTATCTGATTATACTACTCACCCCCAAGTCAGGAAACTAAAATGGGACAAGCCAAAGACTTAAAGTTCAAATTATTAAAGCGATTGTAGCACTTAAGTTAGAGTATGACCCTAATTAATATTTGGAGAAGGGAGAATACATAGTTAAAATTAAGGAAAGTTGAAAATATGTCTATGGATGGGGCCACATATCAAAAGAATCTAGCTAGCAATCGGAGGTCCTGAGAATGAAAACCAGGCAGCTCCAGGTATAGAAAATACAGAGATGATAGAAATGAGCTTCTCTGCTGGGACCTCAGACTTTTCATTCATCAGTTTCCTTATATAATCCTCCTTAATACAGGAACCTATCCCTTCTCATAGTCCACCACAGTCCAATCTTTGGGTTCTGGCAACCACCTGCAGGTTTCTCCCACCTGCCACGAGGAATTTCATGGTCAAGTGTTTACAAAAGAATAATTCTCACTTATATTAACACGGCATAGCATCAACAGTGCTAGAAGCACTCTCCTTCAATTTAAAGAAACTTGCAGCAATTATTTTTTATATTATCCTCACTAACTTGAACTCAGTATTGTTTGAAATGGAAATGTTGAAATGGAAAGGTTATAAAGGAAATTTCTCAAAGGATGTTTTGATAGTAGAGAAAAGGAAAAGAAAGAAAGAGAATAAACGCTTAGTTCAGCATAAAATTTAACAATTAGAAATAAATCTCTGCAAGAAATTGGGAATTCTGTAAGACTAACTGTGAACTCTCTGGGCTCACAAATCCTTCTGTGGTCATTCTGACCTCTCCAGAAAAGCTCTCAGAAAGCTATCATTCCCCCTTCTTCTGCCGTACGGTTTACAAATTAGAGTCAGAGACAGTTTGTTGAAAAGGACCAACAAGCCAAAAATGGATACGGCCCATTTAAAATTTGCCATTTATGAAAAGTCAGCGCCTCTAGGCAGGGCCAGAGACTTCTTGACTTCTCAACGGCTAACTTTATTTTTGCAAGATATGATACAGATTGAATATATGGTAATCTATAAAATGTTAGAAGCAAAATTGGGGAAATGATCATCACTCCACATTTTAGTTAGTATTCCTTTAGAATGGGGTGATTTTTCAGAACCTTAAATGCTTGCAACTGAAAACAGCTTTTATGAATAAGAATAAGGTAGATACTTACCAGATCAATACCTTGTTTTCAAAGGGCCAGGTTCTCATTCTATGTAACTATGGAAATCAGATTACACAGGCAGGCAATCTTCCCCAGAGGGAACTAGTTACAGGTGAAGTTTCTGACACTGCTAGGGAAATTGAAATTCTAAATCCAGCCATGTTGATTGAATTCAACATGCTCTCATGGGCAAACATAGCATTTTAGTAAGTTTTATTTTAGTAAAGGGAAACAAAGCACAAATAACATGATTGAAAGGCTTGCTTGGCCTCTATGTATATGCCACTGAACAAATGTGTGTCAAGAATCTCTCATCTATTTAATGTAGCATCCTTTAACTACCTCCAGCAGTAACATACTAGCAATTGATTTTGATAAATTATTATCTGAGCCAAATTACTGTTATTTTATTCTAACATCTACTTTAATATGTCTGTTTTAAAGTTTCAAGTTGTTTTCCTAATTATACCAAAATCAACCAGTTTAAAAACTGTCTTCCTTCCTTTTATGACATTAGCACTTGTATTAGTTTCCTATGAC
Organism: Equus asinus; assembly: GCF_041296235.1. Classification (NCBI taxonomy): domain Eukaryota; kingdom Metazoa; phylum Chordata; class Mammalia; order Perissodactyla; family Equidae; genus Equus; species Equus asinus. The sequence continues at coordinate 25,928,660 of NC_091813.1, forward strand.
TGCTGTAATAAATTATCACAAACTTAGTGGCTTAAAACAATACAGATTTGTTATCTTACAGTTCTGGAGGTCAGAAGTCCTAAGGGGGTCTTCCTGTGCTATAATCAAGATTTTAGCAGAGCTGCATTTCTTCTGGAGGCTCTAGAAGAGAATCCATTTTCTTGCCTTTTCCAGTTTCTAGATGCTGCCGCATTACTTGGCTGGTAGCATCCTTCTATCTTCAAAGCCAGCAAAGCAAACAAGTCTTTCTCATATCAAATCATTCTGACCTCCTCTTCAGCCTCATTCTTCCACATTTAGAGGACACTTGTGATTGCATTGGGCCCACTCTGAGAATAATCACCTTATCTTAAAGTCAGATTAGCAACTAATTCCAGCTGCAACCCTAATTCTCCCTCCATGTAAGCGATCACATTCAGTTTCTGGGGATTAGGACAGAGACGTCTATAGGTGAAGGGCATTATTCTGACCACCACAGCATTCCAATATTTATTATAATTTATCATATCCTCACACACTCATTTTTGGACTGAAATATATTTCAACTTTAAAAGATCTTCGTAGGTCATACTCTGTTATGGGTTGAACTGTGTTCCCCAAAAAGATATGCCAAAGTCCTAACCCCTGGGACCCGTGAATGTGAACTTGTTTGGAAATAGGGTCTTTGCAGATGTAATTGAGTTAAGTCATTAGGGTGGACCCTAATCCAGTAAGACTCGGGTCCTTAAAAGAGAAGGAAAATGCCATCTGACACAGATACACAGACAAAACTCCACATAGACACACAGGGAGAATGCCATGTGGTGACAGAGGGAGACACTGGAGTGATGTAGCTGCAAACCAAGGACTACCAAGGACTGGCGACCACCAACACCAGAAGCTGGGAGGAGACAAGAAAGGATTCTCCCTTACAGGCTTCAGAGTGAGCAGGGCCCTGCCAACGTCTTGATTTTGGACTTCTAGCCTCCAGAACCGTGAGATGATCAATTTCTGTTGTTTTAAGCCATACAGTCTGTGCTTCTTTGTTACAGCAGCCCTAAGAAACCACAGTAATCCATATTCTGTATTCTTATCACTCTCATTGACCTGTATGGATACTTTCTAGTCTATCAGTGTCTTTCTCCAGTGGGCTCCAAAGCACACAAAGCTTTACATAAAACGGAGTTTTAAAAAAGATGAATTGATGTGGCTGGCCCTGTGGCCGAGTGGTTAAGTTCGCACACTCCAATGCAGGCGGCCCAGTGTTTCGTTAGTTCGAATCCTGGGTGAGGACATCGCACTGCTCGTCAAACCAGGCTGAGGCAGTGTCCCACATGCCACAACTAGAAGGACCCACAATGAAGAATATACAACTATGTACCTGGGGGCTTTGGGGAGAAAAAGGAAAAAATAAAAAAAAATCTTAAAAAAAAAAGATGAATTGAGATGACATCCTGCATTTCTTCAAAGTCCCCTTGTTTAGACATGTTCAAGTATGTCCTTCACTTTTTGGCAAAATTTTCTGTTGCATTGTGAGGTCTTGCAACTTCCAATCAAGCCTTTATTAGTCCCTGCAGACTAAGGACATTATAAATTTCCCTTCACTTTTAATATCAGTATTGTTTTCAGCAACCTCACAAAAGAAATTTTCAGATCTTTCTGTATTTATTGAAGGGGTCTATGCAATGCACAGTTGCAGGAACTACAAGAGAGGCCGGCCCCGTAGCCGAGTAGCTAAGTTCGCGTGCTCTGCTTCCTGCAGCCCAGGGTTTCGCTGGTTCGGATCCTGGGCGTGGACAAGGCACCACTTGTCAGGCCATGTTGAGGCCGTGTCCCATGTGCCACAACTAGAAAGATCTAAAAAAAAGGAGAAGATTGGCAACAGTTAGCTCAGGTGCTGATATTAAAAAAAAAAAAAAAAAAAGAACGACAAGAAAAGACAAAGATGATAAAACACTCCTCATGCTCTAGTGACCTGATTTTCTGATACACTAAATATCTTTGAAGCATCTTATCCTGAATGGACTTTCTCTGAGAACTGCCCAGCACACACAGAGTGGGCCCTGGCAGCCAGGTGTGTCTGAGATGACCTGCCCTGCTGCTATGACTGACTGGATTGGAATGATCACTGACCTGATTCTTTTCCCGAGAAATTTGGAATTGGGATGCAGTGTCATTTAATGTGTGTGCAGAACTAAGCGAATGGAAATAACGAGGCATAAATCTGAGAGGTGTGTTGCTGCCGGGTACAAGGAGAACAGAGAAAACCAATGTGAAGGGGGAGAAAATGAAGCCGATGTGCAGAAGGAAGCGCAGCCCATGTGGCCCCAAAATGAAAGTGACTGAGAGAATGTCTTTCATGCTTCTGGAGAGCTTTCTAGTCCCTGGCTAGTCCACAAATGGGAGTTAATAATTTCCCTCCTTTTAATTTAACTTACTGTAAAGAGTGAAGGTCATTTGTAACTAACCGAATGTTCACTAAGACGGGGGAAATTAAATAAATAGCTAGAAGACAAACCAGAAAGTAAGAAACATCTTAGATAAATGATATGTGTATAGAGAACAGTTCAGCCTGCATGGCTGAAAAATAAGTTTATGAAGGTCAGTAAGCAGGATTCAGAGCTAGAAAGGCTGGTTAGAGCTGCACCGTTTGGTAGGTATTATGGCACCACTGTCAGTTTTGAACAGCAAAGTGACATGATAATAACTGTTAAGATTTATTGAGTGCTAATTAAGTGCCAAGGGTAAGCATTTTCTGTGCATTTTTTCATTCAATGCAACAACTATAGGTTGTGGGAATCATTATTATCCACAATCCAATTAAGGAAATAAGGAATGAGGAAAAAAAGGCTTAACCAACTGTCCACACTAAGTGCGCTCCAGATTTGGGATTCAACTCTTCTAGATTGTGTTGCTTTAAAATCAGAGTTGTACGTTAGAAGGACAGCTCTAGCTGGAAGTCCTTAGCACAAAACAGAAGAAGAGGCAGAAGGTAAAGAGATAAATCGGGAAACCTTTCCCTAGGAGAAATTCATGACAGCCTCGGGGGGGTGACACTGGGAGTGGAGAAGAGAAGTGATACAAAGATTTCCTTGGCAAGTCTGAACAGCCGATGGCATACAGGAAAGGGAAAGCAAAAAGTCAAAGCTGAACTCAAGGTCTGGAACCTAAAACTCGGAAGGAGTAATGCCCTGAACAGAAATGGGAAAGTAAGAGAAAGCTTAGCTGCGGTGAGAGCAAGGTGGGAGGAGATCTTCATTAGCTCATTTTGGGATTAAGATGCCTGCAGAACATCTAGGTGGAGCTGTCCAACAACGGGTGTATGACGCTGAAGCTCAGGGAAAGGTTCAGATTGGAGATACTGATTCGGGAGTCAAGACAAAGAAAATATAAATTAAAGCCATGAAAATGGATGAGATTGCCAAAATCGAGGATATAATGAGAAAGTTGATGGGAGGAACTTAGAAAAACTTTGAGCGGCCCGAAGGAGTTTCTAGTGAGATCAAAGATCCAATATAATAGAACCACATTAGATCACTGGAAGCAAAGACAGAGAAAATGATTAATCACTCAATATCTTGAGCAACTAAGACACAGGTTCAGGTATTAAGGATCTTAGAACATATGCCCCCAAAATGGAAACTTAACAGCGGTAAAGGTTCTACAAGGAAGTTATTTTCTAAAATAATTGTACAGAAAATGGTTTTATAAGATCAGAAGTGGAAGTGAAGAGTTTGGGCTCCAATTCATGAAGATATTCACTGCAGATTTTCTGGGCATCCTGCACTACACACTGCAAGGCACGTGAATTAACCTGCAGTTATCTTTAACAGAACGGTGTGCTTCATTTTTGCTTTGAAAGGAAAGCATTTGGAGTAACTCTGAAAATTTAGTGCAAAAAACTAATACAGGAAAGTAATGGTGATCAGTTACCCTCTTAAAAATAGTCTTTGGCTTCCCATATTAAAGAGCTCAGGTATATGAAAGATGCAAAATACTCCAAAAGATTGAGTTTGTCATAAAACTAGTTTTCATAGTTATAGTCTTACAACCTCAGATAAATATGCACAGAGCAGTTTCTGATAATTCTGTGAGGGGCAATACATACTGATCATTTGGAAGTTAAAAAATAATGTTTTGACTTTAATCTTTAAAGTTCATTTGAAGCACATTTGGTTGGTTTTTAAGTTCTGGTTTTATGCGTTTGACAGGAAACGCAAGCAAAAAGAAAACACAAATTTTTCATGGTTTCTCATTTCAGCTTTACACCCCGGCTGTGTTGTGCCAGTCAGTGCTGGGTGAGAAATGATTCTTGCTTTCTAAATGATGCACCAAAGCTGCAGACAGTTGAGTGTTTGTAAGTGTTCTGTTAGTTTCTACACTTGAAATAGGGCAGAGCACCAAAGAAGGAAACCCTACAATGGAATGGAAATGATAGCAAGACTCAGGCATCCTGGGCTAAGGTAAAGGAATTTGCGTCCTCGTTTCACTGCATATTTCATGCATAAAATAAGTAACTCTAACTAGAAATCAAGCCATTTACCTATTGTCACTAATTCAAAAGGGGAGTAATATACCAGGAAGCTATTCTACTGGCAGAAATACTAAATAACAAAGAAAAATTAGCTCCATTTTACTATTCCTCTATTGACTTAAGAGAATAAGTTATCCCCTTAAGGGTATATTTTAACATCTAAGTTAATAAACAATTTCAAACAGTATATTCATAAACTTCTAAGGGTTCCATGAAATAAGTCTATACAGAGTTAACAATTGCTTAAAATAGTGTCTGATTTTAATTGATTATATTCTTCATAAATTAATTGGAGCAATAAACACGTCAAAAGAAGTTGCTCCATTTGATCCAAAATTTAAGAAATGCTCATCAAAATGAGATATTATTTTTAAGCTATGAAATTGTTTTAACAGTTTGACAAAACACAGTTCCACTAAGGATTTCTGGAAAACAGACTCTTTTCTACACTGTGGATGGGACTATAAGTTGGTCCAACATTTCAGAAGGGCAATTTGGCAACATTTGACTAAACTAAATCACATGTTGCTTTTGAGCCAACAATCCCTTGTTTGGGAATTTATCCCATGGATATTTGCTTGCTATATGCACAAGCAAGGTCATTGCAGCATTTTTATAGTAAAAACAAAAGGAAATAACCTAACTGCTTGTCAATGAGATAATTAATTTAATTACCTTCATTTATACCATGGAATACCATATGGCCATTAAAAATAATGCTGATGTGGAAAGAGTTTTAGATGAATTATTAAGGGAAAAAGCAAAGTGGAAAACTGCCCAAATGAGTGGTATGAGTCCATTTGTTTAAGAAAGTGGAGTGGTGATATACACATAAATGCTTATATATGCAGAAGAAAATTCTTCAGGATAAAGATGCTGTTACTGAGTCTACTGACAGGGTGGGACTAGAGGTCAGGAATGGAGGAAGATTTTTATTTTACGTCTTTCTTTACTGCTTGAAATTTTTATCCAAACATGAATTGTGTTTATAATTTTTAAATTAATGGCACCTAATTACCAATTACAGAAACTGTTGGACTCATGGATATTTGAAATTTACAAATCAAATTTTAAATTGCTTTTCTTCCCTCTAACTATACCCTTACTCATATAAAAAGAAAAATGCATTTTATCAGAGTAAATAAATAAAGGCAAAGTTTTGATCTCTGTTCCTCCTATCCCTTCATACACTTTCTGATAGGGCTGTACAGAAGTAATAAAGTTCTTGTCTTCAACAAGTAGCCTTGCTAGAGAATACATGAGGAAGGGGTTGAAAATGCACATTTATTGAGAACACACCTACTATGTTGCCAAGAATTGAACCAGAGTCTTAGAATCCAAATGATTCACAAAACAAAGGCTTTGGAAAATTAAGATGATTAGAACAAATTACGAAGAGTTGGCTATAACTTTTTATAAAGTAGTTTGTGCCCATTGGTGGGTGGAACAAGAAGGATGTTTAGACATTTTTTACAAAATTGATGCAAGGGCCATGAGTTGGAGGGAAGGAAGCGGAGGCAAATAGACGACTATGGATCTAAAACAGTATGATCTGAAGGACCTTGAAGTGCTGGTTAAAAATACAGGTTGCCAGCGCTGGCCCTGTGGCCCAGTGGTTGAGTTCACGTGCTCTGCTTCGCTGGCCTAGGGTTTCGCAGGTGTGGACACAGCACTGCTCATCAGGCCATGCTGAGGCAGTGTCCCACATAGCACAACCAGAAGGACCTACAACTACAATATACAACCATGTACTGGGGGGCTTTGGGAAGAAGAAGAAGAAAAGAAAAAAAGAAGAAGAAGATTGGCAACAGCTGTTAGCTCAGGTGCCAATTTAAAAAATGCAGGTTTCCAGGGCCCAATCCCAGTGTACTGAATCAGACTTTCTAGAGCTGTGGCCTGAGAATCTGCATTTAAGTCAAATTGTCCCAGTGATCTTTATGCACACTAAAGCTTGAGAGGCTCTGCTCTGAGATAATTCAGATCCTGGAGACTAAGTCCTATCTGGAGTCAGAGATAATCTCATATTTGTTTTCTCCTTAGATTTCTAGGAAGGTAGTAGGGGCCCATATTAAGCAGTGCACCAGATGTTAGTGGGTAAATTCATGGTGAAGAAATTGAGAAATGATTAAGTCATGTTAAGAAAACAATTGGAGACCGGCCCCGTGGCTGAGTGGTTGGGTTCATGCGCTCCACTTCGGGGCCCAGGGTTTCGCCAGTTCAGATCCTGGGCGCCGACATGGCACCGCTCATCAGGCCATGCTGAGGCAGCATCTCACATGCCACAACCAGAGGGACCTACAGCTAGAATATACAACTATGTACTGGGGAGTTTGGGGGAGAAGAAGAAGAAGAAGAAGGGAAAAGAAAACAATTGGATGGGAAACTCAGAATTTCTAAAGAAGACAGTAAAAAAAAAAACCAATATTGCAACAATGTGTAAGAGCAAAGACAAAATTAAATTAGACCTAAAGCACAGATTAAGTTTGTGAGAAAGCTAGAGTACACAGTTTTGCAGTTCATCTATTACAGTATAGCAACTGAGCATATATCGTCTTTTGATTTTACTTACTATAACTTTTGATTATAGATAATTTTATTGATAAAACAAAGATCCTCAAAATACTTGAAAGACAGTTGTAAATAAGCTCCTAAAGTGTGGAGAGTGTGTGATCTCCCTGTGGAGTCTAGGATATTTTAGACAATAATGAGGATAAGCATAAATCCATATTTATGATTGCCAAACATAAATTGAATTATATTTACTTCAATGGGCTTTTATTGACTACTTATTGTGTGTATTACCTTGCAATGTACCAAAGCATATTAGAGAAGGGAGGCTGCATATAAGACAGTCTCCCCCCTCAAAGGGCTTAGAGGCTTGTGATGGGGGCTCATCTATAGACTAACTATAATAAAAGTCAAGATGACAGATTCCAAGTCAAAATACAGCAGGTAGTGAATCCAAGCTACAGGAGTTTTAAAGAGTGTTATTTCTGTATCAGAAGTGGGGCTAAGGGAAAGCAGAGCAAATCAGTCAAATCTATTCTGGTGACAGATCTTGTACCCAGACTTCACTCCTCCCAAGCAGACAAAGGCAGGCTTCACAGAAGAGCCCTAGGTAGAGAGGATCTCAGGAAGATGAGGATGTGGGAAGAGGAAGAGTGAGTAGGAGAACATTTTTGTAAAGTTGTGATAGAGGGTAAATGCTTGATGGCACTGATCCTGGTCCACTACATGGACAGAAAACTAAATACTCAAACTGATATTAATTGAATTGTTATTATTGTTGTGATTATATTGAACAATATGTCTATAAGAATAACAGAAATCAGCAAAACTCCTAAGAAGTTGATGTCGTAAAATGGAAAGAGAGCCCTATGCATTTCCAAGTTCAACACACTTTGACAGTCTTATTTTTAAAAATCCAGATGCAACAGAAGTGATATTCTCTGATGGATTTCCAATAAGGCAAATGAGATACAGCGATTAAAATTTAGAAATATAAGAAAAGAAGGGCGCTTTCTACTTCTTTCTTTGCTTCTTTGGACAGATGCTGTGAACCAATTCAAGAATTCTCTGTAGAGATAGTATATACCAATTATGCTTCCAAGATTTTATTTTGCTTTATTTCATGATTACTTTCACCTTGTTGAATTTATGTTTGAATAATTGAGGCTCTATTAAAAGCATTTTCCTTAAACTGTTAGTATTCTTTTTTCATTTGCAATTGGCTTTTTCTTATGTGGATAGAAAAAATATCCAAATGAGCAAAATTATTATACTATATATCACATATAATATATATTATATATCCCTCATTTAATTATCTGTTCGTTTAAATATATATGCTATCTTCTTTCTGGGAAGAACTCAAGGACTTAAATTAATCCTCTTAATTGTAGATCCAACGTTTCCAGTGCCTTTGGAATCACATAGATTATGTGGCACAGCACCTGCCTCACGTTTTCAACATTTCATTTGACTCCCTTAGCTGTTCCTCTCGAGGAAAATGTCTTCCTTGGAAAACTGTCATGTGTTTTTAACCAATTCCAATAGAGCTTCGACCCATGCTCCCTCTTTGTGTCTGTGGGCACAGCAGTGGTTCCCAGACTCTGGGGGACTTTCTACTGAACTGGACCCCAGACAGACTCCGGCTGCGAGATTCAGGAGGCGGCCTATCTGGGGGCCGACCGCCCAGCCCCTTGGAAGAGAGCAGGTTGAGCCTGCGAGAACAGGCAGCAGTGCCCGCGTCGCGGCCTCCGCAGGACGGACTCGAGCATCCTCGCCCGCTCGGTTTCAGGAGGCCCGGAGCCCCGCTGCGCCCTGGAGAGCCTCCAGCGTCTCTCGGCCTGGAGGCCCGGGGCAGCCGCTGCTCCCGCGCCAGGAGCCACAGGCGCTCTGCCGGCTTGAAGCGCAGCGCTGGGTGGAAAAGCGGACGCCGGGGCTGCAGCTGCTGGGCCTGGTTTTCGCTCGCGCGCAGGAGGCGGCAGCCCTGGACCGAGGGCGCGAGCACCCGCCCGGCTGCAGGGCGAGCGCTGTCGGGCCTCGGCCAAGTGGGGCTCTGCAGAGGGGCTTAGCGTAGCAGAGCGGAGCCAGCCTCAGCCCGCTTCCAGCCTTACGGACCTTCTTGGTGGCCAGGGCCCGGGGAGAGAGCCCGAGAAGGGAGGGCTCTCCGCGCCCTCCCTGCGTCGCGCTGATTCCCCGTGTGCTGGGGCCGGGGCCGGGGTCGGAGGGACCTGCTCGGCCTCAGCCCTAAGCGATCCGTCATCTGCAAACGCCGCTCTCGGGGGTCCCTGGCGCCGGCCCCTGGCTCTGGTAGCAGACACAACCCAGCTCTCTTCCTGCCCCCAGGCCCTGCTGTTTCAAGAATTGTAGGGACAAAATGTGCACCAGCGTAATGCGGGCCGGGGCATCCCGGGGAAGTCGCGGAGGAGGCAGGAACGCGCCGCACGGATGCGGGCACGTCTGTCTCCTCCCCTAGGGTCTCCCCAGCTTTACTGATCGCAGGGGTGGGGTAGAGGTCTATTTCAGTCTCCCAGATTTACTCTGAAATCGAGTCTCTTGGGAGTGAAGGTCCATATGATTATATCAAGTCCATAGCAGTCACGCTGTGTCCAAAATGGGCACGGGCACTCACGGCGCAGCCACTGAATTCCCCAGAGACGCAGTCTCTCGGGCCTGGGGCTTATTCTTGTTTTCTCAATGGACCGGGCCTCCGAATTCCCCCAGGAATGTCTCAGTAAGTAGGGGTGTGTGTGTGTGTGTGTAATGATTCCCATGAACAACTGTCAGTTTGGTATTTAAAGAACAAATGGACTTAGTACAATAAGTCATGCGTACTTGTTGATACACCTTTTCTATGGACAAGAATACGATTTCTGAGATCTCCAAGAAGAGATCGACCTGTCGAGGAATGCATTTCCAATTCTTCTCATTTAATTAAAAACCTGCACTGCTGTAGAGATTCAGTAGACGTTCTAGTTAGCAGCTTACTCAGACTACTTTGGTGTTCTGAGTTGAATCTACATGCATTTTACATAATAGGACATGCCATATTGTATGTATTGCCATTGCAGGTCACTTTTCTACAAAACGGTAAGCTTCCTCAAGGCAGGGATAGTTTTTATTCATCTTTGATTTTCCCAAACCAAGCAGTACCTGCACATAAGTACTCAATAAATGATTGTTAAATAATAACCTCACTCATTTCTGTAGGCTCTAAATCAGAGGAATGAAGGAATGGAGAGGTAGGGCTCAAAGATACCAAATAAAGTAAAGGACTTCGTTTCCATGCAGAGGGATATTTGCAAGACAGCAATAGTGCTCAGAATCAACTTGCTAATCAAGTCTCTTTGGTTTTAGGACTATCACAGGTAGGAGATGGGAATGACCTATATTCTGAGGCTATTTATTTTTTAAATTGATGTTTGGATATATTTATCTTTGGATATATTTTCCTTCCTTTTCTCCCTTCTTTTTTTCTTTCTATAGATTAGGTGTGGTGTAAGCTATTATACTTGAAGTAAAAATGTGCCTTACTTACCTTCGATACCTTATCTGTCCTTGGATTTATGGGTACTTTTGGCTAATCTCATATTTCGCGCTCTTTATGTTTTCACTGGCATCCTAAAATAACATAAATTGGAGAAAGCTGGTTTGGATATCTAAAATACTTTACTTGTGCAAATGAGCTGTGAATATGAAAATCCATTAGCTGCCTTGTTGCTTTTTCAGCTCTCAGTGATACTTTTATATCCTGGCTCCTTAGCCTTTGAATGCACTCCCTGGCTTCTTCCATGAGCAAATATTTAACGAAGCTGTCTTGTTAATATATAATATCGCCACACATATGTTGCACTAATATTTTAGATGATACTGTTTTTCATAAGGTGTTCAGTTGTGCCCACTCACCTTATAAAATGGCACTAAAAAACATCACGACCACTGATGCATTACAGAACCTTCATTCTGGACAGCATACTATCTAGAACACTTTCTATTAATACTAGAAATCTCTTGAAGAGGAAGCAGGACACAATAGAAATTCTTTTTATTTTAAATGTACTAGAAAAATATACTTCACTTGGAATATGATAGTAAAAAGACTAGGTGCCTCATCATTGTTTCTGAATTTCTGCAGAAATTCTGCATTCAGTTGTAAGAAAGAAAAGCCTCTTGTCTAATTTTCTACTACTAACAAAATACTCATTTTATTCTGAAATTTAGGGTTAAGCACTTGAATTTTTGTAGTGCCTCTTCTGTTTTGTTCAAGTGCCAAGTATTCACTCCTTCCAGGTTGTAAACAAAACATGGTTCAGAATGCCAGCTCTCTTTGCAGCACTAGGAAAAACGCTGTTGAATTTATAATAATTCTCGATAACCCCGTTCTTTTATTTTAGCATCAATTTCCCCTCCTCCGTTGTGATTTTTAATGGAGTCCTTATTGCTGATTTTTTTTTTTCTTGACCTACTTTCTTTTCAAGAGCTTTCACATATAGCGTGTTTTCAGTGATGGTGATTTCTGTAGCGTGTAGGAGAAAGAGTCTCAAATCACGGCGAAACAGATTGGTTGGCTATCACTGAATGTAGAACGTTTTCGTGGTTTAAAAATTATCTGGTTACAACGTCCACAATTTCATAGTCTGACATCTTTTAAGCTATGCTTTTCAAGAGTTTGCCCCGTCCTCCAGACTGAGGATTTCAACCTCACTCTGCTTTGATCCAATTGTTATTTTTTTTTGTTGCCTCCACCCCCTAGAGATGGTGTTTCCAGGGGAGAGGCGGTCTCGGGGCTGAAGAGGAGGAGAGTCGAGCGGGACTAGATCTGGTACCTCAGGCGCTAGATCCCTCCTCCCCCGCCTGGTGAGAAGTCAGGAACAATTTTGACAGTTCATAGTTTGGCTTTGGCTCTCACGCTTGTGGTCCATGGGTGGGTTTTGCTTTCTCCTTGTTCCCCTGCCTCTGGCCTGCCTGCAGGCCGACCGCAAATGCAGCCATTGCCCCAGCCCCGCCAGCGCTCTCCCCGCTCCGTCCTTTTGGGGAACCCGGGCGGACGTCTGTAGACGACTTCGGGGACTGGGGAAAGTCACGCCGGGATCCGGACGTTCGAGAGGGCAGCCCCTCCCCAGGCTTGTCCCCGCTTGGCGGCGGCCACGTGACCGACCACAGGCCTCCGCCGGCCCGCCCCTCTCGGCCGCGGCTGCCCACTTCCCGCCCGGGGTAAGTAAGCCGCGGTTTTCCGCCCCGCCCGGACCCCGCCCTCCTCCTTTCCCCTGCCCTGCACTTCCCTCGGGCTCCCTCGCGCCACTCGGCCCGCCCCCATCCTCCCCGCCGGCCCTTTGTACGTGCTCGGCGGCGTGCGAGCGCGCCCGGCACGTGACCCCGCCGAACGTGGCATTGTGTTATCACGTGACCCAGGTGCGTACGCGACGGAGCGGGGTGTGAAGATGGCGGACGAAGAGGCCGAGCAGGAGAGGTTGAGTGGCGGCGGAGGCGGCTGCGTCGCGGAGCTGCAGCGCCTGGGCGAGCGGCTCCAGGAGCTGGAGCGCCAGCTGCGGGAGAGCCGGGGACCGGCCGTGGACGCGGCCACGGAGTACTGTCAGCAGCTGTGCCAGGTGAGGGCGCCGCGGGTCCCCTCCCCCTTTCCCCCAGCCGGAGGGGAAGAGGGCGAGCGAGCGCCTGGCGGCCGAGCGGTGGTCGGCGCCGCCTTGGCATCGTCGGCGCCGCCGCCCGGGCGGGAGCGGGGAGGCCGCGGAGGGCGCCTTTGTGTGGCTGCCGCTGTGGCGGTTGTTGTCGGCAGCTCCCGGCTGGGGGAAGGGAGTTGTGGTCTGGGCGGAAAATCCCCCCTCCCCTTCCCTTCCCCGAAGTCGGGACGGCGCGGCCCCCCAGGCGGAGTAGATGCTGACGGCGAGGACGGAGCCCTCTCCGCCGCAGGGAGCGGGTGAGGGGGAATGGAGGCCAGGCCCCCTTCTTCCTCCTCCTCTTATTGTGCACCGGGATTACCGCGCCCCCCGCCTCTGCGCCCGTTTCCCACTCCGACGGGCCTCCGCCCCCACTGGGTTGATTCCTTCGCCTCCCCCTGCTTTCATCCGTCCCGCCCCCGGCCCCGTCCTCGCTGTCTCCGGGCCTTTGTTGTTCGAGTTTCGCCTTAGGACTGAAGGGGCCTTTGTTGATGTTCCGAGGAGCAGTCCCCGCCGACCCCTTCTAGCTGGGCGAGACGTTCCGGAGTTGGGGGCGCCGAGGTTGTCCCTTCCTGCCTTGTTTGCTTGGTGCAGCACTTCGATGGTAAAGGTTGCTCTCCTCGCTGGAGAGGAGCTGCCCTTGTCTGTGTATCCTAGGGTCGAATAGACGGCCCCTTGGGGCGGCTTTTCCAGTCCAGTTCTCTTTTGCTTTCACCCTTCGAGGAGTACGATTTCCTCTGCCTTTCCTCCCCCGTCTCCCTACCCCGTTACTTGGAGCCTTCCCTCTTTGGCCTCCTGGTGGAACGGAGAGGACTGAGCTTCCTGTGGACCTGTGCTCAGGTCAGTTTCAGACCTGTGCTTCCTTTTCTTGCACAAGGACATTGCTTTCTAGTAACTGCGTTCTAACCTGGGTTTGGCATATTAACAATCCCGTTTGCTTGATAGAAGTCGGAGAATTTGGGTCTACATTTGGACTTGATTACAAACCTTCCAGTTACGTTTGAAATTTCAAGGTGCTACTGCTGGCTGTGGTGAAGATTTGGGTTAGATTGTTTTCTTGAGGAGGAAAAAGACACAATTTATACACGTCACATTTAGAGTTACCTTGTATCAATGTAGAGAAGTTGTTTTGGAAACATTGAATTTAAGGTCGAACAATGGTGGACCATTTTAGCATTTGAGAGTAGTTTACATTTTAACTTAATGTTAGCCTCCAAGTTCTGAAATCTTTCCTTTATAAGATCAGGGATACTTGATCCCATACAAGAATTTCTCCATTGCTGTATGCACATTATTGTCACTAATTATTTGGTGGTCCTCCATTATCTTAAAAAAAAAAAAAACCGCTGTGGGATCAAGTGGTGACTTGTCTAGGAGTATACGCAATGTGAAAGATACTCACTTAAGGTAACAGGTCTGTTGAATACCTGTGACAAATTTAGAGATTCTGTCATTCCTTTGAATGCTAGTTTTAAAGAATTGTTGAATTTGCCAGTTTCACTACCCTGGCAGTACACACACAGTCTTAATTGGTCTTTCAGATATAAAGATTTATTTTAGAAATAAAAAAATAGTTCAATAAGATACCGTAAAAGGAAGTCTTTCATTTATAGGTAAAGTCAGCTTTTTAATCAGTGAAAAGTATTAAAGTCTAGCTTTGCTGAAAGACGTTTTTCAGATAACACTGTCCTTTGATGGGTTTAATGCTAATTACTGTAAATACTCTTGGCCAGCAATATTTATAAGCAGGATTAATAATTCTGGAAAAATGGAACCTCATGCAGTTTGGCTTTTTTGAGGCTGTGAAACATCATAAAGTTATCACTTTAAAAATATTTTTAATGGATGAAACAGCATTATTTTTTATCAGTATGAAAGTAATTTCCTGTGTTAGTTTTAAGTGATTAATCTTAGAACACGTAGATTGTTTTCAGTGACCAGTGCTACATGAAACAGTAATAAAACAAATGCTGGGTTTGTGGATTTCAAAAATAATGAAATATTTCATGCACTGAAATCCGACAATAATTTCAGTACATTTAAAAGTGATCTCCGTTATTTGAACAGGTACAGAGTGTCTCTCATGTTTGATCCCCTCTAGAATATTTTCTCTTTTTTAAAAGTAACCTATTTGTTTTAGTGATCTTGTCAAATGGGGGGTAACTTGAAACATAATTGTTTCTTTAAAATTGTATCCTAGCCACTTCCTACTTAACGTTCTGATACGTGTTGAGCAAAGGAGTGGTTAACAATTATACAATTTATTGGAGCAATCTAACAACAGTGCTAGAAATACTAGGAGCTAGAAATTGTCTTGGTTTCTAACCTCGAGATGATTATTTAACTTTTTCTATCTAAGCATTTCCTGTGAACCTGGGATATTCACATGCTTGAAGAAGGCAAAAATGAATAAACATTTCTCAGAGTTAGTGGGCCTCAGAGTTAGTATTCCATAGTGTTGATGCTTAGTGCTTGTGTAATCTTCGTTGTTGCATTTATTTTTACAAATGAATTAGTTTATATTCTGAATTTTTACATCAGCAAAGAGTGAGTCTCTGAAGAATCTAGTGAAACCTACAAAAAAAGAAGTTGCTTAGTCTTCCTAGTTTATAGATTTTCTTTCTTTTTGAATGAGATAGGATAGTAACAGATTTCTTGAGTTCTGAGAAATAAAATAGAAATGAAAGACAGTAAGTTTTTCTTATTGTAAACAGTATTGTTTTGTTTCCTGGAAGCATGCCCCACTTTAACTTATTTGTGTGAACATTTGCTTACAGCTTAAGTGGGAGGAGGGGAAGGTGGTAGAGGATGGGCATATGGGAGTGCCTGTCAAAAATCTTAATTTCCTTACATCTTTACAAGCTAGCTTTAATCTGGATAATGTAGTCAGTTTACTAATTTTCTTAAAATCAATTTAGAATAAGAAAATAGGATTACCAGAAATAATTTCTTGTGTTTGTTTCAAGATCATTACCATATATAAAAAATTGATTATAATTGGAACTTTTTGGACTGTTTATTGTATTAGACTGGGCCAGTATTCACTCACTCATTCAGCATTGTTATTGAATACCTACAGTATGGGCCAGGTGACCATGACCATGGTCCCTGGCTTCAGGGAGCTTACAGTCTCTGGAGGAAGGTAGACAAATAATAGTAGTAAACTGTGGTTTGTGTCTTTTATTTCTGAAGTGAGTGCGGTACAATGGAAGTTATTTATTTGGGAATTTAAACAGAAGTATTCCAACAGAAGAAATGTTCCAAAAGGATTTTAAAATATTCATTCATTTAAAACATTAAGCCACTGTAGTAGTTGGAGAATGATTTGTTGGGGCATGATGTTTGTTGACAGCATTATATGTTGGGCTGGATGACTGGCTGAGTTGGGACTGTTAATGGTCACTTATCTTCTGGTGGCCAGTAATTGTTTATAAAAGTTGGATTGTAGTTTTCGAAATATGTGTGTATATCGTACATATACACACTTGCTTCATACTCTAGTTCATATAAGCCGTACTTCTTAACTGGGCATAGTACTTTCTCCCCCTGCATTTCTCTCTTTGAGGGTATTTGGAAATATGTAGGGTTTGTTGTTTGGTCATTGCAATGACTGAGGATGTGATACCGGCATTTAGTGTCCATAGGCCATCTATGCTAAATTTTCTGAAGTGATCCGGACAGTCCTTACCCCCATTGTTATTTATCCCTCTGCCTAAAGACGCACAGTGCCCTTTTGAGAAGCACTGAACAGAATGAAAAAGAATATATATTTTTTTTAGTGATTATGCTCTTTTCATGTTAAGATAATAGCATTTTAAGAAATGTAGTTAATTTGGAACAGGTCCAGGTAAATGCTCTTCAACCATATTTACATTCACACTGAGCTTGAGAGGTGAAAAAAAATTCTACTTCCTTAGCAGATACTACAAGCAATTCCTAAAACAATTCACTTTTACTAGGTTAAAGAGGGTAGCAAATCCACCATACTTAATTGTCCTGATTAAAGCAGAGATTTGACCTTCTGATGTAATTGAAATTCTGTACTTTTAAGAAAGCATTTAATGCAGGGATTAGGTTTAGATGTTAGCAGGGGTTATAAGATACAGGAGACTCTAGTTGGATATAAACTAATAAGGTAAGCTTTTAAATATCACTTCAGGATGACAGTTGAAGAGATGTCAAAAGACACTATCATTAACAAATTTGCTTTATTTTTTGTTCTCTATTTTTTAAATAGAAAATGTAGTACATTGAAATGGTTTTAAAGAATTCTAACACTGAGAAAGGACGTATAATGAACACTTGATCTTTTTCCCACCCTGACCTCCACTCACCTCCCACAAAGTTCCCTAATAGTTTTTTATGCATCTTTCCAAAAATACTGTTTGCTCTTTTTTTTTTTTAAAAAAGTTAAAGATGAGGACATGTTCTACACTGCATCTTGCTTTTTACACGAAAAAATGAATCTTTAAGATAATTCCATAGCTACCAATGCAAATCTATGGCTTTCTGTTTTAAACTGTATAATAATTCCAGTCTCTGGCTGTCTAATCACTTAATTATTCATGGCCATTTAGGCGAATAAGTTAATCTTATATATAGTAATTTCTATAAAGAGTTCAAAGTAGGTAGTAAGCACTTTCAGGCTGGGTTATCAGACAAAGCTTTACGGAAGAGGTAGGATTTGAGCTAGACATCAGTACTTTTACTAACTATTGTTAGTGCCTGATTGGTATAAGAAACAAAAATCAAATTAAAACTGTTAGGAAAGCTGCTGAGTGTTTAAATTATGTAGTTATAATATTTCTTTGTATATTTTTGTTTCATGTATTTGGTACAGATTGATTTCTTTTGTTTATCTGCATGTTTTGCTTAGCTTTAATTATAGTGGCAAGAATTTTGAAAATGCTTAAACATTTTCCTTAAAAATACTGGACCCTTTTTTAATTATTAGAGGATATCTTAAGTTAATTTGTAGGACACTTCAAATCAGAAGAAAAGATTGCTTGCTTGTTAATTAGTGATAATTACTTTAGGTATTGAGGGAGTAATAAGTCATTTAAACTTTAAAAGTTTAGGTAATGCTCAAGGGAAGTAATTTTTTAAATGTTCATAATTAGTATGATTGCTTGCTGGAGATACTAAATTCCACTTTCCAGAATAAGCTTATACCAATTTAAGCAGAAAAAACTTTACCAAATTTTGCTTGCTTCCTTCTTGGCACTTCTTGGTCTTAAATTAGAATGGGGCAAGAGAAGGTGTATTCTGCAGTTGCCCTTCATAATACTTTATATGACTAACCTGCAAAACCAAGGATTTTTGAAAAATATGTGTTGTTCACTATATGAAACTGCTGCTGTACTTATTTTCCTTGAGATTCTGTCAGAGTTGAGAAATGACCTTATTTTTCCCAACTCCCTCACATAGATCCAGTTCATAAAATTAACTAATCAATATGTGAGTAGCCTCATTTATAAAATGGAAAGTTTGCTTTTCATTAATGTGTTTGTCACATACCTCATGTAACTTTTAATTATGTATTGCCTTCCACGAGGGCCTCTTGATTCATCATTCCTCTTTTGGCATTGAGAGTTGCACAGTGCACCTCAGATGAAAAATGTTACCTTTTTCCCCCTTTATCTTATAAAATTTAATGATCTCTAAGTATATATATTTAGCCAAGATGACTTGTTAAAATTCAATTATGTATATCTTAATTTATTTTAATCAGATATTTAAATTCTTGTGTGAGAGCACTAGGGGGCTATGGAGAATTATGGAATGGATCTCTGCCTTCAAAGAGCTTACAAAATCTGGTTCATATATTAGTAGTGAAGCAGCAATATTTGATAGTAAAGTAATGTAGTGATAAATACAATAAGTGGAGTGTAAACTAAGAGAACTAGAGCATTTTGAAATTATTTAATTTAGCTAACAATTGAGCAAGAAAGGAAAGCACTATTTACATTGGATCTTGAGTGAAATTGGTTAATCAAAGAGAAGTGGGAAGGGTGGGAATAAATGCTCAGAGGAATGGAACAACTATTCAAACTGGCATCTTGGAGAAAAGTGTCATGAGTTGGGATGAAAAATAGAATAGAAAAAGTAGATAGAAGCAGACTAAGGGTTTAGGATCCAAAGCAAGGAATTTTAATTAATTTTGTAAGTGTAGATAGTATATGGTTACACTGACTAAAGACTCACCCTTCCAAGTTTGGGGCATTGAATAAAATTAAGTTTAAAATGTTACAACCTTTGGTTTTGCTTGATGAATCCTGTATCAGTTATTGCTGTGTAACAAAACTACCCCCAAACTTTGTGGCTTTAAAAGAACGGCCATTTTTATTACTGTTCTCAAGTCTGTGGGTCTCTTGGATGGTTCCAGTAGTTGTCTGGTGCTGAATGGTCCCAGATACTCTCACTCATATGTTTTGTGGTTGTCAGGTGGGTTGGTTGAGGGGCTCAGTTAGGTTGGCTCATCTCTGCTCCACTCTTATCCTCTAATAAGGTGGCCTGGATTTTTTTACATGGCAGCAGGAGAGCAAGTCCTGTTGCACAGCTGCTTTTCAAAGTTCCATTTGTGTCACGTTCACCAGTGTCCTGTTGGCTACAGCAAGTAGTCAAACTCAGCCTCTTCGTGGTTACAGGGAGATGTGGTTCTTTAGGGACCGTTTCTGTAGCATTCTACCACATATCCCATTTCCCTTTATTCTCCACTGCAATTCCAGGCACTTTTGTAGGTCAAATTTGTTTGTCCTCTCTATAGCCTTGTCTCTCTGCTTTCTTTTTTGTCACTCTTATTCTGTAATCAAAGGACATCTGAGTGCCCGTTTTCTCGTAGCTTGGCAAAAGGTATTTCCATTCCTGCATTCAAATCTCAGTCTCTAAATGGAAGAAGGGCATCCCACTCCATGACTGTAACTTTGGAAAATCTGTAGAACAACCTCTTTATTTACTGTGGTCTTTTATATGAATATTAAACCTGGTGTGAATTTGATGTTTTGTGCTGTCTCTATCTTATACAGTCTAATAATAGCATCCTAGTTCTTGTCCTAATCTTTATAGCCTTCTTTTTTCTTAACTGATGAACTTGCTTTTAACCTTGCTTTCAATTTGTAAAATTCCCCAGCGTCCAGCTTTTATCCTTCTACCTCAGTGGAGGTCCAATACTTGTAACAGTGTACCTCAAATTTGAGTTAGCAGAAATCCAGGAGAATGAGTTTATAGATCTTTGAGTTATGAGTTTTTGACCTTAGCTCATAGTAAGATGCAACTTTTTTACTTCACTACTTAGTTGTCACACTGAAACAAAATTATCACAAAACAATACTTACGCTTATTGTGTGATGCATTCTATTTTCATTTATTATTATTATTATTATTTATATTTATTTATTTTTTTCGGAGGTAGATTAGACCTGAGCTAACTGCTGCCAATCTGCCTCTTTCTGCCGTAGAAGACTGGTCCTGAGCTAACATCCATGCCCATCTTCCTCTACTTTATATGTGGGATGCCTACCACAGCATGGCTTTTGCCAAGTGGTGCCATGTCTGCATCGGGATCCGAACTGGCGAACCCCGGGCCGTGGAGAAGCGGAATGTGTGAACTTAACCTCTGCGCCACCGGGCCAGCCCCTTTTTATTATTTTTAAAAGCTCCTCTTGATGTTATGGTCCACTAATAAGTCATATACAACAGTTGGAAAAACACTAGTTTTAAGGGATCACTGGGCTCAATTTAGTAGTAAGCACAAAGGCAGACAGTCCTGAGTTATAAGGTGGTGTTCTAGTCTAGTTGATTCAGAATATCCTTACATTTTATTTAGGAGGAGCATCAGAATTAAAATACAGTTTTAAATTTTTTACAGTGAATGCTAGAAACTCAGGATTATGTCCAGCAAACCCAATTTGAGAAATACTGGTGCATAGGATAAAATCCAAGTTTAATCTTGGGCCCAGTGCTCTTCTGCTCTATTGTTTACCTTTTTTCATCCTTTCACTGTTCACCAGGAATTTTCTGCTCCATCTAAATTGGTCTGTTTATTCCTCACAAGTGCACCTGTTCATTTTACTACGTTTGTGACTTTGCTTAGAGGAGCCCTGTTCTGTAGTGGAAAGCCAAATGGCTTTAAGTTCAATTCTGAGCTCCCCTAAATCTGGACAATATAATGTAGCTCATGCTTTCTTGGTCTGAAAAAATAAGGCTGGGGTGAGGGTGAAGCTTGGAGTTAGAGGCTAGATCAGGCAGATTGAAGAGGAAGAGAATTAATGTTCAAAACAGGCGCTGTTAGATGCTTTATAACAATGACTGGTTTAATGTGAAGACCTGTGAGATCATAGGATTAAAAACCATTTAGTCTGTTTAAGTGTCTCAGTTTATCCAAATTGCCTCCTAGGACCTCATCATCACTATATAATACTTGTTCAGTATAACACTGAATCATCAGAAAATGTTAAGTTTTATTAGGCATTTGTTTAGGGAGACTGAGATATATGGTTAAATGGCTAAAATGAAGCAGTTCTTTAAAAAATGAAATTCAAATATCTGGATAACGTATTTATGTGGAACTTTTGACATCCTTATTGATGCCTGACAGATGATTTTATGTATTAGCTTCATGACTACTAGATACAGGTTTTATATTTAGAAAGAGGCAATCTAAATTTAAAAGTAGTAATTAATAATTGACTTGATCCTCATTCCAATCAGTTTTCTAGGGGTGTTAGAAAGCTATCATATGAAATATTTAAATTAGGTCCTGTAGTTGATTTACCAAAGTTAATTGAAGCAGATATTTGCGATTTTTGAGAGAAAATTATTTCCAGTAAATAGGGATGATTTTGCTACTTCTTTTAGATGAGCCATTATCAAAAACAGGCATTTACAATTTTCATTTACTCAAATAGCTTACGTTTTTGTATTTTGTGTATAAACATGTACACGTTCTTGATCTGTCCCTAAGTTTTGCAAATATGATCAATCTCAGGCAACATAAAAAACTTGGAACATCATTATCCATTTAACTCAGAATCATTTACCTTTTTGTCAATTTATATTCTGAAAAATACAAATTATTTTTAATTTTTGAAGAAAACTTTCACAGGATTACATGATTTCAAAAGAAATATGTATTTATAAAGCTTAATAAAATACCTATTAAAATTGATACTTAAGTAGTTTGAATCTGGTGACTTACTGTGACTTACCCAATCCATATTTGTATAACTTTATTTTAAATTTCTATTAGGGAAATTGCCTAAAATGGGATACTGCACATAACATAACAAACATTGATAAAATTTATGTCCTCAAATTGATCATGAAGTTCATCATGATGAAGATATTTTATAGAAAACATTTCTGAATGCTTGTGTGATAACTACTGCTTATGTAGTAATTAAGAATGAACCCAGGCCTGGCCCCATGGCCAAGTGGTTAAGTTCACATGGTCCACTTTGGTGGCCCAAAGTTTCACTGGTTTGCATCCTGGGCGTAGACCTAGCGTCGCTCATCAAGCCATGCTGAGGTGGTGTCCCACATAGCACAACTAGAAGGACTTACAACTAGAATAAACAACTATGTACTGGGGGGTTTTGGGGAGGAGGAAAAAGAAAAAAAGAGGAAGATTGGCAATAGATGTTAGCTCAGGGCCAACCTTTAAAAAAAAAAAAGACTTAATCCTAGTATGTAAAACTGAGTATGTTGGTGAGAAATGAGTGGGACTTAGTATATTTAATATTATGGCCTATTTGTAAACTAGTTCTGAAAAGGTGACCTGATGTTGCAAGTGCAGCCTAAAGAGAAATTATTTTTAACATCAAAAGACCTTTGAGGATTTACGGATCTTGAATGAAAACATTTGTGGTGTTTGATCCACTCACCCCCCCCCCCCCCAAAGAATCTTCTTTTAAAGACACTCTAGATTCTGTCTTTCATATATACTTTGCTTGACAGCCCATTAGATTCTATGAATTAAAGTCTTGGGATTCTAAGGACACTGGTTTTAATTTCCACAACATTGTTTATTGTGACCCTTGGCATGCTACTTAGAACTTTTTTTTTGTTTCTTTATGCTTGAAATGGAGATGATACAGATCTTTGTTGTTGTTATAAGAATCGATCAAAGGCATAACTATTTTAAATGATCTTTGCAATATAAAGTAACATTTTCATTTGTACTTAAAGACTACTTTGGAAACATCTTTGATGTTTTATGTGTATTATAACCTGGCGTAATTTTAGAACATTAATAATGCTATCATTTTCAAGTTACTTATTATCATCACTTCGAAAAATAACATTAGATTACTGATTTACCAGCTTGTTTGAAGCATACATTTTAGAGAAGGCAGGATTAGATTTTTGCAGCGATTTGTAAAAGATCCTTTTGTTTTGGGGGGGGGGGTGTTGTGCAGATTATTTGATGTGTGTGAATGTGCCAGGAGAAGATTACTGGCTTTTCAACTGAAACCCTTCCTTTGTCAAAATTTTCAACCTGGGATTTGAGAGCCTGGGGATGAGAGAAGGTAGTATTACATAGTAACTAAAAGTACAGATTCTGAACTGTGATTTGAATTCCAACTCCATTGCTTGCTGTGGGACTTCTGCCTTGCTTTTGCGTCTGTGTCCTCATCTGTAGACTGGAGGTGGTAATATCTGCCTTAAAGCTGTCATGATTAAGGCATAATGCTTGCCGAGCACTTTGCTTATTATGATTCTGGAAGTACACAGTAAATGTTAGCTATTAATACATTTAAGAGGACGAAATCTGAAATTTTTCCTCATAAAAGAACAATAGTGTTTACATAGTAAAAATGCTCTTGAGTTTCTTGTCATCTAGATAGTGGTTTTCAAACTTAAAAGAAAAATTAGAGGAGCTCCCTTTTTCGCCCAAAGTCTTGCTTGGTGTCTTGATGTCTACAACAGTGAAGTTGCTTTTGCAGAATAGTTGGGCAAGTCTAATCTAGAATATAACAGTACCATTGCCAGAGGGGGTAAAGGCAGTTCAAGCGTAGTTCTCTTCTGGCATTATTTTCTTCTTAAACAGGTGTTTTTCTTCATTCTACTGCTTCCTTCTGTGTAGTCTCCCCAAAATAATGAGTGTTCTTGTCTTAGAGACATAACGAAGCCATCACTGAAGACTTTAACATATTTTATTTAATTTTTAAAGACTTTTAATTGTGCTGCTTATTCTTGTCTTATATACTAAAGGACATTAAATAAACTCATTTTTTGGCACTATGATTTAAAATAAATTTTTCTCTGGAAGTCTGGCACTGACCTGTATATAGTATGAATAGAGGAATTGTACCTCATCAGAGGAACAATAAATAGTTAAATAATAGTGAAACTTAGGCACAAACAGTTCCACACATATACTCAGTACTTAATGTTTAATTTTTCTAGACATTTACTGAGAAGACCTAGGCCATCTTACACATTCCCCCCAAACTTCTTTATCTCATGTTTTCTCTGGATCTTTCATTTTCTTCCTTGGGTTTCCAAAGAAGTGGCAGTTCTCTGGAAAGTAGATTTTTTTTCATCTGTGCACTTGATCCCCACCCTCTCAGAGAACCTTTCCACTTTTCCTGTGTCTTCATTTTTCTTTCCATTATTCCTGTCCTTTAGTTTATAGTTATGTGTCTTTCTCATTTTTTTGCTTCATTGGTCATCTGTCTTCAGTTTTCTCCCTTTTCTGTAACTGCTTTTCTCCACATGAGACTTCTCTTGTCCTGAAAAAGGTTTTCTTTAACTCTTGTTTTCCAATCTTTATTGCCTGACTTCTTGGAAAGGTACCATATTTATTGACTTTATTTCTTACCTTCCACTGTGGTTTGGATTCTGCCCCTGACCACACTAAAGAAAATGTTCTTTTAAAGGTCACTTTCTTGGCATATCTATAATACTTTATTAACTGTAGACCCGAGTACCAATCCAGCAGCTCAGACCGGTTCATGTGCCTGCACATTGTTTTTAAGAAAACTTAATTGTCAGCATTTTAAAAATTGTAAGCTTTCGTCTTGAAATAAGAATGTTTGGCTTCTCTTGGAAAATCAGAGGATCTGGGAGTACTGGACTCATTCATGGCTACAGGCTGAAGTGGCTGCCTGCTCAGCCCCTCTTGGCATTTTAAAATGTTTCTTACCCCATCTTAAGTTCAACTCTTTTCAATTTATTTACACTACTCTCCTGATTCTCCTACCTTTGTGACTGCTCCTTAGTCATCTTCACTGACTCTTCTTTTCTCCTACTGGAAGTGTGCAGTAATTATTAGTTAGTATTAATATAAATAAGAAGTCTAGATCCGAAATTTCAGAGTTTTTTTTGATGGCATTTCCTCAATGTTCTTTTCTGCCTTTCACTCTTCATTAGTGGTCCTCAGCCATTTCCCCTGCCTCATTTCACATCTGAGACAGGACTCTCATCAGAAAGTGTCTCATGATGCCCTGGTTGATAATCCATGCTTTGCATACTGATCGTCAGCAGTCATTCACTGTAGCAGCATCCCCTGTCACACTCTGGGTAGAATTTCCAGGTGTCCATTTTTTCAGACTTGTACCACGCTTCTTAGCTCTTGGCTCCTATTTCTAACCACCTGAAAAACTCTTCCTTATAGATGTCTAGTAGGTACTTCTAACTAAACATGTCTGAAATTGAACTCAACCACTCTCTTTTCCACTCCTCCCCCGAAAGAAAACCTGTTGGTGGCATTCCTCCCTTCCCCTCTAACTTAGGTTTTGAAACTTTGAGTCATTTTTTGCTCCTGCTTCTTTCACTTCCACAGCCCAGCCACCAAGTTCTGTCAATTTTATTCATGCACTGTTTCCTGTATCCTTATCTGGTTAGATCTGATATGTTATTAGTGGCCACTTAGCTTCTTTCCAATGAGAAAATTCAACAAAGATTTTTTATTTGTGATGGTGCTTTTCTGTCCTCCATTCTTTTTTCTTCCAATCAGTCCTCTTCTGTATTGTCATAGAGATTATCAGTTATCTTTTCAAAGCATGGATGTCGTATTCCTCCCTTAAAGGCTTAAAGTACAGTGTTGAGTTGTTCAGATTCTGGGTTGGGCACCATGAGCTGAAATCCTAGCTCTACCATTTACTCTAGCTATGGCTCAGTTTCTTAACCTATTAAATGAGGATGATCATACCTACTTCATAGGGTTGTGGGGATTAAATGAGGCGTCAGCACAGCACCCATTACATTAGTAAGCACCCATTACATTAGTAAGCACCATATAAAAGGCTATTTCATGAAAAATAAAATTCAAGCTCACTAGCCTTACATTCAAGGACTTTCATGACCTGGCTTGCTCCCAGCGTGCCAGCCTGGCTGATTGACAGCCATCTCTCTTAGTTGTTTGTAGCCTTAAAGTTTTATAGTCTGTTCTTATTACTGTGGTTTACATATCCTCCCTCACCTCAGTGCTTTGGCTTTAGCTTTCTCCTTTAGTGTTGCCACCTTTTATCAACCCCATTTCTCCACATTTCTTTCCTTCAATCTGTGATGAGATTATTAGGTATTATTACATTTTTTTGTGGGGCTTTCCTGTACTCCTAAAAGGATTTAATAACATATTCTCTATCCTTTTTATTGGACTGTGTATGCTTTTCTGGATTTTATCAGTTTCTTTGTACTATGATTGTGTGCCCCCCCCCCCCCCCCCCCCCGCTCCTGTCGGAGCTCCTTAAAAGCAGGGGCCATGTCTTATTTTACTGAATCATAAGTATAGTCATCCCCTGGTATCTCCGTATCTCCAGTGGATTGGTTCCTGGACCTCCCCTCAGATCCCAGAATCCGAGGATGCTCAAGTTCCTTCTATAAAATGGTGTAATACAATGAATACAGTTGGCCCTCTGTATATGTGCGGATTGAGTTCAGTTTGGTGATACCTGCAAAATTTGGATCCGCAGGTGGTTGAATTCATGGATGTGAAACCTGTGGATAGTAAGGGCCGACTGTAATTAAATCTTGTTGAATGCTAGTGTCCTTGAATAGGTGGTTCTAATTGTTGAAGGGGGGAGTGAATTTTGTGCTCATAAGAGGCAGTTACATACTGAAATTAGGTTTCTTCTGACCACTCCTGTTTCTTCTCAGTGCTGACCTTGGGTATTTATGGTTACAGCAAGGACTCAGTTTGATCAAATATGTGTAGTTCTTATAAAGCAAACGTATGCATGTATGCTAAGTAGTAGTCCTCTTAATAGCTTACATTTGTTAAATGCTGGATGTGTCCCAGGAACTTTCAGGTTTGTGTGTGCGCGTGTTTGAGAGAGAGAGATGAACTCACTTAATCCTCAACAACCCTCTGAAATAGGTAGAGTTACTATCCCTGTTTTGTAATATCTGAGACAGCGGAGGCACAGAGAAGTAAAATAACTTGCCCAAGTCAAGTGACTAGGATTTAATTTTAAAAAAACAGGAAAAGCAAAACTCAAACTAAGTAAAGCTTTCTCTCTCTCTCTCTTTTTTTCTGGAGGAATATGTAGCTGATGCTTGTTGAAATCTGTTTTAGGGTTACAAAGGGAATTTATAATAGTAAACTTAATCATTTGAAACTAAACTTCAGGAAAGCAGAACAGTGAATGTAAGCATTTCACTATTTTAGTGGAGTTTGAGTAATAGCCTTATTTAAGAATGTGCTAATTACGGTTCTTTGTTTAGTGGCAGTGGGAGTTTTATTAGTTTTGAATTTATTTGAGCAATGAATGAGTCTTTTAAGGGTAGTCAGTACATATTTATGAATTACAGTGAGAGCAACTTGTTGAAGAAATTGGTCTCTAATCTCCAAATATAGCTAAGATCAATTCTTTATTTTATTGCTTTAAGAAAAAACAAATCTGCATTTGTGATGTGTTTGGCCTCTTTATATGGTGCAAAGAAGTCCCTGGGGAAAAGTAGGGTCCTTGTCAACAGCGGTGGTCTTTAAGCTGCTTTTAATTGGATATCCTACCAGTAAACATTTGGATACGAAACCCCGATTTAGGAATGTCTACTTACAAATCGTATATATGTACACATACGTGTACTATTTTAACTTTTCTAGTTATTTGAGTCTGTTTATTAAATAATAAAGTTTGTTTTAGATAAATTTAATAGAAAAAGAAGTTGTTTTCCCCTTCTGTGCTTCATTGTCTACTCTCCTTTTGGAAACCGCTAGTTTATAGTGCTCTGAGTAGCTGAGGTTTCGGAGATATATTATTAAATAACTGACTTATTTTCCCTATTTTTAGAGTATACTGGAGAAGTGGCAGTAGTAACCCAAATTGTTTTTTTCCATTCTTTTAGTCAGATTTAATGTAATGTGTATTTCCCATTTATTGTTTCTGTCATGATTTTTCCCTTTTTGAAGACCCCTGAGTATTGAGTGTGCCCCCTATCAGATTTCCTCTTGGCTCAGAATCAGCTCTTTATTACTTGCTCTGCAGTGTTGGAGCCATGACCCTTTAAGCATGTCTCCTTTGCATGATGTTAAGCTTTGTCAGTAGAGGATGCTGAAGGGACATTACACAGGGAAGGGGCTTCTGTTTTTGTTTCTTGCTCCTACTGAATGGCTGCACGGATTTGGGGACATCCAGTGGTCCTCTGCCCCAGGTGAGTGCTCAGAGTGGACAGACTCTTGGCGAGCTTGCAGCCTGAGCCCCAGCTAGGTGAGCACCCCAGCACAGTTCTCCTGACTTGGACATTGCACACTCCAGACCTTATGTGGCCTTGCTGGAGAGCCAGCAGCCAACACTCCAACTCCCCCTGCACATCTGCATGCAGAGGGTTGTTTCCTGTGGCCCTCCATATGCAGGTGCTGCTGGCAGTCAGGTTCTCAGTGTCCCGACTCACCTTATGTGCTTACTCACCAGCCTCTTAGGCCCAGGCAGCCCAACCTGGAGAGCTTCTTTGCCTTCTAGTAGGCTGCAGCCGTACCTTCTCCAGCAAGGTCCAAACCCTAGCTCTTGGGAAGGGCCTTCTTCCAAGTTTGTATCTTCCTTGGGTACTCTCACTCAGCTCTTAGGTATTCTTTAGAGTTCTCTTTACATGTTTATAAATAAGTTACTCCCCTGTTATAAAATTAATAATTCTTTATGTGAAACTTTTCCTGTTCAAATTACTTTGTGGTTCCCACTTCTTGGTTGGACCCCATCTGATGCTGTGGGCTAAAATGAGATAAATTACACGCTACTTAAGCATAAAAACTGTAGATTAGTACCAGTACTTTTTCCACATGGCATATTGTTGTACACATGGCATATTTGGGTTATCTGCTAGCCCATGGAAACTAGCTTCGGTGTTAAAAAACCATGCTTGTAAATTCAGTTAATTATTGCAGTGAGGTTAGAAGCATATGGAGTAGTCCTTAAAAGTCATTTGTCCCAAAAATTGTTGAGATGATGGAATGGAATAATTGTGTAAGTGTATTTTCATAGGTAAACATCTATCATACTTTAAACAATCAGGAAACATCAAGTGAGAACTTCTCAATCCTATTATTAGCATATTTGCTAGCTCAGAAATTTCCAACTGGTCATTTCTTTTTGAATAAATTAGCAAATGACAATCATGTGAATTATCTTTTAAAAATTTCCCCAGGTAGGAGGTTGGGTTAAAAGAAGAGTACACCCACACTCCTAGAGGATGTGGGGCTGGTGAGGCATGGAGACAAAGAAGAAGTACTATTGTGGCTAATTTATTACTAGTGCTACCTTAAGTGGTCTATTTGTAGACATCTAAATTGGATTCTGTTTATCCTTTTCACGTTTGAGTTTTCTTGTGAATATTTAAAATCGTTAGCTTTGCTAATTTTAAGATATCTTTCTTTAGTAACACTTACCACGTCTGCAGTGTTCTGTTAGTACTACCTTCATTCCCAGGAATTTTTTTCAGTTCACTAGTTACTGGATTTCTGACTTCTACTTTGGTTTTTATACACCCTAGTTCTAGCTTTTTCTTTGAAGCTGTGGTATATATTTAAAATGGGTGATGATAATTCCAGAAATTGAAGGAGAAAAGAATAAGAGTAAACTAATGATCAGTTATTGATTCTGTCAGAATTTGTTAAATTTGCTATATCCAGTACCCTTTACAGTGATACATAGGTAATGAATCTGTATTCTGTGTTAAATAAATTAAATTATCTTAAAAGTATCAATAAAACAGTAGGACACCAGAATCTTAATTGAGGGGATTTCCTACTTCCTGATTCTACTTCTTTAACTTCACTATTTGTGATAACTTGGATTTCAGATATTGGTAAAGATAAAACTGATGGTCCTGACTCTGTAGAGGATGATTTTCCCAATGGAACATTTATCCAGTTAGTATTTAAGTGAATTTTTTTAAACAAATGATGTTTTCTATTGAGGAGCCAGTTTTTCTAAACTTAGGTAATAAATACTATGTATACAGTGAATGTTTTTGGAAAAGAAAATAATGCTTTTCCGTAAAGTTACAAGTATGAGTTTTCTCCCCTGCGGTGGGAAAACATAGGACTTTACATCTTTGACATGTGAGATTCAGTCAGGGTGTGACACACTAGAAAAAGATTTTAATTACAGTGAAATGAATCTCATCATCTTAAAGGAAACAGAATTCTTTTTTACATTAAAAGTAATAGGAAAATAATTTATTATATATGTTACTGTCAAATACATTTTTTCTTGCGGGCTGGCCCCTGCAAGAAAATATAACATGAAACTCCAGTATATTGTATGTATTATATCTTAGTAAGAAGTTATTGGGTGGTTTTTTTTTTAGACTCCTTCAGTTGACACAGTGTGGCAGTTTAACACACACATTAATACTATGTAACACTAAGAATGTGGTGGTGGTGTACTATTTGTATTCTTTTAGAATTTCAGGCATACATTTTTGTGGAGGTAGAATTCTAGGCTAATCACAAAAGTCTGGGTTTTTTTGTGGTTCTTTTTTTTTTTTTTTTTTTTGGTGAGGAAGATTGACCCTAAGCTAATATCTGTTGCCAATCTTCCTCTTTTTGCTTGAGGAAGATTGTCACTGAGCTAACATCTGTGCCAGTCTTCCTCTGTTTTGTATGTGCGATGCCACCACAGCGTGGCATAATGGGCAGTGTGTAGGTCCATACCTGGGATCCAGACCTGTGAACCCTGGGCCTCCGAAGCAGAACACGTAACCTCAACCACTACACCACCAGGGTGGCCCCACAAAAGTCTTCTTTTACTCAGAGTGTATGCTTTAATTTTATTTTGTATTTTAGGAACAGGATGCTATGCAGGAAAGAAGGCTTTGCTACCATTTTTCTGAATATTAGGCAAGCTTACTGTCCAATTTAGAAGTAATAGTTGTGTGTGTGTGTGTGTGTGTGTGTATGCATGTGTGTGTTGGCATTGTTTATCACTTCATTTTCATTTCCTCTTCCCCTGCCCTCTTTTCTGAATAGCCACTCTTCTCATACTTCTGTGAGCCCCACTTTGCATCCTCACTGAAACCTCCTATTTCATCAGTATAGGAAAGTTTAGCTAGCTTTATGGAGCATCTAGACTGATTTATGATAATATGTGGATTTGTCTTAAGTAGTTAATGAAAATGGGAAAATGTGGCTAATTTGGGGAAGGATAATTTGGAATAGAAGGGTTCCCCAAGAGACAAGCCACCCTCTTGCTGCTGAGTTGTCTCTTTTTAGAGTTGTTCCTATACTCCTGAACTCATAGTTTCTATAAACTTGAATTCAGAACGTCTTCCTAACTATCCCCATTACATTAGCAGCAGGGGTTCATGGGGAGGATGAACAGGGTGAGACTGGAGCCTTCGGTGTGTATAGTTTTGTAAATTCAGGATTCCAATTGTGCCGTCATCACTCTAGTCTTTTCCAGTTATTACATGAGTGAATAAATTACTGTTTTTTTCACTTGTGACGTTGTATAGAATTGCTAATCCTTATATAAATAATAATCCAAATTTTTAGGGAAAGAAGTACTTAAGTAAATATAACAAGTTGCCACTTCTCTCTAACTTAAATACGTAAAAAATACTGTTAATTATGAATCCAGCTCAATCATGATAAATATCAGTGAACTTTTTTTTTAAAATCATCTTGTTCAATAACTCACTTGACTAAATTTCCAGATTCCAAGGCCTGGTCAGTTAGTACTGGAAAACAGACATATCCATAGCCAGATCTTTAACTGAAGGGCTGTTAGGTGAACCTTTTGTGGACAAATGTTTAATATTTGCTGATGACAATGTAGTTTGATGCTCCTAGATTAAAAACTGCTTTCAGGGGGCTGGCCTGGTGGTGTAGTGGTTAAGTTTGCAGACTCCACTTCGGCAGCCCAGGGTTCGCAGGTTCGGATCCTGGGCGCAGACCTAGTACCACTCATCAGCCATGCTGTGGAGGTGTCCCACATAAAGCAGAGGAAATTGGGCACAGATGTTCACTTGGGGCCAATTTTCCTCACCAAAAGAAAAAAAGGAAACCTGCTTTCACTACTTAACTGTTTGCGTGTGCCAGCAGTGACAGCGTTACATGCCTGTAAACCTCAGGAATATCAATTAACTGGGTGTCTTGGGTAGGGAAAGAGCAGCAAAGAACCAGAAAGCTTCCACCCCAATTCACCAACTGCTGCCTACCTGCTTACTCCTGCTATGTGGGAATTCTGGCTCAGTGTTGTTAGATCTTCTGATTTTTCAAGAAGAGCTAGAAATCCAGATTCTTACGTGTAATGTCCCAATTTTGAAATGTTGGCAACGAATTCAAAATGTCTGGGGGAAAAAAATGAAAACACTGTGAGCCAAACACAACATATCTGGGGAATTTATTCCTGGATATTTTGAGCACTCCATAGTTTGCCAGAAACAGTACATGGAAAACAACTCCTCCCCCAGAGTGAGTTCTGATTTTTATGATTCCTTCACAGTCCAGGTGCTTCTCTCCTCTGTTTGCATCCCTGGAGGTTATAGTCTCCTGAATGCATCTGCAAAGAGGGGTATACAAGTGGCCGAGATGGTAAGGGAAGGGAAACAACTCAGATTGCTTTGGAGCCTTCTTTAGAATAGAGAGATCTCTAAGATAAAGATTCCCTTTGGCGGAGAGGTAGAAATCTCCTGCCGTCTTCCTGGTCTTGTATTTCTGCTCTAGGAATCCATGCTTTGTTTAATTTATCCTAAGGCCTGACAGATTTTTAACGAGTTTTCTAAGTTTCCAGAACTATTTAAATATTGTATATATCCAAGGATGATTTTGTGAGTATTTCACTGGTAGAGGGGAGCAACTCAGATAACACAAGCTTGCAACCATGTTAACTTGAAACTTAGGTGATTACTTAAAGTTTTAAAAATATATTTGTTAAAATTAGTGTTTAGAATGTCAATATTCTTGCTTATATTTTCTGCGTTATCTAAGAAAAATTCTTCAGTTTCGATTAATACGTGGCCAGCTGTATTATCTTTTGATTATTTTAGAAAGTTCAGTTCACTGTTGTCTTTCAGGTAAAAATAGCCCAATATCAAGTTTGAAAATGAACATAATAATGAAGGATTTTAAAAAAACAAATCTTTTTTTCAAATAAATTGTTTTAGTAGAATGGGTTTAGCTTTACAGAAGCATTATGAAGACAGTACAGTGGATTCCCATATATCCCGCAGCCAGTTTCCCATGGTAGTCACAGCTTGCATTTGTCACAATTAGTGAACCAAAATCGATACATTATTATTAACTAAAGTCCATATTTTATTCACAGTTCCTTAGTTCTTATGTTAATGTTTTTTCTGTTCTAGAATTCTATCCAGGTTGACACAATACATTTAGCTGTCATCTCTCTTTAGGCTCCTCTGAGCTGTGATGATTTCTCAGACTTTCCTGTTTTTTATGACCTTAAGTTTTGGGAAGTACTAGTCAGGTATTGTATAGAATATCCCTCTATTGGAAGTTGTCTACTGTTTCTCTCTTGTTTAGACTGGGGTTATGGTTTTTTGGCGGGAACATCATGCAGGTAAAGTGCCATTGTCATCACAATCATATTAAAGATACATATTATCAACATGACCTAACACTGTGGATCTTAACCTTGATCATCTGGCTCAGTATAAGTGTTTGTCAGGTTTCTCCACTGTGAAGTTACTCTTTTTCCACCCTTTCCATGCTGTATTCTTTGGAAGGAAGTCTCTACTTTATGTAGAGCCCACACTAAAGAGGTGGGAAGTTATGTTCCAACTACTTGAAGGTGGACTCTAGGTATACTATTTAGAATTCTTCTGCATGGGAGATTTGTCTCTTCTGCATTTATTTATTTGTTTAGTCATGTACATCAGTATGGCCTTGTGGATATTTATTTTATATTTTGGGTTATAATGCAGTACTACTATATTTGGTTGTGCAGATTGTTCCAGTTTTGGCCATATATTCAGTTTATTCTTGTGTTCCTTTGGTATATGTCCTCAAGTCTGTGTGTGTGTGTGTTTTAGAAGAGTAAGTCTTTTGATCCAGAAGAAAAATTTTAAAATAGAGGTAAAGTTTTATATACAGATAGCCCTTCCATTTTTACATCCTTGCTACCCTAAAGCCCCATAACTAATAAAATTTTACTATTATGGTTATGCCCTATTCTCAGCATTCTCTATTCAAGTACTTTCAGAGGCATTGGCAAACAGTGTCTTGAAAGTGAATGTTGTCAAGACAGAAGATCCTAGAAGATTTTGAAGTTCTTGAAGCAATGGAAAATGCCCATGCTTGCCATGGGGTAATTTACCAAGAAGTGGAGTTCTTAGGCCAGTGAATAGACTAAAAAACAATTCCTTCAAAGGAATATTTAAATAGCTAATAAATATTTTTGAAGTGTATGTTTGTTTTACTTTTGATCAACTTTAATATTTTTTGGTGATATAAAATTCATTCCCAGAAATTGGTCTCTAATATATAATCTGGCCTGTAGCATTTGATTTACTAGGAGCCAGTGAATTCATTGGTTGAAGTGAGGTCACTAGGGTTAATATATCCCTAGAAATGTGATTTAGTCATTAGCATCTTTTGAAAGTCAGTTTTAATAGTTTTCTAGATAGTGAAAGCATCTTTTAAGTCACATAGATATAATCCTTTATATGTGATCAGTTTATGTTAACTCTCCAGTACATAGTATAGTACGTGGTCTCTTTCCATTTTTTTCTTTACTATTTCCTTTTTTTCTCTTTTTTCATATGAGTTCATAATAGTTTACATCATTGTGCAATTTCAGTTGTCCATTATTTCTTGTTTGTCACCATGTAAGTGCTCCCTTCACCACGTGTCCACCCCGCACCCCCCTTCCCCTGATAACCACTGAACTGTTTTCTTTGTCTATGTGTTTGTTCATATTCCACATATGAATGAAATCATCTGGTATTTGTCTTTCTCGGTCTGGCTTCTTTTGCTTAGGATAATTCCCTCCAGGTCCATCCATGTTGTTGCAAATGGGATGATTTTGTCTTTTTTTATGGCTAAGTAGTATTCCATTATATATATGTATCACTTCCTCTTTATGTAATCATCAGTAGATGGGCGTTTGGATTGTTTTCATGTCTTGGCTATTGTGAATAGTGCTGCAATGAACATAGGGGTACATATGTGACTTTGGATTGTTGATTCAAGTTGTTTGGGTAGATACCCAGTAGTGGGATAGCTGGGTCATATGGTAGTTCTATTTTTAGTTTTTTGAGGAATCTCCATACTGTTTTCCATAGTGGCTGCACTAGTTTGCATTCCCACCAGCCGTGTATGAGGGTTCCCTTTTCTCCACAACCTCTCCAACATTTGTTATTTTTAGTCTTAGTGATTATGGCCATTTTAACAGGCGTAAGGTGGTATCTTAGTGTAGTTTTGATTTGCCTTTCCCTGGTAATTAGTGATGTTGAACATCTTTTCATGTGTTTATTGGCCATCTGTATATCTTCTTTGGAAAAACGTCTGTTCATGTCCTCTGCCCATTTTTTGATCGGGCTGTTTGGTTTTTTTGTACTTCACTTGTGCCATTTCCTTATATATTATGGAGATTAACCCCTCATCAGATATATGATTTGCAGATATTTTCTCCCAATTGGTGGGTTGTCTTTTTGTTTTGATCCTAGTTTCTTTTGCCTTGCAGGAGCTCTTTAGTCTGATAAAGTCCCACTTGTTTATTTTTTTTGTTTCCCTTGTCTGAGAAGACATGGTATTTGAAAAGATCCTTTTAAGTTTGATGTCAAAGAGTATACTATCTATATTATCTTCCAGGAGTTTTATGGTTTCAGGACTTATCTGCAAGTCTTTGATCCATTTTGAGTTTATTTTTGTGTATGGCATGAGATAATGATCTATTTTCATTCTTTTGCATGTGACTGTCCAGTTTCCCCAACACCATTTATTGAAGAGACTGTCTTTTCTCCGTTGTATGTTTTTGGCACCTTTGTTGAAGGTTAGCTGTCTGTGTATGTGCAGTTTTATTTCTGGGCTTTGAGTTCTGTTCCATTGATCTGTGCATCTGTTTTTGTACCAGTACCATGCTGTTTTGATCACTATGGCTTTGTAGTCCATTTTGAAGTCAGGGATTGTGATGCCCCCAGCTTTGCTCTTTGTTCTCAGTATTGCTTTAGCAATTCAGGGTCTTTGGTTGCCCCATATGAATTTTAGGATTCTTTGTTCTCTGTCTGTGAAGAATGTCATTGGGATCCTGATTGGGATTGCATTGAGTCTGTAGATTGCTTTGGGTAGTATGGACATTTTAACTATGTTTATTCTTCCAATCCATGTGCATGGAATCTTTTTCCATCTCTTTATGTCATTATCTAGTTCTTTCAATAATATCTTAGAGTTTCCATTGTATAAGTCCTTCCCCTCCTTAGTTAAACTTATTCCTAGGTACTTTATTTATTTTTTTTGTGATTATAAATGGAATTGCATTTTTGAGTTCTCTTTCTGTAAGTTCATTGTTAGAGTACAGGAATGCAACTGATTTTATGAGTTAATTTTATACCCCGCAACTTTACTGTAGTTGTTAATTATTTCTAATAGTTTTCCGATGGATTCTTTAGGCTTTGTAGATATAAGATCATGTCATCTGCAAGCAGTGAGAGTTTCACTTTTTCACTCCCTGTTTGGATTCCCTTTATTCCTAGCTCTTGCCGAATTGCTCTGGCCAAAACCTCCACTATGTTGAATAAGAGGTGATTAGTGGGCATCCTTGTCTTGTTCCATTTTTTCCCATTGAGTATGCTGTTAGCTGTGGGTTTATCATATATGACCTTTATTATGTTGAGGTAATTTCCTTCTATCTCCATTTTCTTAAGAGTTTTTATCATAAATGGCTGTTGGATCTTCTCAGATGCTTTCTCTGCATCTATTGAGATAATCATGTGGTTTTTATTCCTCATTTTGTTCATCTGGTGTATCACATTGATTGATTTGCGGATGTTGAACCATCCCTGTGTCCCTGGTATAAATCCCACTTGATCATAGTGTATGATCTTTCTGATATATTGCTGTATTTGGATTGCCAATATTTTGTTGAGTATTTTTACATCTTATGTTCATCAGCAATATTGGCCGGTAGTTTCCCTTTTTTGTTTTGTCCTTGTCAGGCTTTGGTATTAGGGTGATGTTGACTTCAGAGAATGTGTTAGGAAGTGTTCCATCTTCCCTAAGTTTTTGGGATAGCTTGAGATGGGTAGGTATTAAATCCTCTCTGAAAGTTTGGTAGAATTCCCCAGGGAACCCATCTGGTCCTGGGCTTTTATTCTTTAGGATGCTTTTGATTACTGTCTCAATCTCTACTTGTGGTTGGTCTATTCAGATTGTCTATTTCTTCTTGATTCAGCTTTGGGAGGTTGTAAGAGTCTAAGAATTTATCCTTTTCCTCTAGGTTGTCCATTTGGTTGGCATATAGTTTTTCGTAGTAGTCTCTTATAATCCATTGTATTTCTTTGGTATCCTTTGTTATTTCTCCTTTTTCATTTCTAATTTTATTTATCTGAGCTTTCTCTCTTCTTTTCGTTATAAGTCTGGCTAGGGGTTAGTCAATTTTATTTATCTTCTCAAAGAACCAGTACTTATTGGTCCTTTCTGCTGCCTTTTTTGTTTCAGTAGCATTTATTTCTGCTCTCATTTTTATTATTTCTTTCATTATGCTCACTTTGGGCTTTGTTCTTCTTTTTCTAATTCAATTAGGTGTAGTTTGAGATTGCTTATTTGGGATTTTTCTTGTTTGTTAAGGTTGAACCTGTATTGCAATGAATTTCCCTCTTAATATGGCTTTTGTTGCATCCCAAATGAGTTGGTATGGTATGTTTTCATCTTCATTTGTCCCCAGATATTTCTTGATTTCTCCTTTAATTTCTTCAGTGATCCATTGTTTGTTCAGTAGCATGTTGTTTAGTCTCCACATCTTTGTCCCTTTCTCAGCTTTTTTTCTTGTAATTAATTTCTAACTTTATAGGCTTGTGATCGGAAAAGATGCTTGTTATTATTTCAATCTTCTTCTTTTTTCTTTTTTTAAGGAAGATTAGCACTGAGCTAATATCTGCCAATCCTCCTCTTTTTGCTGAGGAAGACTGGCCCTGAGCTAACATCCGTGCCCATCTTCCTCTATTTTATGTGGGACACCTGCCACAGCATGGACTGCCAAGCAGTGCATAGATCCATTCCCAGGATCTGAACCAGCAAACCCCGGGCCACTGAAGCAGAACATGTGAACTTAACTGCTGTGCCACCGGGCTGGCCCCTATTTCAGTCTTCTTAAATTTTTTGAAGTTTGGCTTGTTTTCTAACATATGGTCTATCTTCGAGAATGTTCTCTGCACACTTGAGAAGAATGTGTATTCTTCTCTTTTTGGATGGAGTCTTCTATATATGTTTATTAAGTCCAACTGGTCTAGCTTTTCATTTAATTCCACTGTTTCCATGTTGATTTTCTGTCTGGATGATCTATACATTGATGATCTATTGAGGTCCCCTACTATTGTTGTGTTGTTATTAATATCTTCTTTTAGGTTTGTTAGTAGTTGCTTTATGTACTTTGGTGCTCCTGTGTTGGGTTGCATAGATATTTACAGTGTTATTTCTTCTTGATGGAATGTCCCTTTGATCATTATATACTGCCCCTCTTGTCTCTCTTTACCTCTCTTATCTTGAAGTCTACTTTGTCTGATATAAGTATTTCAACACATGCTTTCTGTTGTTTGCTATTATCTTGGAGTATCATCTTCCATCCCTTCACTCTGAGCCTGCGTTTGTCATTGGAGCTGAGATGTGTTTCCTGGAGGCAGCATATCGTTGAGTCTTGTTCTTTAATCCATTTTGCCATTCTGTGTTTTTTTATTGGAGAATTCAGTCCATTCACGTTTAGGGTGATTATCGATATATGAGGGCTTAATGCTGCCATTTTATCACTCAGTTCTCCTGCATTTCCTTTGTTTCTCATCCTATGTATTTTGGTCTACCAATCAAGTTATGTAGTTTTTATGCTGTGTTTCTTTGTTTTCTCCTTATTTATTATTTGTGTCTCTGTTCTGCTTTTTTGTTTAGTGGTTACCATGAGGCTTGTATTCAAAATCTCATGGATAAGATAGTCCCTTTTCTGATGGCCTCTTATTTTCTTAGACTAAACTGATTCAATCTCTTTCCTCTTCCCCTCCTAAGTTGTTTTTCTTGCATCTTATTCCGTCTTGTGTTATGAGTTTGTGGTTAAAATGACAAGATTATCTTTGTTTTTGTTGTTTTCCTTTCCTTTGTCTTTAATGCTATACTTGAGTGATTGCTATCCTGCTCTGATTGTGTCTACCTCGTTATCTGCTTACTCCATGCCTTGTAACTCCTTTCTCCATTTTCGTTTCTTTTTTTTTTCAAGTATGAGGGCCTTCTCAAGGAGTTCTTCTATCTAGGGAGTGTTTCATGGCTACGAACTCCCTTAGCTTATGCTTGTCTGGGAAAGTTTTTGTTTCTCGATCGTATCTGAAGTATATTTTTACTGGGTAGAGTATTCTTGGCTGAAAATTTTTGTCCTTCAAAGATTTGAATATGTCACTCCAGTCTCTCTTAGCCTGTAAGGTTTCTGCAGAGAAATCCGCTGAAAGCCTGTTAGGGGTTCCTTTGTAGGTTATTTTCTTCTGCCTTGCTGCCCTTAGTATTCTTTCTTTGTCATTCACTTTTGATAGTTGCACTGCTATATGCCTTGGAGTAGGTCTTTTTACATTGACACATTTAGGTGATTTGGTAGTGTCTTCCACATGGATTTCCATCTTCTTCCCTAGGTTTAGGAAGTTCTCTGCTATTATTTGTTTGAACAAGCTTTCTGTTCCATTCTCCTTCTGGAATACCTATAATTCTTTTTTTTTTTTTTTTTTTTTTAAAGATTGGCACCTGAGCTAACAGCTGTTGCCAATCTTCTTTTTCTTTTTTCTTCTTTTTCTCCCCAAATGTCTCCAGTATATAGTTTTATATTTTAGTTGTGGGTCCCTCTACTTGTGGCACATGAGATGCCACCTCAGCGTGACCTGATGAGTAGTGCCATGTCCGTGCCCAGGATCCAAACCAGTGAAACCGTGGGCTGCCTCAGTGGAGCATGCGAACTTAGCCACTTGGCCATGGGGCTGGCCCCTGGAATACCTATAATTCTTATGTTGCATTTCCCAATTGAGTTGGATATTTCTCAGACTTTTTTTATTTCTTTTTAGTCTTAATTCTCTCTCCTCCTCTATCTGGAGCATTTCAGCGTGTCTATTTTCGATTATGCTGATATGCTCTATGATGTCTGCTCAAGCATTCAGGGAATCCATATTTTGTTTTATTTCTTCCATTGTGTCTTTCATCTCTAACATTTCTGATTGACTCTTCTTTATTGTTTCAATCTCATTTGTGAAGTAGCTCCTAAACTCGTTGAATTGTTTCTCTGTGTTATCTTTTAACTCGTTGAGTTTTTTGATGGTAACTGTTTTGAATTCTTTGTCATTTAGATTACATATTTTTGTGTCCTCAGGACTGTTTTCTGGGTACTTGTCATTTTCTCTCTGGTCTGGAGATCTAATATAATGTTTGATAGTGCTAGAGGGAGTTGCTCTGTTTTTTCGCATCCTGGTGTTATTTGGTTGCCGTTACTGCCTATCACCACTGGGTGGGGGGTCTAGAGCCGCATATTGTGAGCCCTCTGCCTTCAGCAGAGATCCCAGCTGCTGGAGTTGGGTTGGGTGGGTGGGGGGATGTGTCCTTTCTCCTGCGTGCTCTTGGGGTTTTCTCACTCTCCTCTTGCTAGCTGCTCTTCTAGGGTGTTGGCTTGATAAGGTCACTCCTCTCCCCCATCCCGTCCCGTCCCCCCATCTCCTGGCGAAAGCTTTCACCCTGGTACAGGACTTCCCTTTAGGCTGCAAGGGCCCTCCAGGGATTCTTGATGTTCCCATGAACGAACATCCTCATCCCTGTTCCTTCCCTCTCAGAGGCCTCCCATGGTCCAGATCACAGTCTTTTGGGGAAGGAGTGAAGTTTTCTCTTACCTCTTACTCCTCTGACGGGGACTCCAGCCTCTCCGCTGTCCATTGTATGGCTGCTTGGGTCTCTCTGACTTTTTTATGTTGTGTTTGGATGTCCTTTTCATTGTATGTTGGATGGAAGGGATTACTGGGGAAACTCACTTCCCCGTAATGCTGACGTCACTCAGATTTCGTTTTTTAAGTTATAAAAATAACGTTTTTGTTATTTAAAAATCCAAGCACTACAAAGGTGTTGTCTTTCCCATCTGGATGTTCCACTCTTCATTCCAGAGGCAACTAGTTACAAAATTATCCTTCTAGACATTTTCCTATGCATTCACATAAATGTAATTCACTTATATTTATGTGTTCATGCTTAAATAGTGGGATCATATAATACATATTGTTCTGTGCTGTACATTTTTGTTTTCACCTGATAACACATCCTATCCGTCATTCCATGTCAGTGAATTCAAAACTACTGTATTCTTTTTAAATAAAACATTTCATAGTATGGATATACCATAATTTAGTAAACAATATTCTATTAGTGACATTTAGATTGTTTCCAATGTTTTGGGTTACAAAAAGTGTCAGATTACCTTTACATCAATATCTTTGCACGTACGTGGCAGTATTTAATTAGGGTTCTTTTGTGGAACCAGAATTTTTGGTTCAGCAGTATGACCATATAAAATGTTTGTATGTCCAATTGACCTCCAAAAAACTGTACTGATCAACATTCTGCAACACTGGTGGTTTTTAAAGTTTTACAAGTTTTTCCATTTTGTAGAGTGAAATTGTGTCTCCTTGTTGGTTTTAATCATTATATTCCTGACAATTGGGGAAGTTTGAGAATTTCTTTTTCATAGGCATGTGCTTTGTGATGGAGAAGTTTTCAGAAGTTACTATTTTCCATCTCTGATTTTGGGTTATGAGGGTGCTGCAGTTAAAGTCATTTTCAGATAATTTCTATTTTTGGAGTATTTTTAAAACCTTTATGGCAGGTACTTCTGAATTGTCATTAATATTTTCTGAAAAAAGTAATATGATTTTGAACCATTAATGTTTTAACAATGTTTAATATATATTGATTGGTATTTTCTTTTTCATTAGTTTCAAATTGATTTTATAAATTTGATGAGTTAAATCAGAGAGAAAATTCAGACAGCCAGGGATCTATGTCTTAAATGACATTAATTTACTTAAAATTTTAATCCTAGAATAACCAAGTTACTATTACATGTTACATATTAACTATGTACTTCATGTGCTGTCATTTAAAAAATATTAAAAGAACAACTAATTTTTAGTTGGGAAACAGATGATACTTAATATCGGTTATTGTAAGATATAAAATACTTAAATGTGTCAGATGGCCTTGGGAAAGTTATTAATTCTCTATGAATTCTACAATCTTTATCTGAAACCATTGAGGGTAGATGTGATTCAGAATTTTATGGCTTTCAGAAAAGTAATGTGGTGCGTATACTGCGTATTATACAGTACCTTCAGAGGGGCTTTGGGTTGCATCCCATAAACACACAGCAGAACATATGGATATTC
This sequence comes from Equus asinus, assembly GCF_041296235.1. NCBI lineage: Eukaryota > Metazoa > Chordata > Mammalia > Perissodactyla > Equidae > Equus > Equus asinus. The sequence continues at coordinate 25,971,353 of NC_091813.1, forward strand.
TCACTGAAAGGGATAAAAGCTGTGAAGTATTTCATTCCTTTTTATTGTTGAATAATTTTCAGCCATAGGGATATATTGCATTTTATTTATCCATCCACACCATTTGATGGACATTTGGCTTGTTTCCAGTTAGTGTTGCTATGAACATTCATATCCATTTCTTTTTGTCAGCATATTCATATTCATTTTGGGTGCATTGCTTGGAGTTGAATTGCCAGTTTGGATTGTGAATTAATGTCTTACTTTTTAAAAACTGCCGGATTATTTTTCCAAAGTGGCTGTATGTACCATTTTACATTCCTCCTAGCAATCCATGGAGTGTTCCGGTTTCTCTATATCCTCACCAAAACTTGCTAGTCTGTCTTGTTAATAACAGCCATTTTAATGGATGTGTGGTAGTATCTTGTGGTTTAATTTGCGTTTCCCTAATGACTAATGATATTGAGCATCTTTTCATGTGCTTTTTTAAACATTTATCATCTTTGGTGAGCTGTCCATTTAAAACTTTTGCCCATTTTGGGAGGTGGGGGGAGTCGTCGTCTTTTTGTTATAAAGTTATAATAGTTGTTGATATATTCTGCATACAAGTCCTTTGTCAGATATATCCTTTGCAAACATTTTATCTCAGCCTATACTTTTTTTCATTTTACCCTTTTTTTAAATGAGAAATGCTTTTTATTTTTTCTCCAGCTTTCTTGAGTTATAATTGACAAATAAAATTATATATATTTAAGGTGTACAAGATAATGATATGATATAAATATGCGTTATGAAATGATTACAATCAAGTTAATTAACACATCTCTCACCTTACATAGTTACTATTTTATGTGTGTGTGGTAAGAACATTTAAGATATACTCTCCTAGCAAATTTGAAATATACAGTACAGCATTATCTCTAGTTACCAAGCTGTGTGTCAGATCCCCAGAACCTATTCATCTTATGACTGAAAGTTTATACCCTTTGGCCAATATCTCTCCATTTTTCCTCTGCCCCTCAGTTCCTGGCACCCACCATTCTACTCTTTGTTTCTGTTTCTATAGTTTGACTGTTTGCTTGTTTTTTTAAGATTCCACATATGAGTGAGATCATACTGTATTTGTCTTTCTCGGTCTGACTTATTTCACTTAGCATGATGTCCTTCAGGTTCATCCATGTTGCAGCAAATAGGAGGATTTTTTTTTATGGCTGAATAATATGCTGTTGTGTATATATACCACATTTTCTTTATCCATTCATTTCTCACTGGACAGAGAGGCCATTTCCGTATCTTGACTATTGTGAGTAATGCTGCAGTTAACATGGGAGTGCAGATATCTCTTCAAGATACTGATTATTTCCTTTGGATATATACCCAGAAGTGGGATTCCTGGATCATATAGTAGTCCCATCTTTAATGTTTTGAGGAACCTCCGTACTGTTTTCCATAGTGGCTGTACCAATTTATATTCCTGCCAGCAGAGTACCTGGGTTCCTTCTCCATACCCTTGCTAACACTTACCTCTTGTCTCTTTGATAATAGCCATCCTAAGAGGTGTGAGGTGATACCTCATTTTTTTAATTTGTGTTTCCCTGATGATTAGTGATGTTGAGCACCTTTTCATAAGCCTGTTGGCCATTTGCATGTCTTTGGAAAAATGTCTGTCCAGGTCCTTTGCCCATTTTTTAATCAGATTTTTTTTTCTTTTGGCTGAGTTGTGAGTTCCTTACATATTTCAGATATTAACACCTTATCAGATATATGGTTTATAAATATTTTCTTTTACTTTATATGTCCACGATGGACATACAGTAGACTATGGTACCCTTTTCTGGCTGAACCCCAGCAAGCAGAGATTGAAACTCATGCTATTATTGCTGTTATTATTTGTGGCAGCTTCACTCTGCTTCTTTGAATGTGATTATCCCCATATACTAGGCTTGTAGGTCCCTGGAGATACTAGGGTCACATTTTGTTTAGAGGTTTCCTCTCTAGGATTTTGGACCTCCCTCGTAGTATTTATTATATTGGGATAAAATCATGTCTCTAGACTTGAGCCATGTTACCTTCACTATGATTACTTGACTATTGTCACAATATTAAGGTGCAGGTGAACCAGACATATACTGTCATGGTTCTTGGAATATAAGTACAAAGTTAGAAATATTGTGGAGACTAAATTGAAGTCAGATTTGTCATTTTTAGAGTGTCCTGTATGGAGAAACAATTATATAGTGTTAGGAGAATTAGTTCAATGGATGCAGTCTAAAAACATTCTTTCTCTATGTTATGTATTAGACATTGTTTTGTTAATCTCTACTTCCTTACATCAGGTTTCTTGGGAAATTAGAGTCACTTGTGGGCATTGCAAACAGGTTAACGTCAAACATGTTCATATTAGTCCAAGGTTGAGAGTCTCTACACTAAGAAACTGATCTAGTTGCTTCTTTAAGCCTTAGCAAAGGATATACTCTATAAGAACTAGAGAAATTAATGGACCACACCATGTTAGGATAGAGAATAGGAAATTTTGAGGTCATGATGTTCATGTCTCCAAGATGCTACAAACTTAAGTCGGTCTGGGAGTATGAGAAATCTGGAGAGTGTTTATAGCATCCATATTGGAGATCATTTAGCATTTAAAGATATCAGAAGCTCACTTTCTGAATGATTACCTTATACCCTAGAATGACTCTATGGGAGTGTGAATTATATCAAATTCATAATTGATTTTCTTTGAAAATGCTAAAGTGCTACTGAAACAGTGGGCCATTTGTCAAGGACAGTAGATTAAGGTGTGAAGAAACAAGTATCTGGACCAGAATAGTGTGGAAATAAGATTATGAAATAACCTTGGATTGTATCACAAGTAAGGTACTCTCCTGATTTCTCACTGTTTAGAAGATAGATGATATAAAAGCAGCACCCCCCAACCCCAGAAGAAATATGGTGATGGACAAGCTCAAACCTGAAATGCTGAGGCAGACTTGGGTGTTGCAAATGATGCAGATGAACACCAGTTCTTTGAAGTCAGACTTCTGACAAGCTTGGTAGTTGGGAATAACCACCTTCACTGATTCTAGTCAGAGGAACCCTTTACCCCAAAGTCAGCCTGGAATTTTAGTTGATCACAGGATTTTATCTATATACTAGATTCACCATTTAGCTACTTGTTTCTATCCTTGGCCCATTTCTGTTGGATTGTTTGTGAGGTGTTTTTTTTTACTAATTTGTAAGAGTTTCATATTATGAATATGTTAATATATATTCTTTGGGAATATGGGTTGCAAATATTCCCAGTTTGTAGCTTTTCATTTGATTTTATGTGGGGTTTGGGCAAACAAAAGTTTTAAATTCGAATGTAGCTTCAGTTATCATTGTCTTCCTTTGAGGTTTGGTGTTTTGTTTCTTGTTTGAGGTCCTTCATTGCCCCTTGAGACATTCTGAAGATCTTGAGATACTCTCCTCCTATGTTTTTCCTTAAAGTTTTAAAGTATTGCTTTTCACATTTAGGTATTTAATCCATATAGGATGTAATTTTGTTGTATGCTGAGAATATAGTTGTATTTTTTCCCCCGTATAGCCGGTTGTTTCAGCGTTGTTTATGGAGTAGTCTGTACTTTCCTCCCTGATTTCTAATGGTACATCTGTTGTATACCAAGCTCTCATATATATGCAGCTCTGTTTAAAGCTCTCTCGAATTCTTTTCTATCATCCATGGCTGTACCAATAGCACATTCTCTTAATTTCTCTCTGTTTTTTTTGTTTGCTGAGGAAGATTCACCCTGAGCTAACATCTGTGCCAATCCTCCTCTGTTTTGTATATGGGTCACTGCCACAGCATAGCCGCGCACGAGTGGTGTAGGTCCCCACTCTGGAACCGAACCCAGGCCATGGAAGTACATGCCAGACTTAACCACTAGGCCATGGGGCTGGCCCTTAATTTCTCTTTCTTTAAGATAAGTCTTGCTATCTGATTAGGGCAGATACTCACACCTGGCTCTGCAAAATTGGTTTGACCTGTGTGAATTTTAGAATCAACTTGTCAAGTTAGATGAAAATCCTTTGGGGAATTTCGTTGGCATTGCTTTGATTTTATAGATTAAATTTGGGTCATCTTACCACTTTTAAATTTTGTCTATCAACGTTCATAAATGTGGCATTTCCATTTATGCAGACCTTCTTTTATGTCTTTAAGTGAAGTTTCATAATTTTTTTCTGGAAAGATCTTAAAAATATTTTGTTGGATTTATTCCTAGGCCACCTCGTGGGTTTAGTTATTGTCAAGGATTTCTTTTTAACAGTTATATTTTCTACTTATTTGCTTGTGAATAGAATTGATATTTTGTATTATTAAGTATATATTTGATATCCTGTAACTATACTGAATTCTCTTGGACTTCTTATGTATGCATTGTCTGCAATAATATTTTTTATATTTCCTTTCCAGCCTTATTGTTTTCATTTCTTTTTCTAATTGCACTGATTATTAGCCCTGTAGCATTGAATAGAAACAGTGATAGCAGGCATTTTTGTTTCGTTTCTGACTTTAAAGGGAAATGCTTTTAGCATTTCACCCCTAAGTATGAGATTTGCTATGGATTTTTCTGAATGCTCTCCATCAAGTTAAGGAGCTTTCCTTCTATTTATTGTTGCAAAAAGGTTTTTTTCTTTACCTTGAATAAGTTGTATTTTTATTATGTCCTTTTTTGGTAATTATTGAGATAATCATATAGTTTTCTTTTAAACCTGTTACTGTGGTTAATTAGTAAATAGATTTTTCTAATTTTAAACTATCCTCATATTGCTAGGATAAATCCTCCTGGGTCCAAAATACATCGTAGCCCTTCCTCTTCTCTTCCTTAATAATTCAGTCCTTAAACCTATTATGTAAGGTGGAGCAAAGTAGGTATCTTGGGGTAGGAGCAGGGATGTGGCATTGGCCCAGACTGGGCGATGACAGTATCCCCACAGAGTGGTAGCTGTGGAGCAGGAATCAGAGACCAGTTAGGGTGAGGAGGGCTCTGTTGGGAGGTGGCTGGGGTGGCTATGTGTGGGGATTTACAGCCTCAGTGAGATGAGTAGGGCATCCGTGGAGGAGGGGAGGGAGCAGCCTGGTGTGGGGCTTCTGAGCCAGAGCAGGGTGAGGGGGACATTTCTGCAGATGCGTAGCCTGGTATAAGATGTCAGCGAGTAAGCAGAGGGAGAAGGGGGAACTGCCTAGATCACCAGCCAGTTCCAGCGTGCTGAGTCAGAGCCCAAGTAGAGTAAGGAGAGCAGACCTTTACTTTAATCAGCTGATCAAAATGAAATCATTCATAAATGGGACAAACTGAAATCCTGCACCACTTGATTAGGATACAGTGAGAAGAAATGATCTTCACTTCTGTGGTATTCCTGCCAAAGTGTATAACATGAATATAATCATGAGAAAATAGCAAACTCTAATCGAGGGACAGTCTACAAAATAACTGGCCTGTAATCTTTGATAATATCAAGGTCCTAAATGAGATTTAGGACTTAAAGAGACTGAAGGGACATGACAGCTAAAAGCAGTGCATGGGGCTGGACTGTATCCTTAGAAAAGACACCATTGGGATAATTGGCACACTTGAATGGTGTCTGAGGATTAGATGGTAGTAATGTATCAGTATTTATTTCCTGATTCTCATAGTCATAATCTGGTTATGTAGGAGGTGCTTGGTTGTAGGAAATACACACTAAAATATTTGGTGGCAATGGGGCATCAGGTTGGCAATTAACTCCCTAATGGTTCAAGAAAAAATTTTCTCTGTATTGTATTTCCAACTTTTCTGTAACTTTGTGATTGTTTCAAAGTATTTTTTAAATATGTAAAAGTTTGTTTCAGGACTTGGTTTGGTAATACATAGGATTTTAAAATCTCTTTATAAGTGAGATTGGCCAATGATTTTCCTTTCTCATACCAAAAATACCCAGTTTTCAAGTTTATAGTAACCTCAAACAATAAATTGGGGAACTTTCCCTCCTTTTCTTTTTTCCCTTCTTTTCTTCCAAAAGTTTCTAATAAAGAGATCATCTGTTTCCTAGAGGATTGTTTGCTGTATTCTCCTGTAAAACCATCTGGTGATTTTCTTTTTAATTGGATTCAGTTTTTTTAGTGGGTAAAACATTAATTTTTTTTCTATTTCTTGAGATAGTTTTAGTAACTTTTTCTAAAACCTTCCGATACGTTCAGATTTTTAAGCTGTTTCCTTAAAAAGTAAATAGGAAAAAAATAGGTTTTTAAGCTGTTTCAAATAAGGAATAAAGTTATTCTATGTGTTATGATTTTTAAAAAAACAATCTATATAGCCTCTGTAGTTGTGGTTCCTCTCTCATTCCTCATTCTGTTTATTTCTGCCTTCTCTTTTTTTCTTGATCAGTTTTGTCCAAGGATTTTTTTTTTTTTTGGTCTTTTCAAATGACTGTTTGTTTTTGTTGATCTGCTCCATTGTATCTTTATTTTCTATTTCATTTATTTCTGTTCTTATTTTTACTGTTTTTAAAGTTTTGTATTTTCTTTGAGGTTGTTCTGTTCTTTGTCTAACTCAAGTTGGCCTCTTAACTCAGTTTTCACAAAATGCTGCATAATAACCACAAAAACCTTAGTGATATAGACAGTAAGCATGTCTTGCTCTCTCATCTGAGGTCAGGGGATGGTTGGCTAGGCATCTTCCGGTCTTGGCTGGGGTCATGCACAGGTTTGAATTGGCTGGTTGTTGACTGACCTAGGTTGGCCTCAACTAGAGCAACAGAGATAACATCTACTTCTCCTCCTCCTAGGAACAGCAGGCTAGTCTGGACATAACATTTTGATAGTAGAAGCATAAGAGGGAGGGAGATCCTTATACTTTTAGCTGGCCTACCGCACTTCTGCTCCATTCTTTTGGTCAAAACAAGTCACAGTCATGGAGTAGGAAAGTATTCTCTATCATTATGAGAAGTACTCCAGTCATGTTAAAAAGGTCCTGGGTACAAGGAGGAGTGAAGACTTCAATCTACTACACTTGCCATTTCCAATATTTTTCTTTTCCAAGCTTTTTATTATAGAAAAGTTAGAATAGTACGGTGAATACCCATATACCTTTCACAAGATTCACTAGTTGTTAACATTTTGCTGTATTTGCCTTCTCATTAATTCTTTTCTTTTTACTGAAGTCTTTAGAGTTAGCAGACATCATGACATTGCCCCCCTTGCATTTATTTCTTAAGGCCAAAACACACTCATCACACTAAGGAAAATTTAGCATTTATACAATATTGTCGTCTAATTACAAAATAAATTCAGATTTCTCTGTTTGTCCCAGTAATATCCTCCATGACCATTTCTCATTTTCTCATTTCTAATGCAGCCAGTTTTGCTTTATTGCAACATATGTCTTCCTAGCAGTCACCTTGGGTTTCACAATTGCACAACAAAAATCACAGGGCTTTGGGGGAAAGTGGAATTAGAGGCACAACACTCAAAAGCTTCATCAGTCCCCCCCCCCCAACACACACACAAGCGGAACCTAACTCTTACAATTTTACACCCATTTGGTGGTTAAGATGTACATAAGGACTAAAATAAATGTGGTACTTTACCTTGAAAAAGAACTTCAGTTTGCTTGTGGAAGTGGGTGTCAGAAGGGATGCAGCTTGTGAGTTGTTGAGACGTGGTAGAAGCAGATTTCTCTGAAATTGGACAGAAAGTTGTAACACAGTGCATGGATGGGTGTGCTTCATAAGACACGTGGTGAGCTGAGGTGCCTGCTACATGTTTGAATTGTGTGCATGTTGTGTATTCCTACATAGCTCAGTTCAGCTGGGTACAGTTAGCCGCTTTCACCTGTTTCTTACCAAAAAAATCACACATAAGCAAATGGTATATTCATGTTTTACTCATACTGTGTTGGAACAAATTTGTGGTGGTTTTTTTGTTTTAAAAAAAGCTGTAGCAGAACTTAGAGTATAAACATTTGCATCTATAAATATTCCTCTTCAGATTAGCTGCATCCTACAAATTTTGATATGTTCTGTTTTTGCTGTAATTTAGGTCTAAGTATTCTCTGATTTCTATTATGATTTCTTCCACACATGATATAGAAGTACATTTAAAAAATTTTAAGTTTGTAGTTTTCTTTATAGTGGTAGTCTTTTGTTAATAGTTTCTGACTTTATTGCAGTGTGTTCAAAGAATGTAAAATGTATGATATTAATTCTTTGTTATTTCTTGTGATTGTCTATGTGGCCTAATTTGTGGTCAGTTTTCGTAAATGTTTTATGAATGTTTGTAGAGAATGTGCATTCTCTAATTGTTGAGTGAAGGTTTCTGTACATTTAAATGATCTTACTTCCTTAGCTGAATCTTTCTATGTAAACATCACTAATTCAATCCAGGCGCTCCCTCAGTTGTGTAAGTCTTCTCTCAGCTGATTCAGGCACAGTAGGTAGTCTATCAGGGTTGTCTTGAAGAAGTTTCTTCTGGAGCCACCTGATATGCTTGGGTCATTCTGTAGGCCCACTACACAGCTGTCTCCTTGGGATCTTTCTTCATCATTTCGATCGTGTTAAAGTCCCTTTTTATTAGTTATCATTCTCACTCCTTTCCTGGTTTATTCCCTGATTTTGGTGAAATTCCCCATTCAGTAGCATCCTGAAAAAATGTGCCTAGAAGGTGAAATTTTTGGGAACTTGCATGTCTGAAAATGACTTTTCTGTCTTAATACTTATGATGGTTGGATGTGAAATAATTTTCCTTCAGTTTTTAATGCAGTGCCTCGTTTTCCTTTGAGTCTAGTGTTGCTGTTGAGAAGTCTGCTCCCGCCCCCCCCACCACGCCCCAAACTTCTTTTGATTCTCTCTTTGTCCTTGAGCTCAGAGATTTTATGAAAAAGTCCCTTGGTACAGGTCTATTCTCAGTAAGTGTGGTGAGCTCTCAGTGTGTCTTTCCATTCTTAAAATTGATGTCCTTAGGTTCTAGAAAATTAACTTGAATTAGTTCTTTGATTTCTTCCGCTCCATTTCTCTGTTTTGACTTCCTGGAATTCCTATTGATTATGGGACCTCTAGCACTGTTCTCCAAGTTTTTGTAATTTTTCTTTTTTTATCCCTTTTACTTTATTTTCTGGGGAAGTTTCCTCAGTTTATCTTCCAACTCTTTAATTCAGGTTTTCAATTCTGCTATTATAGTTTTAATTTAAATCTTTTCTATAAATATTCCTTTATGATATGGTGCTTTTGTTTATAGGTCTAGCACATTTTGTCACCTCTGAGGATACTAATGATAGTTTCTAGGGTCTTCTCCCTGCATAGTCTCTGCTCACTCCAAGTTTCTTTCTTTCTTTTCTTTTCTTTTTTTTTTTTTTTTACTGTTTGTTTTGATCTCTCACCTATTAGAGGCTTTCCTCAAATGTCTAGTGGTCCTTGGTTGTCTATATTTAAATGTATACTACTGAAAACTGATTGAGAGCGCTAAGCCCATGAGTGGGGTTTGTTGTGGTCTTCTCCATAAGGGAATCTAGCCAGTTTCTTTTTCTGGGGAAGGCTTGGTGTCAGAATCTTTGGGTCTCTTCTCTTGAGTCCTCAGAGAAGGACTCAGCTAAGGACTCTTGAGGTTCTGGCAATGATTTGGGACCCAAGAAGGGGGCTGTCTCTGTAGTCAGTATGTGAAGTTGACTTCATGCTCTGTTTAAAGTAAGATACCTCCCCTCAACTGTGTACAGACACCTTTTTAAAACACTTTTCTACAGAATGAACTTCTCCTGGGGACAGAGAGGAGCAGTGCTTAGCTTGGGTCACCCAGCTGTGGAGAGGGACGGCAGATGAGGGAGGCTTAGCTGTTGAGACAGATTTCAGCCAGTGCTCTCATTCGTAGCCCCACCGACACCACATTTTCCGAGGCGCCTAGTGCTCCCAGTTCTTGGGCCCTTTGGTGATTCTGCAGAACTAGCGTCTTTATGTAAAGCCTACTTAGGAGACACTTTTCTTAGAGGGCCAATCTTCCATATGCCTTCCAGTGTTTAAAATTTTGTTTCTCTTTCCTCCATTATTTTCCTAGCCCTTGTGGGTTTATGCCACTTTGAAAAGATTACTGTTTTAGTGAGCTTTGGAGGAAGCAAGGTGCAAATATATTTGTCCAATCCAGCATTTTTACACAAAACCTTAAAGTAAATTTTAATAACTTTGAAATTTTAAAGAGTATTACACATTCACCAAAGGCCCAGGGGGTCCAAAAGGTCAAAACTCTAAGATGTATGTGTCCTCTTTGACTCATGTACAGTGGAGTTTTCCAGAGGTTGCATGATGTATGCTATTGCAACCGATTAAATGCAGAAATAGAGAACCCTGCTCTTTTCTGTTAAGTCAAATGTTGAAGAGATTTGAAAAATGTAAAACAATGCCACTCTTCTCAATTTTTTTGAAAACTATTTTTTAATTAAAAATACCTTATTGTGGGGCTGGCCCCGTGGCCAAGTGGTTAAGTTCGTGCGCTCCACTGCAGGTGACCCAGTGTTTTGTTGGTTTGAATCCTGGGCGTGGACATGGCACTGTTCATCAAACCATCCTGAGGCAGTGTCCCACATGCCACAACTAGAAGGACCCACAACGAAGAATATACAACTATGTACTGGGGGGCTTTGGGGAGAAAAAGGAAAAAAATAAAATCTTTAAAAAAAAAATACCTTACTGTAACATGATGGGTTTATTATTTTAAATCCATTCACAAATATGTAATTTAAAGAACTCAGTTTTCTTTTTGAAAATGGTGAATATCAATAGTTGTAACCCACTTAAACAAAAACTCTTTGGAATCCTCAGTAATTTTAAAAGAGTAGAGTCATGAGATCAAAACTTTTGGGGGGGCTGGCCCTGTGGCTGAGTGGTTAAGTTCCCATGCTCTGCTTGGGCGGCCTAGGGTTTCACAGGTTCGGATCCTGGGTGAGGACCAAGCACCGCTCATCAAGCCATGCTGAGGTGGCGTCCCACATAGCAGAACTAGAAGGACCTAGAAGGACTGGAAGGACTAGAAGGAACTAGAACATACAACTATGTACTGGAGGGCTTTGGGGAGAAGAATAAAAAAAAAGGAAAAGAAAATTGGCAACAGATGTTAGCTCAAGTGCCAATCTTATAAAAAAAAAAACTTTTGAGAACTTCTGCTCTAGAGTATCCTAGATATAAATTAGAACTGGAACAAGAGTATAACAGTATAAACCTATCCAACACTCCACTAGTCTTATCTTTACATAGAACAGTAATGTAATTTAAACCTCACGTTCATTAAATTTAATACCCCTGTGGTTTTATACTTGTTTTGTTTTGTCTCCTGATAATCCTTAGAGAAACCAAAGGAAGCTGCTGGAAACTAATCTATACTGTCTTTCTCCCTAGAGTATATACATTCTAGTCTCTTCTGGTTTAGATAATGGGAAACCAACTTAGAGCCAAAATGTTAAAGTGTGCACTTTCGTTCCCAAGGGAATGAAGGTTGGCTCTTAGGGATCAAAAAATATCTTAGTTATTACAATAGTTTGTAGCCCATAAACAGGTATACAGTACCTCTGTGGTATTCAGATTTCATTGCGGAAGGGGAGTGGTTAGGAAGAAAAGTCAAAAGTCTCCTTAGAAGGGGATGATAATGGAAAAGAGGTTGAGAAACACTGAGTTAGAGATCCTGCTAGAGCATGATCCTTTTACCTTTCTTTTGTTTGTGTTTCTTTCTGCCATCCCAGGCCTGCTCCGTAATACACACTGTAGACCAGAGGCTGTGACTACTACCTTGTAGGGATCCAGTAGGTCCCTTAAGGAGGGAGGCCGCGAGGTGAGGCTTGTATCAACCGGAGAGCCCGTGCCTCGTCTCATGGAAGAACTGGGTTCATCACTCAGCTCCAGCCAGTTGTTGCCATGCTGAAATATGGGCCCAAGGTTGCCAAATTTTCACAAGCTTTTAAAAAAAAAGCCAGAAATCTGAGTCTTATGTAAAACTTAGGATTTTTAAATATTAGGAACTAATTAAAATAATTTTGAAACAATAAGCACACTCATCAAAACCTCTGTGAGCCACTAGTGTAGTCTCTTCTGGCGTCATGGAATGTGTCCCCAAAGTCTGACTGCTCCTTAGCATCCTGAACTCAGAGTCACCTTCCTCCTGCTGGAATAACTTCAGTGTTAAGTCCTCCTGTCCCGGGAGGCCAACCTGTTCTATTTTTGATGACCTCTAAATGTTTGGTGGTTCTGCTTCCTAGGAAGCAAGAATGTTGTCTCCTTCAGACTTTAATCTAGTGGTCCTGGTTTGTCCTGTGAGACCACTCAGAATAAGACTAACTCTTCTCTTAGATGAGAAGTTTTCAGATTTGTGAATTTGGCTGAGTGTCAGATTTTCATTTCTCCAGAAATGTAGAGCATAGTAATTAAGAACCAAACTCTGAAGTCAGACTACCAGCAATTCTGACCGTTGAGACCTCAGGAGAAATCTGATGGGGGCTGGATTTGGGGTTTCCGGGAAAGGTTTCCTTGTTCCTAAAAGACATGCACATGAGGAGATGTTCTCATCTTTTCGTCTATTGCTGAGTCTGGATAAAAAGCCTGTTTCACTCTTTTGAGACCTAGGGATTGGGTTGGGGTACCACCTGAGGATGGCAGAGTTGAAGACATACGTGGGTCCTTCATTGGTGAACCACTAGACTAACCAATCCTGGAACCTGCGCTTCCTCTTAATTTCCTCTTATGTGAGAAACTTTTCTTTTTTTTTTTCAATAAATTGGTCAATGCAAATTTAATACCAGAGAAAATAATAGAACAATCATTAAATTACTTTTCATCACTCAGAGGAGTCCTACATGTTGGGCAACAATTCAAGCTGGATTTCTGAACAAACAAATAATGTCAGTGTCAGACCAATTTTCTTTTCTTTGTTTGAAGACTATTAGACCATGTATGTAAGACGAAAGTAAAAGATTGAATATGGCTGAACTAGCTTGACTTTCCGTGTGTCTCCATGAAATTTCTGTCACTAGGTTGAAGAAATTGGTTACAGCAGCATGTCCCCAAAAAAGTGTTTTTTTTTTTATTGTGGTCATAATAGTTTATAACCTAGTGAGATTTCAGTTGTACGTTATTGTTTGTCATATACCACATAAGTATGCCACTTCACCCCTTGTGCCCACCCTCCATCCCCCTTCCCCCTGTAACCACTAATTTATTCTCTTTGTCTGAAAGTTTATTTATAGTCCACATATGAGGAGAAACCTTTCTTAATGTTTATGCTACTTTGAGTTGGATTTTCTTACTTTCAGCTAAAATAAGCTTAACCGTTAAGAAGTCAGGTTATTCCACTGTGGCTGGCAGATTGGATAAATACTACTTATTCTCACAAAATTATGAGGAATAATTGAAGTAATGTAGGTAAAAAGTACTTTGGAATTAGCAAGTAACTCCATGATTTTATAGTTCTGCTATATTACCACAAACAGCATGTGGGCAGAATGTTTCACAGAGTAAGGCTGCCTGGCTTTGCTAATTACCGATTGTGTTAATATTGTGCAGGTCAGTGGACCCTTTAATTACTACTATGTAAAACAATTAAATGATGTTTAAGGTCTTTTCTGATTTCTCTGAAAAGAATATGAGTCTGATCATTCTAGGATTCCCACCTGAAAGCCCATATATGGATTAAGGCAGTAGATATGAGTAAGTAACTTTCTTAATCGAAGAAAGCACAGTATATTAACCAGTCATGTTGAGGATGCTTCCAGTTTCACAGTGGTTCTACTGATCTTAGTGTCTTGAGAAACAAGGGAAGCTCTATCAATATACTTACTGGCTATGAATATTAACTCATAGATTTGTACAGATAGATATTTGTTTTCTAACCCAACTTTTTAACTTATTCTCCTGTGTGTAATTAATATGAGCATGTCATCATATTTTTTTCATGCCGTCTCTCATCTGCTGTCATCCTTTTCTTCTACCCTCTCCCTAGTTGACATTCCCAGACTATTAAATAACTACCTAAATGGTCTCCTTTTCACCAGAATCAGCATCTGTAAAATGAGGTGAAAGGAGATAATTTTTAAGATGCTTTCTGGTTCTAACATTCAGTGATTTGTCAATTATTTTTCTCATCAATTCAGACCCTTTTACACCCCAAAGAACTCATCTTTGGTTACATATTTGAATTAAGTTTAAAAACTTCTTTCATCTGAGGACAGAGGAACTCAATTACATAAAGGAAAGAAGTAATATATATTGAGTACCTTTTGCAGAGCTAAACATATCAAGAAATGTAGGCCTTTGGCAAAACGTAGATATATGACTTTTTTTAGTTTTTTTTTTTTTTTTTTTTGAGGCTTGGGAGACAGAAAAGGAGGAAGCTTATGATTTTAAAGCTGTGAAGAAATCTGTATCATGTAGTTTCTTTTCTCTCCCACCAGAAGTTAAACGGTCAGCCCCAGTGGCGTAGTGGTTAAGTTCGGTGTGCTCCGTGTCGGCGGCCTGGGTTCAGTTCCCAAGTGTGGTCCTACACCACTTGTCTGTTAGTGGCCATGCCATGACAGTGGCCCACATACAAAATAAGAGGAAGATTGGCATGGGATGTTAGCTCAGGCAAATCTTCCTCAGCACAAACACACACACACAAAAAGTTAAAACTATTATGGCAATTGTTTCATTACTGCAAGAGGACTAATAGGGGAAACCCAAGTGTTTAATGTCACCCCTGTTAAATTGAGAACATTTGCCAGGCTTGAAATTCCCTAGACATCTAAACTTGTTTTTCCAGGAAAATTATTTATTTAATTATTAAATTTAATAACTTGTGTAAAAACACACATGTAACAAACTAAGAATGGTATGCATAGTTGATGTTAATTTTGAAATCCTTGAAGATGTGAGTAAGGTCACCCTCTCTGTCATATCACCATAAACCGCCCAAGGAAAACGTTAAAACCAACCATGCCAACTTTGCAGTGCAACATTTATTAAACACATAATATCATACTCAGTTTTATTCCTAGAAATAGAAGGATAATCACAAAAGAATCTCCGAATGCAGATTTTTCCATTTAATTGGTAGGTTTTGTTTGGGTTTTTGTAAGTCCTGTTGAGAGATTTTTTTTTACTGCTAACACTAAATATATGGTGTCTTTTCCAATACCACTTCTTCAACTCTCCAACACCAAATAGGTGTTAGCATCAGACTGCACAGGTTAAAGGGCTCAACCCAACAGGAGTGCCTTCACTTCAGGTGCCAGATGCAAGTACTTGGGCTCCAGATTTCCTGCACTGTCTCCAACTTGGAGAGGTCAGGGTCTGTGAATATATGACTACTCAAAAAGTGAGGTGTTATGTTGCTCTTTAATTTATCACATTACCTTTTCTTTTCTTACTGTCTTCCTTCCTTATTCTCCCTGATCAGTTAAGTACTTCTACTAGTTGGAGCTTAGTAGAGAGGAGAAAGCAGTATTTTCTTTTGAGTATTTGAGAGTAGAATATAGTTCCTTCCTTCCTTCATACCCACCTACCTATCTACCTGCCTTTCTGTCTACACATTGTTTTAAAGCTGCTTCTGTATGCCAGAGGATACAAGCCCTCACGGAATTTTCCGTCAAGAAACCCTCTCTTCCAGGAAATGACACCTGAATTTCCACATGGAAATGATGAGATGAATCTTAAATTTTGAAGTGTGAAAGAAGACCAATTATGGCTGTCTTCTATATTTTAGGGACATTTAATTAGTCTTACTCCATTTAGCATAATTGTAGAACCTTTTAGATAGTTCTTAGTAACTCACTATTTTAATAGTTGTAGAGTCTTATCATGTGGGTATCTGTTTAACTACTGTTGCCAGTTTCTTCCATATCTTCATTCTTTGGGATAAACAGCATTTTTTTCCCTTGGAATAAACCTGATGTGGTGAATTTGAAATATTTGCTTCATTAAGAGATGAGGAGTGTTTTTTAATTTAAAAAATAAGTGCTTCATTATAAAAATTACTTGACCTTATAATCATTCTTTAATATCTTTACTATTGATTTTATGTATGTTGAAGGTCTTTAGATTATTTTTTAAGTGATACAGCTTGTTATAAAAGACGGTAATATGTTATATACTATTTTTTTAATTAAGTGAAAAATTACATTTATTTTCTGAACATGTGTGATTCATCTATTGTTAGGTGTTGAATTTTTATGCTCCTTATATGAAAAGTAGAAAAGATAAATGTTCTTTTAAATTATTCACTGCATGCCTGATCAAGTATTACTTGCCCAGGTGTCTTTTTTTTAAAATAACTTTTAAATCTTAGAAATTTTGGGGTGAAAGGTGGTATTTTCACTAGGAAAGAGAGGAAATAATGCTTGCACTGTTTAAAACCAGCCTTCATGAAATGATGTTGATGTTGGATGAGTTAACACTAATCTTTTCTCCTACAGAGAGCTGCTGGAAATAAAACTATGAAGCTATTACTTTTAATATTTTAATTAGTATAAACTTTTTGTTTTTATAAATAAAAAACGTTATTTTTCAAAATTTCTCAGGGAAGAAAGAAAAACAGTTGATTAGTCAGTGTGCATTTTCGTTTACATTGAATACTTTTTATTCTTCCTTCCAAAACAGACACTCCTTGAATATGCAGAGAAATGGAAAACTTCCGAAGATCCTTTACCTTTGCTGGAGGTATACACAGTGGCTATCCAAAGTTATGTTAAAGCCCGGCCATATCTTACCTCTGAATGTGAAAACGTAGCATTGGTTCTGGAACGTTTGGCATTGTGAGTAGACCTTTGAGTAAATAAAAACTTAGATTTAGCTTTTTTGTTTTAATTTTGTACCTCAGGTCCTAAGATAGTTTAATTTTAAATAGATTAGTTATGAGGATTCTACTGGTGATGTTAGAATTGTTCATTTTATTTTAGTTTTAATTTTAATAATTATTTGTATCTTTACCAACTTTTTGTTTTTTAGAAGCTGTGTTGAACTTTTACTGTGTCTGCCTGTGGAGTTATCAGATAAACAGTGGGAACAATTTCAGGCACTGGTGCAGGTGAGAATATTTATCTATTAGATTTAATATAGGTATATCTTATGTCACTTTTCTTTATTCTTAAAAAATTATTTGATTAAGCTTTAAAATATCTAAGTAATGACAAACATTAATTGCTGCTCTTATCAACACTAGTGTCTTAACATATAGTAGATGCTCAGTAAACGTTTGCTAAATGAGTATATACATTTAGATAGATTGGTTGAATGTTGCATGGTTCTTTAAGATCAGATACTTAAGGACTTTGCCAGGGCAGTAAGGGAACACAAAAGAAAACGCCCTCGTTTGTATTTAGAAACAGTTTAATTAGTTGCTGAGAATCTGTGATATGCTAGTAAGTATTTGTCATATCTCATTTAATCCTTATGAAAACTTTGGGGGGTAAGGTATATTTTTCCCATTTTAAAGGTGAGGAAACTGAGGCTCATACTCTAAAATATTTATCTGCCCAAATTTATACAGCTAATATCACAGAGTAGTTATTTAAACCAAGGTTCTTTATTCCAAAGCCCATGCTTTATTCTCCTGTGTCTGAAAACTCATGCTGTACCTCTTTGTCTACTTATATAAATCCCACACAATCTGGCGCTTGTTGTTTTGGAGTATTTTCAAGAACGTTAAATTTTGTTTCAAGCACTAGATTGTGCTGGATATATTATAGCTTCAAGTAAATTTTGATTAATTGATTAGTTAAAAAGAATGTTCTTGCCAGTTAGTTTCAGAAAGTATGGTTTTCTCTTTCTCTAGCCAGTGTTCTTAAAATATCTTTTGGCCTTATGTTTTTCAGTAAGAAGTATATTAAAGAAGATTAGTCTCAACTTTTAGAAGCATGTGAAATAAACTGTAGTTAGGCAGAGAAATCAACATTCCTATTTTAATATTAAACATTAAAATCGACATAAAGTGCAAAATTCTTGAAGATAGGATTAATATCTTAATACCTTAGGGTTCCATATAGTGTCTTACACGTAATAGATACTTAATAACTGTTTGTTGAAATGAAGGTGTCTTGTCCTGTTTGTCACATTGCACCTAACTTTTTGATCATACAATCTCTATTTCAGCATATCAGTAACTTGTATCTTAGGTTTTTTTCTCTAGCAAGTGTTAATTTTTAGGCAATAATTATGTCTGAACTTTTTATTGTGTGGCATTCATATACATTCTACTACAGACCTAATTAAATAAGTTGTTTATATACAGATATAATACTGAATTCCTCATACTACTTATTTTGTTTGTCAACATAAGGTAAACTTTTAAACTTTCCTTTTTGAAACAATAGCACTAGTTGATACTTTTTCATATGGGTTAATGAGAAGGAAGTAACTCTTTAAATCCCTCTGTGGTAGCTTTTTGCTCAAAGAAAATTTCTTAAAGCACTTGAACTTGATGCAATGGGAAGATTTTTATGGTTTTGAGGAATAGACTTTTGCATAAACATAGCATGCAGCTTTAAGAATTTCCGTGACACTTTGCTCTCATTTCAGAGCTTCCTCAGTTATTTTATATCTGCTTAATAGCATTTGTCTCATTTTACCTGTGTTTTAACTGTTTAACATTTCTTTACCTCTCTAGAGGATAAGCCCCATAAATGCAGGGACTAGTTGCTCTCTTTCCTGGTACTTTGCCCATAGAAGTTCTCAATAAACATTTTCTAAATTGAATAAAAACTATTACCCTTTTGTGGCCTGAAGAATATGCCGATTGCATGAGCACTTGGAAACTAATAAGCAGGATTCAGTGTCAGCTTTAATAGGATAGTGCCAAGGCTATGTAATGAATAAATGAAAAAGCATGCATTTAGTTGTTTTCTTTTCATAAGTCCCTTTTATTGGAACATGTGTAAGCTGTCACTTAGGCCTTGATGCATTTATTAATGGTAGAAGTTTTGGGCAGAATTTTTTTACTAACACAGAGGATATAAAATGTGTAAGATCTTTTATGCTATGGATATTTTGATAGCTTCCTCAAGAAATAACTTTGCTCTTGCTTTAGATTTTGGGAGGAAAAAATAATATGGACTTATTTCTAGAAATCCATTGTATTTGTTTAAAATTTATAATTGATATAATTCTTACCCTTGAGATTTGTCTTTAAAAATCAGAAGTAAAGGAATTCAGCACTTTGTAATGTGATGTGAAATTTTTAAGATAAAAAGTCTTATTTTTCAAAAGTTTAGTGTTATATTTAAAGCCTGATAAGCTTGCTTTTAAAAATCTGTTGTAATTCTTTGGATGTTTATTTAATATTTATAGGTAGCTCATGAAAAGCTGATGGAGAATGGCAGCTGTGAATTGCATTTTTTAGCTACTCTAGCTCAAGAGACTGGGGTGTGGAAAAACCCGGTACTGTGCACTATTCTTTCCCAGGAACCATTGGATAAGGATAAAGGTAAATTTTCTAGAGAGAGAGAGACAGAAAAAAAAAAGAATCTTTAGACTAGAAAAAATAAGTACTTAAGATTGTTTTGATATAATTCATCTCAAGATATCCCGAAGAAGGACCATTTAATTAAATTTCACCTAAGGTTCTTGAGGCCCTTCACCTTTATTTTATTTGGGGGAAGATGTATTTATAGGGTTATACAGTCTTAGAGTAACAGAGAAACTAATGTCTTTTCAACAGAGGAGGCATTCCCTCTGCAACATCCTGACTGGTGGCAATCTAGCTTATATTTGATAACTAACTTCTTTGACAGATGGAAAAGCAGAAATAGGATAGTTAAATGATTTTCCTCAAAATAGAATAAGAAATTAATGCTAGAACTCTCAAGTCTTTTGTCTCTAAGATTAGTACTCTTTCTCAAACAGTTTATTGCTCAATTTTATTTTATCCTACTTTGTTGTTATTGGATGAGCTCGGGCAATAAAGATCCCAGTTAGACTCAAACTGGCAGATATGCTATTGGAAAAGTAGATGGCTAAATCACTAATACGTATAATAGTTAATGTTCAGAGTTCAAAAATTGTGTATACTACAAAGAGCACAGTCGTTGTCTTTGGTACTTTTCTTGAGATTATTTAGGAAAGAGCCCAGATTTCAACCTAACCTTTCCCAAGGTATTTAAAGAAGTAAATAAGCTTCTTCCATCATTTATTGCTCCTTTTCCTGTTGATTGATGGCAAACTCTAGATATTTTGCTATGTGATAGCAAATTTGAAGGTTCCAAGAAGGGAGTGTTGTTAAGCCCATTGCTTGTAAACTCTTCTGGTACTTCGATATTTACCAAAAGCCTTCCCAGCCAATCTCCAAACTTCTTTTCAACCTGCTTGTTGCTTCCTGACTCCCTTCTTAACATTTCTCCCTGCTTTCCTGATAGTTGAAGCAGTGTTATCTGTTTCTTAGTTTTCAGAAGAAGTTTATTTTTAGTACCTCATTCCTTTGTGGAGATCCACAGATTAGCTACCGGCTTCTCAAGACTTTAGAGAAAGGGAGAGTAGACCCTCAGTATTTAAAATAATACTAAAAGGAAGAACATTTAAAAGTTGAGAATCTTAGATTTTTTTGCCTTTGGTATATTAGTTTTATTCCCAATATATTAATAGCATTATGTTGTTATTCCTGTAATCAAATTATACTTTCTAATTTTCCTGGGTTTTGGCAATATTGGATGTAATACATTAATGATAATATCAAGTTACATTGTATAGTTCCTAACAGTTTGAAATGTTCTTTTATATATGGTTTCATTTAACCTTATAATGATTCAGTGAAAAAAGTAGGATCTTTATTGTCCCTATTTTACAGATGAGAAAATGGAGGCTCAGAAAAATTAGTTCCTTTCTATATCATGTTGCCAGTGATGTGAGGCAGAGCCAGAAATTGAAGTCAGATCCTCAACCCCTCTCCTTTGTATATTATGCCCTGTTGTACCTAGCCTAATAAAATAAAATCACACCTAGCTTAAATAAAGAATTAACTCCTTTTTTCTGTTGTCAGTTTCTGAAAAGTTTTTGCCAAACTCACACGTTATGCTATAGCAGGAAAATGGAACCTTTACCTTAGCAGAGATTTAAAATTTACTTAAAAAGAAAATGTGCTCAGTTTCTTTACTTGTTTAAATGTGCCTAACATTGTTTCTGTTAACAAATGTCTCTGCCCATCTCTGTGCTGCTTTATTTCTTGATCTTCACCTGACATAACCACTAGAATAATTTGGACTATGCAGCCAAGAGGAGTTTCTACAATAGTAGATGGATTGTACGTAGCCAGCCTTTAATACAACTCATGAAGCAACCAGACAAATGTTATATAATGAGATTTTGCGGCCATAATTTTTACTTACTCCTCTGTTATTTAGAATGCTTTTTTGATGGGAGTTATTTTATGAATAACATAAGTTAGAAGTTGATTAGAAGTTTATTTCTTCCTTTTAAAAAGTTGAAGGAATTAATATTTTATACATGCATACTAATTTACTTACATTTTCAAATATGATGGTTTAAAGGATGGGGAACTTTTAGCTTTTTATATTAAATATCCAGCCCCTTGGCTTAACTGAATCTAGCCTATAGTGCATTTGAAGAGAAGAGCTAGAGCTCAGGGAATAATGAGTACACCTTGGTAGGCTGCTCTGCTCGTTAATTTGTTTGTAGTGAAGCCTTTGAAGGTTTGGTGTAGTATTTGAACAGTAGATAGTCCACTTAATCTTAAATTATTTCCTTTTTTGTTTTAGTTGACTAATTTTGGACCTACTAAAACCCAGCTAAACCAAAAAATCCCCTTTGATTTTGGAGGATTGAGGGGGGGCGGGACTCAAAATTAAAAATGCTGGTTTCACTATAAGGTTTTAGCATCCTAGAATAAGGTTAAGTAAACCAACGTAATTCAAGTAGATGGCCTTTGAATATCACAGGAACTTGAGGCTTATATATTGCCTGTGCCAATTTCTTTAGTCATAATCTCGGGATTGGAAAGGCAGTAAATGCTCATTTATTTTTTACCCAATTTTAACTCCCTTCTAAAAACATCACTGTTAAATAAATCAATCTTTGCTTCAGCACTTCCAGCGAATGATAACTGTTAGTTCAGTCCATTCTTAGCCTGCTATTAGAAAATCTTCATTGTGAAAATTGTGAAAACTGCATTCTTTGAGTTTACTACCTTTTGGATCTATAGTGCTACCCCTAAAGCCATACCACACAAAGCATAAATCCTCTTTCACGTCATAGCAATTGTGATTTTTAAAGCTCACCATCATGTCCACACCCTGTCATCTTTTCTTCTGTAGACTAAAAGCCTTCCTGTTGTGGCATGATTTTAAATCTATAATCATGATTCCTGATTTTTGAGTGTGTTTTGTTTGTTGTTCTCTTTAATGTGTAATTTTCAGAACTTAGTGTGTGCCCCAAATATGGTCTGACCAGCTTTGAGGTCATTGGTACTGTCATCCTCTTCCTCCTGACAATTTATACTTAAGTTAGTGTGACCTAAGATGACATTACCTTTTTGGGTAGCCATATCATCCTGACAACTCAGTGAGCTTCCTAAAATCACACAGAAAATTTTAAATAAATGATACTCTTAAATGATCTTCATTTTTATACTTGGTCTTTTGGCACACAGGTATTATATTTTTTTTTTTCTGTTTAAGTTCACTGTGTTGGATCCTTTGCAACTTGTTGATAATTTCGGTTTCCTCTCAGTAGCAGACCTTATTAATATACACTCTGTTGGCATCCAGGTCCTTGATAATTACCATAAAATGATCATGTCCCAAAACCTAGCCACTGGTCTACTGGTCTCAGTCTTCCTGCTTGCCTTCAGTCCTTTAGTCAGTACCCTTTGGTTATGATTGTTTCATCAAATACACCTATTTGTCCTTATGTCTGGTCCATGGTTCTCTGTTTTGTCTGTTAGGGTGTGATGAAAGACCATGACAGGTATTTGGCTAGAGTTCTATTAAGTAAGATTGTTTAATATTGAAGTTAGTCTGACCTAATTTATTACTTTTTAAATGAACTTTTTATTTTAGAATAGTTTCAGATTTACAAAAAATTTGTAAAGACTTCCCATATTTCCCACAACTCATTTTCTCTATTAATATCTTACATTAGTATGTTATATACATTTGTCACAGTTAATAAACCAATATTGATACTTTGTTATTAATTAAAGTCCATACTTTATTCAGATTTCCTTAGTTTTTACCTAATGTCCTTTTTCTGTTCCAGGATCCCATCCAGGACACCACATTACATTTAGTCGTCATGTCTCCTTAGGCTCCTCTTGGCTGTGACAGTTTTTCAGACTTTCCTTGTTTTTGATGACCTTGACAGTTTTGAGGAGTACTGGTCAGGTATTTTGTAGAATGTCCCTCAATTGGGATTTGTCTGATGTTGCTCTCATGATTAGAACTGGGATTACGGGTTTGGGGGAGGAAGATCACAGAGGTAAAGTGCCATTGTCATCAAATTATTTCAAGGGTGCATACTGTCAACGTGACTTCTCACTGTTGATGTTGACCCTGATCACCTGGCTGACGTGGTGTGTTTGTCAGGTTTCTCCACTGTAAAGTTACTCTTTTCTCCCTTTCGATGCTCTGCTCTTTGGAGGGAAGTTACTATATGCAGCTCACACTTAAGAGGTGGAGAGTTAAGCTTCACCTCCTTGAGGCATTATCTACCTAGATTATTTGAAATTCTACACAGGAGGTTTGTCTTTTCTTTCTCCTTTATTTACTTATTTAGCGATTTTAATATCAGTGTGGACTAATTAGATATTTATCTTATACTTTGGTCATAATTCAATACTACTTATTTATTGTGTTGCTCAAATTATTCCAGCTTTGGCTGAAGGGAACTCTCTGAGTTAACTTCTGTGTCACTTTGACATACCCCCATCATTGTGGGTTGTATTTTTTGTCTGAGTAGTTCCTTGCTTCTGGCACAATAAGGTGCTCCAGGTTTACCTTGCGTATTTCCTGCCCCAGTTCTAGAATCAGCTGTTTCTCCAAGGAGCCCTGGCTCCTTTTATAGGAGACCAATATTAGAAACCAAGACATGGTAACTAGGTGTGCTTGTTGCTGCTAGGGTGTCACTGCTTCTAGGATCTCTCAGTGGACAAGCAAGAAAATATATGTTGGTATACTAATCTGTGTGCATACACATATCTCTAAATATTTCTATATGTAACCAGCTGTATCTATGTTACATTAAATATCAGAGTTCATCCTGATGTCTCCAACTCTAATCCATACCACCTGGATCATTCTAGCCTCTTCCTATTGCTTATCTATAACCTCTCACTTCAACAGAATGTCGTATAATTGGGATCATACAGTATGTAACCTTTTCAGACTGGCTTCTCCCACCATTGGCCATCCATATACTTAATCAGCCCTAGTGTACCTGTATAGTAGTTTCAGAATTGATAACCTGTACCCCTGTGGAAAGCAACTTTATCAAGTCCAATGCTGTGTACAGTTTCTCTTGCCATTATTCTTAGAGACTCCACTCATCCAAAGTTAGGTCGGCACCTTATTCCCCCACCTCTTTCAGTGAAGTTCTTGCATAACGTTTGTGATATAGTTAAATTATTTTGCTATATTCTCCATTCCATCCTGCGTTCCCCCACCCTCCTAAATAATTTTTTTAAATTTGCATACCTTAAGATTCCCTCTTTGTGCTGTAATGGATCATGCTTTTGGTGTTTTCTAAAAACTCGTTTACAAACCCAAGGTCATATAGATGTTTCTCTTGTTTTCTCCTACACGTTTTATAGTTTTGCGTTTTAACATTTGGGTCTATGATACATTTTGAGATAACTTTTGTGAAAAGCGTAACCTAATTTATGTTTAGTGACTCTGTCTTGGCTTTTAACAGTCACACTTCTTTTTCTGAACAATCACAAGTCATGTTTTTAATGTAATTAATTTTGAGACTCTTAACTCAGGATTATATCTATTCCTCTAGCCTACAGTTTTGCAAAATTTACCATCAGCTCCATTTTGAAAATTACATTTCCCCATTTATTTCTCTTTGCCTCACTGTTCTACCCTTTTCAATCTAAAGTTTATTATCAGAACCGTCATAAGACTAGAGGAATTTTCCTTTTCTCTGTCATCATAAATAATACATAATCAAACCCAAGCATCAGGCTTTTCTCAAGAGGTTACCCACCTCCACTAATTTGATCGTTCTCAGCATTTTTGGTGAGCTAGGGGTCATCTTAGGTTTTAGCTTTAATAACATTTTGCATAGGTTGGTACCAGATCTCAGATACTCATGGTGCATCCTTGGTCCTGAGCCTGCTTTTCCTTCTTGTACATGTGTCATTGTAAAATCTAAACTCAGAGAGAGCTCCCTATTACAGTCGCACTGAATTCCTTCAGCCCTTCCCCTTCTACTTCTATATTGGGTTAATTTGCAATTGCATATTTGCGTTTTTATCAGCTTGCCAGTCCTTTCTTGAATTTAAGCCCTACAGTTCTCTCTCTCTTTTTTTTTCCAGAAACCCTTGGTTTTCAAAGGAAATTTCTAAAAGCTGAAGCTTTTCCGTAGTACTTATAAATCCTTCAGAGTTTTATGAGGAAATAAGTCTTTATTTCAGTAATAAACTGCATTTTGCAGTGAACATGGGAAAAATGCTGCGTGGTTTACCAGACATTAGTACACGTAAGATGCAGTAGTGTTTTAAAGGGAGAGGAGATGGGAGGAAAGAACAAATGATAACTAATATTTTCCAGGTAAATAGGATGAGGCCAGATCTGACTAAATGCAGCTGCTGCATTTGCTTTCAGATAGTAAATCTCAGTTCTTTCACTGACACTTTTGGTATATTGTTTGTGTTTATATATTTCTGTCTTTACCTGTCTGTATAGAGAATGCCAAAGGGGTGACTCTGAGACCTAGCCTTAAATCTATTGACAGTTTTTTTATATTAGGACATTTGTTATAGAAGGTCACTAAAAAGAGCACCTTATAGACTGACTATATAGTAAGTACTCCCAGAAATATAATTTTCCTAACTTGTTTCTCTTTGTCTTCTATTTATTTCCTTTGTTTTCTTCCCTCTCCTTTGTCTTTACGTGACCTTGGTATTAAAAAAATAGTAAATGGAACATTTTAGATTTTATTTTTAAAAATCACTACTAAATTAGATTGCCTTCTGCTTGTGTAAAACTAGATCCTTGAGGATCAGTGACTCTGGATAGAATTAAGCTGATAGAACTTCACCACAATAAGCTTATAAAAGTATTCACTCTCCCATTTCAGGCTGAGGACATATTTTATATTAATTTTGTTAACGTTAATTATAGTGTAACTATATAATTAAATATAGTGACCCCAAAATTTTCGTTTTTACTAAAAATGATTTTAAAACACATACTCAGTGGCTCCTTGAAACATCTTAGAAAAATACGTTATTTCTGTTTTAGTAAATGTATTTGTTAATGTCAGTTTAATTAAAAGTAATACCAATAAATCTTATTTCACAAAAAAATGTTAGTGTTGCATATTAATTAGGTTCATCTGTGACATGGAATTTTTTAAATCTGTTTTATATCAATCATGTCAAAAAATCAGTTATGACCATAAAATTTCAGACTTAATGAAAAAGCAAGCAGCATGATTTAAGAAGTTCTGAGATCTTAAAGTGAAAATTCTCTTTCTTATAAATGTAACTTGTTCCCTCAGGAAAGGGTGAGGGGTGGGGTAAAGATTAAGACTATCCCTAATTGATAATTCGGATGCTGAAATACGGTTACCTAGAGACGTGGTTGTCAGTCCTGGCTGTGCTTAAATCACCTGGAGAGTTTTTAGACGCACCAGTGCCGGAGGCCTGCCTCAGACCAATCAAATTAGGGTTTCTGGATGTGAGCCCCAGGCATTAGTACTTTTTAGAAGTTCAATTGTACAGCTAGGGTGAAGAACCAGTGAAGAGGTGGAAGTGTTATGTTTTTATTAAATTTCTGAATTTAGATTTTTTTCGCTAAGGATGCTGAATTTATTTCTAAGGCATTTTTTTTATTGTGGTAAAACACATAAAATGTACCATTTAATCATTTTTAAGTGTATAGTTTAGTAGTGTTAAGTATATTCATATTGTTGTGAAAAAGATCTCTAGAACTTTTTCATCTTGCAAAACTAAAATTCTGACAAATAACACTCTCATTTCCCCCCACCCTCCGTTCCCAGCCTCTAGTTAACCAGCATTCTACTTTTTGTTTCTATGACTTTGACCACTTCAGATAGCTCATATAAGTGGAGTCATACCATATTTATCCTTTTGTGACTGGCTTATTTTACTTAGCATAATGTCCTCAAGGTTCATATTATAGCATGTGACAGGATTGCCTTCCTTTTAAAAGATGAATAGGATTCCATTATGTGTGTGTGTGTATATATATATATATACATTTTGTTTATTCATTCATCAGTTGATGGACATTTGGATTGCTGCCACCTCTTGGCTGTTGTGAGTATAGTCACGTGCCACATAAGGGCAATTTGGTCAGTAATGGATGTGACAGATTGCATATATGACGGTGGTCTCATAAGATTAGTACCATATAGCCTAGGTATGTAGTAGGCTATGCCATCTAGATTTTTGTAAGTAGGTTCTGTGATGTTTGCATAGTGACGAAATAGCCTAGCGATGCAGTTCTCAGAACATGTCTCCATCGTTAAGCATCACATGACTGTAGTGCTGCTGTGAACATGGGAGTGCAAATATCTGTTCAAGACCTTCCTTTCAATTCTGTTTCATATATACCCAGAAGTGGAATAGCACGATGATATGATAATTCTATTTTTAATTTTTTTAGGAGCTTCCAGATTGTTTTGTATAGAGTTTGCACCATTTTATAGTCCCGTATCAACAGTGCACAAAGGTTCCGAGTACTGCACAACCTTCACCAACACTTATTTCTGTTTCTTGGATAGTACCCATTCTAATGGGTATGAGGTGCTGTTTCGTTGTGGTTTTGATTTACATTTCTCTGATGATCAGTGATATTCAGTATCTTCATGTGCTTGTTGGTCATTTGTATATCATCTTTGGAGAAATGTCTATTCAAGTCCTTTGCCCACTTTTTAATAGGACTATTTGTTTTTTCATTGTTGAGTTGTAGGAGTTCTTTATATGTTCTGGATATTAACCCCTTATCAGATTTGTGATTTGCAAATATTTTCTCCCATTCTGTTTAGATAGCTTTTGCACTCTGTTGATTCTGTCTTTTGCTGCACAAAATGTCAAGTTTGATGGTAGTCCCTTTTGTCTATTTTTGTTTTTGTTGCCTGACTTAGTGTCATATCCAATAAGTCAATGCCAGGTCCAGTGTCTTGAAACTTTTTCTCTTTGTTTTTTTTCTGGTAGTTTTATAGTTTTGGATCTTATGTTTAGGTCTTTAATCCATTTGAAGTTAATTTTTTTATATGGTGTAAGATAAGGGTCCAACTTCATTCTTTTGCATGTGGGTATCCAGATTTCTCAGCACCATTTATTGAAAAGACTGTCCTTTTCCCATTGAGTGGTTTTGGCACTCTTGTCAAAGCTCTTTTGACCATGTGTGTGAGGGTTTATTTCTGGGCTTTTTATTCTACTGCATTGCTTATATGTCTTGTCTTTATGCCAGTATCACACTATTTTGATTACTGTAGCTTTGTAATATATTTTGAAGTGGTGGAAGTTCTTTTTCAACTTTACTTGTTGAAAAATATTCCAGCTTTGTTCTTTTTCAAAATTATTTGGTTATTTGGGGTCCCTTGAGATTCCCTGTGAATTTTAGGATAAATTTTTCTAGCTCTGCAAAAAATGCCATTGCGATTTTTATGGGGATTGCATTGAATCTGTAGATTGCTTTGGGAACTTGGACATCTTAACAGTGTTAAGTCTTGCAATCCGTGAGCACAGAGATCTTTCCATTGACTTTAATAGTCTTTAATTTCTTTCAGCAATGTTTTTGTAGGTTTCAGTGTACAAGTCTTTCACCTTCTTGGTTAGATTTATTCCTAAGTATTTTGTTCTTTTTGTTGCTGTTGTAAATGGAGTTGTTTTCTTAGTTTCCTTTTCAGATTATCCATTGTTTGTGTATAGAAATGCCACTTACTTTTGTTCTGATGTTTGTATCCTACAACGTTGCTAAATTTATTAGTTCTAATCGGTTTTTTTGTGGAGTCTTTAGGGTTTTCTACATATAACATCATGCCATCTGCAGTCAGATGATTTTACTTTTTCCTTTCCAGTTTGGATGGCTTTTATTTCTTGTTCTTGCCCAAATGCTGAATTGACTTTTAAGAGGAAATACAAATTGTATTTTTTAGAAAGGAATAGGTGGTGCAGATTGATGTGGGCCATGATGAGAATTTTGGAATTTTACCCTTTGAAGGCAAAGGGAAACCACTGGTGGGGTTTAAATTGGGAGAAGACAATCAAGTGTGTGCTTAAAAAAAAGCACTCTGGGTCTTAGTGGAGATGTGATGGAGAGAGTAAGAGTGGATGCAAAAGACTAGCAGAGTGCTGCAGAGTGGTCTGATAGCTTAATGATTTGAGTTGGGAGGAGAGGGCAAATGGTAAGAATAGGGATGGAGAAATTTAATGGGATTGAGGATGCAGGAGTTAGAAGTGACAGAATTAGATGGTGGATTGGATATATGTGTGAGAAGGAGGCAGGAGAGAGGATTTTAAGGCCAACTCTTAGGTTTCTGGCTTGAGCACAACTGAGTGGATTGAGATAACACATACTGTGGTAGACAGTTTCTGTATGCAGAGTTTGAGATGCTTGTGAAACACCTAGTAGGAGGTGTTGAGAAGAAAATTGTGTATGAATCTGGGTGTAGAAATATGCACCCAGTAAATAAGTTGGCTGCACTTTGGGAGGAATCTAAGACCTAGTTTAAGTTTTGGTGCATAGTATGCACTCAGTTAATATTTATGTAATGATTTATCACAAAAATTCAACCTACATATTGTAATATTTTTAAAGTTAATTACCTTTAATGTAGGAACTAATATTTTCCTTTTTGATACTATGTAAGTGGCATTTTATGAGAAGGCCATTATTGCTTTCTTAATTGAACTGGCTGGATATTATTCATTTACATTGCTATTTTATGTCATCCAGCTCTCTTGATAGGCTTGAATGTGATAAAACCTGCTTTTCTGTTCGAGTCCATAAATACAGAAAATAGGTTAAAAAGCTACACACAACTAAACTTCAAGGTATTTTAACTTTTCTGGGGGGAGAGTGGCAAAAGCAGGGTAGAGTATGAAATTTCCTGTGACTAGTTGCTCAAGGATAAAGATCGTAAAACTTTTTTCCTAAGTCTAGCAAGCACTAAAACAGGTAGTCGTTGATGTGATAACTCATAAGGAAAAGCATGTCCTGGATTGGAGAGAAGTAGAGAAAGATACAGAGGAATTGGAAAATGGAAAGCAGCAAAAGAGAAATGAAGGAGGGGGAGCAGTAAGCTTTCGATAGGTTCTGAATTGAGTGTTAAGAGTGTAATCTACTCTTGATCCACTTGAATCATGAGCTTCAGAATACGTTACTTACTTTCCCTTAAAAGCTAATGCTACTTCACAGCTCTTTGCTGCTATAAAGTGCCATTCTAATTGGAAGTAGACACACTCATCAAATGAGAATTTTTTCTCCTCGTCTCACCACTGTATAAAGCTGGAAGTCAGAAGATTCCATTATTCTGGTCCTGGTTCTGTCATTAACTGGCTTTTTGACCCTAGGAAGTCACTTGCCTTCTGTGAGCCTCAGTTTACTCATCTGCCAAATGATGGAGCTGGACAAAATGATCTGTAAAGTCCCTTTGGCTCTAATAGTCTGTATTTCTTTGAAATCAGTTTTGTTCTAAGTGTGGCAGTAGTTTCTCATTTAAAAAAAGAAATCCACACAACTATGTTTTTGAAATTTATAATTTAACGTATATTCTCCTATACATGGAGTTAGCACAGAAATTATTTTGCAAAATTTGTTATTCTAACTTACATGCTGCTATTTGAGATTTTAGGGACTATTTGAGATTCTCCTATTAAGACTATCTTCAGTTTTGTTAAATCCTTGCCACCTTTAATAATTTCTTTGCCGTAATCTTCAGAGTTTGTTGATTATGAGTTTTTGTGGGAGTATTTGAAGTAATTCTGACTTTGTATTGTTAGAGTTTCCTTTTGAGAGAATTATTGTGTTAGGAAACTAAAGCTGTTTTTTAGAGTCTGTGACTGATTTATAACTGGAATAACTTTTATCTTAACTTGATTTTTCTTAAAATTTTCAGTTAAAATCTTTACAGATTTTGCTTTGGCAGAACTGAACAGTGAAAAGACATTTGTAATATAATTATCCTAATAGCATCAGGTGATATTTAAAAAAGGAAAGTAATGCCCTGTATATGTAAGACATATAGTCAGAGGCACCAGAAAGTTATACATTTAGTTTTATTTATCTCTGTTCAGTATGTATACTTTTTGGTTCACATTCATGTAAAGAATGAGAGTAGCAGGTACAAAGGTTTAGACTAAGGAAAGGATGAAACTTGGAATTCTGTGTAAAATTTCTTAGATGCTCATGGTTTTAATACTGAGGAACCATGATCATACTATCTTACAGAGTAATCTTTTCATAGGGGAGTAGAGTACAGTTAGATCTAAAAAATAAAGGTACTAGCAAAGGATATTTAAAGAAGGGAAGAACATCTCTCAGTCTCCATCTTCTAACCCATAAATTACTTACTAGACATGTCTTCCAGTCTGTTCACAAGTAGAGAAATTGTGTGTTTTATTTATAGGATATTAAAGATTTTATTACTAAAAGCCTTCCAAAGGTTTCAGGCTAGCCATCCCCAAGTAAATTTTTAAACGTGATTTTCATCCTGGTAGAGAAGACTTAGGGAAAAGTTTAAATTTGCAGTTGTTAAAATTTAAATTCTTCTCCACAAATACAAAAAATAAAAGTTAAATTCTTCTTTGTAGTCGAACAGACCAAGTACTAGGAAATGCAAAGATTTGAACAGAATAGAAATTTATTATGTGTCAGTCTTAAGCAAATGTTGAGGTTTATCAACTGATGTTTTAAAAATAACACAGACCCACAGAAGTTTGAGCAGACTCCCCTCATCCCCTTATTTATTTTTCTTTAGCTATTTTAACTCATTCTAAAGCACCTATTTAGCAAGATACATTTCTCTTTGGTAAAATGAAAAATAAATCGTCACTATTGAACACAATATTAGTTGAATCTCATCCTCTGGAATATCCAAACATCCTTTCATGGTTGCCCATATGAGTGTGTAATGCCCTAGCACTGCAGATTTCTAGAGATGCTAACCCCTGGTATTCAAGAATAAATGCTGTGGGAAAAAGAATTTAGTATAATTTTAATAACACTGACTCTTAGATTAATGCAAAGTTATTTTTATCAAAAGGAAGTTAATTCACCTCATTCTAAATGGTACTTTCAGGGACACAAATATTTAATGCATCTTTAAACAATTAGCAATATAATCTTTTGCTTATAAAGTCAAGTATTTTGTGATAGCCTGACAGTAATAGAAAATTGCAAAAATAAAAATAAAGTTCCTGTGCTTTTAAGAAAATATTCCTTATAAGTATTTGTATTGCAAATGAATTATTATCAAATGTTAATAATCTATTATGTCTTGTTTTTTAAAGTGAATGAATTTTTAGCTTTTGAGGGTCCCATCTTGTTGGATATGAGAATTAAACATCTAATCAAAACAAATCAGTTAAGTCAAGCAACTGCTCTAGCAAAGCTGTGTTCTGACCATCCAGAGATTGGTACAAAAGGTAGTTTTAAGCAAACTTACCTTGTCTGTCTTTGTACATCATCACCAAATGAAAAGTTAATCGAAGAGGTGAGTATGTTTTTTTGTTGTTAGTAATTATTTTTTGAAGTGAAGAAATTAATTTTTAATTAAATTAGAATGTCTTTGACTTCCCTTTCTCTTAGATAGTGAGGGATCATTGTCGATCTTAAATTTTTGGTATGCTCTTGTGTAGTGACTCTAAGCATCTTTCAGAATGATATGTGAACTGATTTCACGTAGCTTCTATTTTAAATAATTTGGGTCTTTTAACTGCTTTGGCTAAATTATGGGAAAGATGGTGGTGGCTTCATAGTTTAGTAGAATGTTTCTATTTGTCAGCATTTGGGCCTTTACTTCAGCTTTACCTGTCTTCAAGATACTTGCAAATCGTTTTAACTGGCTAATTTAAGTAACTATAGAATTTATATGACTTCTCCATAGGAATAGTTTCTCTGTTTTTTATAGAGAGATAGGTACATAAGATATATCTATCTATCTAATATCTATATATGTATTAAGCAGAGAAAACATTCCTGTGGGGAAGTCATAGATAGATAGATCTAGATATCTAGATCTGTATCTCTATATATTAAGATAAATTTTTATTTGCATATTTAATGTAAAACTTTATTTTCTTCGAGAGTCCAGAAGAAGAATCACCTTAGACAGAAAGCTAAATGCCCACGTGAGGTTAGAAGTTGTAATTATAATGGTGATTGTGTGATTTTTCTTGAGAATAGAAAGTGAAGAGGAAGATGATAGGCTTGGACAAAGATTAGAAATAAACCTGTTGTGTGTGGTGAGGATAATGAGGATACTGGGAAGAGTGATGTCTTGCAGTCTCCTGGCTGGATGGAGTAGGGAGCCAAGGGCTCTAGCCTAGGAAATATGTCATTAGTTTGGACATTGGCTAATCTGTACATTTTTTTCTTTACTATTTCGCTTTTATCTCAGGTAATTGGCTTTTTAATCACTGTATATCAGAACAAAATAGAAAATTGAAGTTTTCTTATTAGTTCAGAATAACTATATAGATAAGTTAATCGGCAGATGTATAAAGTTTCTTGAGATAGCCTTTGAAATGTAACGTTTTAAAAAAATCCTTAAATAAATTTATTGTGCTGCTACATCTTAGATATTTTTTAGCTCTGCTAAAGCTTTCATTATCACTTCAGTCCCAGCCCTTAAGTCAGTCTGTCCAACCATCCATCCTTCCTTCAGCCAATTTTTATTAAGTTCGTGTGCAGTCTAAGCACTTGAAGGGAGGGGGGATAAAGGTGAAGAAGCCATAGGCCCTGCCCTAAAGAAGTATACCTTCTAGTAGTAGGGTTGTTGGGTTAGCTTTGAAGTCCTATTTAAAGTCTGTGAATTTGTAATCTCCAGGAATAGCTGTATTTCTAGCTCTCTTGAATAATCAAAAGATCTTACAATACTAAACCTTAATTCCGTTTTGGTTTAATTATCCAGAGTTGAGTAGCAGCAGCCCAGCCTGCTCTGGGAGATCCTCAGGAAAATTCTCTATGAGCACCCTGGGTATCTCTGGGGTCCTATGAAATGGGGTTTTTCCTTCTCATGTTAAGCAGTAGAATTAAGGATTCCATGTTCTTAAGCAAAGTTCACTAAAATCTCTGTACCTACCCCAGAAACGAAACTGGATCACATAGTGCAGAACAGGGCAGGATACATTTGTCTATACATTCCTTGTTAAAAGTCTCTTTTTACTTAGAGATTGTTTGGTTACTCTTTTATTTTTCTATTACAAACATCTAGAAACTTGTTCTTCATTGTTCCATGTGAAGTAAGTTTTCTTATTATTTCTGATCCAAGGGAAGGTAGTCCCTTTGGAATAGTTGCCCAAAGACATTACCCCTTCAGAAGAGATACGCTGTCTCTTTCGCTCACTCGCTCGCGTGCGTGCGCGCTCTCTTTCTCTCTCTCTCACATGACCCTCTTCATTCCTTTCCTTTACCTGTTTGGTTCTAGTAAGCATTTGAGTTTTTTACCTATTCCTTAGAATATGGTGGGAATACATGTTGGAAAGAGTCAACTATGGCCTGGATCTTTGGTCCTTTTGAGGAAGTCCTTGTCCAAGTGAGCCAGTAGGCAAGGGATTGATTATTTCCCAGGATCCTTTCAATATGATAGAAATAGCAGCTAGCCCTGATAGATGGCACAGGAATGGGGCTGAGAGAGATGGCCTCTGGAAGGAGCTTTGGCCTGGATTCTTGGTATAGGTATAAAAATGAAGTTAGCAGTGTTACTTTAGATCCAGTATTTCTATTGGTTTTGTCATTAAACATAGAAGTTTAAAAAGTAAAGTCTTCTATCTTGTGTCTCTCTAACCATCATTTCCCCCAATTAATACTCCCTTTAGTAATTATTCAGTTTGAAATTTGATAGATAACTTTTCTGACAATTTTCTGCACATATATATTTTTATATACTTAAAACATACATACCCCCTGGCTGCTAGTCACTTTTCCCCCTTATTTTAGATGTCTTTGCATATCATTATGTATAGATCAACCTCATTCTTTCCAATGGTCGCATAATTATGTAGCATGGATTTATAATACCTTTAGCCAGGCTGGGAGACATTGAAATTGTAGCCTTGTACATCCATCCTTTCATTCTCATTGGGAGTGTACTGGTAGAATAGATTTCTAGAAGTGGAATTGCTGGATTGAACAATCTACACATTTTGAATTAATAGATAGGACACTACTACCATCCAAAAAAGATTATGCCAGTTTATACTGCCATAAACAGCATATGAAATTTCTTTCCTGACACTAGAGATTATTCGTCTTTTAAATCTTTGCTAGCATGAGAGTTAAAAATAATAGCTCATTATTTGATTTTCCATTTTCTTAGTATGACAGGTTTACTATTTAAGTTCT
This sequence comes from Equus asinus, assembly GCF_041296235.1. Classification (NCBI taxonomy): domain Eukaryota; kingdom Metazoa; phylum Chordata; class Mammalia; order Perissodactyla; family Equidae; genus Equus; species Equus asinus. Next base: position 26,007,058 of record NC_091813.1, read on the forward strand.
CTTCTTATTGGAAAGCAGTTTTATTTTGATAAGCAAAAGACTGTTCTTGAAATGTGATTAGAGTTAATACATTTGAAAAGAACACTTGGTAAATGTACATAAAATATTGATGAAGTGTTTTATATTTTTTGAATACCTACCTGGCATGAACAGCCATATTAAAACATAAAAATCATTCACATTTTTGAAATGATTTCTCTGCTTTACAAAGGGATTTAGCATAGTATGTCTTTAAAAAACATTTAAAACTTTAAATATTTAATTCAGATTTTTAACTTTCTGGTATTTAAATTTTACTCATTTTTCAAGGCCACGGAGAATAGATATCCATAATATGTAAGTAGTCCCTATATCACTAATATATTGATAATCCCTACCTTATGCTACCTTGGATTTTAAAAATTATTCTTGTTCATTGATGGCTATAGTTGACCTGTATCTCAGTTTCACAATTTCACTTCAGCCATTCGTTAGTTTAAGTATGGTTTCATTTTCCCTGTCATTCTCTTTAGTGTCATATTTTTTTCGAGAGGGCCATCTAGTGGCAAATCAGGGAAATGAAGGCTATCAAGTGCACAGTAAAAATTGTTTCCTTAGTATACCTGTAAAAAGTGAGATGTTCTGTATTACTGAATATAGCAAATGTTTCAGTTGGTATATGTATATATGTGAATAAATATATAGAGGCTGCTTTACATACAGTATTTTTAAAAAATTATTAAATATAAGCTAATATAGGTAATATTATTGGGAAAATAAATTTCCATATGCATAATGTACACATTTTGCATCATTTGAGCATTCAAGAAGAATGACTAGGTTTTAGAAGAAGAAAAAGAAATGATCAGATTCAAAATAAATCAGAGTTTCAAGAAACAAGAATTTTTGTTAAATCTGAAACACGTAAAAGTCAATATTTAGAAATAAAAGGCCACAATATTCTTGTGCATGTGGAGTTTGGGAAGGAGCACAGACTTTGAAGCTAGACCTGGATTAAGTCTTAACGCTGCCACTAACCAGGCATGTGACTTTGAGCAGGTAACTTAACCTCTCTGAGCCTTATCTCTAAAAGAAGTGCCCTCTACCAGCAAGCTGTTGTGTGCCTAGCAATGCTGTTTCTGAAGAAGCACTGACAAATAGTAGTTGCTGTTACTGTTACTGTTAACATCTTATGAAACAGTAAACAGAACTCGTGGATTGACTTCCTCTTTGTCGGCATGGGCGTCCCAGGGTAATTGTTTAAAGTTAACACAACTTTTCCTAAAAGATTCTGTGATGAAATGGAAAGAGAATAGGTCTTCGGTGTCAGTCAGACAATTGAATTTGTGGCTCTACCACTTAACTAACTGTTGTAACTTGGGTAAATTACATAATTTCTCTGAACCCCATATTCATTATGTGTAAAATGTTAATGATAATACCTACCTAGTAGAATAGTTATGATTAAATAATAATATATGTAATGTCCTACAATGCGTTTAGCGTATTGTAGATATTTGAAAATATTTATAACTGTATTGTTCACCCTTTTTTTAAAATTATTTGTTTAAATGGGGTCACTTATAGAAAAGATTTGTAAGAAAGAGGCAGACAGGGGAGTAGCAGAAAGAACACTGCACCAGGGAACCAGGGAGTGCCAAGATTTAGGTTTCAGTCGTAACTCTGCTACTAACTTCATGCTTCCTGTAAGAAATCCTTGTTGTTAAACACACAGATTCAGAGTTGAGTCTTTTCTTGTCTTAGTGTTTTCTAGCCCAATTTAATGTATAAAATGGAATCTCTGAGTCTATGCAGTCTTTATCCTCATTATCAGAGATGGACCTCATGATTACTCATATCTTCATTTAGACACTTGTTCAATCCTAAACACATTACATTTTACACACACACACTCACTTTTCCTACACTCAAAAATTGATGAGGAGAGATAAAAGATCAACCAAGAGGGCATGGTTTCCTCTGTGGTATGTGGGTGTTAATGGTTTGTATTGGTCTTCAAGTCTTCTTTTTGCCATTTGTCAGTTGTACCACGTTGAAATTAATCTTTCTATTCTGTGGAACTCCAGTGATTTGTGATTGTGTGTGATTTGTCACACCCTTGTCTTACAGCAAATGCTTGTAGAGATCATAGGTAAATTCTGTTTTATGTAGTAAATCATTGTAATGAGATAGTAAATTTTAATTTAAAAAAAGCAATAGATGTAAGTGCATGAAGTGAAGCAAGTTGACTTCATCTAGGTTATACGTAATGCATGCATGACTGTTGATAAGCTTTGAGAATTTATATGAATTTATATTTATATGAAAGGAAAAATAATGGAGATTTATAGAAAACTGAGGTAAGCTTAATTTAAAAGTGGTATAGCTACATAAAATGTTTCACATTATACTTTTTTCCCTGAGATGAATAGACATTTTATTAGCCTATATCCAGTAGACCTCTCTGTGTCTTTCTGCTGATTCTAATGCTTTTTAAATACTAGATAAAGGGGGGAAAATATAACTACTGAAGCTTTTCTTTTTCAGAATTATAGACCTGATTTAATGGGTAATGGGAGCTTGTAATTAGCATTAGTTATGTACATGTAAATGAATGCTTGTAAAGTTCTTGAATAGAGTTGGTTCTCTGACTTGAAGAAAGATAATTTCTTTAAACTGCAGCCCAGTAATGACAAATTATGAACTCACAGTGTATGAGTTGATGAGGTTTTACTGATAAATATGATCTATAAATATCTAATGAAAGATTTAAAGTATATTACTATATATCCTAATATAAAACCATTTTATGGCATATTTCTATATCCTTTTTCTGTAGATTTCAGAAGTTGATTGCAAAGATGCACTAGAAATGATCTGTAACTTAGAATCTGAGGGTGATGAAAAAAATGCTCTTGTCTTGTGTACAGCATTTTTATCACGTCAGCTCCAGCAAGGAGATATGTACTGTGCCTGGTGAGTTGATTTTCTTTTGTGAAGAAAAGTTTATTAAATAAGAATACAAGATAGGTTGTGAGAATTCAGATAGCTTAAGAACATGTTTTTTAAAATCTTTTTAAGTCTCATCAGGACAGAAAGCTTATTTTCAGGTATTACATGCTGTCAAACTGGTTGTCAAGTAGTTTATAACTTTAAAAACTCTTTGTATTAAGGACTACACAACTCCTTAGTATACTAATAATGATCATATAATGATCAGGAAATTTTTAAATGTTGGAAGATGAAAGAAAGGTTTGTTTTGTCTATTGCCACAATAAAAATTTTTTCAGATATGTAAGTAACCTGTTTTCCTCTGCATATAACTAGCTGCTAGTCATTTATGTATGGAAATATAGTTCATTTTTCATTTATGAAATATCATTCTACTTCACTAACTTCTTCAATGCACTTTTTTCTTTCTTTATATGGTACATTTCCAGGTATGCAAAGCCTGTTATTATTATATAATCCTTTGGGAGGATACAACTAACAGGTGTTGACTTTAGTTAACGCAAACACTTAGCATCAGCTGTCTTAAATTAGTGTTAGCTAAAACTGGCAATTTATCTGGTCAGTCAGCAGCATTATTAGTTTTCAGTGTTGTGTTGGTGTTATGGAAACACAAAAGAAAAATTTAGGTTTCGGCATTCTGACATTTAAGAATATTTACCAAGTGACATATGGTATACAAATGAATATAGAACAGGCAATCTAAGTAAGTGCTTGTGTAATCAAAGAAGAGTAAAATTCATAATTATAAAGGTTTTCTGAGCAGTTGACCTTTGTTATGAAGGAAAAATTGTATATGCAATACAGAGAGGATTGATACAAAAGGCAGGAGGAAAGCTTCTGAAGGGGAGAATAAATAACATGTATTTATTGAGGACAGGTAGATTTCCTATATAACATAAATATCAGTGATAACTAAGAAATGAATGTGTTACACTCATTTAAAAAAGGCATCAGGGGCCAGCCTGGTGGCAGAGTGGTTAATTTTGTACTCTGCTTCAGCAGCCCAGGGTTCGTAGGTTTGGATCCCGGGCATGGACCTAACACTGCTCGTCAAGCCATGCTCTGCCAGCGTCCCGCATAAAATAGAGGAGGGTTGGCACAGATGTTAGCTCAGCGACAGTCTTCCTCAAGCAAAAAGAGGAAGATTAGCAACAGATGTTAGGTCAGGGCCAATCTTCCTCTCTCTCTCTCTCACACACACACACACACACACACACACACACACACACACACACACAAAAAACCCTATAAAAAAACCCATCAAAGTCTGAATTTTATATGGCAAGCAAAAGCAGTCTATTATAAGCCCTCAAGTAGGAGGAGGATGAAATAGAAGTTTATGTTTAAGAAAAACCGTTTAAGCCAAGAAGTTGAGAATGGATTGGGGCTGAATGATGAGGGCAGAGTTGGGGGAGGACGTGGCAGTACAGCAAGTTGGGTTGAGATAGGAAACTCAACTAGAAAGCCAGTAAATAGTCTACCTGGGAAGTTATGAAGGGTTCCTTATGGATGTGGAATGTGGTGAAAGAACTGTTGAGGATGACAGTAGGATAATAAAATGCAGAGGCTGATAAGGTCAGTGATAACGAGGCATTAAATTAGAAAGATGGTGACCAGGAAAGAATGTTGATCATCTTCTTTCATACGTTAGGGTTCAGGTTTCAGAAATCAAAGTGGAGCAGTCTTATAAAAACTAGAGAGGTGAAAGTGAGGAGACAGATTTTGAAGTCTTCAGTATATAGGTTAAAATCCAGTAAATAAGCTAGTGATTCAAGCGGGTAGTGAAAAGGGCAGAGTTCCTTGGAGTGGAAACTGAGGAAATACTAATAGGAAAGGCTTTTATTGTGGAGAAGACTTGGTGAAAAAGTTGAAGCAAGGAAGAAGATTTTTGTGGAGGTTAGCTATAGAGGACAGAGGAGAAATAGGACAGTAGGTTAAAGGGAAGAAAATTCATCATTTCAGTAGGATTGTTTTCTATGAAAAATACATTGTAATTGCATTTGAAGTAAATGTCAAAGTTCATTTTTCAAAATTTCTTTTATGGTTTCACTGCTGTGGCACAGATTGAGATTAGTTAATTCTTGATTCTGTGTCATTGATTCTTAATATTTATCTAATAATAACCAATTGAAATTTAATTGACCAGTTAAGTTGGTTAATTTTAAATTTGTTAGAAGATAAAAATTAAATGCTTTTTAAAAACCATTTTGCCATTGATGCATTTTATGTATTCACACACATTTTGCACTTTCTTATTAAAGTTCAGGTGTGACTCAAAGTTACCATTTGTACAACTTGTTTAAATGTCAGCTGCTTTCTTAATAAAAGGTAGTGCTTCTCTGTCTGAGATTGAAAAATATTAATAAAATGATAACTTATGTATCCTGATTTTATTTAGTCTTTAGAAAATTGAGATCTGTTTTCTTGCTTTTGAACTTAATTCCGCATGTGGAATTGGAATCTAAAACCAGTTTTAATTTCAAATATAATGACTGGACTGACATAGTCCCTGATTATTACATTACTGCTCCAACTTACTTTTTATACTTTTTTTATTTTTCAGGGAACTCACTCTCTTTTGGAGTAAATTACAGCAAAGAGTAGAACCATCTATACAGGTGTACCTAGAAAGATGTCGTCAACTTTCTTTGTTAACCAAGACGGTATATCACATTTTCTTCCTGATTAAAGTTATTAATTCAGAGGTAAGAATAATCAAGGTATCTTTTCTTAATTTAAAATATATAAATTACCTTTAGTAAAAAACTTTAACTGTATTATTTTGGCACCTTTTCCAGTGATTTTTGTTTATTTCATTTAGTGCTTTCAACATTAAATTTCCTATTGGTTAAAGACATTTGTTATAGAAAAACCTAAAAATGCAGATGAGAGCCAGGGCTAGCTCTTAGCCTGAAGAAAAGTAATATACATAATACTTGTGTTTTATCATTCTATAGTTTTTATTCCTAGAGGTTATATTATTTTGATAATTTGGCTCTATAGAACTTTAGAGTGTAAAGAGAAATATAGAGATAGCTTCCTTTGCTAGCAGTCTGGCAGATTACATTATCTGAAAATCCTTCTTCTACAAAACACCCAGAAATACTTGATAAAATAAAATGAATGTCTTTTTTAATGTATAGCACCTGAGATTGTGAGAATATCAGGGAAATCTCTAAGCTCAAAATGAAGAGGAACCTAAAAACTGGAGCATAAAGCTTGAGCTGATGCTGGGCCTTTCCTAGCCTGATGGGCATTGGGATATGTTACTAGTTACAGTAATCAAAGGATTTAAGTTTTAATATCTCCACAGGGACAGTAGATAGCTGTATGGGGTTAGGAAATAAGATCTTGGGCCCTCTCAAATTGGGGCGTTAGAACTGAGCTCTATGTCCCCCTTCTCCCTCCCTGAATCGGTGAAGTTCTGTAATGTTTTAAAAAGCAGACTAGAAAAATATTGCTCACACAGATGGATGATAGGGAACTTTGTGCATGTCTGACTGGGTTGTGGGTCAGAGGAGAAAATGTTTGCTCTAAGAAGTTGTAACCTTAGGTCTGCCCTCACACAGATTTAGGGTCCAAATTTACTCTGCCTGTATAGTCCAGGAATCCCCATGCCGAGTAAGGAATGTTTAAGAAGGTAAGGATGGAGTCCTAGCCTGGTATATATATGGGGTACCTAGCAGAAGCAGATACACAACTGCTTTGGAGGGACGTACCCTCAATGCAGGATTCTCGTATAAAGCCCTACTTAAGTGAGTTCATGATCAAGATTTACAAAACATGAAACAGTTGGCCATGAGGGAATTTTAGCAGAGAGAAGTAACAGTAGAATTAGACATGCCAGGACAAAAACTATAAATTACATATATTTAAGACAGAATAAGGAATTAAAGCATGAGAAAGAAAGATACTATGAAAATGACCAAGCAGATTTTAAAAAGTCGAAAGAACTTTTAATTAAAAAAACCTAGTCATTGAAATAGAAACACTTTACAGATGGAACAGTAGATTAACAGAGTAAACAGTAGATTAGACACAACTGAAGAGGGAAGGGACGAGCAGAGGTATGTGTTCCCATTTATTTGTTAACTAAATCATAAGCCAGCTTTTACAAAATTAATTTATTTTCTTACAGTAACCCTGTAAGAATGCACTTGGTTTCCATTTTCATTGTACACAGAAGATAGTTTCCAAGGGTGTTAGCATTGCATAGAATGAAATGCCAGACAGTTTTTAGGAATCCTTGAAAACTGGGATGCAGCGTGACAAGAAGCATTTTTAAGTTAATGTATAATTTTTTGTGAAAGGAAAGACCACAAGACACTCTCCTATCCCCCTTTAAAAATACCTTTTAAAATCTGTAGTCAATAAATCTTATATGTATCTTCATTTTTCTCTCCTGAAATAATTTAATTTTCAAGAGTAAAGAACAGGAATTAATCCTTCTGCTTTCCAGTTTTTCTCTATCAACCCTGTTAACTCATCCTGATTTTTCATCTTATATATTGTGGTGCAGCAATTTTTTTAAAAAACTTAAGGTTTTCTTTTTTCTTGGTGAGGATATTGGCTTTGAGCTAAGATCTGTGCCAATCTTCTTCTATATTGTATGTGGGATGCCGCCACAGCATGGCTGGATGAGTGGTTTGTAGGTCTGCACCTAGTATCCAAAGCCACAGACCCTGGGCCAGGGAAGCAAAGCACATGAGCTTACCCACTATGCCACCAGGGCCAGCCCCTAAAAAAACTTAAAACAGTTGTAAGTTTCTTAGGAAATTACTATGCTATTTTAAAACAGGTTGTGCCACTGCTTTATATCTAACTTAAAGAGCAGCATGGCACAGTAGAAGGGACTTGAAACTCGAAACCTGACAAACTAGGTATAAATCTTGACTTGCTGTTGACCACCTAGTAACCTTAACCACTTTGGTTAATCAGATGAATCGACGAGGTTACAAAAAATGGCTCTCCCTCAACCTTACACGCCACTCATAAGGAAGCCGTCTTGGAGAGGGGAGAACACTTGGACAAGAGCTACACTGTCCATTATGGAAGCCATTATCCACTTACAGCTGTTTAATTTAAATTAAGTAAAATTTGAAATTCCATTCTTCAGTCACAATTGCCACATTTTAGGTGCTCGGTAGCCCCATGTAGCTAGTGACTATCGTATTGAAGAGCACAGGATAAAGAATATTTCCATCGTTGAAGGCAGTTCTGTTGAGTAGTACTTTTCTACTTTGAGTTTGAGTTCAGAGGTAAAGCACATAGAAAGGCAGTTAAAAGCTTGGGGAGGTTGGCCGGGGGAGACTTATTGAGGAGGATAATGTGTAACATGGTAATTGCTCCCTCCCCGGAATCTTGTTTCTCATTGCATAAAATTTTTCTCCTTTGTTTTTTACTTTCTGAAATCTAATCAAGCAGAGAGGGCTTTTATCTTAAAACTAGAGTCATAGTTATTCTTGTTTTAGGACAGAAAGAGGCCTTAAAGTTATGCTGTAGTGACTGGGTTCTAGTGTAACTCCTCATTTTTCACATGATGAAATTTAGCCTCAAGGTTAAGTGATTTTGGTTAACTGGTAGCCCTCTTTTTTTCAAAACTCCAGGACTTGTTGAAGACTATTGTCCAGTTACATATTAACTTAAAATAATTGTGTCCTTCTTAAACTCTAATTGACATCTGCAAAGGAAATGGAGCAGAAGCTGGGTCCGGCTTTTTATTCATGCTTTTTCCTAGACCCCTGATGTCAAAAGAATTGAAAAATATAGCCCTGCCCTAAAGGATTTCATAGTCTGTTGATCGAGACCCACAAACAGTTGCAATGTAGTATAGATCTTTCTATCACAGTGGAATGTTAAGACTCACACGTTACTTAGCACAGTACCTGGTATAAAGTAGGTGCTGAATGATTAAAAGAAGTGGGCCATCTAACCCACTTGTCTGTTTGACTCTCAGTGATGGCCAGACAAAGTGGGAGGGGAGAGTGTTCTAGTTAACAGAAAAAGCTTGTGAAGTGGTATAAAGAAAAAACTGTTTTCTCCTCCATTCACTACTCACTAAATACTTCTGGTCACCAAATTTGTGGGGATTTTTTTCCATACCAAGCAGTTCTCTGATTCTCCAGACACCAGCTGGGTGTTCTGCAGTTTAACTCAATTCTGATACTTAGATACCTGGAGATAGCATCAGATCTCACAGGTTAAGGGCTCAGTCCCAGAAGACTACCCCCTCCCCCCACTGCAGATACCAGTTGCAAGTCCAGGTTGTCACCTGCGTTTCTGACCAACTGGCTCTAAATCAGAGGTTCCCATGCCCCCTTTTTGAATTCGATTAATTTGCTGGAGTGGCTCACAGAACTCAGGAAGACAGTTTATGTGCCAGATTACCCATTTATTATGAAAAGATACAACTCAGGAAGAGCCAGATGGAAGAGATGCATAGGGAAAGGTAGGGGGAAGGGGTAAGCTACCCTCCCCAGTCTTCATGTATTTACCAACCCAGAAGTTTCCTGAACCCAGTTCTTTTGGGGTTTTGATGGAGGCTTCATTATGTAGGCATGATTGATTAAGTCATTGGTAATTGGTGATTGATGCAACCTCCAGCCTCTCTGCCTTCCTTGGGGGTGGAGGGCTGAAAGTTCCAACCACTAATCACACGTCGATTCCCCTGGCAACCTAGATAACTCCTGCCACAGTTATGTAGGGGCTTTCCAAAAGTCACCTCATTAAAATAAACTCTGGTGTGAGTGAAAGGGCCTTATTATGAATAACAAAAAACACCCCTTTCATCTATAAGGCAGGAGCTATTTCAGGAGCTGGGAACAGAAGATGCCCCTGTAGCTCTTATCACTTAGAAAATTACAAAGGTTTTAGGAGCTATCTGCTAGGAACTGTGGTTGAAGACCAAAATATATATTTCTTATTGTATTACAATATCACAAGTGGTATCAAGGCATGGGAGAGAATGGCGTATTTGGGAAAATAAAGTTAGCCCGGTTTGCTTGGAATATAGGCTATTTAGGTAGGGGGAAAGATAAAAGATGAGGCTAGACCAGATGAAATGTAGGTCAGATTGTGAAGGCCCTTTTATATTCCATGCTAAGAAGGTTATATTTAATTCCGAAATACATAGGTAACTATTTAAGAAGTTTAAAGCAAGGTAAGACATGATGCTATAGGTGGATGGGGAAGGGCTGGGTGGGATGGACATGAGGAACTAATATCAGTGTGTAAGCCTTGCTTAGCTTTGGGTCAGGGTTACTAGGCAGCCAGAGGGAAGGAGCAGAAAAGTAGGTACCAAAGATAAAAGCTTGCCTGTTTTCAGAAGCTTGCCTGGTGCTGTACCAGTTCCAGAAAGGGGGATAAGTCTCTATCCCTCCCCTGAATGACATCACTTAGCTTTCTGCTCCTTGTGACTCGTAAGTTCTAGCTAGTGCTATCAGTACTTTCATTAACTGATGTTATTAAGTAGATTTTTATTGGCTAGTTACTTGTTTAATCACATTGTTTTTATAGGAAATTGTGATTTCAAACTCATCTTTAAAAACACACTTGTTACATAAACCAGTTTATGATTTAAATATTGTCTGTAAACCTAATTTTCAGTCACACACTCAAAGATGAAAACTCAGAAGAATAAAAATCTTGATATTGTTTATTTTATTGGTATTATTTGTTGAGCTTTTAAATTTATTTACAACATTGAGATGTTTTTAAGCAAATTTATTCAAAGCTGTTTGCCCTGAATGCGTTAAAATGAACCATGGTATCCAGTAGCAGACTGTATTAGAATAGAAATGTCAGTTGAGTTCCTCTCTGAAATAATTTTAGTTGTATTTTCTAAGCAATAAGTAGAATTTTTTTTTTTTTTTTGAGGAAGATTAGCCCTGAGCTAACCACTGCCAATCCTCCTATTTTTGCTGAGGAAGACTCGCCCTGAGCTAACAGCCGTGCCCATCTTCCTCTACTTTATATGTGGGACGCCTACCACAGCATGGCTTGTCATGCGGCCCCATGTCCACACCCAGGATCCGAACCAGCAAACCCTGGGCCGCCGAGAAGCGGAATGTGCACACTTAACTGCTGTGTCACCGGGCCAGCCCCTAAGTAGAATTTTTGAATCAGCTTTTGTCATTTCTGGAGAAAGGACTCAACATTCATAGGACAGAAAATAGTTAGAGTTACCTTCCTCAAGGCAGATATCCTTCATCTACAAATCCTCTGTTCTCTGAGTCATTTCTTAAAGACATTCTTTCTCCATCATTTCCTGAATTTTCTAAATAAGTACAGCGTTTTCCAGAATTCTTTCGCTCTATGTATTTACCAGTCTTTCTGACATAGGCTTTCATTATCACTTCAGATCATCTTTATGGTTGACTTGACCTTTGATTCCTCCAAAACTTCTTTCTTCAAGTCCTCCTCTCTCTCATATGTGGCTTCACTGACCATGTCTTTTTCTTTCATATTATAACAGAGGAGTGGCCTAATTGTCCGCTATTATCAATAGCCCCTAAGGCTGTTAGGGGCAAATGTTTTTTGTAGAAGTTTTCTGGCTCAGATCTCTCTCAAAATTATATAAAATAACTATATAAGTTTATGTAAGAGCTGGAGACAACCATATGGTCCCTCCTCTTTCCCAGTTGGCCTTTCTTCACTGTCACTTTTAAAAAATAGGTCTCATATCTATTCTTGTCCATTTTCTTCTTGGTCTTTGTGCCTTTGCTTTTCCTAAAGTCAGGACCCGTTCAGTGTCCGAGCCTTCTTCCCTCACTCTCCTTTTGGCCTACAAATCTAAGCTTCTGTTGTAGTGTAAAATATTTTATTTCCTTCTTTATCTATGAAAATACCCTATCACCTTTTTTGACTTCTTTCTTGCCTTTTGATCTTATATCACACATATTCCATACCTATGAATGTAGCCACATCTTGTGGCTGGCTTATTTCTCACATATTTATGTTCCCTTTTAGCCTTTTAAAACCCAGTATCTTTCAAATGACTCTTAACTTTCATTACTGCTATCTTATAATAGTTCAAGATGCTCAGTCAAAAGGAAAAAAGTTTATTGTGTCTCCTCCTGCTCCTAATTCTTAATCTGGTTCAACCATGAGGTAAGTGATTTGGCATTCAATTTTCTGATTGAACTAGAATCCCCACTATTAAGGATCGAGTAACTTTATACTCTGTTAAAAGTGAAAATCTCCTTACATTACTAAGTTAGGAAATATGGAGACATTCTCAGTTTTGTAATTGGGTTGAGAGGATTTGTTTCCAGAGGATTACAAATACAAACTTAGGAAGTGAGATTTGCGATAAAGTTAATGACATTTATTGATCGCTTACTGTGTGCCAAGCATTATACTAAACTGTGCCAGGTACTTGAGATACATAATATCCATTAATGCTCACAGCAATTTTATGAAGTTTAAATGCTGTTTTAATCTCTGTTTTATAAATGGAATATGAAAGGTCAGAGAAGTTAAATAACTTCCAAGTTTGCCTAGCTGGTAGATGATTTTCTCCCCAGGTCTTATGTTAGCTCCCAATGCTTGTGTTTTTTCTGCTGTTCTATACAGTTCATTTTATACACACACACACACACACACAGTCACTCGCTCACCATGCTAAGCTGCAGTGCTTTCGAAGGAGCATCTTTTTCTATGTTGGATGTTGCAAAATTTGAGAGAAGCAAGCCTCAGTTTTAAAATTACTAAATCCACAAATCTGTTTTGATTAGTGTGGGTTAACATTTCCTATTTGCTTTTTCACAGACTGAAGGGGCTGGTCTTGCCACCTGTATAGAACTGTGCGTAAAAGCTCTTCGCCTGGAATCTACAGAAAATACTGAAGTGAAAATATCTATTTGCAAGACCATTTCATGCTTGTTGCCTGATGATCTGGAAGTTAAACGTGCTTGTCAACTGAGTGAATTTCTCATTGAGCCTACAGTAGATGCGTATTATGCTGTGGAAATGTTGTATAACCAGCCAGACCAGAAATACGATGAAGAGAATCTTCCAATACCAAATTCTCTACGCTGTGAGCTCTTGCTTGTATTGAAAACTCAGTGGCCCTTTGATCCAGAATTTTGGGATTGGAAAACCTTAAAACGACAATGTCTTGCATTAATGGGGGAAGAAGCATCCATTGTATCTTCAATAGATGAACTAAATGACAGTGAAGTTTATGAAAAAGTAGTAGACTACCAAGAAGAGATTAAAGACACTTCTGTGAATGGACTTTCTGGTGGAGTTGGTGCTAATTCTGGCCTTCTTAAAGACATTTGTGATGAAAAGCAGAAGAAGAGAGAGATAAAACAATTAAGAGAGAGAGGATTTATATCTGCTAGATTTAGGAATTGGCAAGCCTACATGCAATATTGTGTGCTATGTGACAAAGAATTCCTTGGTCATAGAATAGTACGACATGCTCAGAAACATTACAAAGATGGGATTTACAGTTGCCCCATATGTGCAAAGAACTTTAATTCTAAAGAAACTTTTGTCCCTCATGTCACTTTGCATGTTAAACAATCTAGTAAAGAGAGACTAGCAGCTATGAAACCGTTAAGAAGATTGGGAAGGCCTCCTAAGATCACAACTACCAATGAGAATCAGAAGACTAATGCTGTGGCCAAACAGGAACAGCGGCCTATAAAAAAGAATAGTCTCTATTCGACAGACTTCATCGTGTTTAATGACAATGATGGTTCAGATGATGAGAATGATGATAAAGATAAATCTTATGAGCCGGAAGTGATGCCAGTCCAGAAACCAGTACCTGTTAATGAATTTAATTGCCCTGTAACTTTTTGTAAAAAGGGCTTTAAGTACTTTAAAAATTTAATCGCTCATGTAAAGGGGCATAAAGATAATGAAGATGCCAAGCGCTTTCTTGAAATGCAAAGCAAAAAAGTTATTTGCCAGTACTGTAGACGGCATTTTGTAAGTGTTACTCATCTCAATGATCACTTACAAATGCACTGTGGCAGTAAACCATATATCTGTATACAGATGAAATGTAAGGCTGGTTTTAATAGTTATGCAGAGCTCTTAACCCACCGAAAGGAGCATCAAGTCTTTAGAGCAAAGTGTATGTTTCCTAAATGTGGCAGAATTTTTTCAGAAGCTTATTTACTATATGATCATGAAGCACAGCATTATAATACTTATACTTGTAAGTTCACAGGTTGTGGTAAAGTTTATCGGTCTCAGAGTGAGCTAGAAAAGCATCTGGATGATCACAGTACTCCTGAAAAAGTGATGCCTCCCGAAGACCAACTTAATTCACCCGGAGCTTCCGTTCAGCCTTCTAAAGTGAATCAGAACACAGAAGGGAATACTGAGAAAGAGAGTGCTATGCTTCCTTCAGAAAATAACATTGAAAACACCTTACCAGCAGATACAAGTGAAGCTTGGGATAAAAGCAAGGCAGAATCAGCTGTCACCAAACAAGACCAGATTTCTGCTTCCGAGCTCAGGCAAGCTGATGGACCACTGTCAAATGGTTTGGAAAATCCTGCTACTACTCTGCTGCAGGCCGGTGAAGTAGCTGTATCTATTAAGGTGTCCCTCAATCAGGGAATTGAGGAAAACTTTGGAAAGCAAGAAAGCTCGACTGTAGAAGGCACTGGTGAATCGCTGGTCACAAACTTAAATGCACCAGTTGAGGATACTTGTAATGATTTGTCTCATCCAGATATCCAAGAGAGAAAAGAACAGGATTGCTTTAATGAAGTGCAGATTACTCATAATTCTTTAGTAAATTCAGAAACCCTCAAAATAGGTGACCTTACCCCACAAAACTTAGAAAGACAAGTGAACAACCTGATGACCTTCTCTCTGCAAAGTCAGGCAGGATTTCAAAACGGTTTGTCAACTTCCAAGTTTGAATGTGGAGGTAGTGTTAAAACGTCGTCCAGTCTTTACAGCTTACCTCTTAAGACATTAGAAAGTATCACATTTGTTCCACCACAGCCCAACCTAAGTAGTTCTTTAGGAACTCCATCAGTGCCTCCAAAAGCACCAGTTCAGAAATTCAGTTGCCAGGTTGAGGGATGTACTCGCACCTATAATTCTTCACAGAGTATTGGGAAACACATGAAGACAGCACACCCTGACCAGTATGCTGCATTTAAAATGCAGCGCAAAAATAAAAAAGGTCAGAAATCTAACAACTTGAATACACCAAATAATGGAAAGTTTGTTTATTTTTTGCCATCGCAGGTGAACAGCTCTAATAATGCATTTTTTACACCACAGACCAAAGCCAGTGGGAATCCTGCTTGTTCAGATCAGTTGCAACATGTGTCACCTTCCATTTTTCCAGCTCATTTGACAAGTGTGTCCACTCCACTGTTGCCCTCAGTGGAAAGTGTCATAAATCCAAATATACCTTCTCAGGATAAAAGTGAACATGGTAGTGGTATGTTATGTTCCCAAATGGAAAATATATCTAACACTGCCTTGCCAGCACAAATGGAAGATCTAACCAAAACAGTTTTGCCTTTGAACATTGACAGTGGCTCAGATCCTTTCCTTCCTTTACCTGCAGAAAGTAGTTCAATGTCTCTCTTCCCTTCACCAGCAGATAGTGGGACTAATTCTGTTTTTTCTCAACTGGAAAATAATACAAATCATTTCTCCTCACAGATTGAAGGAAACACTAATTCTCCTTTTCTCAAGGGAGGTAATGGTGAAAATGCGGTTTTTCCTTCACCAGTGAATGTTGCAAATGGTTTCAGTAGCACCGGTCCCCAACAGTCTGCACCTGAAAAAGTTAAAAAAGACCGTGGGCGGGGCCCAAATGGGAAGGAAAGAAAACCCAAGCACAACAAAAGGGCTAAATGGCCTGCAATTATCAGAGATGGGAAATTTATCTGTAGCAGGTGTTACAGGGCTTTTACTAATCCCAGATCTCTGGGCGGACACTTGTCTAAGCGATCTTACTGTAAACCACTGGATGGGGCAGAAATTGCTCAAGAACTGCTGCAGAATAATGGACAGCCTTCTCTTCTCGCCAGCATGATTCTCTCCACAAATGCAGTAAATTTGCAGCAGCCACAGCAGTCTGCCTTCAATCCAGAAGCATGTTTTAAAGATCCATCATTCCTGCAACTTCTTGCTGCTGAAAATCGCTCATCAACATTTTTACCAAGTACGTTTCCTCGGACTGGTGTGGCTAACTTCAGTACGAGTGTTAGTCAAGAAGGCAGTGAAATTATTAAACAGGCTTTGGAAACTGCTGGCATTCCCAGCACATTTGAGGGTGCCGAAATGCTTTCTCATGTTCCAACAGGTTGTGTCTCAGATGCAGCACAAGTAAACGCAACAGTGATGTCAAATCCCACTGTGTCAACCCTGTTGCAGGCTGTGTGCCACCCAAACCCCCTGCTGACAAACCAGAATAGGACACCAAACGCCAGAACTTCCTCCATTGAGGAATGCAGCAGTTTGCCTGTGTTTCCAACGAACGACTTACTACTGAAGACTGTTGAAAATGGTTTGTGCTCTGATTCGTTCCCTCATTCTAGTGGCCCATCACAAAATTTTACCAGTAACGGTTCACGTGTTTCAGTTATAAGTGGTCCTCAGAACACAAGGGCAAGTCATTTCAATAAAAAGGGAAACAGTGCTTCTAAGAGAAGAAAGAAAGTTGCTCCTCCACTAATTGCGCCTAATGCTTCCCCAAATTTGGGAACAAGTGACTTAACAGCAATGGGACTTATAGCAAAGAGTATTGAGATACCAACTACTAACCTTCATTCAAACATAATTTCAAATTGTGAGCCTCAGAGTTTGGTGGAAAATCTAACACAGAAATTAAATAGTGTTGACAATCAGTTATTTATGACTGATGTGAAAGAAAACTTCAAAACCAATCTTGAGTCCCATACAGTGTTAGCTCCTTTAACATTAAAAACTGAAAATGGTGATTCTCAAATGATGGCTTTGAATTCATGCACAGCTTCAATAAATTCTGATTTACAGATTTCTGAAGACAATGTTATACAAAACTTTGAAAAGACTCTTGAAATTATTAAAAGTGCTATGAATTCTCAAATACTTGAGGTAAAAAGTGGGTCTCAGGGTGTTGGTGAAACATCACAGAATGCACAAATAAATTATAGCATTCAGCTTCCTTCAGTAAACACTGTGCAGAATAACAAATTACCTGATTCTTCTCAGTTTTCCTCCTTCACTGGTGTCATGCCGACAAAAAGTAACATTCCTCAGTCTGAAGTATTACATAAGGAGGATCAAATACAGGAAATTTTAGAAGGCTTACAGAAATTAAAATTAGAAAATGACCTGTCCATTCCAGCATCTCAGTGTGTACTAGTAAATACGTCAGTGACACTGACTGCCACCCCTGTTAAATCAGTTCCAAATGTCACAGTTGTTCAGCCAGTTTCTGAAATAATAAACAACATTCAGTTTAGTGACAAAGTTAATAAACCATTTGTGTGTCAAAACCAAGGCTGTAATTACAGTGCTATGACCAAGGATGCACTGTTTAAGCATTATGGTAAAATTCATCAATACACTCCAGAGATGATTCTTGAAATTAAGAAGAATCAGTTGAAATTTGCTCCATTTAAATGTGTAGTGCCGACATGTACAAAAACATTTACAAGAAATTCTAATCTTCGGGCACACTGTCAGTTGGTACATCATTTTACAACAGAAGAAATGGTGAAGTTAAAAATAAAACGGCCTTATGGAAGAAAATCTCAGAGTGAAAATTTGTCAGCCCCACGAATTACGCAAGTAAAAAGACAGCTAGCTATGACAGAGGAAAATAAAAGGGAATTCCAGCCTGCTTTAGAATTGGGAGCAATGAAGGAAAATGCCCTCAATAATGTAGCAGTGATCCCAGAAAAACAACTTATAGAAAAAAAAAGTCCTGAAAAAACAGAGAGTTCTTCACAAGTGATTACAGTTACTTCTGAACAATGTAATATAAATTCTCTCACAAACATACAAACCAAAGGACGGAAAGTCAGGAGACATAAAAAAGAAAAGGAGGAGAAAAAACACAAGAAGCCAGTTTCCCACTCCCTTGAGTTTCCAACAAGATACAGTCCCTACAGACCTTATCGCTGTGTTCACCAGGGTTGTTTTGCTGCCTTTACAATACAGCAGAACTTGATTCTGCATTACCAGGCTGTACACAAATCAGATCTACCTGCGTTTTCTGCAGAGGTTGAAGAGGAAAGTGAAGCTGGTAAAGAAAGTGAAGAAATTGAAACCAAACAAACTGTGAAAGAATTTCGATGTCAGGTGAGTGACTGTTCTCGAATTTTCCAAGCAATTACTGGCTTAATACAGCACTACATGAAACTTCATGAAATGACTCCTGAGGAAATTGAAAGTATGACTGCTTCTGTGGATGTTGGGAAGTTTCCATGTGACCAGTTAGAGTGTAAATCTTCATTTACCACATATTTGAACTATGTTGTTCATCTTGAGGCAGACCATGGGATTGGGATAAGGGGGAGTAAAACTGAAGAAGACGGCATATACAAGTGTGACTGTGAAGGCTGTGACCGTATATATGCGACTCGGTCTAATCTCCTCCGACACATTTTTAATAAGCATAATGACAAACATAAAGCTCATTTGATTCGGCCAAGAAGATTAACACCTGGTCAGGAAAATATATCAAGCAAGGCAAACCAAGAAAAGACAAAGTCTAAATATCGGGGCACAAAACACAGGTCTGGAAAGGAAGGGGTCAAAATGCCTAAGACCAAAAGAAAGAAAAAAAATAACTTAGAAAACAAGAATGCAAAGATTGTGCAGATTGAAGAAAATAAGCCTTATTCTCTGAAACGTGGGAAGCATGTATATTCTATAAAGGCTAGAAATGATGCTTTATCTGAGTGTACAAGCAGATTTGTAACCCAGTATCCATGTATGATAAAGGGGTGTACATCAGTTGTTACAAGTGAAAGCAATATAATTAGACATTATAAATGCCACAAATTATCTAAGGCATTTACATCACAACACCGCAATCTTCTTATTGTCTTCAAACGGTGTTGCAGCTCAGAGTTAAAGGAAACTTCTGAGCAAGAAGTTGATAAGAATGATGTGAAAGACTCTGACACATGTGTGTCAAAGAGCAACGATAACTCAAGAACAGCTACCGTTCCACAGAATGAAGTTGAAAAAAATGAAAAGGATGAAATGGATGAGCTCACAGAATTATTTATTACAAAGTTAATAAATGAAGACAACACCACCAGTGTGGAGACTCAAGCTCATACATCTTCAAATGTAAATAATGATTTTCAGGAAAATAACCCCTGCCAGTCAGAAAAACAAAAAGCAAGTAATTTGAAGAGAGTTAATAAAGAAAAAAATGTCTCTCAAATTAAAAAGAGGAAAGTTGAAAAAGCTGAAGCAGCATCGGCAGTTGAGTTAAGTAGCGTGCATAAAGAAGAAGAGACTGCTGTTGCGATTCAGACCACTGAGGAGCATCCTGCGTCTTTTGACTGGAGCTCATTTAAACCAATGGGATTTGAAGTATCGTTTCTGAAGTTTCTTGAGGAGTCTGCAGTGAAGCAGAAGAAAAATACTGACAAGGACCATCCAAATAGTGGAAATAAAAAAGGATCACATTCAAATTCAAGAAAAAATATTGACAAGACTGCTGTGAGTAGTGGAAATCATGTATGTTCTTGTAAAGAAAGTGAAACTTTTGTACAGTTTGCCAATCCATCACAGCTTCAGTGCAGTGATAATGTAAAAATTGTTTTAGACAAGACTCTCAAAGATTGCACTGAGCTTGTCTTAAAGCAGCTTCAGGAAATGAAACCTACCGTCAGTCTGAAAAAACTTGAAGTACATTCATATGATCCAGATGTGTCTATTATGAAAGAAATCAGTATAGGTAAAGCCACAGGGAGAGGGCAGTACTGATAACAAATGTACTATACATTATTTACAGTTTTATTTTAAATAGGAAGCCATCAAGCATGCTAGAATTGTGAAACTTTTTCATTATTTTTTTGTTGTTGTTGACATGAATTAGCCTGGCCAAAAAAAGAAAAAAAACATGACATTTGTCATGTAAAACTTTTTTTATCCCTATGGGACTTGAGGAACAGAATCAATACTTCAGTTATTGTAAATAATTGAGCTAAACCTCGAATTTCTATCAGCCAGTTGCCCTTTCCATGAACTAAACTGAGTATTCTGTGATTGACATGTCTCACCAGGTCACTGCTCATGTACAACAGTGCTCTTTGTTTGTAGATACCTTTTTTGTATATATTTATTATTGTAAATCATTTGCTGCCACCAGCAGTGTGTAAGTCTAAACTATTAAATGACACATTTATATTTGGAATTTTAATTTTTAACTAAGTGATCAAGTTTTTTAAATTGTTCTTTTATTGTTTTAAATTAAGAATTTTTTGAACTAAAGCTAGAAACTCTACCGTAGTTCATTGATTTTTACATAAAACATTTATTTACAAGATGATCTCAAAATTACTTTTCACAAAGTAGGCACATTATATCAACACCTTGCTCTGCTTTGTAAATTTTCCATCCAGGAGTTTTGGGTGGTATTCCTATACCGTTTTTTTTTTTTCAGTGCTTCTAATTGGATATAGTTAATATGATTACATGAAATATAATGGAAATGTGAATAAAGAATTTACTACATCAAAGATTTTAAATATTTGGTATTTAAAAAAAAACCCTTTGTGAATGTGATAGAAACTAGTAGTGTGGAGCAGTGTAAATATTTGAGGTGGTGATTTGTGAAGTAGCCCAGTATTGCCTTAAATAAAATCACATTTCATTTCTGTTTTATACATGTGATCTTATAAAGATTTTTTTTTTTTCCATTTTCTGAGATTTATAGATTGGTGTATAGCTTTAAACTGTATAAACTTTTGTGGAAAGATTTTTTTAAACATTTTTATAAATCTTAAAATTGGTATCATTAAAGTGAGCCCATCTTGTGTTTATAAAATGCAAGAGTCCTTAACATTTATAATTACATAGATGAAACACTTTCTATAAGGAAGTTGGATGTTTTGATTTTACTGTTTATAGATGTTAGATTGTACAGATTTGTCTGTATATTTCCCACCATATCTAATGATACTTTTTTCATTAGATTGGTCTTCCAGAGCAGTATTAGTTGTTATAATTGATTATTTTGGTTATTTGGTATATAGTTAGCTCTTATAGTTTAGCTCTATTCACCATATTTATACTGTGGATTCAAGGCCAGAGATAGAGGTTATTTCAGGAGAGTTTATGACCTTCATTTGAAGTCCAAGTAAAATTAGTTCTGGAAACAAAAGAAAACATCCTTTTAAGGTTACTTTTGTTTCTGTTTGCCATAAATAGTAGCATTGATTTTTGACTTTGTGTTTGTTATAAACCAGTTGCATTCACAATATTAGTTTGCGATATTGATGATATTGTGATGATATGAAAATGTGTATATTCCCTGTGCAACATCAGATTTGCAGGAAAAATGAAGCACTTAACATTAACTGAAATTGCTGGTACTCTGAATAAATAAGCATGGTCAAGGAGTGAATTATTTTCTTTTGGAAAATATTTTTTTAAATTTTATTATTAAAGTATTATAGTATTATTTTTAGGGCCTAATGGGTTATATTGAATAGTTGGTTTCACCTCCTTAAGGTTTATTACCAGTATACATAAAACTTGACACATTAAAATCCCTACCGTTTGGTACGCCCACTGTTATTTATTAAAATAAAAGTTGTTCTTATGGGTGATTAATACATGGTTTTTTTCCTAAATTAACAATAACTTAACTTTGAGTAATTTTAATATTAAATTTTGTTAACAATTGAATGTTTCTGTACAGTTTTCTTAGAAGTTGACCTAGCTCATAAAGGTAGGCATTTGGCAAAACTGCCCTATATATATAGTGCAGGATAAAGTAGGTTTATTTCTGATGAATGTAGTGATGAGCCGCTGTTAAGTGAAAATGCCGATGTATTGGGGCTTTTATTTTGCTCATTAGCGTAAGAAAATTGACCACTAGACATTTCTGTAATTGTTCTCCTACATGTCAAGGGAATGAGTTTGCCAACATTGAGTTAAATTTTTTATATTCCAGGTACTGTATGCTGAAAGTAATTATGGAAGAGTGGGCTTTTTAGCATGGAACAGAAAAATAAAATTATGGTATAAAATAAATATGAATTTATAGAACAGCATGTTGGTAAAATTTGATATAGAATGTAATGCCTAAGTATTAAAAAAGAATCATAAAGTATTTTTCATGGTATATATACTTTCCCTCAATCTATTGTCTTGAGATATTTTCTTCCTTACAGCCTAAATTTGTCTAAGATTTCATCCTTACTTAAATAGATTTTTCCCCCTCTTCTAAACCCAAAGAATTTGAATCTTACGGATCAGAACACATTATTCAAAATACATCATTGTGTTAAGTGAAATGTAACAGTTTGGGAAATTTGCAGCCAGCAGTGTTAAATTCAGCATAGTTAAATTATTGTTTTAAAGGTCTAGACGGAGAAGTTTAACAAGGCTAATTTTGATCATCAGGTAAGCAAACACAGTTGCTACAGCTGTTAAAGTGAAAGTACATAAATACTACAGCTAGAGACATCAAAGAGGAAATGCTCTACTTTTCAGGGAAAAGGAGGTAGGTGGTTCTGAAAGTCTTTGTAGAAAAGATGAGTCTTAAAAGATGAATGAGTAGTCGTCGCATGGTCAGAGGGGAAAGGAAGTCTAGGCATGGACGTATGAAGCCACATAGTGCACTTGCAGTATCGCATGTGGTCCATTGGAAAGATTAGAGAGTTGGAGAGGCTGAAGCTGAAGAGGCAAATGGGCCAGATCATGAAGGTTCTTGTATGCTGTGTTTAGTCTTTATCTTTGTTTTTCGGTTTGTTGTTTTAAGTGGTTACTGAATGCATTTAAGTTGAACGATTTGATCAGGTACCAGTTTTAGAAAGATAATTCACACTGTATAGAGGATAGATTGGATAAGTTGGAGACTAAAATTAGAGAGACTGAAGTAGTCCAGGCAAAAAGTTATTGGAGCCAAAAGAAAGAGAATGTTAATGGAGTTGCGAAGGAGACTAATGGATATGAGAGGTGTTAAAAAGTAGAGCAGTAAGGCAGCTATTTTCAAAATGTTTTTTGTAGTGAGATACCAGTGGGTTGGAAGGTGAGGTCTATAATCAAGTTTTCTAAGCTGCAGCTACAGTTCCCTCTTAAAGAATCCACTGCTCTTTAGCACATTAAAGACTGAAACGTTCTGCTGTATGGAAAATGTGTGAACTGTTAAAGTGGGAAGTTTCCAGACTAAATGACCATGAGAACGTTTTTCTTTTTTTAATGTTAATAGGTGTATCCCACTGAATTACTGTTTTAAGGAAGACACTTTGGGAAACACTGGTCTAAAATGGCATTCTTGTAGCCAGGGCTGGTAATCAGGTGTGCAGCAGTGCTCCTGCATCAGCTGTTTACAAATGGTGATTATTCTGATTGGTCAGTTTATCCACGCAAATTGATAGACTGTTGGTTGTTAATGTTTTGAGTGTCACTTCTACTTTCAAATAATATTTATTTGACTGTCAGCTAAGTGCACTTTGGTTAAAATCCAGTCTCCTTGCTAAAGCCCCTGCCAACTTCCCCAAACACTCTTATCCTACTGGCCATTTCCTGGTGTGTCCATCTCCTTGGACATAGATTAAGCTTTTCCCCCACCTCCAGGCCTTTACACATCCTGTCTCCTCTGTCTGCAGTGCTTATTCCTGTATTTGTATGGCTGACTCCTTATCCATCAGTTCTCAGCTTTTTCTGTGCTTCCCAACTCTACCACTCTGAACAAGATGATATCTGTTTGATTTCCCAGTGAGCTTGATCATTGAAGTCCCTCTCATTTCAGTGATCTGCTCCCCATGAATGAGAGCCGTACATGTTGCTGTAATCAAAATCTCTATTACTTCCAAGTCTTGAATTCAGATTCCCTGTCTCCCACCACAAACTTCTTCCAGCTCACCTGACTGAGATATCTCCGCTAAAAAATATTTCTCCCTTATCACAACTAATTAGTTAATCCGACCTCTTGCTCACTATTCATCTGCTCACTTCAGCCCTAAAATTTTCTGGCTTAGAGACTGGATTCTACTATTACACATAGTCCTTTGCAAATATCCTCAGACTATCTATCTGTGTCGTGATGTGGAAAAACCTCAGAATTTCCTGTCTACTCTTGAGCAGTTGAATGGGAGAAAATTGTTGGAACAAGCAGGTTTATAATCTCAAAACTGGCAATTTTTCTGCAGTTTTAACAACCTTCTTCCATGAACTTAAATGATTTCTATTCTTTTTTCTCAATTTTCCTACTCCCCTCATCTGATGATCTTTTAATCACCTTTTGCTGAGAAAATACAAAAATATGACAGGAGCTTTCTCAGCTTTTCACCACCAAATTTACAAACCCATTTATATATGCACTCCTCTACTTAGCAAAAACTGATCCCTTCTCAGACAATTCCATCCCCCCACACCTTCTCAAAATCTTTTAATTAATGTCTTGTTTCATCAACTTTTCCTTTACTTTGTCCTTTCCAACAGCTTATAGATATGCCCTAGTGGCTACTGTTCTTGAAAGAAAGAGGGAGAGGGTGCTCCCTTGATGCCATTCAACTATAACCCTTTTTATTTGGTCCCCATCACAATTAGTGACCTGCCTACTCATAAAACACTCTATTTCATCATTTCCCATTTGCTACCACTTTATAAGTCCTGACAACTCTCTTGCAATTACTTTTGTCAGGATCACCAGTCTCTTCCCATGCTGCCATATATGTTCTTTTTCTACCTGCCTTCACTGCCTCAGGAGCATTCAATACGGTTGATGACTTCCTCTTTGAAATAGTCTCTCTTAGTTTTCTTGACATTTTCTCTTGGTTTTCTCCTTATCCTTTTTGGCTGCTCCATCACTGACTCCAACACTAGTCCTCTCCTAGTAACTGAACTTTGGCTCATTAGGTGTGTCTCTATACTGTGGATGATTTAGTTGATTCTGTGGAGTTTAGTATTATCAATGTACCTGTCACACCCAAATTTATACCTCTAATACCAAACTTCTCATAGTTCCAGGCTTGTACATTAAACTGCCTAATAGTTTACCTAATATTACCTAATAGTTAAATATGTCATGTCTAAATCATTTCCTTCCCCACCCCACCTCCCATGTATTCCTCTCAGTATTCCTTATCTGGATAAGTGAAGTCACTACATAGATTTCTCAAGCTAAGTTCTTTGACATTGTCACAATAACCAACTGACGCCCTTTCCCTATATTCACAATTATAGTCATTTTTAACTCCTAAGTAGAAAGGAACCCTTCCACTTCTCATGTCTCATCCAAGCAACTATCGTTTCTTGTCTAGACCACTATAACATTCTCTTTATGGTCTTTCTCCCAGAATATTACCCACCAAGCCACTGTGGTGATTTTTTAACATAATTTTTTGGGGCTGGGCAGGGAGGAGCAGAGGGACTCAATATTCATTATCTTCACCCTGCCCTTTGAATAAAATAAGGCTTTATTTGTTTCTTTTTGCTATGATTCCTGCTGATCTCTCTAATCACATGTTGTTATTCTCCTTTGTCCATTGTGTTCTAGCCACATTGGTTTCCGTGAGTTCCTCAAACCAGCCAAGCTCTTTCACATCTTAAGGCCCTTGCACAAGCTTTTCTTTTTGCTTGGAATCTGTTTTTCACTGTGTTCTAATTTACTTATTCTTCAGGTCTTAGGCTACTAGTCCCATAACTGATTACTTCATGATAGTACTCATTTTCCTTGATAGGATTCGTCACAAATTGTAATTGCTTTTTTTCTCCTTTACACCCCACTGCCCACCCCCATGAACCATAGGCTGCACAAGGGTAGAATCCTTTCTGGTTAGGTCACTTACCACTATGCCATGCGCCTTGTCCAGTACCTTGAACATGGTAGATACTTAGCAGTAGTAAAAACTTATTGAATGTTTAAGTGGGAGATGAAGAGAACATGATTCTGACTCTCATGGAGCTCAGATTCTACACGATAACTAGAATTAGTAGTGCTAAGGGTATTATAAGAATATATAATAGAGTGAGAAGATGATACTGTGTGGTCTATGATGAGGGAAGGCAGTTAATAAAGACTTCCCTAAAGAAAGAAATAGTAGGGGAGGGAAGGTAGAGAAAACTCCAGACTAAGGGGGAAAACCTGTAAAAAGTTCTGATAGGATAGCTTGTGAGGAAATGGTAAAAAGCTAGTAAAGAGAGAGTATAAAGTGAACAAGGAAATGTAAGCAAGGGCCAGATCACATGGTGTTAGAAAGACTTAGTTGTATTGGACTTTATCCTAAGGAATGGGTTCATATTTGGGTTTTAAGCAAAAGAATGAGATTCTTAGATTTGCTGTTTTAACAGTTCACTCTGGTGAGGGAGCGTTCCAGGACGACCAGTTAAGAAGGCTGTCCAAGTCATCCAGGGAAGAGAGGATACTGTCTTGGTGTAGAGTGGTGATGGCCGAGGGAGAAAAGTGGACAGATTTGAGAGAGCTAGAATGTTTGACAGGACTTGATCATTATGGATTATAGGAAAGGAGGAAGAGGGGAGAAGTCGAGAAAATTTCCAGGTTTTCGGTATGAATCAGTGGTTGAAGAAATGCCATTTATTCATATAGGTGAGACTGGAAGAGGATATAGAAAAGGGCTCAGGGCTTAACTCTGAGGAACTCAATATTTAAAAGTAGATTAGGGACCGGCCTCATGGCTGAGTGGTTAAGTTCGCGCATTCAGCTTTGGTCAGGGCCCAGGGTTTCGCCGGTGTGGATCCTAGGCATGGACCTAGCATGCTCATCAGGCCCTGTTGAGGTGGCGTCCCACATAGCACAGCTAGAAGGACCTACAACTAGAGAGTGCAACTATGTACTTGGGGGCTTTGGGGAGAAGAAGAAAAAGAAAGATTGGCAAGGGATGTTGGCTCTGGTGCCAATCTTTAAAAAAAGATTAAAACAGAAATAGGAAAAATCATGAGACTAGTAGGATGGAAGTATTTCAAGGAGGTGTGTACAGTTGTCACATTCTGCTGAGATAAAGGTTATAAAGTGTACTTGGGATCTAGTGGTAAAAAAGTAATCAAACACCTTTGTGATTACTTAATTTTAATGGAAGCTAGTTTGAGCAGTGTAGAGAGCAAGGATAAACACTTATTCTTGGAAAGTTTGGTTGTGATGGAGAGGAGAAGATAGAATGGTAGCTGGAGGGTGTCATGGAGTCTAGTTTTTAAAATTATAGACAAATAGAACATGTTCAGGTGCCAATGAGAAGGATTTGGTAGAGAGGGGTTCAGATGTGAGAAATAGGATATATTGTAAAATTCTTTCTGGCTTGGGTGTTTGTAAATGGTGATGCTGTTTACCAAGATAATATAGAAGGAATAGAGTTAGAGAAGAGATTAATGTTGAGTTTGAGTTTTTTGTAGGTCATCAAGGCAGAGAGTGATAGTGATCATTTCTTTATAGGGGTCTGAAACTGCAGTTCTGGACAGTCCCTTGAGGACAAGTATCCTGTCTTTTTCTATCTCCTGGGCATTTAGCCTAGAATCTGAGATACAGTAAGCACTTAACACATTTTGCTGTAACAGAAAGAAGAAGCGAGCATGTAGGAAAAGATAGATCACCAAGGAGAGAACCTTGAGGAACACCAACACTTAGTGGGCAGAAGAAAAGAAACCAGCAAAGAAGGCTTAGGTAAGAACCAGGAAAGGAGGTAAGGGTATGGAGTGTTATGAAGCCAGAGGAGAGACAATGATAAGAGATAGATAGATGGTCATGCCAAATGCCACTGGGAAATCAATTAAGAGTTAAGAATAAAGAGGCTACTAGAATTAACCGTTGGTGATCGTTGAACTTTAGAGAAGTTTTAGAGGATACTAAATAATGTTTATTGTCCAGTACGATTGAATGGTGAACGAGCTAACTAAGGAAGTGATGGCAATGAATTATTTAAGTATCTTGCTCTAAAGAAAAGGAAATTGCTCAATACTGGACCTTATTTGAAGGCTTTTAAGATGAGTTTTGAATATTTGTGGATTCTGGAGAGGTATCCATTAAAGAGGTTGAAGTTGAAGTAGAGTAGTAGGTGGAACCTGGTCTCAAGAACACAGGTGGAAGTATTAGTATTACAAAATAGCAAGGACATCTCTTAGACTAAGTCTGTTGAGTAGTAATGTTGAATGTTCTTTGTCATGAAGAAAGGAAACAAGGTTCCTGCCCAGCAGCAAGCCCTGGAAAAGTGGGAAATCGGAGTATGTATGGTGAAGGCTTGAGATAAAGAATGGGAGAAGGAGCTAAGTATGAAATATAAAAGGATTACTGGTCAGCATTGAGTTAGGAGAGCATAATCTGTGGCACTGCATGATTATGTAATATTTCCAGTAGTATTCCTCAGTTTGAATGGGGGAGGAAGAGGGAAGAAGCTGCATAGTCCTGGTAGGAGTAACGCATCAATGAATTGAGCCTGGTTAGAGCAGGAAGCAAAGCTAAGAAGGAAAGAGTGGTCAAGAGACTGGAGGTCTTAATGGTGTCAAAGAGCAGGGATGGTGGAAATAAAGCTGAGAATTAGGTATGAAAGACTAGGACATTGAACTGTAAGATTTTAGGAGTAGTGCAGCTTGCAGTGTCTGCAAATGGCCATAGAAGTAGATTACTGAATTAAAAGGTGGATGAATGTTATTGAAGTTGAGAAATTTAAAGAAAGTTTGGTCTGATATATTGGATGGACTATACACAGATGATGCCCTTAGTATCAACTGGTTTAAGAAGACTGAGTCAAGTGCTGAAGTCCTAAATTAAGAGGTTTGGCAGGGAGAGTGCTTCTAAGCTATGTGGTACATGTAAGGAGTCTAAGAAAGTAGCTTCTTCAGAGTATCGTCTTGGCCAAAAAGTCTTAGATTCAGGTTCAGTTGAGATAAAGTTGCAGAGGGGCCGGCCCCATGGTGGAGTGGTTAAGTTCGCGCACTCCATTTCGGTGGCCCAGGGTTTCTCTGGTTCATATCCTGGGCGCGGACATGATACTGCTCATTAGGCCACGTTGAAGCAGTGTCCCACATACCACAACTAGAAGGACCCACAACTAAAATATACAATTATGTGCTGGGGGATTTGGGAACAAAAAAAAGAAGATGAAGTTGCAGAATATAACTGAAGCAGTGAAGAACAGTTCTAGGGGGAACCCTTTACAAGGAGGCTGCTGAACAGGATTGGATTAGAAGGCTTAAGTAGAGTAAGTCAGATAGAGGAATTAGAATAGTAAGAATGAAAGTGTAGGTAGTAGATGGGCATCTTTTTTTTTTTTTTTTTGAGGAAGATTAGCCCTGAGCTAACTGCTGCTGCCAATCCTCTTTTTGCCCAGGAAGACTGGCCCTGAGTTAACATCCGTGCCAATCTTCCTCTACTTGATATCTGGGACGCCTACCACAGCATGGCTTGCCAAGTGGTGCCATGTTCGCACCCGGGATCCGAACTGGCGAACCCCGGGCCACGGAAGCAGAATGTGCACACTTAACCGCTGCGCCACCAGCGGGCCCTGTAGATGGGCATCTTTAGCAACCAGGAGGAAAGATAAGCTCTGAGTACTTTGTTCAAGACCATGTCTAGGGGCCAGCCCCATGGCTGAGTATTTAAGTTCGCACACTTCGCTTCAGCAGCCCAGGGTTTTGCTGGTTTGGATCCTAGGCGCAGACCTAGCACCGCTCATCAAGCCATGCTGAGGCGGCATGCCACACAGCAGAACTCAAAGGACCTACAGCTACAATATACAGCTATGTACTGGGGGACTTTGGGGAGAAGAAGGGGAAAAAAAAAAGAGGAAGATTGGCAACAGATCTTAGCTCAAGGCCAATCTTTAAAAAGAAAAAAGTCTATAGTCTAACTGGAATCTGCTGTATCTAGCTTTCCCAGGCCTAGTTATTGTCTGCTAATGATAGTAAGAGTTAATATTTATTGGCTGCTACCATGTGCTAGACACTGTGCTAAGAACTTTCCTTGTGTTGCCATTTATTGTTACACCAACTCCAAGAGTTATGTGTTCTTATCCTCATTTTAAGATGAGGAAATTAAGTAAGATGAGGAAAAACGAGGTGTCTTTCCTAAGGCTTTACACAGCTAATATGTGGCAGAGCTGAGAGTTGAAACCAGGCAAACTGACTCCACAGCTTGCACAGCTGTGATTGAAGAATATAGGCAGCCCAGTGAGCTACCAGTTGCTCAGTGTCTTCAGCTGGAATGATGCTGTAAAAATTGTCCTGGTAGCTGAAGAGTATTCTCCCCAGGTGATTAGGAAACAATATTAGGAGATGATTTGTAAGTGATATTATTTTTTAATACATTTATTTCATATTTTTTTGTTTACAATTTAATTAATATTTCAAAGGAAAAAAAATTGAACTTCTGGAGCCACGAAGGAGGTGGCTGTATTGATGAAGGTAGGGAACACGGAAGAACAAAGGGCTCACGACTAGAGATCTTCGCTGCAGTTGTGTAGTTGTGCACTCTTAAACCCAAGATGGCTGAGAGAGAAGGACATGAGAAAAAACTCAAGAGATTGAATGGATAGCTCTGCTCCCTCTAGTCTGTGTGTCTTGGGAGCCTTAAAATTGAAACTTGTAGTGAGAGATTTGGTTGCTGCCATCTTAGCTACCAGATTTCTTGTGTTCCACAAGATAGCTATGGGCATGGAAAAAGAATGTTCACTATGGAGCTGCCCTGACACAGGCCTTAGTGCTACCACCCTTAGATCCTCTAAATGCCCCTGGCCCATGGAGTAGGGTGGAGGAGAGGAACGGCGTCAGGATGATGACAGTAGTCCTAACGCAAGGCCCCTCTATAGCAGTGAGGTGTTCAAGAGGTCACTCGGCTTTTGAGGACACAAGTGGGTTTCAAACTATTCAGGAGCAGATCACACCAGGAAATTCTTCATTGGAAACAAGTACCTAGGAGCCATCCTCCTAAGGAGAGTGCCCCCCGTCTTGCCAAGCCAAAGGAGTCCTTTTTGTGTGGAAGCTTCGAGATGTTGACACCTAGACACTTCAGGATGGGAAGGGGGATGGGTTGCTCAGAGAATCAATCTCCTGTAGTTCCAGTACACTTTTGCAATCGATACGATCCACTTGTTCAAACAACTAAGTCATTTTGGTAATCCTTGTTTGCTACCTCCAACCCTAGAAACAATTAGCTGGTAAAGTTATTACATTTACTTATGGGAAGATTTCAAAACCATCTTTAATGTATTTACTAAGCCTATTTAATGGCTACTTAAAACTGGAGCATTACAAAATTTTCCCTCAAGTAGATATGCCCTCAAAGGAAATTTTCTAATCTTATGATGGCAATTGGGTGTTCTTCAGACCTTATTTATGCAGTTTAAAATGTAGTTCTCAACCCCTATCCCATGAGAAGAACAGGAGAATTAGCAAACCCGTGTTGTAGATGAAGACAGTGACATGGAGAAAATTTAATGACTTGTAACAGCAAACCTGCAACAGGTCTCCTGATCACTGGTTCGAAATGCTTTCTCTGCTGTCCTGCTAGCTGAAGGTATTGCCGTTTCAAAGCAGAAGGATGAAGGCAGAGTGTCAGGATTATGTAGGGAAAGTTTTCACTGCAAATACGGGGAGCAGTGCAATCTACTTATTTCAGTATATAAGGCAAAATTATAAGTTCTGTCACATGGCATGGCATACATTGATGTCTTTTACTTTAAAAATAGTTTTTAAAAAATGTAGTCTGCATGTTACCAGTATAAAATGAGAAGCTGAAGCAATTCCACTTTTTTCTAGCAAAATCTTGATCCCACACCAGCTCCCCAAAGTAGATGAGCCAGAAATATGAAAGGCAACAGCTGCTCTGCCAGAAGTGAAAAGACCAGAAACATCCAGAATGTTCTATGTGATAAAGGTGTGGGCCTTTCCAATACAAAATAGTGGTTAGTTCTATGTAGTTTTTGAGCTTTTAGCTGTGTATTATTGGTTTCATTTTCTAAGTTGATATCCTTGACAGTGAAAGAGAATCAATTTTTGTTTTAAAACTATAGACTGATACCCAGCATTCCTATGGCTTGGCTACGTTGTTTTTCTTCTTTTTCTTATCAATGACCAAGTTACAACATCTGTGTAGGCAGCGTTCGCTCAAGTACAACGTTGAAGGGAAGAGCAGACATGCTCCAGCAGAGCCTTCGATTCTTTGATACATTGAACTGGGTACTCAGTGGAGCAGCAGTTAAAAAGTACTGAGCTCAAGGATCTTGGAAGGGAGGCTTGGGAAGCCCAAGACTGGAATCTGGCTCTGTCTAGTAAGGACAATAGGTAGTATTTCATAAACAACCATGTGCCTGACACTGCTCTGAGCTCCTTACATGTCAACTCAATCACAACCATAGGAAGGATGTAGCTGGCATTGGTGGTAATTGTCAAGAGTTTTTGTTCACGTCACCACCCTGTTCCAAGAGATCGTGTTTTCTCATTGAGTCAGGTTAACAATCCTAGAATACTGCTTGAAGGAAAATTTCTGTAGTAGTCAGTAGTATATGTGAGCGTGTACACACACACAACGTATGTATACCTTCAGTGGAGAAAGCAGACATTGTAGATTTTATAATCCTGTGAGAGTGGGAGGAAAGACCAGGTCACCATTTGGATTTGGTAAAAATCTACATTTAAATCCTGTTATTACCTTCACATCTTTGTCAGAGGCTAGGTTCATATTGGCTTCACAAAGAAAATTGCATACACTCCTTTTCAGCAAACATGTATGCGTGTTCTATTCAGTGAATGTTCAGACTTTTTTGAGTATTTGTCTCTCAGAGCATATTTTTTTAATTAGGTGATTTGCTTCACTTGTAGCTGCCAGCATCTCTTTCTGACTTAAGGTTGGTCAGCCTTTGCTGAAATGAAGTTGGTCTGGGAGTGAAATTGGAGGTTTGATTAACTTACATGCTGCATATAAAGTAAGTTTAAAAGTGGATGTGTGTGTGTGATAAAGTTTATCAGTTTCATAGGCCTTACCGTGTGTGGCAGTCAGATACTGAGTTGCCCAGGAGCAAGAGGCCACAAGATGGCAAGCTAACACTGGAAATGTGTGTATAGCTAAAGTCTGGAAATTGAATGAGAAATTACCTTTCCATCATTTTTTACTTATACTTTAATCATGGACAAGGGCTAATATGTGGTAATTATTTGTATTTTTGAAAACTTATGATAAGTTGAACAATTATTGAAGTACAATTTTAAAAATTGGGAGATGACTATGATGTATTAGCCGTTGGTCCGTTTTAGTATGACTAGACCACTGTTTATAATGTAAAGAGGCTAGAGCCACTTTTCATGGATTATACATATTTTTAACTTTTTAGAAAGCACCAGTCAAAAAATCTTGTTTTGACCAGAAGGTAGTCACACTGCTACCTCTACATGCAAAGGAGACTTGGAAATGTGCTTTTTTAGCTGGGCACATTGCCATCCCCAACAAAATCAGAATTTAGTTGTCTAATAAAGTTAAAAAAAAAAACTAACATAGTTGGTCTTTACATGGAATACCAATATTCCAAAGATCTTTGAAACAATTTTGTACAGGAAATTTCTGGAAGACTAGATTTGGAGTTTTAAAAAACTGAATTTTTCCTCTATCACTTCATGTAAGTTAAGGCAAGTCACCTTATCATTCTGAATTTTAGTCTCATTTGTAAATATTTTTAAGATTTCTTCCAATTCCAGAATACTATGATTTTTATAGTTCATACAACATAGGTATGCTGAAAGTTTCATAAATATGTTCATCGTTGCTGAGCCACTACTGTGGGCTAAGCCCTGAAGGTACAGTGATGAAAGACATATCTCTTGCCTACATTCAAGATGCTTATAGTTTAGAGGGGGGTACAAATGCATAAGCAAATAATACATGGAAAAGTGATAAAATAAAGCCACCTATTGTCGATTACAATATCTAACATTTTTTAAAAGAACCTCTATGTGCCAGTGATTTGCGTGGATCATCTCATCTAATCTGTTCAACAACCCTGTGAGATGGGTATTATTTATCCCCGTTTTACATTAAAAATTTGTTCTCTTGTAGAAATATTTGATCCAAGCTTTGAAATGAAATCAATTTTTCAAGGTGGAGAAAAGAATGAAATCATACAAGATATTATTAAGTACCTTACTTGTCACTATAATGCCAGGATTTTAAAGAAGATAAATCTTTTTATAATCAGTTCTATGGAATTTCCTAAATTTTTTATTGCAGTGAGATGTCATTGTTTCTACATGAAATTTGTTTTTTAAAGATGGTTCTCAATCAATCAGAGGTCTTTCTGTGGTATCAAGTCTATATAGTGATAGAGCCAATACAAGGTCTCATTTTCCCAGTACCCGATATATATACATATATGTTCCAGGAACAAGAACAATAGGATCTTAGTGAGGTGAGTTAAAAGGAAATTTGGAGATTATCTAGCTATACCTCCCATACAATCCAGGGGTATTCTTGATAATCTCTTTTGGTGTCAGAGATCTCACTACTTTATCAGGCAATCATTTCATTCTGAGGCAATTCAAATTAATAGAGTGTTTCTATATTAGGTAAAATCTTTATCTCTTTGATTTTCACCCATTGGTCCTGGTTCTGAAACCTTGGAACACGAAACAAGCTATTTGCCTTTCAAGCTCTTGGAAAATTATTCCCTTCTACTAACAGGGTTAAATTAACTTTTTTTTCCAATAGTCTCATACTATGCTTTGCTCATATTAAGGTGATGCACAGGTAAAACTCCAAGGACTTTATGTGGTGAACGAATATCAATTAGTTCTGATAATAAAATTTTGACTCAATGCAGAAAGATTACTTGTTTCATTTCACCTGATTTGTTCTAAACAAAATTTGAGGTTTTTAATCCTGTTTTATTTCTGACATTCAACATACTGGTCATTTCTTTTGTCTTCATTCTTCAGTAGATGTAAACATGCCTTCTGTGTCTTCATCCTAATCACTAACACGAATATAGTCAGGAACTGTTTTTGGCTCTAAGGAAAAGAGACTAACAAGGCAGTCACTTACATCAGGTAGGAGTTAAACTGTGTCTCACATAACAACAGAAACCAAAGCATGGAGATAGGCCGTTCTGGACTGATAGGCAGTTGCATAGTGCTATCAGTGTCCCAGGAGCTATCTTTCTGCTCCTTTGTCCATAAGGTCTTGTTCTATCCTCAAAATCACCTCATGGTAGAAAGATGTTCACTGCAGCTCTAGCTGTGATGACTCAGGCAGAAAGAGGGAGAGCGAAAAGATGCATGCAAGCTAGGTCAACCCCACTTTTTAACTTTTCCCAAAGCACCCGTTAAAAAATATTGTTTTGACAAGAAGGTAGTCACACTGCTACCTTTACATCCAAAGGAGACTTGGAAATGTGCTTTTTGTAGCTGGGCACATTGCCACCCCCAGCAAAGTGAGACTTCTTTTAGGTGGACGTGAATAAATATTAGTAGATGAAAGATGGAAGAGGCAAGAAGAAACGTAAAGACTTTTCCGAGAAATATTGAGCTCCTAAGTATCAGGGACCTAAGCTATAGGGATAAAAAGATGAAGAAATGAATCAGACAGATCCTTGACCTTAGCCACAGTCGGCAGTTTTTTATGTCATCACCAATTTAATGTAATTAAGAACAATCTTCTCTAAGAAGATTGGTTTATCAGGTTTGCTGATCTTCCACAGGAAGTCACATCTCAAGTTACTGCACTTACTCTCCTTTGAGATAAGTGCTTTATAAATGAAAGCACTTAGGTAACCTAGTGATAATACTACTTTTAGTAATGGGATTGATAATTTAACTAATGACATTTTTATTGCAAGAATGTGGAAATTGTATTGCTTAATATTTGTCTGCTCTGGCCCCAATCTACTGCACACAGTTGAACCTTTTCCTAAAGGATGGGAATCTGAGTCCACTTCTTCAACTTCCTATTATTCTGCACAGACAAATAGATTCAACCCCAATTCTATACCACAGCCATTCTAACCATCTCTACTCTAACAGGAGGCGTTAATGTCTGAAAAAAATCTAAGATAAAAAATTAAATTACATATATTACTTTTCTCTGAACATTTTTCCTTCTCTTTTATAGAAAATTAAATCTTCATAGCTGGGGAAGGGTCTAATACTTCACCTTAAATAGATGGGAGTGTTGACCTGTGTGGGTAACATCCAGAACTCATTCACTTTGCTTTCAAGCAGGATGTATGAGTCGTTATAGTATTTTAAAAGATAATCATTTTCTTAGAGAAGTTTATTAGACTCTGTGACATGGTGGAAACAATATAGGTCTGTGAAAAATTCTCAAAATGACCTAATTTAATGTTAAGGAAACAGCTGCTGGCAGGTCTCTCCCAGGACACCTCCCTTGGGCTTTTGTCATAAAAATTCAATTGAATGCTGACGTATGTTGCCTCCAGGTGCTCCACCACTCCTGCTTTCTTTCCACGTCAATTTTTACAGAGCTGTGAAATACCTTTTCTTCTGTGCTCTGTGTAGTAGTAAATATACAAACAAAAAGTGTGAACTAGGAGTAAATTGGCTTCAATAATTAAGGAAAGTGTTATATGCATGGGTTGGGATGTGAGCTAGAAAAAGAGACGGTCCACTTTGGGCTTTATAATTATTTATTAAAATTGTAAGAACAAAAGTAACAAACAATGAGAAGATTTATAAAGAAAAAGTTCATCTTTTATTGTAACCAATGTTGACATCCTTCCGCATTTTCCCGATTTTTCGATTTACACAAACATTCTATTTGTACACACGTAAAAGTTAGGATGCTCAATCCCTAGGAAGGAAAGGCTAAGAGAAATATCCTACCTCTTTTTTCTGTTATACAGGAAAAGGTTTATGAAAAACATGGTTTTATTAGGACCCTTTCCGTTGCAAGACACAGAAACCCAGTTTAAGCAAAAATGGGGAATTTATCCATGTAACTAAACAGCAGAAAGGGTAGGGGTGGAGCCAGTGTTGGGGACAGCAGGGTTGAAGAATTCAGACATCCTCAGATCTTTGCCTTTTTCGTCTCTCCTGCCATTTTTGCAGTCTGTCTGTCTGAAGGAAATTGGCTTAGTTTCCTTGGGAAGACTGGAATCGTAGCCACTTGCAGCTCTAGGCATTCTTTCGTACAAGCACTTGAAAAAAATTTACCTCCAGCTCCAATTAGAAGAAACCCTATGGCCAGGGGTAAGGTCCGTAACCTTGGGGACCTTGGACTAGGGGATCAGGTGCTGGGGAAAAGTGCTAGGGAGTCAGATAACCAAGGCAGGAATGGCTTGAATGGAACTAGGAAGCTGTCTGGTTAGTGATTTGAGAAGCCTGGTGTAGTGAGCAGGTGGTTTAAGCAAGACCTATGGTTGATTGTAAAGTCTGCTTTCTCTAAATGTATGTCCCTGAAAAAACTGCCTTTTGGCCTCTCGATTTCTTCATCTTTAAGGTTACTGTCTGCTTCCTGAGCGCCAGAAGGTGGTAGGGAGGTGGCCATGTAAATGGAGGAGACAGGTGTAAGTCACTCCGCCCCATCTTCACCTCCATGCTCCTTAATGAATGTGGACATTCTCTGGAGGCAGGAATTAGATCTCTGAAGGTGCATAGAACAGTGTCTTGCTTCTGTTGATCATTGCTCAATAAATATTAATTTATATATAAGAGAAACAATAAAGATGGCAAAATTTAACTGCCAATTTCTCTCAGACAAATGCTTTAGGTTTTCACTGACACCAAGACAGCCTCCAGGATGTCCTTATAGGAAACTTATTTTGTAAATTAAGCTTAAAGGAGGGAAAAAACCGTTCACCTTCCTATCTAAACAACTTGGTTTTCACAGCCCTTGCTCCCATTGCTTTTCAATCTCCTCTCTACACAAAGGGGAAAAGCAAAGAATGTACATAACCAAGCGATCCTTTTCTCTTGAGTAGAGCTGCTTGTCATAACCGAGGTGAAGAGGCTGAGCTCCCCAAAAACATTTTTGGTAGCAAACGTCCTCAGGCTGAAAACTTCCCTCTTCTCCACTCTAGTTCCTTGCACTAAACTCTGCTTTCTAGATTCCATGCCATGATCAGGGCCTCAAAAACCTTAAACCTCTTTAATCACCCACCACTGTTAAAAGAGAATTATTCCTGTAAGTCCTTACATGGTCACCTGCAATTGTGTAGCTAGGTGTTCTCCTGTGATGTAAAAAGTCTAGATGTAAGCTCCTGAGTCCAGCAGTGATCTGTGGTGCAAATTGAAGGAAGGGGAAAGCCAGAAATTCTTCTTGCCCTCTGCTGTCCAGGATACAGTCTTTATCACAGATTATGACCACTATTGGCAACGTGGTCTGTCAACTACATAATGACACAAGTAACTTCCATTATGCATGAATCATAATGAGACATTTTATGCCACAGAGGGCAGGCCATGGAAGACATGACATAATTGGTTTTAGTTAAAATTACATTTTTAGGCACTGACTTTGTTAAAAAATTCCCAGCAGAGAAAAATGATTTCTGAGCTATCTTTACCAAGCAGGGCTGCAAATCCTGTTCTAAAATTGTCAGAACCAAGTTTTATTTCCCTGAATAATCTACCCAGTGCAGCCAGGCAATGATATCAATGACAGTCAAATCACATTTCATTTTTATTTTGGAGAAATGCATATATGTTAGAGTATTAAATCCAAAGAGAATATATCTTTTTTTTTAAATAGGAAAATAAAAGAGCTATAGTCTTCAAATCAAGTTATAAAAAACTTTTTATACTTTTTGCATCAGTGTAAAAGCATAGTGCACATTTTATTATCTATCCTAGAGAGAGAGAGACTAGTAGATTGTAGGCAAACTGTGGCGTATTGTGTGATACGTTGTGAATTCCTGATTATAAAAAGGTCCAACAACATGGAAATTTATGAAGTATTTCAATGTTCTGTGGTTAAAGAGAAATGCTAAATAATCAAGTGGGCATTTTCTGCATCCTCTCCAGCTCCCCATCGAGGTGCTGCTTTCTGTGGGACGTGCCTTCCCTCATCACTCGAGAGGGACTTTTTCAGATGTCTGCTAGTTCAGGCTTAAGTGG
Source organism: Equus asinus (assembly GCF_041296235.1). NCBI lineage: Eukaryota > Metazoa > Chordata > Mammalia > Perissodactyla > Equidae > Equus > Equus asinus. Next base: position 26,046,223 of record NC_091813.1, read on the forward strand.
CATATCTCCCAGTAATACTTGTAGACTCGGAGACCACTGGATGATGGCTTTCTTCCCTCTCCTCTAGTCCACTTATACCCGGGGACACCTAACCTGCAGACTGCTGGGCTCTGTGGTCTTTCCCCTGGCCAGGCCTTCCCACAGAGGATTAGCTGCTCCCCCACCCTCACTGTGTCTTTCTCTCAAAGACTGAGTAGGGCTGAGGGGGTGGAGCCTTGGCTGCCACTGTGGAGAGACCGCCAGTGCCTCAGTTGCAGCTTGGGGGCCCTCACCTTTATCAGAAGCATCACTTTTTGTGTTTTCCAGTTGACGTATCTAAGCAGCTAAAAGAATTCTGTTAGTTGCGTTTCTTCAGACTAATCTGCAATTAAGTATTCAAACACAACTCATGTGCCACACGAACCCTACAACCAAACAATGAGACCTCTGTCTAGTGTACACAGCTGAGCGCATATTGAAAAATTTAAGAATTCCTCCCTGATGACTTTAAGGCTGACATCCTTTGTTTTCCGACCCAGCCTAGGTCTTGCTTGGGAGGGATGTAGGTTTTCTTTGTTTAGCTCTTGTGTGTGTCACAAAGTAGTTTTGTTTCACCTCGCTGGGGTGTGCTTATGGCCAAGTCTGAATGGTGATTCTGGAGTAGGGGAGGGACCCCTGTCTCACCACATTCAATATATCTGGGGTGGTGGCACTCACACACTGAGGACTTGAGGCTTTTAGGGTATTTTTGGAGACAGCACTTAATAAGACACTTAAGAACCAAAAAGCTCAGTTCCATGAAATTCAATATAACGCACAGGCACGAGGTACTGACCAAGAAGAGGATGAAGATCGTTTTCTCGGTGGGTTTGGAGATGAAGCAATCCACCGTGTTGGGACAGGGCTTCAAATCACACTTCACAAGATAAGGAACGCTAAAGCCATCGTACAGCTTGTAAAATAAAACCAGGAAGCCAATTTCAAAACCAGTTTTAACAATGAGGCTGATAAGGTAAGTGTACCACAGGCCCCCATCCATCGTACCTGGGCTGACATAGAGTTTCTTTCTGTGCCTTTTCTCTCTACCCTCACAATAGGCTACATGTAGAACCACCAAAAGTGAAGGAGTGGAGACCATGATCAGTTGTAAGGCCCAAAGTCTGACCTGGGAGACGGGGAAGTAGTAGTCAAAACACACATTTTCACAGCCAGGCTGTCTAATGTTGCACTCAAACTCTTTCTGCTCATCTTTCCACACATGCTCTGCTGCCACCATGTAGACCAGCAACCGGAAGATGAACACAACAGCCAGCCAAATCCGCCCAATCCCGGTTGAGTATTTATTTACTCCACTTAGGAGGTCTCTGAGGAACATCCAGCTCATGACAGGCTCAAAAGAAGGCAAGATTCTGCAAAAGAAAACAATTTCATCATGATTCATTATTTTTATTCCATTGGCTGTCTTACTTGATCATGGGGTTATGGAAGATAAACTCGAATTTCTGCATTATTACAACTATGGATGTTGTGAGCTAAGAATCCCGTAGGATATACTCACTTTCATACAGGGAGATCACACAGTTGGTTCGCAAATGTGATTGATCCCTTGCCAAGTTTAATGTGGAACTTAGTTGATCATCCCACGCACACTACCCCATTTTCAAACAAATCCTTCTAGTTATTTCTTCCCTCTCAGGATGAATTGATTCTGTTGCTGATCTAGAAAGAATTAAATGTGAATCCCAAGGTGAACTTGGTACATTGAGATATCCCTCACATGCCAGCTTCTTAAAGTTGTAGTCTCTTCTCATTTTCTCTAGTTTGTCAATGCCCCTCCTCGATCCTTAAAGGTTATTCCTTGCCCCTGCCTCCTCTTATGTCCCATATCCCATACCAGCAGCTGAGCCTGCCTACAATTTGATAGTGAAAAGGGAGACTCTCCAACATGAACTTCCTCAAACTCGTGCTCCCTCATCCCTCCAGATGCCCATCCCTCATCCAGGCCTAAGTTACCTTCTTACCCGGTTTGGAGGGAGAGAGCAGTCTCCTCTTGCCTCAAAGTGATCATTCCAGCTCTACATCCTGTTCTTGATCCATCCATTTGCCCTGTTCTGTATTCTGTATCTTCAACCTCCACTGTCCCCTTCCTCTTAGCATGTAAATGTACTTAAGTGTCCATTTTTAGTGGGGTAAATCTTCATAGCTTATCTTTCTGACAGTCCGTCTTCCTTGATCCCTTATTTCTACTTCCTCAACTGTTATTTACTTTTCAACTTTCTGAGTTTGGTTTTTTCTGCTCACCATTACACTTAATTTTTTGTGCTAAAGTTAGCATGACCACTCAACTACCAAGTCTGCACACTTCAGATCGCATTTAATTTTTCTGTGACGTTTAATATTGTTGCCTGCACTTGCAGTCTTAAAATCCTTTCAGCCTCGGTATCCATACTACTCTACCTCCTCTTTCCGTTGTTCTGATGCTCTTGATTGTGCCATCTTAGTTTTCTTTGTCCAGATTTTAAAAGCTCTGTCCTCTGCTCTTTTCTCACTCTATATGCTTTCCCTGGAAAATCTCATTCATTCCCATGGAGTCAAGTACTGCTTTCAAGTTCTTGACTGTCAAATCTTTGGCTCTTCCCCGGACTTCCATATTTCACAGCCTCCTTATTATCATCTAAATAACCCACAGGCATCTCCAACTTGATATGTCTACGCTTGAGTTTACTATCTGCCCTGCCCTATGATTTCCTTGTCTTGTTGAATGGCATCACCAACACCCAACTACCCAAGCTGGAAATCCCTTATTCATCCTGAACTCCTCTCTCATTACTTATTTTTAATTGCTCACCAGATTCTTCTGATTCCCCCTAAATGTCTCTCAAGTTCATTCCAAGTGACTGCTGAAATTTCCCTCACCTATACAGCCCTCCAAATGCTTTCTGTTTCCAGTTTCATCATCTCTGCCCCTTCCCTTCTAGTACATCCTCAATGTCGCTTGATTCTCTGGCACCTCTCTCCATCTCTTTTGCTCTTTTCTCTATAAAAGCTGATAAGAAACTGGGGGCCTTCGATTTTCATTTCAGTGACATTGTCTTTCTGGCACTCTGCTTCCATCTTATAATCGAACTGCATGGCCTGGGCGCTGATTTTTGTTTGTTGGGCTGATCATATGCTCAGCACCCTCTGTTCAGTGCTTTTGAGTTGATCTCTCACAGTCACCCTGGAAAGTGGGCTTTTGCTGTTTGTTTGTTTATGGTGGTGGTGGTTTTGTTCTTTCAGATGAGAAAGCAGTCTCTGAAAAATTAAGCCACTTTCCTAAGGTCTCAAAGTAAGCTGCAGAACAAGGTTCAAGTCCAATTTCCATTACTCTAAAACAGAGTTTCTCAGCAGTGGCATCATTGACACTGTGGGCTGGATAATGCTTTGTTGCAGCAACTGTCCTGTGCATTGTGGGATGTTGAACAGCATCCCTGGCCTCTACCAGTGGATGCCAGTAGCATCACCTCCCACCCCAATTTGTGACAACCAAAAATGTCTCCAGACATTTCCAAATGTACCCTAGGAAGATGAGGAAAAATCTTTCTAGTTGAAACCACTGCTCTTAACTTTCTGCTATAATCAGAAGAGGTGGACTGGAGCTCCAGGTCTACCACTCATAAATTTTGCAATTTCTTGGGTGAAGACCTTGCCATTTCAGGTCCTGTTTCCTATTACAAAAAAATAATTACTTCTTGCTTACCCCATAGACTCAGCCAAAAGAGTATCTATCATGGAAATGATGACGTGAGGGGAACCAGAGGGTTAAGAAAATTGGGATAGCATTATAACAGCACACCTGTTGGAGCACATCACATTCTGACATCGGAAATATTGAAAATTTTACTTTCTGAAAGTATTTGATTAACTGAATTTTCCAAACTAAATTCCTAGGTAGTTAACTATTACTTCTTAAGAGGAAGTCATAGGAGAAGTAGAAACTCTTTAAAAATTGGGAGTAATTCTTGGTGACTTAAGAAAAGGGATAAATTAAAGACCCTTATTAAAAATAAGGAGACAATCCAAATTATTATTGAGAGAAAAATGTTGAGCTAATGACTTTCATATGGAGACTCCTATTATCCACCCTCACAGGAACAGAGCTAGAGAAAAGATATCCCAAAACTTTTCACTCTTTTCATCTGCACTGCCTCCATCCTAACCCAAGCCACTCCCATCTGCCTGGTACACCTAATAGCTTCTTCTCTGTCCCCCCTTTTCTCATTCTTGGCCATTCTCCATTCCATAACCAGATTAATGTTTAAAATGAAGATTGTGTCGCCTTATTTCTCTGCTCAAAACCCTAATGTGGCTTCCTATTGCATTTAGGGTAGAAAAAAAGGCTAAATACTTTCCTGGATGACAAAGCCTTGCTCAGTGGTGCCCTGGCCTGTTCCTCCAGCCTCATCTTGCACGTCTCTGAGGTACCCTGAGTTCCAGGCACTCTCCTCTTCTTTCACCTCCTGCTTTAGGCCCCACATCCATTTTCTTCCTCCTACCTGGGATGCTCTTGTCTTCTGCACTTGAACCAGAGAGGCTTTCTCTGACCCAGCAATCAAAATTAGGTCTTCCTTGGTATTCTTGTTCATAATATTGGCCTCTTTTCCTTCATACCACTTATAACTTATAGTCATATACTTACTTATATGATTAATATTTGTATAGACTGTGTGTTCTATAAGAGAAGGGACTAGGGTTGCCAGATTGAGTGAATAAAAATAGAGAACACCCAATTAAATTTGAATTTCAGATAAACAATGTGTAATTTTATTGTATAATTGTGCCATTGAATATTTGGGGTTATTTATACTAAAAACATATTCATTGTTTATCTGAAATTCAGATTTAACTGGGCAATCTATATTTTATCTGGCAACCTAAGCAAGTATCTTAATTGTCCACTATTGCCAGTACCTAAATAACAGTGTAAAATTCAGTAACAAATGGGAATGCTGCCTCTCTCGATCTTAGAATCTTCCCCCAGAAACACTTGGAAATCTCAACCATTCTTCCCCTTGTACCTGCTCTCTCTATCCCACCAGAATTAAATGTAACTCCATTTTTCATTGAACTCAGCATCTCTGTTCTGAGGTCTCCACTTCTTCTAACTCCTGGCTGGAGCTGAGATCCAAACCACCCTGCCTCGTTTCTGCAGGGAAAGCAAGTGGGAGATGTCTCCAGAATCCCTCCTAAAACCCATTCTGTGCTCGACTGCCAGATTAAAACACTGTTTTCGTCCTGTGAGTCCTCTGCTTGAGAATGCACTAGAGCTTTCAGAATACTTTTGGAATAAGTTCCTAATTCTCACCTTACGTTTAAGGTCCTGCATGATCTTACACTCTTGTGTCTACCACCATTCACCAATGCCCACTTTGGTCAGATGGTTCACCCTCCCCACCCACCCCGCATGTCTCCCCATTCAAGCCCACACATCATTTGCATCTCCAGCCTCTTGCTCACTCAGCTCCGCCCTTCTCTCTTCCCTACCTCCTCCTCATAGCCTTCCAAGTTCTGATTTTTCTCTCTTCAGATTCTATAACCCCTAAGCCGTAGCACATACGTTACCACTTACGATATAACATCTTAACTAGTCTCATACAGGTTGTTTCTCCCCAAAGAACCTTATTTGTTGCTCAGAGTCAAAGACCATGTTTTTCACTTGTTTCATATCCTCCAAAGTGCTTAGCATAACATAGCTGTTTAGTAAATAGTTATTAACTACATTTAGCTAAAGAGACAGCATAGTTGACTCTCAGGTGAAATAGTCAGTCTCAGATGTCTTTGCTCTTTGCCACACAGTAAATCACCCACACAGTCTTCAGGGGCCTTAACTCTTCCCTATGACCACACTAAGAGAATTCAGCCAAAAGGTGAGAAGTTAAAATAATTTCTATATCATTTTGCTGTCATATCTAATGTTCATATTGATAGGAAATATCCATTAGTTCCTATTTACTCAATTCAAATGTTGAACTTATAGCAAGGGTAGTGTTCATTACTGGCATCAATGTTGATTCAGCTATTTCATAATTTTATGTAAAAACTCATATGGAATGTTTCTGGGAAATGGAGACAGACCATGTGGGTGCACGTGTGCTCTCACACACAATGGGGCTGAGAAGTTAGGATCCTCGAGTAGTGATGACTGGCTAATTGTTTTAATCCTCCTCTTCCCAGCAGAAACCTATCTAATCCTCAAAGTGGGGACTTTGGAAGAGAATTGTGTAAATGTAAGATTTAAAATAACTATTCCCTGTGTGCTGCATATCCAGGAGTCACAACCAAATGGTACATAGAGGAAATAGATCTGCACATGTCAAACTCGACTCTCCTAGAATGAACTTGCCTTGGTAAAGCTAGGAGTAAATAGATATAAATGAGGAAGTTCATTTGAAGGTCTTAGGATAGCTCCTGGTGCATAATAAATATCAATTTAAATATCATCATTATCGTCAAACCAGTAAAATTTGAAGGACCCTCAAAACTCAGGTGAAAATCTCCCAACAGCTAGTTTAAGGTTATACTAACTGATCAAAAGAAATCAAGAATATAATCACAGGCCTCCATAAAAACATGACAGCCTGGAGGGAGAGTACAGTCAGGCTAAATTGAGTAACTCAGAATTTGGAGACAAACACCTCATTTGAGTGTGAAATGAGTAAAAACCATCATGGGGAAGGATTAGCCATTTTTAGAAGAAACCCATCCCAAAGAGATCATCTGTCCTATATTCCCAGGATAACCCAGAAAATACTAGAATGTTGGTAGCTATAAGGGAGTAAGATTATGCAAGACCTTGAACATCAAGGTGAGAACTGGAAACTTATTTTTCAATCCTAGCAACCAGAGGGTACCTGAGTAAAGTGGGATAGTAAGTGAAGAAACAGGTAGAAGCTAATCAAGCGTGTGGTCCTGTGACGGACATAATGACATGGCAGCAAAGGTCAACAGAAGAGTAGAGCTCTGCATGAAAGATGGGTGCTCAGAAACGACACGGGCCTTCTCAGTGCCTGCGGAGTTCTAGACAGAGGGAAAACACAGCAGCGTGCAGAGTGAAATATTCTGTCACTCCTTCTGCAACCAAGGAGCCTGGCTTTTCTGGGACAAATCTATTGCAAACATGCTAAGCTGTTGTCAGAGCTAGTGAGGATGTGTGCAAGTCTTTAGGTTCAGAAAATGAGTCGCAGTAACCATATAGTAGGGGAGGATCGTTAATACATCTGGCTTTCCTACACCCTGGATTAACCATCTGTTACAATCACTTGATTTTCATTGCTCCAACTTACTAAGCAGCCTTCTGAGTAATAATTTTCTTGCCGAGATTCCTTTAGCTGTGCGAGGCAGTTCTCCTGAGATCAGATACAAGAGTTCCAGTCCCGGGAGATGGGCTTTATGAATCAGGCTCCGCTGGGCTTGATCAACGTGGATGAGTCCTTTAGAGCTGACTCAACTCGGGCTCAACTCCACACCTGAGCTTCTGAGCCTTCGGGACTGAGCACCCGCCTGCCCTTCCTTATCTTATTGCATGATGAGCCATTCCCACGCCAGCAACTTCTCCCCACACAGGAGGCTTCCCTTCTCATGGGGTCCAGGCATTGGCGAGTGCCTCTCTGTGCTGTGAATGTGCACAAACACTGTGTCCAAGGAGCCCTGGCACTGCCAGGAGCCAGAGACCTGCTCTGTAATTACCGAAAGTGCTGTTTCGAAACTTGTGTTTGAAAAGCACTGGATTTCCAATTGCCTTGCAGAGCACCAGTGACAAGGCGTGAAAAAGCCATCAGTCTCCATACCTCTCCTTGGATAGTGCTCGACTGTTTCCGAGGCGTTTCACAGCATCTCATCTAAGCCTCACCTCTGTCCTCTGTAGTAAGCAAGGTGTGTGGTATGACCCCCAATGCAGCGACGAAGAGACAGAAACTCAGAAAGGGAGGTCGCTGGTACAAGACTCCCAATAACCAGTAGAAAATCCTGCAGCAGAACTCAGGTCCTGCATGACTGGTCTCCCACTCCCCCCGGAGAGCCGGCTTTTCTGGCTCATTAATAACTCTGCCCTACCTTGCTCACAAATCATTTAACCCCTGAAGAAAAGGATTTCCTCTGTGGTCCTCTTTCCACCTCTGAGGCGCGTTGTGTCTGTGACACTAGCAGTTCTTTAACCCCGGGGCATTTGCATTTTTAGAGATGGCCTATCCTATTTCCTATTAGGAAAATCCCTAAAGCAGAGTGTTTCTCAACCAAGGATCTGTGGCCTCTCAGAGTCTGTTATGCTCTCAAGCATCTATGAGAAGTTTATGTGTGTGTGTGTTTTGTTTTTAGGATCTTAAACAAACAACGCCGGATGACTAGCTCATAACCAAAGACTGCCACAGGATTTCAGCTCATATTTACCAGCGTTTGGCAAACTACACAGCCTTCAGGCCAAATCCAGCCCCCCCACCTGTTTCTTAAATGAAGTTTGGGGGGACATAACCATGCCAGTTGGTTTCTTGTTGTCTATGGCTGCTTTCCTGCTAAAGCCACAGAGCTGAGTAGTTGCAACAGAGAGAGTATGACCCTCAAAGCCTAAAGTATTTACTATCTGGCCCTTTGAAGATAACGTTTGCTGACCTCTGATATTTATGTCGTATTTGAAATCATATTGGGACAGAGTTGAACTTTAATTATCTAGGTCTACGAGAAACAACACATGATGGGTTGTGCTCAACAGAAAGCCAAACAAAGCCATGTTGAGAGCACAGCGTGAAAGAAGGCTGCTAGTAGTTTGAATGGAAGAACAAGCTATTATCTGGCTCATAGTGGGACAGGCAGGTAGGTCCACCTGCTAAGAATCTGGGCTTCTGAAGCCAGTATCTTATTCTCTCAATGAGTAGTGATTTAATTGCAGCAAAACAACCTCTTCTGTCCACTAAGATTTAACTAATTTTAATTTTATTAGTTTTGTGGTTTTTTTTTTTTTTTTGAGGAAGATTAGCCCTGAGCTAACATCCACCGCCAATCCTCTTCTTTTTGCTGAGGAAGGCTGGCCCTGAGCTAACATCCGTGCCCATCTTCCCCTACTTTATACATGGGACGCCTATCACAGCATGGCGTGCCAAGCGGTGCCATGTCTGCACCCGGGATCCAAACAGGTGAACCCCGGGCCACTGAAGCAGAACGTGCGAACTTAACCACTGTGCCACTGGGCCGGCCCCTTGGTTTTATGATGTTTGACTTGTTTTTTGGTAAATATAGCTGCATAAGAGCTAAAGTCTAAGGATTAGCTTGTAGATGTAAAATTATTTTACATTTCATTTTATGTTTTATACATATAAATAACAGCATATTAAAAAATTAATTGTCGGGGCTGGCCCCGTGGCCGAGTGGTTAAGTTCGCGCGCTCCGCTGCAGGAGGCCCAGTGTTTCGTTAGTTCGAATCCTGGGCGCGGACATGGCACTGCTCATCAGACCACGCTGAGGCAGCGTCCCACATGCCACAACTAGAAGAACCCACAACGAAGAATACACAACTATGTACCGGGGGGCTTTGGGGAGAAAAAGGAAAAAATAAAAATCTTTAAAAAAAAAAAAAAAATTAATTGTCCACACTGAGAGCCCATGAGCAATGCTGAGCAGAAGAGTACCCACACAAGCGACACACATGCATAGATACCACTTGCCTAGTATTTCAATTTCCTGTGTGAATAAAGGCATTCTCAGTTTTAGAGGATCCTTTCTTAGGAATAGGGCAAAGGTTGTCCTCAAGCCACACAGAAAGGGTCACTGGAAGGTCCTGGGCTGTTCCTCTGTGCCCTCACTGTCCCACTCATTCTCATCGGCCTGTACTGCGCTCAGACCAGGTGTGACTGGCTGACTTGGCCCCCGCCTCCAGAAGCCCTCAAGTCAATCACACATTCCTAATGGGCCACTTTCCTCAGAGGAGGCTTATCCAGAAAGGGCGTCTGTGATGCGGCACTGAGCCCAACAGCAGTATGTCTAGACTTGTAATAATCAGGATTCCTTCCCTCACCGAAACTTTTTAGAAAGAGGTAATAACTACCCAATCATAAAAGATGTCATTTTCCCATTGAATAAACAAATCCTATCAAAACAGAAATAAGCCAGCTTACCTCTTGACACAGATGTGGAGATTAAGAAGAAATCCAGTCGGTTGCTCATTAGATTGAAAAAAACCTGAGTTGATTATATTATCTCCCTGGGAGGGGACTACTGCTTTAAGCTCAGGAAAATGGAGTCTAGTGGTTTCCAAGGTAGTGTAAGCCAAACAGGTGTAACCTGATCGTTTGTTTTGGCTCATAACTTAGATGAGAATTCTTGTGTCTCTGCTGTCTGCAATATACATTAAAAGAGAACTGAAACTGGAGAAATGAATTCAAAGCCGCATACACACAGTTTATTGAACATCTTTTTTTATAAAACCTTGTCATCATCTACACAAAGAAACTGGAACAATGAGAGAGTGTTTCATCTCTTTAAATGATTTTCTGAGGTTATTAAAATCTATCTACAAAAAAACAATAGGCAAAAAGCAATTTAAGTCAATCTACCTTTAATGAGCTTATTTTAACTTCACTTCATATGTCCTATTCTTAGAAATCCAGAAAGTAAAAAGGCATAGTAAAAATTGCTTTCCCAAACCCAGGAAGCGTTGATGACAGCTGCTTTTTATTTATACGACAAACACATGAGAGAGAGAAAGAGATAAAGTATTTTATCTTTTTATGAAACCATTTCTAGGCATGAGTTTGGCTAAAATTGAAGATATGGAGAAATGAAAATGAAATCATTTCTCTCTTGGAATAAGCATAGCTTAGAAACAGTATTTTACAGCTGAAAATAATATTAGATGTCATGAAATTTAATGCCTTCATTTTAGAGGTGAGAAAACAACCACAGAGAGCAGCGTGCCTCAACTCCCAGAGCTGGTACAGAAAGTTCAGGGAGCTGGGAACGAAACCCAAGGTTCAGGGCTCTGTCCTTCCCACTGTGACAGCCACACCTGCAGACCAGGGGAATTTCAGTGCAGGGTCTCACTTACCCCTCTTAGTGTTCACGACTTTTAAAATTATTCTGAATATTCATATATTCAATCCAAAATTCAAAGAAGAGCGCAGTTTACTGAAAAATCATATTTACATTACTAATTATATTACTGGATAACTAATGGATAAACCTTCTCCATGCCCAATAAAGCAAGTCTTGTATTGTTTAGTTATGTTTTTACAGAGATCCCAGGATCCCAGAATGTTGATTCAGGTCCCAAAGGGTTATGATCACAATAAGGTCCCAAAGCCTTGTCTCTGGAATCAGTCAGCCCTTTCAGTTTCCATTCCTTTGTTCATAATTAGAACTTACCACACTTTATCCGTGGTCTTAACACACTTCCCGTTCACGTTGAGACACCTTCAGCCAGTAATGGTGGGAGTGAGGTAGTTTGTCGTCTGGGCAACCTGGTGCATCCTTCAGGGTGGCCTTACTGAATCCCCGGGCGCCAATGATTCAGAGGATCCCAGCCTTCTGATAATGTCAGCACTAACCCAAACAAAGGTAGCATTCGATGACCCAGTATGGCAGAGGTGTAATTTTCTAGACAAAGGTCCCATCCTCAAGGATCTTCAGTACCTTGCACAGAATCTAGGGCAGGGAGAAACTGCCAGGGGCAGGGGCGACCGGGGAGGCTCTGAAGAAGAGGCAGGATATGGGTTGGTTTTTATGGAGCGAGAGGCAGGAACATGAGAGTGTTCTGGACACAGTGCCTCTGCTGAGCCCTACACCTTCTCAGTTATGCCCAGAAAGAGATTTAATTCTTCCACCTCCATTTTTTATTTGGAAGAAGCAAACATAATAAAGACCACAAAAAGAGTGGCATATTGGATTAGAAATAACATCATCTTTTTTTATTTTTATTTTTTTATTTTTTTCCTTTTTCTCCCCAAAGCCCCCCAGTACATAGCTGTATATTCTTCGTTGTGGGTCCTTCTAGTTGTGGCATGTAGGATGCCGCCCCAGCGTGGTCTGACGAGCAGTGCCATGTCCGCGCCCAGGATCCGAACCAACGAAACACTGGGCCGCCTGCAGCGGAGCGCGCGAACCCAACCACTCGGCCATGGGGCCAGCCCCAGAAATAACATCATCTTGAAGTCAGAAAGCTAAGGGAGAAATAAGAGAAGACGGAACTAGAAAAAGAGTGGAGTGACTACTGTAAACCTCGTTCTCCTTTGACCTTTTAAGATTTGGATTTTGATAGCTTTCTCTTCAGTGTGAGATTGTGGCCCTGCAGAATGTCAGCAAGAGCAGGGCCCAGGGCAGACGGAGGCAGTATAAGCCAGAGCCTTCAAATGTCTGATGTGTCCCCCAGCTGAACTGCACAAGGGTAGGGGCTGCAGGAAGACCCATCTTGGTGATCACCTTGTTAAGAAAGACCACCGAGTTGTGTTGAATGCAGACGTCATATGAGAAGAACATGACCGAGCTTCTAAGGGTTAACATCACAGCTGGCTGCCGTGATGTAGGTGTAGGCATTACTACGCCCTGGGAACCATCACACACACAGCCTTGTGCTCCGAACTTGACCTTTACTATTTCTCAGCATAATGTCTCTTTCAAGGGAGGTTAGGAGTCTTTTCTGAGTTGAGGGATATCCTGTGGAAAAAAGGCACCAGGAATGAGAGAAGTATGCATAGCCCTGAAAAACAAACAAACAAAATGACCTTTTGTGCCGGGCAGCAAAGCAGATATGGGGAGTATTTGCCTCCGCATCTCAGAATAATTGCTTTTCAGTACAATTTGTAAACACAAGATACCTACATGAAGAAGGAAGTACCCATCTCTTTCTAACTCTAACACAGCAATTCTCAGCTACCCCCAGAGCCTGTAGGAGATTTGCAGCATCTAGAACAACTCCAGGAACACAAGAAATATTACTTAATAATGATTGATGTTTGTGACATCAAGTGCTTCTGAGGTTTCATGTTCTGGTAAGGATGGGTTGAAGGTCTCTGTGCCTTGAGTTGTTGCCTCTTGTTCTGGAGTCAAAGGTGATTCATCCATCTTCTGACTGAGTCAGGAAAGCAATGAGGAAAAATGGTCTGTGAGTACAGAATGTCTGAGGGGTGTAGGAAAGGTCACATTATAGCACCATCTCTAAATCTAAAATGAATTTGCAATATTTTTCAAATTAAAATGTGAACATTATTGCCTTGATTTGAACCACTCTTTAAATCAGCTCTTTCTGGACCTGGTAGTGTGACAGGGCTTGTCCCCACAGCTACTGTCCACACAACCACAGCTCCCAGCCCCATACTGACACCAAGTCTCCTCTCAGGTCATGGAAAGGGCTCACATTTTCAATATTTGCCCTTAAAGCATCAAATATTTTCTAAGCATTTCCCATGTCCAATAAATGTTTGTGATATTGTTTTTCCTAAGAAAAAGGATCTCACATATTGCTTAGCATCAGTTTAGCCACCACTCTCTGAAACCTTTCAGAGTCTGACCAAGCTCTGAGTTGGTAGATGCATGTTCCTCTAGCTCTAGTTGGTTTTTCCTGTTGACTCAACAAATAAAAGGCTGTATTTTACTCGTCAGCATGTCGTGCACCTTTACTTAAGAAAACAAATCAGAAAACCTTTAGATCTGACTGTTATGTTCACAGTATACACAGTGCAACAGTTATTACACTTGTGTGATAGATAAGCCTGGATTTTTATCTCTCTCCCCTTATTATTTGAATTTGCTAAAAGAAAAAAATAAGCAATAATATGAGTGGCTTTGTGTGCCTAAAGATGTTAACAAAGATATTGGAGAGCAAACAACAAATTTATCTCTTCTCCACCAACTTTTGCCAAATACTGCAAATAGCTCTCCCCCCAAAAGAATATTATTTTGATATTTGCCCTTCAATTTTAGGTGGAGACATAAACACAGGCAACAAAATTCCATTTCATACAGAAAATTTACATAAATCTGTAAATGTAACCTGGAGATTAATAGTGTGAAACATAAATAAATACAGACATGAGTAAAGACCTCCCACTCTAGGATGGTTGGAATGACTCATTGCAACTATAACTTTATTCTGTGCTCGGGAACTATTAGCTCTAATTATCTGGCAGTAATGTGAAAGCATTGGGTTACAATGTCTGACATAAATGTTAGCTTGATTTAAAGTTGAAAAGCTAAGAAATGGATAATAGTTGATGAAGCAATTCGAAATACCCTATGAAAGGGGATCTCAGTATGTTAAAAGTAGGAGCATTATTTTTTCAGGCCATTGATTATTCCATTGGGATTGATGGGCAAAAATATTAATCCATACCTACATATTTATAGAAGATGAAATAACTAGGTCAAATACTTCCTCTTGTGCTTGACTAAACTAAAAAAAAACACCAAACAGATAAAAAAGTACCTTAGATATCTCTTTTTGTGGTTCAAATGAGAAGCCCACACTTCAGACCCAGTGCAGGGCTTAAGGTCTGTGGATTGCGCCACTCCATATGTTGCCATAACAGCTCAGCAGATGGTGTTCTGTATAGTAAACACAGACATAAAATAGCTATTCGTTCTTCTATGTTTTGATGCCCAAGTATGCTTACATTTTGCTCCTTGTGGTATAATAAACACGGTTAACTTTGCACACAGCCTGCATATGGTTGTACATAGAATTAAGACCATGGCAGCTGGAGCCAACGCTTCATAGCCACACCCTGAATCCCGGAGACTGTTTATCATTTTTAGCCTATTGGAGAAGCTGAGAAGTAAACCCAGCGTGTACAATGGCCTTCTTTCAGGCATTTGAGAGAGAGAAGAATGATTAAGAACTCTTCTAGTGGGTTTTGGGAGGCAATAGGGAGTGGAGGGAGGCAAGACTTTATTCGCTCCAGCCTTCCATAAAGATACTGTATTTCAGAATACTCTCACCATTTCTTGTCCTCTTAGAACTTTGAGAGTGAGAAGGGAGGGAGCTAGGGCCAGGATATTTGACTGAAGACTTGGAAATAGAGAAGGAATTTGGGGAACAATTATTGCTTTTACCCCTCCTCTCAGGAAGCCCTATGAAATGAGACTGTCAGGGAACAGGGTTTGATGTGGTTCTGAATCTCTCCAAGACCATGTGTGTGAATTGGTATGAAGGGCAAGGGCTGAGCTCTTCTTTCTTGGTAGGATTATTCCAGAGCCCATGTTCTAAATAAGATAACTCTTTGCCGGGGCAGGGTCTTTCATAATATTTAAATACAAGGCAGCTTTACCCGGAAGCTAATGAAGCTTAAGCTTCAAGGCCCCTCACCTGCACAACCCCCTCCAAGGCCCTGGAAGAGGCCCTAGCAGTGTGTTCGCGTAGTCATATGCTTCTATAAAATTTGCAAATACAAGATATTTTAACTGATAAGATAATCAATTGAGACTACTGTCTCTATCTACTCCGATTTCTCCTCCATGGCATTTCCCCTCCTGTCAGAGAGTTGGAGTGACATGGGCATTTTGAGGATCCAGCTAAGTGAAAGTTGTTTTAGCTTTAGTCTTGGTTTAGTGTGATATATTTGTGTGGTTCACATTCACTTTTGTTTAGAGTTACATTATTGCAAGGTGTTCTGGTGTGGTGATGGCTTCCACGAATCATCCTCCTGCCCACGTGCCCACTCACCCACAGTCGAACCAAAGGTGCAGAGACTGAGGTCTCATTGCAATTTGAATGTGTCCAGTGAAATTCAGCACCAGAAGGATGCGAATTATAGAGGAGAAATGAGGTTTGAAATATAGGAAGATTTTAGTCTGGAAAATTCTTCTAAATATGAAGAAACTCAGTGGAACCTTTCCCCAAATTGACAATAATCTCCAATTTATGTGCTATTACTAGAATGTTATCAGAAAAATATTATTCTAAATTATTAATAATAACAAGCAAGTTTTGAACAACTATACTAGAGAAATGATTGGAAATGAATTTCTCTATAGAAAATTTAACAAAGTTATTGTCATATGAAGAGGCAACAGAAGAGCATGCAGACAGGAAAGGTCCCTTAAGGAGCTCCATCTAGTGGGAGATAGAGACACCTCCAGGCTTGCACACATGACGACAGTGTAATGAGGCAGAGGGTTCTAGAGGGAGGAGCACTAAGTCAGTGGTGTTCCTCGCTCTTAATAGACAGGCAGGGTGAAAGGCTTACGGATTTTGTTACGACAGTTCAATCGACTCTCAAATGCAGCACCATTTTTTCTGTTTATTTTTCTTATGAAGATCATCCAGTGAAGGGGTGGCCACGGACAAGGGGAGAAGATAAAAAGGTGTCTGTACAACTTTGTCACCAGAATTAAAGGTTCTAATCAATTCAAAGCAGGGGAAAGTGTTCTGGTCCTTGAAAGCAGGTACTGGCTGGAGCCAAAGACAGAATCAAAAGGAATGGAAAGGGACTCCTCTTTTTCATGATGGCAGATTGACTTCTAGCAAATCTAGCTGAGAACGGCTAAAAAAGCTGAATATAATACAAAAACAAAACAAAATTGTTTGAAGGCATCAGAGAGTCACCAATGTAACCAGGACTTAAGGAGGCAAGATCCCTGAGAGAAAGGAAACTTGCTGAGGTAAGCCGATACTGGACTTCTCTGTTCCGCTTAGGTATTCACTGATACGGAAGCAGCACTGGCCAAGAGGAAGAGAACCAAGAGGAAAGCAGATACTATCAGACTGAGAGCCTAAGTAGAGTTATGGGCATCTTCTGCTGCTAGGGAGTTAAAACTGGTCTTCAGAGTCTGCCAAGGTAAAGAGGTCCTGGTATATCCCCTAGACTTTCAGTGAGTAAACAAGAGAGTAAGCAAACAGATAGGCCAGGCTTTAAGAAGGCTGAAACACACCTCTGACTCAGATCAATTCTTCACTAGATGAGATGATATGATCCTACCCTGTGTCTCAGAAGCTAAAAAAAATGTATCTCTGGAGGAAAAGAGCATTATCTAGAACTTATGCAGTGTCCAGTACACAAGCATTCAGGCATTTCATCAAAAATTACTAGGCATACCAAAAGATTCAACTGAGAAAAAACAGATCATAAAAACAGACACACAGATATCTGGACACTGATGTTAGGAAATACAGACTTTAAAATAGCTACAATTAACATGTTCAAAAAAATAGATGACAAGATGGAGAATTTCTTCAGAGCACTAAAATATATCAAAAAATCAATTAGAAATTCAACTTAATATCCAATATCTAAAATTAAGAATGGAATGGATGGCATTAGCAACAGGTTAGCTGAAGAGAAATTTAGCAATCTGGAAAACAAGTTAGTAGAAAATATCCAGATTGAAATGCAGAGAGAAAATTGGAAATGAAAAAAAAAAGAAAAGAATAAGAGATATTTGGAACACAAAGAAAAGCTTTAACATGTGAGTTATTAGAGTCCCAAAAGGAGAGGAGAGAGAAAATGGGAAGAAATAATATTTTAATTACTGGCTAAGAATTTTCTAAGCCATATGAAAGTTATCAAGACACAAATTCAAGAAGTTTTATGAATCCCAAGTGAGATTAAATACAAATAAAAACATACTTAGAGATATCACAGTAAGACTACTGAAACCCAAAGACAGAGAGAAGACCTTAGGAACAACAAAATAAAAAGATGCATTACTCTCAAAGGATGTAACAAGACTGATTGCTGATCAGTTAACATTAATGGTAGGTAAGGGTGGGTAACAAGGGAGGTATTTGGGATGTTTGGAAGGCAGAAGGGAAGCAGCAAATATTGTAGCAGATGCGAGCTGTTGCTGATCTGCTGATTCACCTTGCGGCTTCCCGCAGCTGGACCTGCAATCACTCTACGTTCTCCAGCTTCCTCCTTCACCTTCCCAGGGCAGGTGTGTGTTTAGCTCTATGCCGGAGGGCCTAGGCTTCTGCAAGATACCCCCATCACCATCACCATACCCCCATCACCAAGGTCAGAGGCAACAAGAACAAAGTTCTGTTGCTTTGTGAGTTCCAGCCTGCTTCATGATCTTCCCTTCCTCACTGCCTGCCCTGCGGACTTCGAGCTCCAGCATCAGACAAGGAGAGGGCAGCCTCACAGAGCCTGCTTAAGCAGCTCCAGCAATTACATAAGCCAGTTCCCTGGAAGTCCAGAGACAGACTCACACACATGCAGTCCTTAATTTTTTACAACGGTGGTACTGCAGTGCAATGGGGAAAGGACGGTCTTTTCAATAAACAGTGCCTGTCAACTGGAAATCCATATGGAAAAAAAGTGATCTTAATTCCTATCTCACACAACACACAAAATATAACTCTAGAAGGATTATAGATCTAGGCAAGAAAGAGAAAACAATAAAGATTCTAGGATTTTAGAAGATCATAAAGGAGAATATTTTCATGACCTTGATGTTGGAAAAGATTTCTTAAACATGATACAAAAGCCACTAATCATAAGGGTTAGTAAAGTAAATTTCAATTTGTCAAGGAATTGATGAATTGAATTTCATTAAAATTAAGAACTTCTATTCATCAGAAGATACCATTAAGAGAATGAAAAGGTGATCACAGGATGGAAGAAGATATTTGCATTACATCAGAAAAGAGGCTCATATCCAGTATCTTTATAGAACTCCTGCAAATTAGTAAGAACAAATTAGAAAACGCAAGAGAAAAACAGGCGAAAGAATAGGTATTTTTCCAAAAAAGCATTCCAAATAAAAAACAAGCATATGAATGGGCAGCAATAGACAAAACAAGACAAAACAAAACAGACCCTCAACCTAAACCTTGCACTTTCTCCGAAAATTGACTCAAAATGGATGATAGAGTTAAATGTAGAACACATTACTGTAAAACTCTTAGAGGGGAATACAGGAGAAACTCTTCACAAACGAGGGCGAGGCAAAGAGTTCTTAGAAATGACACCAAAATCACAAGCCAAAAAAGAAAGAAAAGTGGATAAATTGGACTTCATGAAAATTAAAAACTTTTGCTTTGCAAAAGCCATGGACTTAGAGAAAATATTTACATGTTGACAAAGGACTTATATCCAGAACAAATAAAGAACTCTCTAAACAGTAAGAAAACAATCCAATTAGAAAATGGGAAATGACACGAATAAAACACTTTATCAAAGAAGATATGTGGATGACAAACACACAAAAAGTGTTCAACATTGCTAGGGAAATGAAATTAAAACCACAGTGAGACATCACTATAGACCTGTTTGAATGGCTAAAATATAAAACATAGATAATACCAAATGCTGATGAGGACGTGAAGATACTGGATCTTTCATTCATTGATGGTGGGAACGTAAAATGGTACAGCCACTCTGAAAATCAATCTGGTGCTTTCTTTAAAAATTAAACATACACTTACGATATGACCCAGCAATTACACTCCTGAACATTTATCCCAGAAAAAAAATGAGCTTTTATGTTCATACAAAAACCCGTGCATGAATGTTTTTAGCAGCTTTATTTGTAATAGCCAAAAACTGGAAGTAACAATGTAGGTGGATCTTAAGGGCATTATGCTTAGTGAAAAAAGGCCAGTTTCAAAGGATTACATACTGTATGATTCCATTTATATGACATTCTTGAAATAACAAAATTATAGAGATGGAGACCAGATAAATGGTTGCCAGGGGTTAGGGAAGCAGAGGGAGGGTGTGACTATAAAGGACAGCACAGTGAGTCCCTTTGTGGTGTTAGAAGAGTTTTGTGTCTCGATTGTTACAGGAACCTATACACATAACAAAATGTCAGAGAATTATACACAATGACATACAAAAAAATGAATGCACGCAAATACTGGTGAAATATGAGTAAGATCTGTAGTCTAGTTAATTGAATTGTGCTAATCATCTCCTGGTTTTTAGAATACACTCTAGTTACGTAAGATATGTGGAATAAAATGAAATTAAAAAGACCCCTGAGAACAAGATGGACTCTGTGTGGCTAACTGAGACCTAAAAAGATGAAATGGAGTCAAGCATCCGTGACCAGACTGGAATGCAGTCACCTAGTCTGCTCTCAGAAAAAAAAAAATCACAAAGTGCACTCTTAAGCTTTTGACTCTGCCCAAGTTCCTGATTTCACAAAAGTCCCTAACAGCCACCTAGAGCTGAGCAATAAAACTGTGACCTGTACCAACCAGTCAGGACTAAGCAGGCTTGCATTTCCGTCAGTGGACTTGAGTAGGAACCTGGGCAGAAAGTTTTATGTCTTAAACGACAGCCCCCTTACTTTGCTCTCCCCGAGAGTACTTTCGGTTTGCTGCCAAAGGCTGCCTCTCCCCAGTTTGCACGCTGTATGAGCAATAAAGCTTTCCTAACTAAATTCTTGCAGTCCATTTTGTTGACATATGTCATCACTGTTGGGGGAAGCTGGGTGATGGATATGTGGGATCTCTCTGTATTATTCTTGCAACTTCGTGTGAGTCATTTTTTTTAAGTTTAAAAATTGGCATATGACAAGGGAATAATATCAAGGATATATAAATTAAATCACAATGAGCTACCACTACACATCTACCAGAATAGCTAATATTAAAAAGACTGACAATAGTAAGTATTGGTGGGTGTGTGTAGCAACCGAAACTCTCATACATTGCTAGTAAGAGTATAAATTGGTGCAATCACTCTGGGAAACTATTAAATCTATTCAAATTGAACATATACCTACTGATGACTCAGCAATTTCAATCCTAGGTGTATACATCTGTGCATCAAAATACAATCATGTTCATAACAGACTAGTCATAATAGTCTCAATCTGGAAACACACAAATGCCCATCAACACAAGAATGGGTAAATAAATTGTGATATATTCGTATTGTCAACCTCCTCACAAGACCACAAGAAAAACCTGTTGATCAAGCAAAGTATACAGAGTCATAGCAGTGTCTCTACAAGAGGAAATTAGGGAGGAGTATTTATAGGGTTTGGGAGTCTGGACTCAAGAGGTTGATGGCAGGTCTTCTGAGGTAGGAACCGGTTGGGACTGGCTGAAGGTCATGACACAATATTTCAGGATTGGCGGTTGTAGCAAGGTGACGGTCTGGAGAGGAATTTTATGAACAGCAAACTTTGTCCTAATAAGTGAGTTGTTTACCCAGATAAGAAAGCTGCTTGCCTATAGAAATTGGTGTGCAAAATTTTCCTCATGCAAACAGTAAAGCACTTAATTAATCTGCTATTGCATCTTCCTTGGCAAGAATTTTCTGGGGAATAAAAGCTGTCAAATTGACACAGATGGTCTCAGCAATCGGTCCCATCAGTTAAGTAATCTCAGTTCTCAATACAATGGGATGCTTTACAGCAATGGAAATGAATAACTGACGATAAATGCATCAATATAAATAAATTTTAAAACATAAAGTTAAAAAAAAACAATATATGGTGGTAGAAGTCAAAATAGCAGTTACCAGGGGAGGGGATGGGTGGTGACTGGGAGGAAGTATGATGGGGTTCTGGGATGCTGGTGATAGTCCGGTTGCTATCCTGGGTGGTGGTCACTTAGGCGTGTTCACTTTGTGAAACTCCATCAAGCTGTACACTTAGGATTTGTATCCTTTTCTGTTCATGTTATGCTTCAATTAAGCAAAAGGATTACTTTAAAAATGGAGGTGGGCAAAGGAAAGGCCTAAATTCTAGCACTAGTTTGCATCTTAAATAATTGTTATTGAAAACAAGTGCAACAATATCAAAGAAAATTTGAACAAAAGAAAATAATTTCTCTATCTTGTCTGCCTTGATTCACCCGCTTCCCATTATTCTGTGCCTGTGCCACTTTCCCTTACTCCATCGTCAGACACTCATGGACTAATGGCAGAGCATTCTTTCCCTGCCTGCCGTTCAAATTGTGTTGATCAAAGCTCTCTTTCTGCAAAAAAAAAAAAAAAAAAAAAAACCCACAACACATAAAGTATGTTTATAAGCCGTGGCTGGAAGAGAGACAAGACCTTCTTAGTGGCTTGGAGTAAGTGGTAGAGGTTTATTAATCTAAAACAGAACTAGAGTGAGCATCTTGTTCAGATTAGGAAAAAATCCCAGCGCTGTCAATATGTGAGACTGTCCTGGAGATTTCAGTTTTTTACTGCGGCTTTTTAACAACTGCTATCACTAATCAAGAAAAGCTCTGAGCTCGTTGTCAGATTACCTTAATTCAGCACATTCACAGCTTTACTGTGAATAAAAGCGCTTTTTACTGTACTCTAAAAATAAACCAGCCTCGTATGTCATCTGTTGTATAACAACTTCCAAATGACTTGAGGAAAAACTCCAAGTGTTTTCAAATGAAAGAAGGAACAGGAGAAGAAAAAAGAGAGAGAGAGAGAAAGCCAAAGAAAATAGAAAATAAGGGAATCTTTATTACTTGTTTGAACGTAAAGAGACTTTTCATTTTTGTTTAAGGCATTACAGGACATCCTTTTAGGACTATTACGGTGAAAGACTTTATTATATTTTATGCATCTAAGTAATTCAATTATTTGTTTTATTTCCTAAAAGGGTTGAGTTAAAAATAATTAGAATAGAGTTTCTAATCTTCTTAAAAATCTCTGTATTTTTGTTTTTTTTAAAGATTGGCACCTGGGCTAACAACTGTTGCCAATCTTTTTTTTTTTTTCTGCTTTATCTCCCCAAACCCCCCGTACACGGTTGTATATCTTAGTTGCAGGTCCTTCCAGTTGTGGGATGTGGGACGCCGCCTCCACGTGGCCTGACGAGCGGTGCTATGTCTGCGCCCAGGATTCGAACCCTGGGCCGCCACAGCGGAGCGCGCAAACTTAACCACTTGGCCACGGAGCCGGCCCCAAATCTCTGTATTTTTTGAGTCTTGAGAGCCACCTTCTAAGGATAAATGTTATTGCATCCGAATAAAATTGTCCCACTTACTCGATTATATTTTCACTGACCGTAATCCATAAAGATCCATGATAAACACCAAGTGTATTTAAATCCCCACTGTCTGAAATGGTTGTTTCGTCTGCTTTGCTGGAGGCTTCATTGGGTCAGACCTTTAAATCTTCAGACGAACTTCTTAAGATGAGTTAAAATATCACACATTGCTCTCCACAAAGCAGAAACTATATAATAAAAAGCAATTCTGTCTTAATTGGTGAATGAAGAAGGAAAGTGCCCTACTACGTAGGTAGCGGTTCTCAAGGTGAGGTCCAGGAGCAGCAGCACCTGGGAACGTGAAATGGAAATTCCCAGGCCCCACCCCAGACCTGTATTATGAGACCCTCTGGAGTGGGAATCTTGTAACCTGTGTTTTAACAAGCTCTCCAGGTGATTCTGATCATGCTCAAGTTGAGAACCATCGATGCAGGATAATGCTGAGGGTGTGTAAATGTCAGATCAATTGGCAAGCCTTCAGAAACACTAAGCTATCCTATGAGTTCATCTGTGAGGCTCTGGGATGCCTCTCTAAGTGTTGTTATACGCTGCATTTCACATCTGCATTAAAGTTGTTTTATTTCAAAGGCATGGTACAGCAAATAGTTTCTGGTACAACCCAAATGTCCCTATGTTTCTCCAGTATCTGGATAAAAATAAGATCACTTGAACATTGACATTGGCATTTCACTGACTTACTTCCCCTACCTGCAAACTTCAGGACCTAGGCACCCCCCACCCAAGGGTGTGGCTAGTTACAACCCACCTTCAACAAAGCCTCACATGGGCCCCTCTCTACCTCAGAGGGCTCCCCTCCTTTCTGGGAATGGGTTTGGGCGAGGGTGGAAGAGGAAGAAGAAAGGTGGTTTTTATGCAGTGGTGGGAACAAGTTGACAAAAGAATGAGAGATTAGTATCTCAGTACCTAAAGATAAGTTGTTTTTATAGCCCTGGGTGCTGTTGGAGGCAGTTACAGAATTGACTGGGACCTGAGCAGAGGCTGCAGGCTCCTCCTGGCAGCTCCACCCTCCTCCACTAGGCCCCCTTTGACAATATCTCACTTTCACCCTGATTCTGGGAAAACGTCCCTCTCCTGGTCCATAGGCCCAGTGCAATGCCTTGGTTGGCTTCACTTCATCATGGTACTTTCCCTTTAACATCTCCCTCGTCCACTCAACATTCTCAAGGAATATTTCTGGAGCTCGTCAATGAGTCTGGGCATATAGCTATGAGCAAAACATTAATGGAGGTACATGGACCTCCATGGAGCTTTCATGGGACGTCCAAGGCTTCACAGAACATACATTCTAACGGAGAAGAAAAACAATAAAGAAGTAAATTATGTGATGTCTGGTAATGATAAAACTATTTTTTCAAGTTGCTTGGGAGTCTCTCATGTGCACTCAATGCCAAGCCTACTTGTGTCTTCCACTCTGGCCACCTCATTTAATTAGCCACCATTGGAAGAAAGCATACCTTCACCACCATGTGAGAACATGGCAAAGCACCACTCAGTGGAGAAGTGTTGCTCTGTGGTCCTTGCTGGCAGCTGCTTTTCAGGAGCAGACTTCTCATCCCAGCTTTGTGTAACCTGGACTGGAAAGCAGGTCTACCTGTGGAGGGGACGGCTGCTAATTTTGTCTTCCTAGCACCTTGTTGGGAAGGAAACATTTTCCTTTCTTCCCTTGTAGGTTCTTTGGCTGGCCTAATAATTAAATCGACATAGACAGATTAATAGGAGAAAAACAAATTTAATTATGTACGTACAGGGGCCCCAATTGACTCATAGACCATCCTGAGCAAAGAAAAAGGGGGGCCAGGGTCTGAGGCTTCAAAGGGGAGGAAGACAATTCACAGGAAGATGAGCAGAGCAAACGTTTGGTAAACACATATTTGCCATGCCATGCAGATAAGTCTTTCTGATATAGAAAATTATCTCTGGTAACATTTCTCTTCCTGGCACAGGCCCCCTATCTAAATTCTTTTAGGCAGTAAAGGAAGAGGTCAAAAGCTTTTCCTGAGTTGCTGGGTCTTAATTGCCTTCAGCTCAAAACAATCCACCTGCAAAAGTGGCACATTTGGGGTGATGTATTCTGCTCCCCCTCAACCTCTATTCTATCCCAACCCCCAGGGAACTACATCTCCACAACTATGATAACATGACCTTGAGCCAGGCCTGGCCAGCCATGGTACCCCTTCACCCTGTTCACAGCAATTTGCCCTGACGAAGGGTACATGACCCAAAGGGCATGAAGGCCAATCAGAGTCCTTCTATGAGATTTTATGTATGGATGATTGGAAAAGCTCCATTTCCACTTGGATGCACTTTAACATGGTAGAAACCTGGAGCTGCCAGCAGGGAGGTACCCACGTGGAATGTGTATCTAAGAAGAAGAGTAGAAAGATGAGACAAGGGATTCTTGTTGACGTATTTGGATGTCCCTTATCTCACTGCTCCCCACACCAGTCCCCTCCCTGTACTTACTGTTACATGAGGTAATACAGATCCTTCTGCACTTGAGTTAGTTTCAGTCTTTTGCAACTGAAATAACAGTTGTGTGCTGAGTCTCGCGAGATTCTACATCCAAAAAATGCTCTCTCTACTTCTGCCTGCTCACCATCTGTCTAGTGGGTCAGATTTTGTTTCATAGTTGGTCAAGGAATAAGAAAGGAAACAATGCTCATCTCCATTTCTTCTGTATCCATGAACTGATGCCCAAAATCTCCCGCTAACCCCAGAAAGAAATAACCTCCTTGCCTATCAACTGCTACAGATAGACACGAGAGTTTTTGGATGGGTCAGGGTAGGGTTTGCTGGCTCTGTCTGCCCAATCTCTTCAGGGGTTCAGGATTATCCTGCTATACTTCCTTCCTCCTAAAAGAGCTGTAGCTTCTTAGCCTTACCCAAGAATCCCAAAAGGAGAATCTATTTCCTGGATAGCTACCATTCTTCTCCAGGAGTCAGCTCCCAAAGGAGATAATTTCTCCACACCAAGCAGGGCTGAGCTGTGGGTGTGAAGACTTTCCTGATTATCCTTATGGAGGATAAGTAGAAGTGAGGCGAAGAGCAGGGGCAGGGAAGAGTGTCCCAGCAGGAAATGCTAAGCAGAAGAGTGACATGATTAGATTTGCATTTTAGAAAGGAAGATGATAGTCTGGAGGGGCGTTTGGCTGGTGGCAGAGAAGCCTGTGTGTTAATCATCTCAACTACCTGAGCTTTCAAGACCCTCGTGACCTGGTCTTCCTCACACCATTCTGAGCATCCCGTGTCAAACCTTTTGCGGTCCCCTCCTGCTCCATTCACTCCTTAAGTGTCGACATTCCCAGTGACTTGTACTGGCCCACTGTTCTCCCTGCCTCCTCTCCTGACCTCTTCACTTCCACTCTCATGGTTTTAACTCTCACCTTTACGCTGATGATTCCTAAATCTTTATCTCCCCCAAACTTTGGATGCATATATCCAACACCCTGGTAGACGGCTCTAGATCCAGATCTAGGTACTCCACGGTTAGCTCGAATTGGACTCTTTTTCTACCTACCTGCCTCTCCCAAAACTGCTCGTCCTCCTGTAGTTAAGATCTTAGCCAATGGCACCATTGTTCACCAATCACCCAGCTCAAAACCATGATGGTCATCTGTCAGAGACTGAGTTCCTTAGAAACAGATTTTGAAATGGAGAGTTGTGTGCAGAAAGTTAATTGGGGAGTGTTTGTGGAAGACACACTTGTCAGGAAGTGAGGCGGCAAGGTTGAGCAGAGGGAGAGGCTGACCCACATGTGGTTGTAATTGAGTCTTCAGCAGATCCTACTGGGAGCTCCGGAGCTGAGACGGCCTATCAGAGTTTTCCCAAATTGAGACAAGAGGGCTGGGCCTTTGTATCTCCTTATTGGTCACTGGTCACAGGCTGCCTCTGAAGGACTGGGTGAGGCAGTTTCCTGAAGCCAAGGGAACGCTCAGTGAAGGAGCGGCAGTGAGCAGTCAGCAATGGGTCTTCCTATATCGCCCCAAAGAGGGGATCCGGATGGAGCACCATAGGATGCACCATGTCATTCTACTTTCCTCTTTCCCTTCACCTCCTACCCCAATCCAAGCCAGTCACTAGTCTGACCAATTTTACCCGCGAATATCAACAAAATCTGTCCCACATTCTCCCATTACTGTCCTAGTCCAGGCCTTCATTCTCTCTCTCCTGGAACACTGCATTGGCTCTTTAACTAGTTCTGTGTCCTTTTGCTCCTCCTATCCTCAGAGAGATCTACATAAAACACAAATCTGACCATGTCGCTTCTGGTTTAAATCACTGCAGTGCCTCCCCGTGGCCTTCAGAACGACGTTCAGGTGCCGCACCATGGATACGACCGGCCTGGACCGGCGCCTGTCTGTTCCTCCAACCTCGTCTCTTCCCATTTTCTGTTTTATTATTCACTCTCTAGTGAATGTTAAACACACCACGTCACACTACACAGCTGCATGCTTTGAGCCCTGTGTTCATTCTGTTTCCCTGTCCTGAAACATCCTTTCTAACTTCCTTGTCTTAGTTAATGCTTCTGATTCTGACTCTCAGCTCGTCATCAGCTCCTCCAGGCTACAAACCTCCAGGCCAAGCAACATACCATTCCCTGGGCTTCCATGGACCCTCGTGCAGATCACTGCATTGTCATTTATCACGTGACATTGAAATTACCTATTTTTATATTGTCTCCCTCACTAATCTCTAAGATCCTCAATGGTGGAGACTCTCCCTTAATCCTTGAACTCCCGCTGTCCAGTATAGTACCTGTCATACTGAATGCACTCAGATTTTTTCACCAGACTCAACCTAACTGCACTGATAATGAACTTTTGCTTCTTTCATTCAAGAAAAGAACAATTGGAATAAGCATATTTTCACTTCGTCTTCTTTTTAAGGTACTTTGAGATTATGAGACTTTAGAAAGATTAACATAGAATGAATTATTATTATTTCCAGTATTTTGAAATGTAATAGAAGTAAAAATGAAGTGCTCTGACATGAAAAGTATCCAAAAGTTTTGTTAAAAATTTTATATGGAAGAAAAACAGTAATAAATTGTGATCCTCAAGATAATATCATATCCTCATTCTTTTCTTTTTACTCATTTGTTTCATACAATTTGACAGATTTTATTTCCTTCCCATAGCAGATATTCCTATGATGCTAGATCACAATATAGTTTTCACAAATAGCAACATACTGGTTCGTCTTAAAATCCCCACTGGAAACAGACTATTCCTCAAGCTACCAGGCAGATGCTCTTTGATTCCAGGGAATTTATAGTAGAGAATATGTGTATCAGTTGTCTATTGCCACAATAACGCTGCACAGCAACCAATACCACCTCAGTGTGGCAAACAACAATACACATATTTAAGCTCAGCTGATCCGGGCAGGCTTGACTGATCTTGGCGGGTAGTTCTGCTGATCTTGGCTGGGCTTGCTCACATGTCTGGGAGCCAGCTGACTGGTGGCCAGTCAAGGGTGGCCTCAGTTGGAGTGACTAGGATGACTTGGCTTGGCTCTACATGTTTTTCATCTCCAGTGGGCTAGTTGGGGCATATTCACCAGTTCAAGCACCTTTCAATCTCTGTTTGTGTCACATTTGCTAAGATCACATTCACCAAAAGTAAGTCACAAGGCCGATGCGAGAGTCAGAGCGGGAGGGCACAGATGAGGGTGTGGACCCCTGGCTGGGAGTGGGGATGGAGGATTGAAGAATTGCATTATACCACAACGTGCTGAATTTCTTCCAATTTGTGAGCTGTTCAGTGGACTCAGATATCCCCTCAGCCCACATTCATTACATCACCTACTTTGGTTTGGCTTAAGGCTAAGGAAAAAAAGTCAGTACATTTTACAAAAGCAATCACAACAAAACAAACCCTGCCTTTGACAAAACACCAATAAATTAATGTATGATCATTATTAAATATTGTAAATCAACTATTAATTCTTGTCTGAAAAAACAGTACCAGCACCTCAGAGATCTCCTCAGAGAGCTCACAGACCACCAGCGTTGCCCCTGGAGCCGACTCTGGGAACTCCCGATTAAACCAGATCTTTTGTAAATTTGAATGAATTTTCACACAGACAAAACTTTCTTTTGGGCAGCTAATCCCATCAAATATAAAATCTCTTAATCCTAGCAAATACCAAATCTCCTGTCAAATACTAGTAAATATTGATGGTGCGGTTTAAAATGAGGATTATAAAAACTGAATTCAGGCTGGCGTCCTTCTTCAAAGTAATTTCTTAAAAGCATCATAAAATGAAAAGAATTCTTGTTTATTCATATCATTTGCATTGTGTTCATATCCATGAAATTGGCAAGGCCTTCAGGCCTTTCTCTGTTGTCTTCACCTATGGTTTGTGCTCTTTTTGTACCTGTCCTTACATTTCACTTATTCTTTCATCTGATTACTTTGGATTGATCATGAGAGTAAAAGTACTATTGTTTCCATAGTGACATTTGGCCTTTTACTGATTAGAGAGAACCCTAAGGGATAAGGAGAAAATATGGGGATGTTGATAATGCAACACAGTAATGTTCTGTTGCTCTCCGTTGCTCTGTGGCTGCTGCACAAACAGCTTCTTGGCTGTTTGGGGAGAGACTATTGCCCATAAGCTGGAAGTGTGGTACTGGGTCTGGTATGCAGACCTTTTGGTTGCTTTTGTGGGCAACTCCCCACCCACCGAGCTTTATTGAGATAGAATTGACACATAACATTGTGCAAGTTTAAGGTGTACCGCTTGTCGATTTAATACACACATATTGTGGGGCCGGCCCCGTGGCTGAGTGGTTAAGTTCACATGCTCTGTTTCGGCTGCCCAGGGTTTTGCTGGTTGGGATCCTGAGCGTGGACATGGCACCGCTCATCAGGCCATGCTGAGGCGGCGTCCCACATAGCACAACCAGAGGCACTCACAACTAGAAAATACAACTGTGTACTGGGGGGCTTTGGGGAGAAGAAGGGGGAAAAAAAACCAAGATTGGCAACAGATGTTAGTTCAGGTGCCAATCTTTAAAAAAAAAGAAAGGAAAAGTGAAAATTGTTTTAAAAAAACCCACACACATATTGCAAAATGCTTACCACAAAAGCATTACCTAACACCTCTATCTCATCACATAATTACCATCTCTCTTTTTTTGTGGTGAGAACATTTAAGATCTACTCTCTTAGCGCCTTTCAAGTATACAATACAGTATTATTAACTATAATCACTATGCTGTACATTAGATCCCCAGAACTTATTCATCTCATAACTGGAAGTCTGTACTCTTTGACCAACATCTCCCCATTTCCTCCACCCACCCCACTCCCCACCCTCCACCCCTAGTAACCAACATTCTAGTCTGTTTCTATGCTTTTGGCTTTTTTAGATTCCACATATAAGTGATATACAGTGTTTGTCTTTCTTTGTTTGACTTACTTCACTTAACACAATGCCCTTAAGTTCCATCCATGTCATCACTAATGGCAGGGCGCCCTTTCTCACTGCTGGATAATATTCCATCGTATGAATATACCACATTTTCTCATCTATTTATCCGTTGGCAGACTCTTAGGTTGTTTCCATATTTTGGCTATCGTAAAAATGCTGCAGATTTTTGAGATAGTGATTTCATTTTCTTTGGCTATATTCCCAGAAGTGGAATTGCTGGATCATATGGTGGTTCTATTTTTAATTTATTGAGGAACCTCCATACTGTTTCCCATAGTAGCCATGCCAATTGACATTTCCACCAATGGTGCACAAGGGTTTCCTTTTCTCCACATCCTCACCAGCATCTGTTATCTCTTATCTTTTTGATGATGGATGGCTGTTCTAACAGGTGTGAGGCAATGTCTCATTGTGGTTTTGATTTGCATTTCCCTGATAAGTAGCGATGTCAAGCACCTTTTCATGTCACAAACCGCTTTTTAATTAAAATTTAACTCATTTTTTCAGAAGATTGCCTAGTAACAACAGATGTCAACGAAATTTTAAAAATTAAACCTCAAATCAAATGTAAAGTTAATTTGGCTTGAGAGAGCAAGTTTTAAATTCAAAATCCGTTTCCCAAAGCTTTACATAATTCACCGCCAAAATCTGGGCACCTGCTCTTCTAACTATTTTGTTTGTTTTAATCCAACTTTGTTTTGTTTTAATCCCAAGAAACTTTAACATCAGCAAAGCATGTGCAAACCGGCGTCCTTGTCCATTCTTATCACAACCAGAGCTACACACATCTTGCTTCTTTATATCCCAAGGCACTAATCGAATGGTAGAGTACTAACTGTGCATTAGGATGACTGCGCCCCTAAAATGGGGGTGGGAGGAGACCAGATCCAAGCCTTCTTTCCCAAATCAGAATGCTTTCCCCTTCCATTAAATAAATGTATCGATTTCTAGACGATGTCTCCTTTTATGTATACAAAGCGCACACAGAGGAAACTGGAAGGTTATTTAAACCTGGGAGGCTGAAAAGTAAAGGTAAAAAGGGAAGAAACCAAAAACGCCCCTTGCACACTCCAGCCGGCCAATCCCGCGGGCCGGCGCGAGGGCCTGGAGGGAGAGGAGAGGCGCTCCACCAGTCTCCGCGGCGGCCCAGCTCCCCTGCGCCGCGGCCTCCGGGCTGTAGGGGCCGCTGCGGCGCGGGCCGGCGGGGCCGCTCTGTCCGGCAGGTGGAGACGAGGCGGCGCGGAGGTCGCGGCGAGGAGGTGACCCTGCGCAGGTGAGCGGCGGCGGGCTCCGGGGTCGGGCCGCGGGGACGAAGCGGGTGCCCGCTGCGGGCTCGTCCCTGGCCTCGGCCTCACTCCCCGGGCGGCGGACTTGGCGACGATCTCGAGCGCCTGGATCCTCGCCCGTCCGTGGGCGCCCGCAGCCGGGTCTCGGAGACCCCGCCCCCGGCTCCCGGGCACATTGTCATCGACACAACGTGTTCGTGATGAACTGGTCTGAGGACCCTTCTGTGCTCTACAGTATGGGCTGTCTGTACCCACCTCCCCATTTCCTTGGTTTTTTCCCCAGTAAACCATTTAAAGCATATCTTACCGGATATCTTTGTTTTAACTCTGTGCAGGGTTTTTTTTCCTCAATAATTAAAGGAAAATGCTGGTTTTTTCAGTTCCTTTTTAGAATGACTTTCACCTTCGTATATCTGCTTTTTCAGGCCTTCCTAGTATTTTTATCTAATGCTCCAGTTTCAATTAGCGGTGTCCTCTGAGGCTGTGATTCAGTCCTGACAACATGACTGTTGTGTTCACTGTTTCCTGCCTCACTATTTTGATAGGCACGGCCTGTTTACAGACTATAATTCTGCGTCCACTTAATGATTGCTTCTTTCCGAATTTTTTCTTTCTCTGCATTAGCGTCAAACACATTAGCATAAGGAGAAACATCACTGGCACCTAGCTTAGGCATCTAGTGACCAACAGTTGGTATTTTAATCCTAAATACATTTGTACATGGCGTCCACCCTACTGTCATGGTTAACAGGGAAAGATGAAATGCCAGTAGTTTTCAGAGGAGAAAATGAAAGCCAGAGAAGCAGGAGATTGTTGCCACAAGAAAGAAGTAGCAAAGGACTTTAGCGGCACTCCCCCTGCCTTGCCAACATTTTTGAAAGACTGAGCCAAAATTGAAGAAATTTAAGGGGATTCTGGGACTAAAGCAGAAGTGAATACGAGGTCCTCGTTTATAGCTGTTTTTGCATGTTATCAAGAAGTTTGAGCAAGAAATGGGCATTTAAGTGGGCCACTTGTACAGCAGAAAGCATTGGATGTTTTGCCTCCCTTGGGCATGATGAGTTTCAAGCAAGTGTGTGCTGGCTGAACAAATTTCAGGCATGTTATGGAATTGTTTTCAGAAGTTGTCTGTAGTGGAAAAAAAACACTGTTCCAGTGGAGAAAATTAGTAACTTTGCATGCAGGAGAAATTTTTTTAAAAATGCCGGTTACATCTTTACTGATGTTTTAAATGCTGATGAAATAAATGTTTTACAAGTTGTTCTCTTGTATACTTGGTGCCCAAAGTAGGCTTTGCAAAGGAGGGAAACAGAGATTGACCATCGCTCTGTTCTGCTGTAATGCATCCTGGACGGAAAGATGAGACCACTTGTCACTGGCAAGTCGGTTAACCCTCAGTGCTTCAGAAACGTTCGTTTGCTCCCCTGTGATTATCAAGCCGATATATATGCCCAAAGGATGAGAGATTTCTTTAATGAATAGCCGAGAAAGGTTGGCAAGAGAATGAAAGGAACAAAATGCAGTATCCTCTTGCTGATAGGCAATTGCTCTGCCGGCAGCACACCCCTGTGCTTGGATCCTGCATGTATTGAGTTTCTCCCTTTGAGCTGCACAGCCATTCTGCAGCCATCGGATCAGGGTATAATTTGCACAGTGAAAGCTCGCTGCTGAAACACATCTTTCTAAATTTAGTGATGAAGGGAAACTGAGAAAATCAAATTAAGCAAACCATTGGCATGATTGCTGAGACCTGGTGGCCAGTGGACCTACCCACAGTGGTGAAGTGTTGGCAGAAAACAGGCGTGATTCCTGTGGAAGCCCCTGAGGTCAGCCTGGAAGAGACTGCAAACCAAACGTGGTCTTTGAACTAGTCTGGTACTCGACTGCTACTGTCACTGGGCTCCCAAACCAGTTTGATTTTGAAGACTTTGTGGCTACAGGTAGCAGTTTATTTCCCAAGAGTTAGCAAATCTTAAAATTGCTACAGGAGTGCTAACTAATGTCAACATGGAACCAGAGAGTGATGATGATGGTGACAAGGCTAACCGTAACATCCAAGGGGAACAAGTGATGGAACAGCCAGCAGTGAACATTCCAGAAGCCCTGGAAGTGCAGGAAGTGTGGAGAATCCTTTCCCTTTGAGCGCATGTTCCTGTCCAGGGTGTTTACTCAGTTAAGTGGTATCAATGAATATTTAGTGACCACTGCAACAAAGACCGTTTTGAGAAAACCGAACTCCTAATTTTCTCCGTAACTAATAAAGTTGCAAAGATGTTGCTTTTATAAAGTCTATAAAATGGAAGACTCAAAAATACTTACATAAATAGAGCCCCAGTGAGTGTTTAAATGTGAATGTTTGGCTGTTATTTTATAACATTTACTGTACAGTAGGGTTGTGACATTCCCTTAAAGACTTTTATTTTATCGTCATTAATTCCAGCCTTTCCTTGAAAGGTTTCCTTCCTTACCTCCTTCCTTCCAACTTCCTCCCCCTCAGCATTAGGTGGCAGGAATAATAACAAGCTTTTCCCTCACAGTAACTAGAAGAGAAAAATATGCACAAAATGTTGGCACTCCAGCTATAACCTGAATGCAAAAGACACACTTAGATTTCATAGATAGGTTTAGAGCAAGAGAAAAAGGATGTTCAGATTAAGGAGGCAGTGGAACAGTCCTTCTACTGTTAGGCAAAGGGGGAGTGTGCTAGTGCTGGGGTGGGCCAGTGGAGGAAGGTGGGGGCGCATGGAGGCGAGTGGGACAGGGGTGAATCTGTAGGGAAAATGGAGCAAAGGGATTCTAGTCCTGCTCTCAGATTGGTGTCGGAAAGGGCTGTTGGAGGGTGAGGAAGAGTGGAATGGAAGAAGATAAAGAAGGGTGTGGATAATCACTGGCTACTCCTACCCCTAGGACCCCTTCATCTAACAAGAAACAATGTGACTTAGACCAACAGACACTTCTCCAGTCTTCTGGAACAGTGGGAAGCAAAGTTTGTCCACCCTACTGGGTTGTTCTGAGAGACAAGAAAATAAAATAACCATTTACCCAACACAATTTAGAGTACCATTTACAAAGTGTGTGTTATACAAAGTAATGAAATAATTGACAATCACTTTTGGTATATATCTGTACTGGAATTCAAAGAAAGGATGAGTATAGAATGGTTTTTAAAGAGTTTTATCAAAGAAACATAAACACAGAGGGAAAAAAGTCTCATTTTATTTTTAGGTAATAAATCATCGTAAGTCAAGATGTCTTCAGCACCTGAGCCTCCAACCTTTGAAAAGGGACCACCCAAAGAGAAAGACTTTCGAAACCCAGGGCTCAGAGGGGTCCGCACGACAACCTTATTTCGAGCTGTGAATCCAGAGCTCTTCATTAAACCCGTAAGAAACACATGCAGGATAAGACTTTATGTTTAACTAGGCTACCAGACACAGAAAGTTCTTGTTTTCCTGTAACATCTAATTTTATCATGGAAATTTTATGTTGATTTTTAAGACTTCTCTGTGAATAAAAGCAGGTGGAGGGAAAATCTAAATGCTGTTTCACTAAATATACATATAAAACTAATTATTTTGAGGGCATTTGAGAGTCATAATGGAAATAATCATAATGGAAAATGGATATACTTTAAATGATCAACTTTTCCAATTTCTCAAACTATTTAATGTTTTAGTAGTTGCATTAATTTGGAGGAAATTTGAATTGTTTGATGAGGTACTAAGTCAATAAGACCATCTATTGAAACAAAGTGAAAATCTAATTATTCCATAATTCTGTAATTCCAGTCTTTATTCATAATATTTTTACCTAAGGGATATTGCAAAAATTTTGTGAAAAATTTCAAAATGTACATTTGTACACCATTGGGGAGTTAGCTAGTCATTGATATCCTTGTTGCAAATTGTTGAATAAATTTGATTTGATAAGTAATTTAAATAGTTATAAATCTTATTTTTCAATAAAGGTAAATAAAGTCAAATTATTATAAAATATATTTAAATATATTGAGTTTGACTAGAATTTTAATAGCAGTTGCTAGTGTAAGCTGTTTTAAAGTTAAATAGGTCAATATAACAATCAAATCATTAAATCGGGGTAGAATGTTTTAAAAACTTTGAGCTAATGTGTTCTTTCATTGCCAAATGCATTTCAAGAGCTGCAAATTTAAAGTGCTCTGAGCCTGTGGCCTTTCTTAGATGGCAATCCAAGTGAAAAAGTTTGACCTTTCTCCTTTTGATGTTTCAGATTTGAGATAGTAATGCGGCGCGTATGGTGACAGAGTCAGAAAATAGGAATTGAAACTTGTATCACAACTGTGTCCTCACACTGTCCTAAGAAAAGCCAATTTGTTGAGTGTGTTCACACCGAAAGGAGGGTCTGAGTCATAGTAATTGACAAGACAGAACACTTCTGTGGAGTTGTGAACGTCTGTCTTTTATTTAAAACCTTTTTTTTTTGGTTAAATCAAAGCCAAATTGCGTTGCCTCTTAGGGTCTTCGATTTTCCAGCAGTAAGTCAAGGTTATTATAGGAGCATCGCATCTGTTCCAATCATTAAATTTCTTGAGGTAACAGAGTAGTTTCCTGCGGAAGAGCATATGTGTTGTCATTGTTGCTGTGCCTAAGCCGTGACGTGGAAGGCTTTTTGCCAGTTATCCATGAACTCAGGTCAGGAGAATAGCATGTATACTTCATTCGTCACTTCCTAATAACATTAAATAATTTAAGGTTTTCAAACGAGGAAACTTGGGCCCAGAAAAGTTAAGCAACTTCTCCATGTCACACAGAGAACTGAAGACTGAGCACTGGGCCAATTTTTCCATGCCTCTCGTTTCCCCCGCCTCTCCCCCAACCGTCGCCTTCCTGAAGGTGGAGTTCTGAGATGTCCAGGCTGGAGACAGGAGAAGGACCTGCAGAGAAGGAGCAAGAGTCTTTTATAATCTCTAGATTATCAGGAGTCGAGTTAATAGAACAGAGAACTGGGTAAATTATTATAATTGAAAATGTTACCATAGGAATGGTAGAGTGCTGATCAAGACTTGGTATGTCAGGAAGAAAGTACAACAGATATTTGGGTCTCCCTAAATTATTAGTCTTAATGAGGCTTTACAATTTTTTTTCTTTGACAGAACAAACCTGTAATGGCTTTCGGATTGATAACCCTTTCGCTTTGCGTGGCTTATATTGGTTATCTACATGCAACACAAGAAAATAAAAAGGAGCTCTATGAAGCTGTCGATAGTGAGGGGCACAGTTACATGAGGAGGAAAACGTCTAAATGGGATTAATAGTGCTGCTTATTGCAGATGAAACCTTATCAAGGCCTCTGAAATCTTCACATGAAAGCTTTCATGTGTACATGAGTACATAATATCATGTTTCTTGTTCGGGAATATGATAATGAGGAGAGAAAATAGCAGTTGCCACCAGACCACTATAGTAAATTTTGTTCTTTCAAAACTGCGGCTGTTGTCTCATTCTTTTTTCACAGGAAGAGCATCTCGACATTTTTCTTTCATTGAATCCTCTTATAAAAGTCCCATGAGAATGGAAGTCATTTTTGTTAATTATTAAGTTCTATATAATAAAAGTACCCAGTGCTGTTAAATTTGCATGGTATTTTTTGATATTTTAAGGTGAATTGTGCATTTGCAACTATTATGAGGGTTCAGTTTTGTTTTGCCATTTGCAAAGGCAATGTTCATTTTCTACCTAGCATAGAACCTATATTTGTGAAGGAAAAGAAATAATTGTAAATTATTGTAAAGCCTGTAGTCAACATTAAAAACAAAGTATTTCAGCTGTTTTTGGTCCAGAGTTTTATTTTAATTGAGAAGATACTCCCACTCAACTGCTCAAATAAAGATGAAATGAGAGAATAACCCAAAGTAATTAGAGTTTTTCTTTAAGAAAAAACAAGTATGTTATACTGAGGTATGATTTTTTTATTTGACTACAATTAAATGTTATGTATTTTAGTTTTTGTAAATTAATGTTACACTGATATTATAAACATAAGACCAAATGTTCTTAGAACTATTTAAAAACTAAAACTACTCAATGGATAAGAAAAGAGGGTCTCCTCACTGTCCTGGGTTTACCTTATGTAATTTAAATCTTTCTGACAAGGGTTCCAGACCTGTTTCATTTCTGAATATTTACCGCATTCTCCAGATCATTGTGATTGGGGCTCAGTAATAAACCCTCTCTCTGAAATTTCATTTATTATTACCAAGTAATAATAAACTGCACAGGCAAAGTTTATCATCATAATGTAAGTTTTTAATTTCCGGGACTTTATTGCGGTTTTGCAAGATACATGAAGAGGCAATTATGTCTGATTTGTAGATATTAAAGAGCTTAGTTAATTGAGTTATCTCCATGCAGTTAAATTAAATCTTTATTACTGAGCCCTAAATATTTCTTTGTATGCCTCTCTGCATAGTACACTTCATAGTTTAAAACGCACTTAGGTGGTACAAAGTGCTTTTTAATTTAAAGTATTTTTTGCTTTCGGTTTCCCTGTGTGCTTTGGTTGTTAAAGAACTAGAATTCTTCTGTTTTCAGCTTATGCATTAATTTCACATTGTCATCTTTTAGGTTCTCCTGTTCAACACAATAAGTTGATGTTTGGTGGGGGAGATACCGGGTGAACTGTCAGGGGATTCTCACAGCATTGAGGGGCAGCAGGAGCCGCACAGAGAGCCGCCGTGAGCCGTGTGGCATCCACGAAGGAGGCGAGGTAGCAGGAGACAGCGAGGCGCACAGCTGTGAAAAGTAGTGCAGGGAGGGGTCACGCTGAATTTGAGGAACAAGTCACCTCCCTGTGCTGCCTTTCCTGGGGTGGGCACCGGTTACAGCACCGTCCTTGCGTGTGCAGTGTCGAAGGCTGCCTGGCTGTGTGCCGAGGTTTTCATTCATTCTCTAAGGAAAAGCGCCGCTTTGCCAAAGTCAGTGGTGTCTAAGGAGAGCGTGGGCAGGGCGGGCAAGATATTTACAGCCTCTTGGAGTCTGGCTTCAAGTGGTTGAAGGAAGGTCTTTCGCTGCAGGAATCTGGTTCAGAGTGGGCAAAACTCATAGCATGATAGGTTAGGTCTCAAAGCAAGTCTGGGTAAGTAAACTACTGATAAGTGGCAAGTAACGTTTTTGCCCAGGGGAGTTATCTGTTCTGATAGAAGAGCTGTTTGCCCAGAGGAGCAAGCTGTTAATTGATGAATTGGTTTTCAGGAATTTCCTGAAGCCCACAGTGAAGCTATTTATTGGTTTGTAGCCTCATCTTCCACAGGGTGACCAGTCTCTCCCAGTTTGTCTGGCACCAAGGGGATTCTTGGGATGCAGGACTTTCCATTTTAAAACAAAGACAAATAGTTAACTATGTGATTTTAAAAACCAGGCTTAGTAATTTCAAGTGCTGACTTAATGAAAGTAATTTTCCCTTTAAGATGCTGTGGTATTTCCCAGTTTTATTGCTTTGGCACCAAAACAACACATTTATAGATAAACTGAAAAAGAATTAAACTCCCGCTTTTGCCTGCCTAAAAGAAATCAATCCTTTAAATAAACCATTTAAAAGGAAGTGTGGTAGGCTGAATAATGCTCCCCCTTCCCCACCCTGCCCCCAAAGATGTTCAGACCCTAATTCCGAGAACCTGTGAATATGTTACCTTATATGCAAAAGCGGCTTTGCAGATGTGGTTGTTAAGGATTGTGAGATGGAGAAATTATCCTTTATTATAATCACAAGGTCTTTATAAGAGGCAGGCAGAAGATCAGAGGAAGAAGCCACGTCACCATGCAAGCAGGCTGCGAAAAGGCAACATCGTGGAAGGCCATGAGCCAAGGAATGTGGGTGGCCTCTAGAAGTTGGAAAAGGCAAGGCAAGGGATTCTCCCCTGCAGCCTCCAGAAGGAACCAGCCCTGCTGACCCCTTAATTTTTGCCCCATAAGACTCATTTTGGACTTCTGACCTCCAGAACTGCAAGAGAATACGTTTGCATTGTTTTAAACGACTAAGTGTGTGGTAATTTGTTACAGCAGCAAGAGGAAGCTAATATAGAAGGTATCTGGGAAATGAAAGGCTGTACCATGCTCCCTTTAGTTATTACTTCTAGTTGCTTTTATGAGCAAAGCTTGTCTTACCTAGCAACAGTTGCTAAGTAAGTTAACAATTTAATGCTAGAGTCTGGGAGGGAGCAACTGCTTAACTCTCCCCCGTCAGCGCCCACACTTATATGGCAGAGGCTTTCGTACCGTTCTTGCCCATTAGCCACCTTCCCGCTACCTAATCATGGCGAATCGTTTAATTCTTACCAGCCTCTAGCATCCTCCTGAAGCCTTGAACCTCTTCCAGCTTTCTTAAACTTCTAGATTTTCTCAAAGCTACTTTTCCTTATCCTGAGTATTTTCACTGTACATAGTAAAAGACGTCTTAAGTTCAATTATGATCAGAAATTCGAATTACACAAGCTTTGTTTGCTGTGCCGTTTGTAATAAAATAATCCCACCAGCCCCTTTTGGGGAAACCTTCAAACGGATCCACGAATACAAGCCATTTAAGACACGTTTTTACACTCACAAAGATATACTGGGTAAGTGACTTTGCTGTTTTCCTTTTTCTGCCGTTCTTCTTCCTGCTATATAGACTTTTATCAGCTCTCCTGATCAAAGTTGCTGTCCTACAGGGCTGTCTGTTGGGCGTGAAAAGAATAAGTGTTGAAGTCCAGCTTCCCCACTTAGACTTCGTGGGCCTGGACAGGATGCTGAGCCTCTCAGACCGTTTCCTTACATGTAAATAGGGATGTTAATACCTATCTTGCAGGTTTGTTATGAGGCTTTAATGAAGCACTTGTACCTATTATAAAGCCTGGCACATAATGGTAAATGGGAGTTCTTTTCTCCCTTGCCCATACTCAGGCACCTGCCACACACAGAAGAGGAACTATCTCTAAGTAACACCTTAATAAATGGGGGAAAGAAACCGTAACCTTTGTTAGTAGCTGGTGACATAAGAGTAGCTACATATAGATAGCATGAGAAGATTTATTATATATACTCTTCTAATAAGCAAATCAAATTGTAACGACAGGTTTACTTCCCCATCAGAGTTTTCAGTCTGACTTTGAGCCTTAGAAGTGTTTTCCTAAAGACTCTAAGTACTTCTCTGATCCTCTCTTCCTTTAACATAGTAAACTAGTGATTTAAATTCACTCCTCATCTTTGAAAGTATAAGAAGTTGAGAAAGGAAGGTGTTTTGAAAAATCTAAAATGTAAGGCAAGATCAAATTGGAATCATCTTCTAAAAATATCAGTACCAAAACTGGTTTAACTTTTAGTAAATGTTTAGTATGATTTATTAATTATAATCTCTAAAATGATTTGACTTTTTATACGCAGCACAGTGGATATTCACTCTTAGATATGCTTTTGTTGATTGATTCCTTCTGCCTGCCAGGATATCTGAGTCCAAACACCAAGTGGAGAAATTAAATCTAACTAGTTAGAAATTAATCTTTCATGTTCAATGACCTGTATTTGTCATTGACTATTTTAAGTCAAAAGAGTCAAAATTCTCTGTTCTTTGTAAGTAAATTCAAAAGCATGTTGAAATGTCTATATAAGTGCTAATGAGTACTGCGCAGGGCAGTGGCTCTCAACCCCAGCAGGGTACGACAGAACTTTAAAAAGTTTGTCTTTATTACAAACATCCAAAACCAAACTCATTGGATTTAATGCTAATCCAATACAGACCTACTGAATTAGAACCTCCAGAGTCAGACCTCAGTGTGTGTGGTTCTTTATTCATTTATCTTTTTACATATTTGGATAGCTTTTTATTTGGGAATAGTTTAAGACTCACGAGTTTTAGCAATAGAACAGAGTTCCCATGTACCCCTCATGCAGCTTCTCTCATCAAAATCTTACATAACTCTAGTACGTTGGCAAAACCATGACACAGGCTTTGGAACAATACTATTCACTCAGGTACAAACCTATATGCACTTTTTTTCTTGGTGTATAGTTTTATGAGCTTTCTCACGTGTAGATTCATGTAACCACCACCACAATCTGGATGTAGAACTGTTCCATCACCACAAGGCAACTCCCTCTTGTTATCCCTTAACACCCCCTCTCCCGAACCCCTGGCACCCACTAATCTGTTCTCCATCACTCTAACTCCATCCCTTTGAGAATGTTGCATAAATGAACCATACAGTATGTAACCCTTTGAAATTGGCTTTTTTTCACTTAGCATAATACCATTGAGAGCCATCCAAGTTGTTCTTTGTGTTAATAGTTTGTTCATTTTTCAGTACGGGCATTTGTTTTTTCTTAAAGATTGGCACCTGAGCTAACCATCTGTTGCCAATCTTCCTTTTTTTTCTTTTTCTCCCCAAAGCCCCCCAGTACATAGTTGTATATTCTAGTTGTAGGTCCTTCTGGTTGTGTCATGTGGGATGCCGCCTCAGCATGTGCCCAGGATCCAAACCGGTGAAATCCTGGAGTGTGCGAACTTAACCACTTGGCCATGGGGCCGGCCCCAGTATGGGCATTTAAAAAAATTATGCAAGAATCCTGTTGTACAATCAGGGTTGGGAACAAGTAATACAAAGTAATGGGATTTAAGCATAAAAAAGAGTAATAGCAGTCCACACTTGTATCACATTTTTATGAAGTTCAACATGTTGATGGTCCATGCTTAGTCACATGTCTTTCTAGAGGATCTTTCATGATTCTGTCTACACAACATTGAGCCTATGGAGTATATGTCCATCTCTGCCATGGTATTCACTGCCCTATGTTTTTAGACTCATTGATAATCTAGTGGCAAAGACTTTAATCAATGCCACCAAGCATGTATTTTCAGTTGCAGGTGACAGAAACACAACTCAAACCAGACTATGCAAAAAAGGGAATTTCTTGACCCTTTTAACAGAGAAACCCATGGGGAATCTGGCATCAGGGCTTTCAATCTGCCCATACTTGCTCTCTTAGTGAGTTGGCCTAATTGTTTACTACTGCAGCCAGGCTTACACCATCAGCTGGGAAAGGAGGAGAAGCAGTTCCAAACAGCTCTAAGCACCTATTACCTCCAGCTTAGAAACATCAGAGGAAAAAGAGCTATGTTCTCCTTACATCCTTATATAAAACCCTAGGGAAGAGGCTGGATGGCCAGGCTTGAGTATGTGCCTGGAGAATGGAGATGATGTGATGGGCCAAACCGGTTGGCCGCTGTGATTGGCAGTCCCACCAGAACAACCTGAAGTGAGAGAGGGACATTCTTGAGAGAAATGGGTCTTGATACCAGAGGGAGAGAAGAGGTGTTGTGCAGACAGACACATATGTCCACAATGTCTTACCTGTGCTTATTGCCCAGGTAGGCACTGTGAGACACACACTGCGGTATAAGATGTGCTTTGTAATTTGAGGAAGTTGATCGTCCAAACATAAACACATGAAAAATTAATAATTCAACAAATCTAAGGTGTGAGAAGTGAATGGAGTAAATACTATAAGAGTTTGGATTGGAGAGAAAGATCACTGTGTGATTTCAGCACTCAAAGGGCTCATCACCCCCATACAAGTCATGAGCCACCTCTGACAACCCACTCTCAGAAGAAAAGATGGAGAAAACCCTGTGCCCAGCTCAACGAGCTCAGGGCTTGGCTCCAGGGTCTGCTCTGTCCCTAGCTATTGATACTGTGTGGTCATCTAACCTCTTTAGGCCTTTTTGTCTGAGTAGGGAGGGTATTATTATGGGAATATTTGGAAGTTAAATGAGATCATTGACAGAGAAGTCGTCAACTACTACCCCTTACCTCACTCCACAGCTAAAGCAGCTAATGCCATGAAGACCTACACACTAAAGACAGGCTTGTAGCGTACTAAGGAAAGCGTTCTGCCCCCACTTTCCTGATGGAGTTACCACCAGCATCCAGGTGGGAGCAGGGAGAGAGGAGCGGTATAATGTGCTACTGTCTTGAATATGCACTCACCCTTCTACTTTCGGAATGTGCTCCTTTCTGCCACTTTACTTCCCCAATTGCCTACTGTGTGGACTGAGTGCGATGAAGGGAACAGCTGACTCTACCCAGGCCTGAGTTCCCTCCTAATCAATTAGGGAAAAACTTAGCCCTTTCGTTGGTATCTTTAAAGAAAAGATTGATGTCTCCTAAAAGGATATCGCTCTTAAATAATTCTAATGAATAACTAGATAATAGTAGAAAGGAAAACCAAGAAACAGTCTGTGGATATTTGCAATTGTTTCTCTTCAAATATACAGATATTGGGGCAGATATTTTGAAGAAAGAAAAGGAATTTCAAGAAGCTCTACTCGAAGAACTTATTGCAAAAGCAGAAGCTGATATATGGGCTCAGGTAAAAGAAGTTGGAGGTCAACCTAAATGCATCTCTACAATTCTTTCACTTTTGGGATTTGTCTGAAACAATGTATTCAGGCAGAACTGACTCTGAATCCTGGCTGTCTGTGAGACCTTGGGCACATTCTTCCACTCTAGAGTCTTGGCTTCTTCAAACGTGAAAGAGAAACAATAATACTCATTCTATAGGATTGTTGAGAGAGTTCAATGAAATAATGTGCCCAGCACACAGTAGGTGCTTAGTAAGATGCAGACATCATTAGGAGTTTCTTTCCTTCTAAATTGCCCCTATGTATGGATGACTCCTACTCCCCTTATTCTCATTGAATTAAAAAAAGACATCCCTGTTGACAAGTGTTTATTATAGCTTAATGTTTAGTATGTAGACCATGCATTTGTGCATTTTATAATACCTCTAAGTGCTTATTTTTTCCAATTGCTTCTTCATGAATGACTCTCCTTGTTCCACATCTCTCCAAAGTCTGTGACCCCTTGTCCATATGACTGTTGAGGATCATGGGGCACTTTGAGTGTGTTGGGGCTCACAGTCAGGTCCCAGACACTTAGCTGAAGCAAAATCTCAATCCTCCAGCCCCCACTTCTTCCAGTTATAGACAGTAATGGATAGAATGACATAAATGACTTCCTAAAGAGAATTAAAGCTCCTTGGCAGCAGGACAAACCATTTTTTGGTTTCTTTATAAAATAGACATCATAGCAAATAGTGTTGGAATTGTCCCGTATTAGTGCCACCAGCAACAGCTTGGTCTGAAAGTATTTTGAAAGTATAAAATGCTCCAGTGCAAAAAATTTTTGTAGTCATCTATCTTTATCAAT
The DNA here is from genome assembly GCF_041296235.1 of Equus asinus. Lineage (NCBI taxonomy): Eukaryota > Metazoa > Chordata > Mammalia > Perissodactyla > Equidae > Equus > Equus asinus. Next base: position 26,091,067 of record NC_091813.1, read on the forward strand.
AATAAAAAATTCAAATAGATTGTGAACCACTGATATATACCCTAATACAAGGGAATGCTTTTATGAATAATCTACAATTTGAATATAAGTATACCTAATGTTCTGGACATTCTTTTCAAACAAAGTAATAAACCCTCTTTCTGAAGATCTGATGCATGGGATCTGGGATGGTACACAGCTTCCCTTCTCAGCTCTTTCTAGCTTTGTGCATCTTTCCACTTCTCTATGTTTTCTGCGATGGCATGCATTACTTTGATAGTCAATCAAGCAAGAAATAAAGTGCCCAAAAAAGGCAAGCCAGCAGCCCATAGTAAAATTCTCTTTAGCAAGTCCTGATATAGCGATACTAGCCAAAGGTTCGGATGTTTTTGGGCATTTCTGGCTGAGCCAGTCAGTTTGTGATGGGAGGTTTGAGATGGGAATCAAGCAAATAATTAGGGGCCCCATGGTGGTTGCTCATTTTCAGTAAACAAGGAAACCTGATATATTAATAAATAAATGGACTTTTTCTTTCAAAGGCTAACGAACGTCAAAAACAAGCAGTGGAGAAAGCCCTTGAAGAAGCAAATGACAGACACAAAATTAAAATTCAGAATCTGGAAGAGGAACATCAAAAAAGTTTACAGGTTTTTCTAGTGGCTTGTTTGTTGTCTTTTAAAAAGTACTTAAGTTACTAAAAAGCTCTAGCAAGGGAATAAGAGAAAAAACAATAATATGTAGAATCTAGATGGGTGTTTCATGGAGGTTGGTTGGGAGGCCCACGATTTTCACAGAAGAGATGCTGAACTCTGTGATGGCAGTGAAGAGTGGGTGCAGGGGAACCCCACAGCCTTCAACGTAATGAACCCAAACCTTTATGGGGTTTCAAGGCCTGAGGGAGCCTGTCTGGCCCCTGCCTGTCTGACTCACTGTATCTCTTATCTCTAGCTTTCTTTCCTCCTCCCACTGCCCTTCTTTGGGTCCTCAAACCTGAATACACCATCCTCCTTCCCACCTCGGGGTCTTTGCCAGCATGTTCTTCCCACAATTCATCAGATTTAGCTCAAACGTTACTACTTAACGGAAGCTTTACCTGCCCATTCTGCCTTGCCACCCGTACACTGTCCTTGACACCCCGTCCTCATTCACAGCAGTCATCAGTCATGGCCGTTGTAATTAAACAGATTGATTGCTTGTTGAATATCTGATCTGACATGACCTCAGCCTCCGTAAGGGCATGTCCTCGTCGTTACTGCCCTAGTGCCCCGCCCGCTGCCTTGACTTCGTCAGTGCTCAGTTGGTGAATGGAGGAAGTAGGCTGTTCTGTTCCTTCTCCTGGGCTCTCTGGTTGCATCCTTTCCCCCAAATTTGCATTTACCACAGTGCCAAGAGGGATCCCGGAGCTGTTTCTCAAATATGTCCTGTAGGACCAGAGGTCATAAAATGAAGGCAACTCTTTCTAACCTGTTAACTTGTTCAAGCACATTTCTAGGTAATTAGCAAACCTTCCAGGCAGAAGCCCTGGGAGTCATTATCTAGCTCAGTACCTCGGTTACAGCATCTGCTCAAAGGAAAATGATACAGAACTATTGTACATGTTGGCCACGGGAGGGACAGGACGGTAAGTAGTGCAGATGTGAAGATTCATGGGCACAGGCTGGAGGGAAAGTGGCAGAAGTCTGGCCTAACTTAATAAGAACATAACTCACAAAAATTTAGGGACCACAGGCCCATTTTTTCCTTTGTTTCAGCAATGAGCACCTACCATATATCAGATCCATACGAGGTGAGATCAAATGGACTGCCCTTGTCCTCAGAAGACCGGCTGGCAGGAAAGGGAGCTCTGCCCTGGGGCTCCTAAAGGGCAGTGGGACCCTCCCTGCTTGGCCCCGGCGGCCATGGTCCTTGAGGGGTTGGCTGCAGGGGTCCACTGCCCTTCGCCTATTTCAGTTCAGAACACGAGGAGTGTATACAGCACGTCTAGGCAGTCCTCTGCTCAGCTGGCATGTACCAGTATGGCCATAGTGCTTCTTAAAGTATTGAAATGCTTCTCTATCAGTTGACAAATAGCCGCTCCCCAAGCCCCCTAATGCCTTGGTCACCCTGGTCACTGCCCCTAGACCCCTGGACCTCCCCCAATGCAGCAATTTAAAGGGACAACCCTTTAAATCAGTAGGGGCTCTAGGACCCTGCCCCAGTGAGGCAGCAAAAGGATACATATTGTGAATATCACTTCTGGCATTAGGTTATGAAGATACAAGGATAACTTAGATGTGAGGCCTGTTTCAAGGAGCCTCCATCCTAGTCTTCCCTTAAGTAATTTGATTGTATCCCATATAGTCTTTGGTGGTGTTGGTGCACTTATAGTGCTAAAATAGAAGAAGTCCTAAGAAAATTTAAAGGGGAAAAGTCTGAGGAAGGGTGACCTTCCTACAATATTTGTCTAGAGTTTGGGAATTTACATGTATGCCACAGTCTCAGGGGCGTTTTTCATATATGAAGGAATGATTTGTCTAAGAGGGGTGTGTAGGGTTGTTATTTCAATTGCAGGGTACCCAGATGTGGACGTTAGTACTGCTTCTCAGGGCTTGTCTATGAACCACCTGCCTTAGAATCTACTCACTTGGAAGCTTAACATGCAGATTCCTGGGCCCCACCTGACCTGCAGAGTCACTAGCAATGTTTTTAACCAGCAGCCCATGTGATTCTCACACACATTAAGTTTGAGAAAACTAAGTTATTCTAGAATCAAATATTAAATTCTGATATGTAAAGACCACCAGGTATTGCTCTTATATGATGTTAGGAATTTGGGATAAGTCTCAGATGCTTGCTGATAAATAAAATTTCAAGATCTTATCCAGTGGACAGATAGTATTTTGAAAAGGTGTTTATGTTATCTTATTCAAATACAATAATGTTAAAAAGTAAATGATAAGATAGAAGCTAAGAGAAAATAACAAAAGGAAAATCAGACTAGAGAATATAATGAAGTCAGGGATGAATTTAAAACTTAAAAATGTATGTAAGCCGTGAGGTCCTGTGCAATTGGGCTTTGAGCTTCCTGGCAGTCAATGCAAAGAGGAAAATGCCGTGAATCACCATGTCCACAGGTAAAAACAAATCAGGTACTCAGAGAGGCCCAGATATGCCCACACGTGGTACCTGAGGAAAACTTCTCCTGAGGGAGACATTGCATAATAAATGTCTATCAAACATCTGTAAACATGATGGATTGCTTGAGGTTGTTTCTTACCTCAAAATATGGGCTGATTCACTCAAAACACATTTCAGTAAAAGTAATTTAATGGAAGACTTTCCATTGAGCAAGAACACTGCCAAATAATAGGTCATTGAATTATTTTTGTAGCTTTAAATGTGTATTCTACATACTATGTGAGGCATTAAAATGATTTGGATTTTACTAAGTCATTACATGAAAGAGGGACGGGTTTAGTTCTCTGAGTCCTAGTTCAGAACCTAGCCAAAATAAAGGGATGGGTGTGATTTTAAATGCTACGATTCAAATAGAAATGTATTAGGATAATACTTCATCTGTCTAAAGCACAACCACTCCATAATCTCAACTGCTGAGAACATACTTGAAAACCCAGACATAATTTAAAATATCCCCTAAGAAGTTAAAGCCCTCTCACTATAAGACAAAAACTCGGGCTTATTACCCAGAGCAGAACCTCTCTATTCCCCACTAGAATGTTATTTACACTTACTTGACAACCTGAACCCAACAGACATGGTTGATTGACTTCACAAATCCAAAATAGATTAAATGCCAGAAACAAGAAATGACAAAAAGGAACTCACCAACAGCAGTTAGAACGGAGTCCTTGGTCCAACAGCATGTGAAGACCGAAGAGAATTACAAAAATCAGATGTCAAATCTCAAAAAGCAAAGCAGTGGGGTCATTTATAACAGAGACAAATCACCCTATGAACTCGAGCAATTTTTAAGTGCAATATAAAGTATTTAGCCCAATACAGTCATTCATCTTTATCTATGAGCCTGGATCATCAAGAAACATTAAAATGTGTTCATTATGCTCTTCCTATAAAGTAAGGTAAATGTTAAAGACATTTAGAAAGATTTCCATTGAAAATGTTTTATTATCAAAAAGTTTTTGTGCTTTGGGGCTGGCCCAGTGGCATAGTGGTTCAGTTCGCGTGTTCTGCTTCAGCAGCCCAGGGTTTGCAGGTTCCGATCCCAGGCACGGACCTACACACCAGTCATTAAGCCATGCTGTGGCCGTGCCCCACATACAAAATAGAGAAAGATTGGCACAGATGTTAGCCCAGGGCCAATCTTCCTCACACACACACAAAAAACGTTTTAGTGCTTTAAGAAACAAAGCCTTCTGCAGTATGGAAAACCCAGCTAACATTTTAAGCAGCCAATGTTTTCCTAAAAATAATTTTCTAACTACATGAACTGAGGCCACTCTGGAGAGATCCTTCAAGTTGATTTCTGTTGTCTTTTTCATTTTTTTATTTTTCATCCTTGGAGTAGCTGAAGTGAGAAAGTGAAAACTTTCCTTCTCTTGAAAAAGCTGAAGTCTGTCTAACAAATATTTTAACTGTTGAAATACTTTTATACAAAACTAGAGCAGTTTCAGTTTCCCTTGAAACTTAGAGTTCCCTTGACTTTCAGCTTCAGCTGTAGGATTTTGTCTGCATACACTGTCGGGGCCCCCACAGAAAGGGTAGTGAAGGGGGGTGGGCAACCTCAGCCAGGAGAACTCTTACTGGTTTCATTTCTTTCTACTTTGGGTAAAATTTCATTTGAAGAAGGGATACTGAAGCTAGGAAGGAAGGAGGGAGGGAGGGAGGAAGAGGAGGAGGAAAGAAGGAAAGGAGGTGGGAGGCAGGAGGGAAGGAGGAAGGCAGGAACCTCACTGTGCTATCTTATAAGACTGTACAGGGTTTCTGGAATGAAAGTAAATTGATGAATCTCTTGAAAGACCCTAGCATCACAGCCAGCAGTGAAGCGAGGAACTGGCATCGAGAATCTTGGTTTCTATTCCTGGTTCTTCCACTGACCCACTATGTGAAATAACTTAATTTCTGTATGTTCTCTTGTCATCCCTAAAATAGAGATAAAAATTTACCTTTAAATGAAAGCTTTGAAACTGCTAGACAGAATTAATTGCTCCTCCTCTCTTGCATATATGTCTATTAAAAAACTTTTTGCACAATTTGGTTGTTGGTGTCCACTCGACAGTCAGTCTGCAAGGACAGGAATTCCAGCCACGAGAATGTGTTTGTAGCAACAGCCTGGCACAGTACTGGCACATGGTGGAGTAGTAGGCACTTTCAAAGTGGTGACATTTTGTGAGTTTCTTTGCGAGTTCATTTTCTCGAAGCCTTGGTTTGACTCGTGCCTCCTCTCTTTACTTGGCCAAAGGCATTCACAGGTCCTTCTACCCTGGAGCAATGGAACGCTTGTTCCTGTCCCCTCTGTGAATGAGAAAGAGGCTCTCAACACTAATGAGCTGGAATGCCTGAATGACAGTGGGGCCTGGCAGGCAGGTTCCGGTGCCCACAGTAAAGTATGACTGTTGCTGCCTGAGCCTCAGGCTCCCTCCTGCCCAGGAGACATTTAGGAGGCACAGTCATTACTTCTGCCATCTTCCAGGACTGATTTCCTCAAAGAGAATCATATTGTGTATTTCTAATCATGGATAAAGATAACATGACATAATAGAATATTTGGGCAATCAAGAAAAAAAAAGACCTGTAACCCAATTATTTTCTTTTTTGCATATGCCCTTCCAATATTATCTGTAGACATACTTATGCTACATAGTTTGTACATTTACGGTTTTACTTAGCATCATCATAAATGAAAGTTTTCCGTGTTGTACACACTCTTCTTTTAAATCATCAGGGTTAACAGGTGTACATTCCATTGGGTAGATTAATTCTGATTTGAATAACCTCTTAGTGTGCATTTTTAAACATCAAAGCTGTGACGTCTAAATCTAGTTTTCCTGTTGCTTAAGGAAATGGCAGCTAAAACCAAGATAGAGATGCATCAACACATGGAAGATGAACTGACCAGAGAACACTTGGCTGCGGAACAACGCATGGTCCACAGAATCCAAAGGATTATGATGGAATGCCACAGGGAGAAGATCGCGGCTGTGGAGAAAGCCAGGGCGGAAGAGAGACAGAAGACCCGCGAAGCAGTGCAGGACCAGAGAAGGTATTCCAGGGAACACACTGGAACCATGTATAATGTATTGTAGAATGTATGTGTGTGTGTGTGTGTGTGTGTGTGTGTGTGTGTGTGTGTTATAAAGGAAAATAATGACATGAATACTCAAGGACCTACCACCCACCCGAAGGGATTGGAAATTGCGAATACCTCTGAAGCTCCCATGTGCTCTTCCTTAATCACATTTCCTTCCTCTCCACCTCTCAGGAGATAACTACTGTCCGATATACTGTGTTTTTCATTCTGTATCTCCAGTTTTAAGAGAGTGAGGAGAAGAATCAACAAATATTTTTCCACAAACACAGAAAATTCAGTCTTCACATTTTCTAGCCTGTATCACACACCATTGTGAATGTGTTACTTTTGGTCTTTTCTTATTACACAAGTAATAGATGCTGTACGTAATGATGACATTATGGAAATATGCAGAGCAAAAATTGCTAAGTCTTAACTTGCTGCTCCCAATTCCCTCCTTTCTCCCAGAGACAATCATTTTAAAATGGGGTCTGTATCCTTCCATGACCTTTTGATGTATTTACAGCCTTATGTTTGTGCATAATCACAAATAATTTTTTACGTGAATCATATGTATATATGAACAATACCAAGCTAACCACTTTTATATATGTGGTGAACATTTGATGGAACTGGCCAGTTTTTTTTTTTATTAAGATTATGATAGTTACAACCTTGTGAAATTTCAGTTGTACGTTATTGTCAGTCATGTTGTGGGTACACCACTTCACCCTTAGTGCCCTCCTCCCACCCCCCTTTCCCCTGGTAATCACCGATCAGTTCTCTTTGTCTATATGTTAACTTCCACCTATGAGTGAAGTCATGCAGAGTTCGTCTTTCTCTGTCTGGCTTATTTTGCTTAACATAATACCCTCAAGGTCCATCCATGTTGTTGTGAATGTGACAATTTTGTCCTTTATTATGGCTGAGTAGTATTCCATTGTGTGTATATACCATATCTTCTTTATCCAATCATCAGTTGCTGGGCACTTAGGTTGGTTCCATGACTTGGCTGTTGTAAATAATGCTGTGATGAACATAGGGGTGCATGGGACTCTTGGAATTGCTGATTTCAGGTTCTTAGGATAGATACCCAGTAGTGGGATGGCTGGGTCATAAGATATTTCTGGAACTGGCCAGTTTTAACAGGACAGCAGTCAGAGAAAACCACTGTTTCCAGTTGCTAAGCGACCTGCCCAAGATCACGTAGCTGTAGCAGCACAACCAAGACTGAAACCTCTGGGTTTGGCCTCCTGGTCTAGGACTTGTCTCTTTTGCTTTGCTGCTTGACTTAACAAACAAATCTATTTGTGTATAATTAATGGGTAAAGTCTTCCTCATTGGAATTGTTTAGAATGGGGCCAAAGGTAAAATCCTGTAGGATGTGCAGATAAATAAAAATGAGGGCTGCAGCTGAGGCTGTGTCAGTGTGCCTCCCTTCTTGCGTAGGCTGTAAATCATTGTTGAGGTAGAAGAGGAAGGTGACGGAGGATTTCAGGAGAAAGTTAGAGAAGGCGGTGACTCCTGAATGAGTTGTGGTCCAAAGCAGCGGAAGGTGGTACCCTCTCTCCTCTCTGCTCCGCACCCTCCATCTGCAGGAGCTCTGCCCACCCTGTAGGAGCCTCTGGATCCAGCCACACACCAGCAGTCTCCTTCTCCCTCCCTCACTCTGCTGCTTTCACCCCACTCCAGCCCTTTTCCCTGTGAGATTTGAATGGAAGGTTCTCAATGGCCACCTTTTATTGAGTCAGTTGACTAAGATTAGGGAACTGCCAGGCATCTTGTTGAAATGTATCTAGCTAGAATATTCATCATTTTGTTCATTGATGTGTCCCAATTGCCTGGAGGAGAGCCTGGCACATGGTAGACATCCTTTAAATGTTTATTAAACAAAGGCTCAAATTTGTTCTATCAGCTGAACTCACTCTGCAGCATGCTAGATCTTATTTCTAGACAGTGCTAGATTCCAGTGTTCCTTAGAGCATTTGCAGAAACTAATATATGGAGAAAGACCACTGTTTAGAATCCTACTGTAGATCTTTTATTTGACTATAAACTTTCACTCAAGACTTCAGGGATTCAGAACACGTAAATATTATGACAAATTTGTTAAGTGCACAGAAAACTCTTTTGTGGATTGAGGTGGTTAGATTCAAAACAGATTATCTAGGAGACACTGTACTCTTTCTCTTAAAGTTAAAAAAGAAAGAAAGAAAGAAAGAAACATCTCTGCTTCGAAGGGATCTAAGTGTTTTCCAGCCCAAGGCAAAGGTATGAATGAATGACTGCTCAGGAATTTTTGTGGTCATGGCTATAATTCCTGATGACAGCTACCCTTTATTCAACACCCAGCACATGCGAGGCCTTTGTGTTCTTCTCATTGAATCCTCACATTCCTTCCTGGGGCGTTCTGTCATTCTCATCCTCCGTATCTTCAGATGAAGACGCTGAGTCTTAACGAGAGACTAAGCAACCTGCCAAAGGTCATGTGGAGAGAAGGTGACAGGGCCTGATGGGATGTATGATGCCAAAGCACATGACCTTCTGTTACGCTCCCCGGCTCACTTCACCAGAGCTTATCAAGCACCTTCTGTGGATGTGGTCCTCACCTCCATCACAAAGAAATAAGGGTCTTTCCTCAGCATTATGTGAAGTAACTAAAGTGTGGCTGCCCCATATAAGCAATGCTAGATGGACTTGTACAAAGAACTCGTAGGTGCTAGGAGAGTTCAAAGTTCTGGGAAGTGTGTGGGTTATGTGGGCTGTGTGGTGAGGTCACTTTCTTGGAGGAAGTTAGTCCTGGTTTGGGCCTTAGAGAGAAGGGAGAAGGTCCCACTTGTGAAAGATTGCGAAAAAGTAGGAACAGCACGAGCAAACACGTGGAGGGGAAGGTGGGAGGTGTAATGAGGCAGAGCCACGGGGAGGTTGAGAGTGTTAATACCCCTGAGATACAAAGGTGCCGAAAAGGTTGGCCTCTGGAGATGTTCCCCACAGCCACTCTAACTCCTGCAGCCCCAGCGTGGGGGGTCACTGATCCTACTGCCAGACCAGGGGGCAGTAGGTTCCTAGTATCTCAGGGAGAAAATCAGAATGTATTTTCCTCATAAACACAGTGGTTATAACTGATCAAAATAGTGCTAACAGTCCTGGAGTTCACGTGAAAATGGATTAATAGCTTATCGCGGGCTCAGCAGGCAAACGATCTGCCAGTTCAACGTTGCTCTAAATACTCGATGAACAAATGAATTTTAGGAATAGATCCCTTCATAATTTAGGAATTGCCCGTGGATAAATGAAGTGTTGGTTCTTACTGTGATTTTTAAGATTTTTATTGATGGACATACAAAAGAGGTTGAAAAGTGTGCTCTTAGCAACCAACATGTGTAAGGAAAATGAGAAGTTCACTGAATAGGTAGAAAGCAAGGAACTGCCATTCATTTTTTTCTTTAAAATTGTGAGCAATTTATCTTGTACCATTTCAAAGGCCTCCCAAAAAGAATGAGAAAGAGAGCTAACAGAGGCCCCACAGGGAGCAAAGGACTAATCTTTTTCTAGAGAGTTTTTCATGCTTTATTTTTTCCCAAGAGCCTAGTGAGGTTGGATTATTACATATTAGATTATATTTTTATTTACTAATCTATTTTTATTCTCTGAGAGACCATTTTATAAAATAGCAGACTGAGTCTTATAGGTGTATATAGACACACTAAAATTATCCTGAAAATGGTTCAGTTTCTGGCCAGCACTTCCCATAAATATGGTGTGTATTTCAAAATTCCAAGAGTATAACCTCATAAAATGAGAGCCGGCAGGTGGACTTAACCATCTACAGAAAGAAGCGTAGATTTCACATTCCCTTTGGAATTTCTCTTCACGTGGGAAGGGGCCCTGGAGGTCACCGAGTGACCCTACCGTCCCTTCTTCGGGATGCCTGCCAGGGGTTGCTGGGCCTCCTCCTGAGGGCACCTGTGACGCGAATTTTCCTCCTGGTTGAGGTGGGTGCTTCAGATGCTGAACATGTCTGCCTGGCGTGTGCTTCTTCCTGGGGGCCTGAGGTACACCAGACCTCACCTCACATCCGCCCCTGGCTTCTGGCTCAGCCTCTCCCTCTGCACAGTCATCCTTCAAAAGTTTGAGGAGACGTTGTCCCAGCTTTAGTCTGGAGAAGGGAAGGAAAAACCAAAAAGTACTAGTAAACCAGTTCCTTCAGTCCTTCCTCGTGTGATATGATTAATCGCTAGGCCCTCTTTTGGGGAAAAAGCACTGTGGATAATTTGTAGAAATCAAAAGATATTTTAGATAAAACACAAGAATTGACCATTTTCTTATGGTGAATATTTTGCTTATGCTAAGAATCCTTTTCAAGCAAGCATTCTTTTAGGTTTTTTTAAGGCTTTAATTTGCTACTTTAAAATTGGGCGTTATTTGGCATAAAAATAGCATACTGGAGAGAACTATGTCTACGTTGCCCATTTACTATTCACACATTCATTGGTTGCCTGTTTTATGTCCACTGGGCACCGTGCAAGGCAGAGGAGGTACAAAGGGTGATGGGCACTCCAGGCTGTCCGCCAGCCCCCGCCCTCCCCCCCCCAGCCCTGTACCCACCTTCCTCTGGGCTGCAATTCCTCAACTTCAAGGACATCATCAGCATAAAGGTCAGAGACACTCTGACCTTAAACCGAAAGGAGTCAGTCCCAAAGGGTCAACAATTCAGGCTCTAAGGCAGGCTGGGAGAAGTTGGAAAGAACATTCTAAAAAATACCAGATCCTGTTAGTGAGAAGAGATTTTGATAGCAAGGAGTTTAAAGGGGGCCATCGTGGAGGGCGAGAGCTGCCGTCATCCAAGATGTGCTTTCTTCAAGCAGTTTTACCTGCGATCAGCTCTGGTGGAGACTTCTGTGGGCCCCATAGACGACCGCCTCCTCTGTGTGGGCCAGGAGAAGGCCCGGCCACGCCACAGGGAGCTCCCGCCTGCTCGTGACAGGGCTGAGGTTCTGGAGGAGGAAAGCAACTTCTTCTTTGGGGATTTGGAGCTTGCTCACGGACGCTTCTTCCAGTTCCTTCTGATCTAAGCCCCAGGGGCCCTGGTCATCACTTTCACAATCTCACCAACACCCTGAAGATTTTATAAAACATCAGACTACATCCTAAGGGTGTGCGTAGGGTAGATGCTCACTCCACCTCTGTCCATGGCATCACTTCTATTAATGGCCCCTCCATTCTCCTCTGACTCGCGCTGAGAATCAGGAAATTGGTTTTGAGTCGTCTTTTTTTCTGCATCCCCTGTATCCTAGCAGTCACAAATTCTGCCACTTATGACTTTGTAATATTTCTTGGATTTATCCCTTTCTCTCCTTCTTCCTCCCCCTTTCTCATCATTCTCTTTCATCATAGTTCAGCCCCTAATCATGGCACACCCAGAATATTACAAAATAGTACGAATTGGTCTCTATTACCAGAATAACAATTCTAAATGTTATTTTCATTTTGTTGCCCTCCTGATAAAAAATTTCTAGTGACCTCTGAAACTACTGAAGCAGCTAATGCTGAAGGGCAGGAACTCTCCCACCAGCTCAATTGTGTGACATTGAACAATAACTAGATCTCTGTAGGACTCAACTTTTCTTACCTGTTACATGGGAATAATAAGAGGTAATAAATAAAAATAGTACCAGACTCAGTGGGTTATTGTGAAAATTAAATGAAGTATAATGCATGTAAAATGCTCAGCACAGTCCTGGGGGACACAGGAAGTACTCAGTAAATGTCACCCCTTGTTATCAATAATGACTATAGCCTAGTTGGTGGGAAAAGGAAGGAGAGAAATAGCAGTGCAGCTAGAGAGGCTAAGGGCAATGTTTACCTCAAGACTGGGGAAGTCTGTCAGGTTTGAAAGTCAAGCTGGAAAAATCAGAGGCAATGAGAGAATTGCATCTTGGAGGATAGAATTTAGAAGATAGGGCAGGTGGAAAGTCTTGGAAAGACTGTATTAGACTAGGAGGCAGAGGGAGGGATTTTTATTAACAACCATAAATATGTGAATCCGACATTTGTAGGTTTCTTTTATTCTCAGATCTTTAGAAGTTCTGCTCAAACTGGGTTAATCAAAGACATTCGCTGGAAATGGGTCACGGCAGCTGAGAGCCTTGGTGCTGGACTCAGACTGCCTGGGTATGGTGCTTGTTTTGCCAGTTTTACTAATGAAGGGAAATTGAGCAAGTTATTTGACCTCTCTGAGCCTTGGTTTTCTCATCAGTAAAACAGCCATAATAATAGAACCACGTCATAGAATTGTTTTGAGGAATCATTGAGTGAATATATGCACAAGACGCCTGGCGCATGGGAAGAACTTAATTCGGTTGGCTGCTATAACTTATATATAATTATATTAATTATATTCAGAGATCTACAAACTCATTCAGCAGTGGTTCTCAAAGTGTGGTCCTGCACTCCTCAGGGCCCCAAGACCCTTTCAGGGGCTCCACGAGGTCAAAGCTGTTTTCTTAATGATACTGAGATGTTCTTGCCTTTTCACTCCCCTTATTATCTCATGAGTAGAGAGTGGTGTTTTCCAGGGGTTATGGTGTTTAAAATCACAACAGATGGAAATAATAGGAAAATCCAGCTTTTTTTCTATTAACCCAGTGAAAAGTTTAGCAAAAAATGTAAAATTATGCCATTTTCCTCACCAACAGTTTTTGTGATTTGGAAAATATGTTTTTTATAAATGTAAGTTATATTAACATTTAGTGGATTTATTGATACTTTACTTGAATTTATAAATATTTTTAAAATGTCTCACTTTTAATTTCCAATACTGTTAGTGTCACTAGATATAACCCATATCAACAAAAATTGCCTGGTCATTTTAAGAGCAAAAAGGGGTCTTAAGACCAGGAAGCTTGAGGCACTGTCATAGAGTATTGCTCAGATAAAGTCAAGAGTAGAGCTAAGCCTAACCTGCGAGAACAAAGTTTTCTCCCCTCTACCTAAAGGTATGTGGCTGAATTGATATACAGAAATACTTGCTCTAGAGACATAGAACTCTGACCCTATTTCTTCGTTCCTAACCACACCACGCTTTTCTGGTCAAAGTTACTATCAGACGCTAGACTATTGGCTTTGCCCAAGACCACCGCAGGGAAGTCCATGGGCGACCTCCCTCCGCTGAAAAACGATTTTTGATTGTTAACAGCTAATGCAATCCAAAAGCTCATCTCTACCGGCCTGGCTCATCTAAACAGTGTAATAATTTCTCATACATCTGTGGTAAAAGACAAAAATACTTTTGTTTTTAGTGACTAACCCACCTAACTTATAAACCCATATTATCTTTTGCAGAAAGACCGTGGAGGAACTTGTGAATACTGGTGTGACGGCTCTGAATGACCAGTCGAAGAATATGAGCTACTTGATAAGGGAAAAAGAACATGAACTGAATGTCTACTGTAGCATGGCTCAGAGGCAGAAGCAGGAGGAGGTGCAGGAAGTGCTTCAAGAAGCAGAGAAAATACATCAGGCCTCGCTCGGAACTGTGATGGATAAACTGGTCAACACTCAGGGGGAGCTGCTGTCCATAGCGAAGCAACTGGGAATCATGACAAACTGGAAAGATTTCCTGGAGGAGGAATTACAGGAAACGAGGGTGGCATTTCAAAAGTACATCAATTATACATTTCCTAAGCTTTCTCCAGGACAGGCAGATTTTATTCTGCCAGAAAGAAAGAAAACACCTTCCAATCTTATTGCTCCGGCGGACAAAGCAACTCTTGATTAGAAGTCTTCAACTGAAATTTCACTACAAAAGACATCATTCCAAAGACTAAATAAATTCACTCAAAAACCATTTACTGATCCCTGGTTGTGTGCAGGGTACTATTGGGCTGCGAGCATTTTGATGGAAAAGCAAAATATTCAAAAGCATATTCCAGGCTACAGTGAGTTCCAAGACTAATTGAGGAGAGGTAACAGAGAGCTGAAAACTGATTAGGAGGGAAAAACTTTCTTGGAAGAAGTCTAAACAAACTTTTGTACCTGGCTTTACTCACGTTTACATCAGACATGGAACTGTTTTAGTGTTTGTAGGAGCTGAAAACAAGCAAAGGGGTGTGTTCTTAGCTTGTTCCCATCGTGGAGAGGTGTACTAACTTCCAGTGTTATTTGGAGAACCTCAATAGCATTGTAGGAAAAAAAGCAATTTCCCCCAAATTCAATAAGATAAAATTTAACTTCTGGCAACCCTATATAAAATAATTCAAAAAGGATTCACTTTTATTTGCTAGTTGTGAAAGAAAAATATGTCTTTAGAGGTCAGACTCCCTGGCTCAGGGCTGAGGAGTCCCCTGTGTTTACACCCAAGCCCAGAAGTGCCTTGAACCCATGTCCTTTGGGTCAAAATGCAGAAATCTATTAGGTACCCCAATGCTTAGGAACAACACATATCCACATCTACTAAATGAAAATGGAAGAAAACTCAAGCCATAAAGACGTCTCCAAAAATCTATCCACTCTAATGTAACATCCTTAACTTATTAATAACCAACCTATATTGAAGGCTTTAAAATTAAAAAGTTGGTTTTCAGTAAATTAAAAAATGCTCTTCTTGAGCGAGCCTTAGGTGGATCTGTCTACATTACCCGGTCTGGGATTTCCTCATGGCCAGAGTGGCAATTTGTTGATGGTTGCATAACGGACCACACTGTCCTCAGCGTTCAGCTTCCTGACGCTGCAGGCCTCTTGCAATCCATGCCAACTGTTCGCCTCGGCGCTGGAAGTAATGGCATGTATAGACGCTGCTTTGTCACGTACATTCTTCTCACAACAATCTGTGGTGGGGGGGGCAGGAGTTGTCATCCGGTTTTTACAGGTGATAAAATAAAAGTTGCTATGTACTAGGTATTTACACTTGTGAAGCACTTTAAAAACATTAATATTTAATCCTCACAACAACTTTTGAAAGTAATTATTATGACCCCCAATTTATAGGGAAGGAAACCAAGTCTCCAGGAGGTTCAATAACTCCCCACAGCACACAGCTGGTGACAGAGCCAGATTTCGAAGTACTACAAGACACAGGCAAATGGATCCACGAGAGAGACCTAAGGTTTTCCAGAATTGAGTAGGAAACAGCAGCAGCTAACACGGGAGTGCCGGCCTGTGCCGGGCACATGTACACAGTGGACTCATTTTATTCTCACAGCAGTTTGTGAGGGGAAGAGCCATTCACACAGGCACAGACAGCTTAAGTCACTTTCTCCAAGTCATACGGCTAAAAGGGTCAGAGCCGGTTCAAATCCAGAAAGCATCAGTCTTCAGCCCATGCTTTAGTCATTATTTTGTTCAGCCTGAACGTAAGGTCTTGGTGCCTGGCTTATTGATTCTGCAAGTGTGTGTCTTCATGGGTTCTGTGATGAGGACTGGAAGAACATGGTCTGTCCTCCATGTCGTGTGTCATTTTTGTCTCTTTGAGAAGTAACAGGAAGTTGTACCTAGGAATGCTAATCTGAGCACATACCATAGGGGAACAAAAGGAAACCATCTTCATGGCTGGCCCAGTGGTGTAGTGGTTAAGTTCATGCACTCTGCTTTGGTGGCCCAGGGTTTGCAGGCCCAGATCCTGGGCGCCAACACTGCTCATCAAGCCATGCTGTGGTGGTGTCCCACATACAAGATAGAGGAAGATTGGCACAGATGTTAGTTCAAGGCCAATCTTCCTCACCAAAAAGAAATAATAATAATAAGGAAACTGCCTTCTGAAGGGGTTCATTTCATGGCCACAGTTAAGCGCATCTCCTTTGGCATCAGTGATACGGGGAGTAACATGAAAACATAGCAGGCAGCTTATTTTTGGTTTGGAAAAAGGAATCCATCTTCTCAGTCTTCAACCAATTGGAAGATATTAAATTATCCATGTTGTCAGTATTTCAGTTCACATTCCAGCCACGGCTTGCACCCCTATCCCAACCAATAGTTCCCTTAGGGTTAAGTAATTTGGGTACATCTGAGAAGGGAAGAGTTAGAAATCTTATTGCTATCCTGATCCCACCTTGACCCCCCAGGAGGGCCCACTGCCCACTGGAAGACTCCCCATCCATGCCCCCAAAGTGCTAATCACCCCTCATGTCACAGGGTGATGACAGGGGTTCCTATCTGCACAGGCTGACTGATCCCAGACCCCCATTTGCCACTTACCTTATAGCCTGGAGTCAGTACTAAGCATGGAGGAGGGTCTGCTTTCAGTTCTCTTGTTCTCACTCAGCTTTCTCTCTCCCAAGGCCAAACTGAAGAAACATCATCTTTGTTCTTACCTGAATCCTTCATCTTGATTTGATCGTGTCAGCCCACAGTTCTTCCTAGCTTGAATGTCTCCTAGGTAATATATCCCTGAGAATTAAAGTTCAAAGCGAATGGATAATTTGCCCTAAAGAGTGGAAAAAGCTGATAAGACACTAAAAATGAGACCTCTCTTGAATTTCCAGTATCCCATTCTATGGGGCCTCCCAGCAGTCTCTTGTTTTCACGGCACTGATAAAGAGGATCCTGATGGCTAAAAAAAGAAGCAATGGAAAATGTAGCAATAGCCGTTTATTGAGCATCTGCTACAGGTCAGATATTGCACTAGGTTCCTTAGTAAACCTTGTCTTCTTGAAATCTCACAGTAATCCTATAAGACACCTGCCATTGCCTGCATTTTGGAAATGAGGAAACTGAGACTCAGAGAAGTAAAGTCACTTGCTGAAGATCACAAAATTATTTGACTGAGAAGCCTGTGTGTTTTCCACAACTACAGCACATCAGCCAAAATGAGTGCCTATGGAAACACTGAGTGGGTGTTAAGGATGCACTACTTTCCAAATACATTGGAATTGTAGCGTGGCAATTCTGCAGAAGCCTAACTCTTCCAGTGGACGTTCATTCCCCAAACAAACCAATTTTTAACATGACTTGAGAACACTTAATAACTCTCCTGGTGCCATTTACTTTTAGTACAATACCTAAAGAGACCATTATAGACCGTAGATACTAAGCCTGATGCAAGTTATTAAAATTGTAAACATTTTGGAGAATTACTTTAAACAGAACTTAAAGAGTGCATTTTTCTTAGTTGTCTTAGATGCTATCTATACACTGGGAGTGCATGCACTTCCCGTGGTTTCTGATGTTTAGAAAGCTGTTAATTTCTGGAGGCCATCTGGAAACTTAACTTGAGGACTCTAAGAAATTACTTCAGTTTAATTTTCTGGAAGACATTCTACCAAGAAAAGAACCTTGCTTTTAGAGAAAACAGACCTTTGGGCTGGGAAACAGATTCATGGTACTCTGGGAGGGAGGGAGGGTCTCCCCACCCACAGAAAGCACAGGGGTCGGGCTATTCGGTACTCTATATTACAAAGTCACCCTGGGGTTTTCTTTCGCTGACTTTGATTCCATTTGACTTATTTAAAGCTTGCGTATTCTAGCTTTGAGGGCCTCATTTCCATTGAAACCATGCAGACACTATTTGGCAAAACTTAGGTTCATTTACAGATCAGAGGATTTTGACGTTCTGCTGCCTCTAATAAACTCTTCTTTCTGCTTGGCTGAGATCACTCAGAAAAGGAAAGAAGAAACCACTGCGACTTCTTGTCCAGTTTTCGTAAGCTAGGCAGTGTGTGTGCTTCACCTGCATTATTCAACTTGTGCCTCACAGCAGCCAGAAAAGGACATTCAGGCATTTCGAGGGTAGGTATTCTGCATGAGGTCACTCCATTTGAAAGATGCAGACGCCTTCAACTCATTGCTATCCGATTGCAAATTGTAGGATTGAAAATAAGTGGTTTTACTCTAGTTAGTTCCAAATATAAACACTTTAATATTGAGTTGAATGAAGTTAAAATTATCCCTTTATACACAGTAACTTCACATTAGGTCTTAAAATTTTCAAGGATCCAAGTCTATCTGTCTGCCTGTCCTTATTTTTAACCCTATGTGACATTTCCTATTTCTCACAGCACTTTTTCCACCTTACCTGCTTTAGCTGTCTATTTCCTAGCGGACTTTAAGACCATGATGGACTCTCTACTAAGGACCCATAACAAACTCCAGGGCCAGGTAGTATCCTTGACCTATCACTCTATGCTGGACAAGTATTTCTCATCCTCTTGTTCCCAACTCAGTGTTCCCAAGGAGGGCTATTGGTGTCATTTGCCCATTTGAAGGAATATCATTTAATTACGTAGTAGAATTATCTATAGAGTTGTAGATTTCATTTAGATATCTACATATCTCTAGAATCTCTACCATCTATTCTAGAGCATCTACCTCTCTAGAAATCATAGAGATGTACAGGATATTAATTCTTGATTTTGTTTATTCAACATGCATCAGGAAGCAACCTACTATGTATCAGGTGCTGTGTTAGATGCTTGGGGTCTTGGTAAGTGAAATAGGTGGTAGTCCTTACTCTTAGAGAAGACAGCTATGTGGATAGCAAGGTAGTGAGTACATGTGTCATAATACTGTCGAGGGCTGGAGAAGTAAGAATAATGGGCTTGCAGCTCCATTTCCCAATTCATGTTTTGCTGTCCTGACAGGTGTCAATGTTTACCATCAATAACCTCCTAGTCTAACTGATATTCTTGCATAGCGCTAAGTCTTGTCCACATTAGTGAAGGAGTGGCTTGATTCAAATTTTGTTTTCAGCAAAGTGGATTCTACAATCTCAAGGATAAATTTTCCTAGTTCTCACATGGTTTTGTTCTCTTCAAAGTTGTCACGTGGCCAAGAGCAGACAGTTATTTCTCCTATTGGTTCAGGTCAACAGATTCCTACCTGAAAAAATACTATCTCGGAGTTCTTTGGAATACAAGGAGAATTCCAGCCTCTTTGTGAAAGGCCTCAGGAAGATCCAAAAGAAAATCCTACAACTGCAGTCACCTAGTTCCAGGGAGCCCAAGAGGGTCATGGTCCGTCTTCATGCTCTCTGGTCTCACAGATACACTCAGTGTACTCTGGCCAGGGAGCATCCCCAAAATGATGGGAGAGTTGTGGGAATAAAGCCCACTGCTCTGCTGCTGAGGGATTTAGGTGAGCTGCCCAGGGAGAATGCCGCATTTGGAGGGTATGTTCAAGTCACTCCTCATGTGCCTTTTACCTGCCTCCGAAGGTGATCAACATAAGGAGAGTGACACCCTGAAAAGACTTCTTGACAAACAAGTAGTATCTGGTAACTCAGTTTACTTGAAGTGTGATCCGATCTTGACAACATGTACAATCTGTTATTAAGGAAATGCCTAGAAATATGACATATTTTGTTTTTCATTTTCAGTATCCTTTAATTATTTAAAATAATTTAGCATCCTTTAATTATTTCCAAATAAGAAGTGAAATAAATAAAGGAAGTGACTATTGAAATAATTAACTGAGAATAAAATACGCCCCTTTGTATTAATATGGCTCCTTGGATCAGTTAACAAAAAGCAGTCATTTGCATACCATCATGATGATTTTCACCATATCTAAGAACTCTTTCTGTATTATTTACTTAATAATTTATTTAAATAACTTTTTTGTTGTTTTTTGTTGTTGTTTTTGGTTTTTTTGAGGACGATCAGCCCTGAGTTAACATCTGTCGCCAATCCTCCTTTTGGCCCTGAGCTAACATCCATGCCTGTCTTCCTCCACTTTGTGTGGGATGCCTGCCACAGCATGGCTTGACAAGCGGTGTGTAGCTCTGCACCCAGGATTCGAACCAGTGAACCCCGGGCCACTGAAGCCGAACCTGCGAACTTAACTGCTGCACCACTGGGCTGGCCCCTAAATAACTTTTTAATTAAATAAACAACATGCATTGGGAAGAAAGAAAGATAGAAGGTATGAAGAATTATGGCCCCACAGAGAGTGACAGGGCAGAGTGGAAATGCTAAGGCCAGACAGAGAGAAGAGAGACTAGGCAGGTAATGAAGGTCCCAAAGGCTAAGAACAAGAGTGGGCAGGAATATGGCAGAGATTGGTAGGGAGTGAGATATTGGCAGAACTTCAGCAAAGTGAATTCCAGCCTGAGAAAGAAAGGTTTGGCTAGTTACAGAAGTACGAATGGACTTTGGAGGTTAGGTTGTTAGGAGGTTCTGAGATTGATTTGAAAGTACTAGGGTGATGCACTGAAGGTTGAGTGAGGTTGTGAGCAGCTGAGGAATGAATGTTTAGTGCTGGGAGAAGGATGAAAAGGAGATGTAGGTAGAAGTTGAGGAAATAGGAGGGCAGTGGAGGTATTAGACTGAGAACTGAGATAGTAGCCTGAGGTTGAGGTGAAGAAAGAGGGACTGAGGTTGGAGTGTGAGGGCTAGGAACTGGGGAGGAGAGAAAGTACCAGGAAGGTTAAGGAAGAAAGGCTGACAAAGGGCATAGAAGTGACTGCAAAGGGCTGGGTCAGGCTAAGGAGGAGCAGAAGCAAGAGAGTCAGCTGAACATTTTCCAAAATTTAAGGCAGACCTGGAGATGCAACCAGAAGTCCAGAAAGAATTAGCTTAGAGACAAAACAGGAAAAGGCTTCTTTTTTCAGTGATTTCAACACTGAAGGCAACAGCTAACATCGGAGCTGGAGAGTTTGAATGTAACAGGAACCCACAGAAATATCACCCGGTTGCTGTGGTTGTTGATCTTGGTCTTGACATTGTTTGAGAAGTAACAGACAAGCTGTTTCTAAATTTCAGGTGGAAAAATAAGCAGCAAGAATATTCACGGGAATTCTGATATTAAATACGATGATGGAGCACTAGCCTTCGCTATATGCCATTAGAACTGAAATAGTAGTCCTGGGGCATGAATAGACACAAGAATCAGTGGCACAGAATAGAATTTAAGAATGAAATTTAAAGGTAGAGGGAAAACTTAGGGATGCTGTCCCAGATTACTGAATAATCGATTTTAAATCTCCTTAATGTCACTTATTCATTTAGCATATGGCACAGATGGCATTTTGAAGTAGTGAAAAAACAGATTGCATTCAATAAATGTTTTTGGGGCAACTGGGTAGTTATTGAGAGCAAAAATTATTGAATCCTGGGGCCGGCCCCATAGCCAAGTGGTTGAATTCTCGTGCTCCGCTTCCCTGGCTCAGATATTGGGTGCGGACATGGCACCACTCGTCAGGGCATGCTGAGGCAGCGTCCCACATAGCACAGCCAGAGGGACCTACAACTAGAATATATAACTATATACTGGGGGGCTTTGGGGAGAAGAAAAAGAAAAAGAACAAAAAAAAAGAAGATTGGCAACAGATGTTAGCTCAGGTGCCAATCTTAAAAAAAAAAATTCCTTTAAAAGAAAGAAAGAAATTATTGAATCCTATCTCAGAATACATCACAATATATTCCAGATAGATCAAATGTTTAAGAGTAAACTGCAGAAGTATTTAAGAAGCCATTTGAGGGGCCGGCCCAGTGGCACAGAAGTTAAGTTCGCACGTTCCGCTTCAG
The DNA here is from genome assembly GCF_041296235.1 of Equus asinus. Taxonomy (NCBI): domain Eukaryota; kingdom Metazoa; phylum Chordata; class Mammalia; order Perissodactyla; family Equidae; genus Equus; species Equus asinus. The sequence goes on from NC_091813.1 coordinate 26,112,751, forward strand.
CGGCCCAGGGTTCGGGTTCAGATCCCGGGTGCAGACACGGCGCTGCTTGGCAGGCATGCTGTGGTCGGCGTCCCACATATAAAGTAGAGGAAGATGGGCACGGATGTTAGCTCAGGGCCAGTCTTCCTCAGCAGAAACAGGAGGATTGGCAGCAGATGTTAGCTCAGGGCTCATCTTCCTCAAAAAATAAAACAAAATAAAATAAAATAAGAAAAATAAAAGAGAAAAAACGAAGCCATTTGAGAATGTTTAAATAAATCAGATTGAGAAGGCCTTCCATGTTTGACACAAAACCCAGAAAAAAAAGTATTAATAAAAATGATGAATTCTACTTGAGAAAAAAATTTTTTTTAATTCCTCTAAGCCAAAAATCATAAGCAAGTTCAAAAGATAAACCAGAGAAAAATATTTGCATTTCCTATCACAAAGGGCTAATTGCTATACAAAGAACTCCTAGGAATCAATAAGAAATGGCTGAACCACTGTATAGAAAAATAGACCAAAAAAAAAAAATAGAAAAATAAACTTCATTTAAACTTATAAAAAAATACTCTAACCACTCAAATTAAGAGGAATGCAAATTAAAACTACATTGAGAATTTTCATTTTCTACCTATCAGACTGTCAAAGATAATAGAATTATAGAACAGTGAAAGTGTGGAACACACACACCCTCCTACGTTGCCGGAGGGAGCATACATTAGCACAACTTCTATGGAATTCAATTTGACAATACTTATCAAAATTAAAAAGGATACACACTTTGGCCCAGCAATTCCACTTCTAGGAGTTTACCCTACAGCTATTCTTACACATGCAAAATAACATAGGGACCAGATTGTCATTACAGAATTATTTGTGAAAACAAAAGACTAGAAACAATCTAAATAGAACTGGCTACGAAATTATGATACATCTTTCCAACAATGTAATTCCAATGAAATAATAAAGATCTATAAAAAAGAATGAGGAAAAAATGTACGTGCTGATAGAAAATTTCTAAGATTTTCAAGATATATTTGTTGAATGAATGAATGTATCACTAAGTGAAAAAGTCAAAGTGCAAATGATGTGCGTAGTATAATGTATTTAAACATTCACGGATTCAGCAAGCACCTTTAAGCATCTACTACATGTCGGCATCACAGCAGACCCTTGGGATATGTCCATTAGTAAAACAGACAAAGATCTCAACCGTAGCGGAGCTTACATTCTGTTAAGGAAGACAGCTAACAACACATGCAGACGTTATATAGCATATCAGAAAACTGGGAAGTTCTATGGGTAAAGGAAAAAGTAGAGCAGGGTCTGAGAGATCCAGGGCCTGCGAGTAGGGAAGAAGATGATGCGCACTTTACAAATAGCATGGGCAGGTCAGGCCTCATAAAGTGAGATCTGAACAACGACTTGAAGGAGGTGAGAGAGTTGGCTAAAAGAGCATCCGAGAGATGAGAGTTCCAGGCAGTGGCAGGTGGGGTAAAGGCCCTCAGGCAGGAACGTGTCCACTGTAGCTGGGAACAGCAGAGGCCAGGGAGGCTGAGCAAGGTAGGCTGGGAAGAAAAGCAGGGAGAAGGTAAGGAAGATCACGGGAGGCAGATAAGGGCTGGGCGCTGTGAGGAGGCCGACTTCTATTCTGAGTGACTTACACTTGAAAAGGAGTCCTCCAGTGCTCTGTGGAGAACAGGCTAGGGGGACAAGTGTGGAAGTGGAGAGAGCCCTGGGAGGCATGGAGGCTGCAATCCTGAGAGATGCTGGTGGCTGTGACCTGGGGGCAGCAGAGGAGGTGGGGAGCCACCTTCAGATTCTGGAAACGTTTCCAAAGTCATCAACAGGCTTTCCTGACAGATGGATGTGGAGTGTGAAAGAAAGGGAGGAGTCGGGGGTGAGCAAGCCGCCTGAAGGCCGGGGTGCCGTGGACGGAGTGGGAAAGCTGCAGGTGGGGAAGGATCAGGAATGCAGCTTCACGTGCTGAATTTGAAATATTATTCAACGTCCAAGTGACTGTCTAGTCAATGTCGTCTGTAGATGGTATTTAGGGCCATGGATAGGAATATGTTACTATTGGTATAAACAAAGAGAAAAAAAGGATATATATCCATTTGCTTGCAATATGTATAAAATAACTCTTTTCCAGACATAGACACAAAAACCTGGTTGTTTAGTTGCCTCTTTAGGAGAGAACTGAGTGGCTGAGGATCAAGTGTCGAGCCTTGGTTTCCATTGTATGTCAGTGTAAACTTTTTAATTTTGAACCATATGAATGTATTACACCTAAAAATTAATATAATGTTTAAAAAATAATAAAAATTACAAGCTGCATTATAAAACTGCTACATAACCATACCTAAAAGTTTTTTCTCATTGTTAAAATTTTTTTAATACTGAGAAAAGGATAAATTAGTTTCATTGATTCCAAAGACATTTATTGAACATCTACCATACATAGGATACTGAAATTTTAAAAAAAAAATTGCAAGATCTGGTCTCTTCTTTAATACAATAATGTGTTAAGTTTGAATGTAAAACTAACTCTGTCTTGTGGAACTAATTAGTAGCAAAAGCTGCACCTCGTTAGGATTAGCGGCTGCTGATTTTGTATCGCATAGCTGCTGGGGTTTTTGAACACAGCAGAGTAAGTAGGTGTTATATGGCTATTCTGACTCTTAGAAAAGACTCAGAATTATTGTATGATCCAAAACAAAATTAAATGAAAATAAGAGTTGATCATATGTAGAAAAGAAAAATAATACTCTACTTCTTTTAAGTTTTGCTTGATGCTTTCTGATGTCTGTGTGTGTTTGTTTTGGTTTAACATAGAAAAGTACAGAGAATCACCTATATAGCCCACTACCCAGAATCAACAAATGTCAATGTTTGGTCATTGTCTTAATCAGCTCAAGGTGCTGCAATAAATTGCCACAGACTGGGTGGCTTAAACCAAAAACATTTATTTCTCACAGTTCTGGAGGCTGGGAAGTCCAGGATCAAGGTACCAGCAGACCCCGTGTCTGGTGAGAGCCTGTGTCCTGGCTTGTAGGCGGCCGTCTTCTCAGCGTATCCTCACGTGGCGGAGAGGAGGCAAGCCCTCAGGGCTCTTCTTATAAGAGCGCTGATCGCATTAACGAGGCTCCATGGTGACGACCTAATTACCTTCCAAAGGCCCCAAATACTACAAATAAAATTTGGGTCTTCTTTCAGTATCATTTCCTTCCTTCCTTAGAGAGAACCGCTCTCCTAAATGTGTGTGTATCCTTCCAGTCCTTGCTTTACTACACATTTGTATTCATAAATAAGATATAAACTTTAAATAGATGCTATCATCATATATACATTATTCTGCAGCTTGTCTGTTGTCACCTAACGTTACGTTTTTGAGGTCTATACAGGTTGATACATGTCACAGTTTCATCTAGAGAGAAGTGAAATCATAGCAATTTTTATTGTTATTTTTCATAAGAAAATATTATGTGAATAGGAATTGGATTATTTTCTAAATCCCCTAAAACATTAAGACTGTATTCCCAGATTGTGCCAAGTTGCCCCAGGGCACTGCAGCAAGCCCACAGCGGTAAAGCAGGGTATTTTCAAGTTTCAAGGGAAACAGTGACATTTGTCAGATCCCACACAAAGTACTACTACGTGGTTCAGACCTATTAGCAACCTGATTTGGCCTAGGTCCCGATGAGTTGGGCACTTCCTTTGGCCGAGGGACGGCATGAAAAAATTATTGAGGCACTAAAGTTGGCAGGAATGGAGAAAGTTTGAGAATCTCTGCATTAAGATAAGGAAGCCACAAAGCTGTGTTCTCCATCAGGCCCACTACCTGGGGTGCAACTGCGGGAATCACAGGCTGCGTGTCTCGGAGAAACCTCGCAGCCGTGCAAAGCGAAGTCTCCTTCACTGATAAAAACGGTGAGTGACGATATGGAACACCCAGCAGGGATAGGTTAGCATTTTAAATCCCTGGCAAACTGCCTAAGATGAGCTTCTAAATTGTTTCAAATACATGGTTTTCACCAAAAATGCTCCTCAGACCATGATGAAACTTGAACGTGCACGTAGCTATTTACTCATGCCAGGCAGGAGCAGGGCGAGCGTCGAGAGAGGGTCAAGGAGGGCCACGAGCTACAAATGAAGAGGAGATGGTTTTTAATGAATAACAAATCAACCAGCTTTTGCTCACAAGCCGTGTTTCTGACGACTGAACCGTGGTTCGTTCCTTTCGAGAGACCAGGAAATCGGCTCGAGGAATATTGTTGAATACTTACCCCATTTCATCTCAAAGGACAGCATCAGGGCCCCTGTTTGTAGGAATGCTTGCGTTCATGCTTATATGTCACCAGGGGTGTCTCAGGGACACTCTGAGGTTTTCTGCTGAGGGAGAAGGCCATTGAGAAGACAGGACCAGTGACAGTCACATTCTCCTCCGTCATGGACACATCTGCACGTGATTCCCTCCGTAATCCCAGGGCCGAGGCCACAGCTTGTTCTGCCACCACATACATTTATTTCTACTTAAATATAAAGAGTCTTATAAGAGAAAAAAAGGATTGTCTATTTATAAAAGGTTATAAGGGTAGGTTATAAAAATCTTTAAAAGGAAACATAAAGAAGCCTGTGCTTGGGAGGAAATCACTGAACTTGAAAAGAGAAAAAGCAGTAGCTTTTAGAGGAGATGCCTTTTGATTTTAGCAAGTTAATTTCTTATGTTGCTAAGAAATCTGAGCTGAAAATATGCCTCTTTTTCTTCCTAAGTGATATCCATCTCCCACAGGACCATCTGTGGTCACTATGATGTCACCCTGGCAGAAACTTGAGGACATGAATGGATCAGATGTCTTGAGTCTTAATAAAGCACCAATAACATTTTAAGATAAAAGATTATATAACCTATGGCACTTTTTTGGTAGAGCGGGGCGATTCCAAAAAATATTATCAACCATATTCTCTTTCAATTATAAATGGATTCAAACATAATTTTTTTCCGGGATGTTAAGGTCATATTTTTTGACCCTTTGCAGACAAATAAATAATTTGGAGTGTTTTCTGAATTACAGGAATTTAAAAATAAGGCCCACCTTGAGGTCATGTAATAGTTTTGCAGACCCTAAAGCCGTCCTAAACGTCAGCATTGGATTCACAGTTGTTCTTGTAGGTCCTACGTGATTGCACTGCTTGACTAAGTGGCCGTGGAGGGGTTTTTCATTTTTCCCAGACCGTGATTTTAGTTAGAGAAACACTAGCAGTGGCACGTTGGACATCATGTCATAAATGCTAAGGTAAAATCTGGTACCAAGTAAGGTAGGTGGTTTGACTCCTAAGTGAAATGAAAATTTAATTGAAAACTTGAAAATTGAATTTTTTCAGATCCCAATCTGAAATTTAGGGAATTTAGGCTGGAGAGGGTAGGTTCGGTCATTCACTAAGTATTCATGGAAAACCTATTGTGTGCAGTCATTGTGCTAAATTCATGGGGACTTCAGAGATGTATCAGACAGTAGTGGGAGATGATGGGCTCATAAACAATAATAATAACAACACAATGCCAAATCTGGGGAGTGCCCCATGACAACCACTAACAAAGGAGTGTAGGAGTTCAGGGAACAGTAAGAGCTAGTTTTGATCTGGGTCTCGAAGGACCTATTCAATCTCAGTCGGCAGATTTGGTGAGAAGAAGGTAGGGTAATTAAGCAGGTGGAGATTTACGAGGAAAGGCACACTGAGGAAACTGCAATCTAGCATGATACGTAAATGGAAGTCGTGAGAGATAAGGCTGGAAAGAGAGGTCAGGACTAACCACAGAGGCTCTCCAACACTGTGCTAGGGAATTAGGAACTTATTTGCTAGGCAACAACATGATCATGAACACCTTCAAAATGAATCAGAGAAAGATGTCCACAGTAAAGCAGAAAATAAAGAGCTAAATCAACCGAGTCATACTGCACATTTGTGATGCAGGAAGCTCTTTTGTTCAGTCAAGAGACACTTTCCTATTAAGAAAAAATATATAGGGTGAAAGCTTTTTGCTATCATCCATGTTTGTAATTTGGAATACTGTTTTCTAATGGAGTTTTGAGAGGACCTAAGGATCAACAAAATAACGCATGTGAAAGAGCTTTGCAAACACTAAAGTCCTAGTTGTTTAATTCTTTCTTGTCAAGTAACATAAAACAACAATTTACATGAGTGGAAGAATAAAATAACATTACGGACATGGAATAGAAGTGTTTTATCATATAAAAACTAACAATAAATAACATTCTCCAGGACAAGTGAGGGAGAAGGAGAGACTGGATGGAGTGGGGGAAGGGAGATGGAAGAAAGAGAGGGAAGACAGGAGGAGAAAGGAAGATGGTGAAGAAAGGAAGGCAGATTGATGGCAGTAGAGAGGGTCCATAGGAGAGACACACAGGGAGGGTGACGCTTAGGCACACAACTGACAGGAAGCTTCAGAAGATCCCTCATTCGTTCACTTCTCTCTGCTGACAACTTCCTCTCTTTTTCCATCACCGGCACCCTCTCCAAACTTCTGAGCTGGGTACTTCTTGCTCCTCAAATCAAGGAATGAAGAGAACTTAATGGTCATATTTAGGTCATGGTTCACGTGATGACAGACTCTTAATGGCCTATGAACAGATAACAATCTTAGGAATTGCCTGCTTTTGCAAAAGATTTCATAGATGTATAATTTTACTGCCAAGACATTTCACTTTTCAAAGTGCCTTCATATCTGTTGTCTCCTTTGAGCTTCCAGTTATATATGATAAGCATTCTTAACCTCATTTTACAGATTAGAAGAGGGAAAATGGTTGTAGGGTCTTCCTAAGTGATATCTACCTCCCAAAAGACCATCTGTGGCCATTATGATGTCACCTTGGTAGAAACATGAGGACATGAGTGGATCAGATGTCTAGGGAGTGAGTGGAAATTATCTAAAATCTTGATAAAACACCAATAACATTTTAAAATCAATGATTATATAACCTATTCCTGTTTTTTCTTTAGGAGGAGTAGTTTATTATAGTGAAAAGGGTACTAGTCTAAATCAGAAGATCTGAGCTTTAATAGTAACAATGATATAGTTAACTAATAAAAATATCTATGTTTAGTAAGTGCTTATGCCAGACACTATGCCCAACCCCCTCCATCCCTTATTTCCCTGCACCTCCCCCACAACTGTATGAGGTCAACATTATTTTTCGATAAGTGATGTAACTAAGGTTTAGAGAGCTAAGTAACTTGACCAAGTATTGTAATTCAGGCTCTGTATCATTCACATTATTAATAACATCTTTGGGCCTCATATTCCTTCATCTGTAAAATAAGGCCACTGAGATGATTTGAAAAAGAATGAAGATATAGTTTATGCATCACAGTAAGAGAGTCTGTTGCACTATGTCAGGGCTTGCTAAACTTTTGTAAAGGACTAGATACGAAATATTTTAGGCTTTGCAGGCCATACCATCTCTGTTGCAACTAATCCATTCTGCCATTACAGAGCTAAAGCAACCTGAGACAATGTGTAGGATGAGCGTAGCTGTGTTCCAACCACACTTTATCATGGACACTAAAATTTGAATTTCATATCATTTTCACATGTCACAAAATATTATTGTTCTTTGTTTTTTCTCCAACTATTTAAAAATAGAAAAATCATTCTCAGCTTGCAAGCCATACAAAAACAGGCAGGGGATGGACTTAGCCTGTGGGCTGTAGTTTGCAGACCTTTACCTTACGTGAAGGTATCACAGATATCTATGTCTACAGAAGGTTTTCCTAGAAAACAGTTGCATCCATAAAATAGACATGATTGATGATATTATTTCTAAATGATCAGGAAGGAAATGCATTTCAAGTAGAAGAAATTGTTGCATCTATTCTCATCAATAACCACTGACTCTGCAATGCCTTATACTTTTGGTGTGTGCCGTGTTCGAAGGAATTGCTGGAACACATGAGAATCCATATATCCTGGGACTAGATGGGACAGGTTCAACAGAGGCAAAGACCAAACTGATCCCAAAGGCAAGCCCCAAAGAAGAACTTCTACGTAAAGCATTGTTGCCAGATTGAGAAATAGTAGGTTTTAAAAAAGAAAAGCATTAAACAGGCATTTAGTAAAAATAATGAATAGCTTTTTGAACATCCACGATATGGGTCTGGTTCTCCTCAAGGTAGTCAGGCTCCTGGTAGCAGTGGACAAACAGGTTCGGAGAGGGCATCAGTAGAAGTGATGACAAATGTGTTGTCTTCGATTTTGTCTCCATATGCAGGCTTCTTGATGATGTCCCCTCATTAGCACCTCAAATTATAATATTCGGAAGCAGAAATGTACATCACCACCCTCTGGTCCGCGCTCACGGGCACATGTGCACGTGCATTTGGTGTTGTCAGGATGTGCTCCTGGCCAGAGTCCATTCATCTTGTTGGCTTCTCTAATCTCACAGGCATCCTGGTGTGCGAATTCCTTTTGTCTCTTGATACCCCGGCCAAGTAATGGCCACCTGCTACCATACATGTACATATCTCACACGGACAGTCCTGTTGAGGCTTAGGAAGAGGACTCATTCCTGGAGGGAGGGACTGCAGGGGAGGCATCCCCCCAAGAGGTCACTCATCTCCGACGTCCATCATCTGTGGCAGAGGCAGGCCCTCCTGCGGGAAACAGGAATTCTGAATTCTGTCTCACCCCATAGGAAAGTCCCACCTCCTCCCGGACCCAGCCTCCAAGGGCCCGACTTTGAAGAGGAAAGGTGCCAGATGAGTGCGCTTGTGTGGCAAACACAAGAATGGAGCCTCAGCAGGAAGGAAGGTCAAGCGTCTCCGTGTTGTTCAAGCCTTGGAGAGAGGACCACATCTTGTAACCAGATTACGGTGCTCTCTGATATGCTCCTTCTTTATTTGTTTCATTCCCCCAACTTCGGTAAATTCTGTTTAAATGTTTCAGCCTTGCTTCAGGATTGTCATGGGTTTTAAAAGCAAGTAAAAGCTGAGGAGTTAAAAGGGGACCAGCGCCCCTCTGAGGCCGGCTCAGTGCTGGCAGCAGTAACCAGTGAGATCCCCAAGGGCCTACGCAGTGCTTCTGTGGAGACTCGGCCTCCAGCACCACTCTTTTTTGTTTTGTTTTGTTTTTGTTTTTTTTAAAGATTGGCACCTGAGCTAACAACTGTTGCCAATCTTCTTTATTTTTTTTCTGTTTTTTTCTCCCCAAATCCCCCCAGTACATAGTTGTATATTTTAGTTGTGGGTCCTTCTAGTTGTGGCATGTGGGATGCCGCCTCAGCATGGCCTGACAAGTGGTGCCATGTCTGCACCCAGGATCCAAACCCTGGGTGGCCGAAGGGGAGCACGTGAACTCAACCACTCGGTCACGGGGCCGGCCCCTCTGGCACCACTCTTGCGCCATCAGGAGTTGGTGTTCTGTGGCGAAGGCCATCTTCATCACTGTATGTTCTCCACAATTTCAAATCCCTTTGCAGATAATCATTCTTACCCAGTAGGTGTGAGCTGATAGCATACAGGTGAGGCATAGGCTGGAGTCTGTGTGACTTCAGGCAAGTTACTTCATTTCTCTGTACTTCAGTTTCCTTATTTATAAAATATGCATAATAGAATCTCTCTGAAATGACTATTAAAATGATTAAATATGTTAATATATAAAGATACTTAGCACAGGGCCAGGCTCATAGTGCATCCTCAGTACAAGTTCCCTATTATTACTACAGTCTATTGTCAGACTTGTTTTTTATCAGCCTGAATAATGGGACAAAATGACCCTCTCCCCTGGGTCTTCTCACTTCCTGGAAAATTAGTAAACTGTAGTAAAACTGTGGACAACAGCCTCGAAGATCCTAGCACTAGGCTGAGCATTGTGAGAACTCCAAAATGCTCTGACAACCTATTTCTTGTCCCCCGGATGCTTGCAAATGAGTTGGAAAGGCCGATGCATGGATTTAATCTTTGCTCTACTGCTTAAAAGCCTTGATGACTTTGGGCAGGTTCTTTTAAACCTCTCTAGGCCTCAGTTCCCTCTTTTGCAAAATGAAGATTATAATAGTAACCTCATAGGGCTAATATGAGAACTAAATAAGGTAATGAAAGTACAGTGCTTACAACAGTGCTGGCGTACAGTGAGCGCCAGCTCTTAGCATACATCGCCACCGAGCAGTGCGCGTATGACGAAGCGTTAGCAAGTGTGGTGCCTCAGGGACAGAGCGCAGGGCCAAGCAGGGAGGCCACTGCGGCTGGACAGGGACAGAGTCTTCATGGAGGAAAGGCTTGAGCTGAGGTTGCAGGTTAGGTAGGATTGGGACGGGCAAACACAAGTTCCAGAAGGAATGGTATTACCAAAAACACTAAGAAGGAAATTGGCAGGGATATTTGTTATTACAGAGCGCCCTATTAATTCCAGCTCTTTGAGAATTGCAATGTGTAATAAATGAATATAAGAGCTTAATGAACGTTTTCTGACTAGCAAAGAAACAGAGTATTGTGAGGTACTTCTCCTTAAAAGCTACTTTATGTCAGCTTCTTGAATTCTGTAAAATTCTTGGTCTAGATTGTTGGAGCTAAGCTTACGCGGTTATGTAGTCCGGGGGAAAAATGGACGAATTTGTAGCTGTAGGATCCTATTTTGACAGCAGGTGGCTCCCTTACATATATGTAAGAAAAATGGCGCTGGGGTCTGCATAGGAATCATTTACGTCCTTTGAGTAGTTGTCACATACTGTATATCATTGAGGCTGAATTTGGAAGCAATTCTTTGCATTGATTTTTGTATAAAAGATAACATAAATTCAGAAAGAGGGGATTTCTTCCTTCTTAGGAGCTATACTTACCTCTGAGAATAACAGTCCGATTATTGTTCTTTCTGGGAGTGCAAGTCAGACACTTGGCAGTGCATGTTCCCACCGATGCTCTCAGAGACTGCCATTCAGCTTTAACAGTAGCTCACTCATACATGCTGTAGACCGCACAAATTTGGACTTCTAACCATTCCAACATTAAAGTACAATTTTAGTAACAGCGCTGATTAAGAGTAACCCACCAGGAACATTTCATTTCACCGTTCCTTGATACTTAGACCCCACAGAACTCAGCTTCATCTCACTCAGTACCAGAAGTAGTAGTGCTAGTCTCTCTTTCCACCAACGGACCTCCTGACATCCTCACTTGGTGAACTCAGCTCCAGCCTGGTCCGCTTGGCCCATTGTCCCACACCATTTTGCCACATCAACAGGAGCTTTGCTAGAGTCCTCCATTCTGGGGTACTGCTGGAGAAATGGAGCAAATCTGAGCCATTGCAGATTTCAGGATTTTTTTATTTTTCCTTTTTCTCCCCAAAGGCCCCCCCCCCCCGGTACATAGTTGTGTATTTTTAGTTGTGGGTCCTTCTAGTTGTGGCATGTGGGATGCCTCCTCAGCATAGCCTCATGAGCAGTGCCATGTCCGCGCCCAGGATTTGAACCTGCGAAACCCTGGGCCACCAAAGCGGAGTACGTGAACTTAACCACTCGGCCGCAGGGCAGGCCCCCATTGCAGACTTAAAATAACAGGAATCCTTGGGGCCAGCCTGGTGGCGCAGTGGTTAAGTTCACACCTTCTGCTTTGGGGGCCTGGGATTCGCTGCTTCGGCTCCTGGTTGCAGACCTATGCACCACTTGTCAAGCCATGCTGTGTCAGGCGTCCCACATTTAAAGTAGTGGAAGATGGGCATGGATCTTAGCTCAGGGCCAGTCTTCCTCAGCAAAAAGAGGAGGATTGGCAGTAGATGTTAGCTCAGGGCTCATCTTCCTCAAAAAAAAAAAATTAAAATAACAGGAATCCAGGGCTGGCAGGTTACTTAGGGCTCCTCTGGTTCAAGCTCCTCCTTTTATGGCTTTCTAAAATGAGGAAACCAGAAAAGTTACTTGGTCTATCAATTCCACCTTTGACTCTGCAGGCCAGTCTTACTCTCCCTTCCTTACATCCCTTGTGGACTGTCCGACTTGCTCCATTGGCCACACCTAGAATGTTCTATATAGGACAAGCTAGGGCAACAACATACCGGAAGGAGCAGAGGACTCCTCTAGAAGCTGCATTCACATAGCACACTGCTCTTTCTACTTTGATATATTTATTGGGGAAGTAAGAGGAATCTAAAGCACTTGTCCCCAAGCCACCCCTTGGTGTCACCACTGTGTTGTGCTCCTTGGCCCTCTCCCCGACGTGATGATTGAGAAGTTTGTTTCAATAAGAAGATGGAGAATACAAGGCCAGAGTGTTGTTGAAAGGTGTCTCCCCACCACAGCACACCCTGTTCTCACTTTCTCAATCTTTTCAATCATTTGTAGCCTTTATTGAACCATAAAACCTTTTGAAGATGCTGTGAAACCATGATCCCTCCCTCTAGAAAGAAATGCCCAGGTTCACAGAAGTTTGAATACAGTGTCAGGTCCACACAGCCTTGGAAGCTCCTCTATGCACCTCTGATCGAAAATCTGTCTTAGAGAAAGAGATACTTTTCCTTAAAAAAAAAAGAAAGAAAAAAAAGAGAAACCCTAACTACCCTACCTGCTATATTACACTCGTTCTCTCACTGTGAGATTTTTTTCTTATGATAACCCCTGGTACTTCTTGAGTGCTTGCCTTGTTCCAGGCTTCTCTCCTAAGGGCTTTCTGTACAATAAGTGGTTTAATCATCACAAGGCCCACGTGGTTGGTAGGTACTGCTGTACAGATTAGAAAAGTGAGACCCATGAAGTTTCATTAACTTTCCCAAGACTGCCCATCAGTCAGGCTGTTTATGTCCAAAGCCCAGAGGCTTCATCACTCCACTCTATTTTTATGTTTCTTTTCTGGCATATTTGACTTGTAAGTTTAGATGAACAGATATTATCTGAAAGGTTGTATATGAATTTCCTGGGGCTGCCATAACAAATTAACACGAACTAGGTGGGTTAAAACAGCAGAAATTTATTCTCTTACAGCTTCTGGAGGTCAGAAGTCTGCAATAAAGCTATGGACAGGGTCATGCTTTCTCTGGAAGCCCTAAGGGGAAATCTGTTCCTTGTCTCTTCCAGCTGTTGGCATTTTTGGCTTGTAGCTCTATCTTCACATTGCCTTCTCCTATGCGTGTCTGTGTTATCTCCCTTATCAGGACACCTGCAATGGCATTTAGGGCCCACCTGGATAATCCAAGGTAATCTCCTGATGTCAAGATTCTTAACTTAATTACATCTGCAAAGACACTTTTTCCAAATAAAGACACTGACTGTTTCAGAGTTAAAAAGACAGGACTGGATGATAATATATCTAGACAGTTTTTAACTGGATGAATGACAACACCTCAAAAACACTGAGAAAGGTTTCCAGAGCAGTGCTTCTGAACTGTGGCTGCACACTATAACCACCTGGGCATCTTGGAAAAATTCAAATGCCTGGGACCTATACTAGATCAATTGATTCAGAATGTCTGGGAGACGGGGTTGAGCATCAGTATTTTTGCAATGGTCCCCAAATCAACAAAAGATACGTGAGACATCTACACAGAAAACTATAAAACATTATTGAGGAAAATTAAAGAACTAAATAAATGGAGAGATAAACCATGTTCATAGATTAGAAGACTCAACATTATAAAGATGTTAAAAATTAATCCATAGATTCAAATTCTATAGCCACCAATAAAAATCTAGCAAGTATTTTCAAGGAAATTAACAAGATGATTTTATATGGAAAGGCAAAGGGCCAAAAATAACTGATACAATCTTAAAGAAGAACAAAGTTAGAATAATTTGCTCTTATGAAGATTTATCACAAAGCTACAATAATTAATACCCTATGGTATTGATGCAAAGTATGGTCTAAAAGAATAGAATACATTATCTAAACAGGCCAATGTACCACACATTTATGAATACTTGATATTTGACAAAGGAGACACTGCAATGTGATGGGGGAAAAAATGCTCTTTTTAATGAATGGTGCTGGACCAACTGGATATCAGTATGGGAAAAAAAATGAATGAATATTGACTTCTACTTCACATCAAACACCAAAATCAATTCCCAGTGTATTATAGGTCTAAATGTGAAAGGCAAAACAATAAAGCTTCTAGAAGGCGATTCAGAATATCTTCGTGACTTTGGGGTTAGGCAAAGTTTTCTTAAACAGGACATAAAATGTACTAAACATAAAGTAAAAGATTAATAAGTTAGACTTCATTAAATTTAAATGTTTTAAAATTTACTATTACACCTGCTGCCAACTTCTTGTGACTGGATTTCTCAGTTCATATTCTGTTCTTGCTCTCCAAATTGCTCATTCTCCGCTGCTTTCTCTATCTCTTTCAGACCTTGTGCTTATCACATTTCCTACCTTTGATTAAGACTATTTGATTAAGACTCATAACTTAGTCTTCGTGTGCTTCTTGTCTGAGCAATTTCATTAATGTTAAAGAGTTCTACCTTCTGATTTTGAGCCAAATAACTTTATTTTTACCACATTAAAAATGTGGATTTACTACTTGTGATAGGGAAATTGTGGTCTGCTCATACAATGAAACACTAGTCAGCAATAAATGGGAATGAACTATTGATATACACAACAACATGGATGAATCTCAAATTAATTATGTTGTCTGAAAGAAGCTACACCAAAAAATACATATTGTGTGATTCCACTTATATAAAGTTCTAGAAAATGCAAATAATCTATTGAGACAGAAAGCAAATCAGTGGTTGCCTGATCTGCTTGGATGGGAGTGTAAGGGAGGAATGGAAGGGAGAGAATGCACTGGACAGGTGGGAACTTGCGGGGTGGGGGCGCTGATGATATGTTGATATGTTCATTATCTTGATTGTGGTTATGGCTTCATGGGTGGATACATGTCAAAATTTATCAAACTATCCGTCTTAAACATGTGCAGTTTATTGTATTAGAAGTCTTCAGCACTTCTAATAATGGTAAAAAAAAATGTATAAGTATCAATAAATTATGACAATGCTTTTGGTACTTCAAGTCATTTTTATTACCAAGTTGTCAACATAGCTAATCTATTTTTTAAAGCGTCTAACACACAAAATTATCATTGTCCATGAGAATTAAAGACAGAGGGGCCAGCCCCATGGCTAAGTGGTTAAGTTCGTGTTCTCTGCTCTGGTGGCCCGGAGTTTCACCCGTTCAGATCCTGGGTGTGGACATGGCACCGCTCATCAGGCCATGCTGAGGTGGCATCCCACATAGCACAACCAGAGGCACTCACAACTAGGATATACAACTATGTACTGGAGGGCTTTGGGGAGAAGAAGGAAAAAAAGAGGATTGGCAACAGATGTTAGCTCAGGTGCCAATCTTTAAAAAAAAAATCAAAGACAGGGGCTGGCCCCGTGGCCGAGTTCGCGCGCTCCACTGCAGGCGGCCCAGTGTTTCGTTGGTTCGAATCCTGGGCGCGGACATGGCACTGCTCCTCGGACCACGCTGAGGCAGCGTCCCGCATGCCACGGCTAGAGGAGCCCACAACGAAGAGTGCACAACTGTGTACCGGGGGGCTTTGGGGAGAAAAGGGAAAAAATAAAATCTTTAAAAAAAAAAAATCAAAGACAGAATTTTATATAATGCTGAAAAGATGGAGAAGTGCTTGCTAGAGATGGTATTTCTTTCATATTAATTACTTTTTCAAAGTTTGTGCCTCTGGACCACCTGAGCTAGAATAACCTGGGATGCTTGTTAAAATGCAAATTCCTGTCCAGAAATAGCAGGGAACTTTCTTAACCCAAAAATGGTATTTATTTTCAGCAAACATTGCACTTAATGGGATAATATAAGTATTTCTTTGAAAATAATGGAGCTCAGTATTACCATCACTACTATTCAACATCAAACTAGAAGTCCAAATTAGAATAGTAAAAGATGGAAAAGACATGAAAAGTAAATGGAAAGACTGACAGTTCCTTCACTTCAAGACTGACTACAAAGTTACAGTAATCAAGACAGTGTGGTGTCGGCCTAAGAACCGACACGTGGATCAATTGTATAGAATAGAGAGCCCGGAAATAGACCCACACAAATATAGTCAACTAATCTTTGACAAAGTAGCAAAGGGAATTCAAAAGAGAAAGGATAATCTTTTCAACAAATGGTGCTGGAACAACTGGACATCCAGAACAGAAAAAAGAAAATCTATTCACAGACCTTACTCGCTTCACAAAAATTAACTCAAAATAGGTCATAGACCTAAATGTAAAATGCAAACATATAAGACCCTTAGAAGATAACATATGAAAAAATCTAAGCGCCCTTGAATTTGGCAATGACTTTTTAAATAAAACACCAAAAGCACAATCCATGAAAGAAAAAATTGATAAGTTGGACTTAACTAAAATTAAAAACTCTGTTCTATGAAAGAACTGGCTAAAAGAATGAAAAGACAAGAGGCCAGCCCTGTGGTGCACCGGTTAAGTTCACGTGTTCCACTTCTTGGCCCCAGGGTTCACCAGTTCTGATCCCGGGCACAGACATGGCACTGCTTAGCAAGCCATGCTGTGGTAGGCGTCCCATGTATAAAGCAGATGAAGATGGGCATGGATGTGAGCTCAGGGCCAGTCTTCCCCAGCAAAAAGAGGAGGATTGGCAGTAGTTAGCTCAGGGCTAATCTTCCTCAAAAATAAATAAATAAATAAATAAATAAATAATCTGTTTAAAAATAAGAAAATAAAGCGTATTAATTAAAAAGAAAATGGATGAGAAAGGAAGAAGTCAAACAGTCATTGTTGGCATGTGATATCATTGTATACTTAGAAAACCAGGAAAACCACAATCAATTATTAGTAGAATTAGTAAGAGACTTTAGCAAGTTTGCTGGGTACAAAAATCAATGTGTTTTTGCATACTGGCCACAAAGAATCAGAATATAACAAAAGATGTTCAAGCCTTCTACAAATAAAATTATAAAATTTTATTGAAAGACAATAAAGAAGTCCAAGATGTATGAAACATATTATGTTCAGTGAGAGGAAAATTTGAAGGGTAAAAAGATTTAAACATGCCAGTGTTCCTCATATTGATCCATAGATTCAAAACAATTTTAGTAGCTATCCCAACAGGTCGTTTTCTACGGCATGAAAAGATGATCCCAAAATTCATATGGAAGAGCAAAGTGCCAAGAATGGAAGGAGGAGGAGACCAAGGGAGACCCAGGGCAGAGGGGAATCAGAAAGGGGATTACAAGTCTTGAAGCAGCAAGGTGGGAAGTCTCTGGTCCGAGTTCTGAAGGGCGATGTTATGGACTGAATGTATGTGTCTCCCCAAAATTCATAGGTTGATGGTATTAGAAGGTAGAGCCTTTGGAAGGTAATTAGGTTTAGGTGAGGTCATGAGAGTCGAGCTCCCATGATGGAATTAGTGCCCTTATAATTAGAGACACTGGAGAGCTCTCTACTACCTGCTCATTCCCAACTCCCCACCCCACCCCCTATGTGAGGGCACAGAGAGAACGTGGCTGTCTGTAAACCAGGAAGAGAGCTCTCACCAGAACCTGACCATGCCAGCAGCAGGGTCTTGGACTTCCAGCCTCTAGAACGGTGAGAAATAAATGCCTGTTGTTTACGCCACTCAGCTAGTGGTATTTTGTTATACAGCCCCGGCTGACTGAGACAGGCAGCAGTGGTTTGGAGTCTTTTGGAGCTGGCAGATGTTGGATGCAGTTTCATGGGGTATGCAAAGCAGGCAGGCTCTAAATGGCTAAAAGTAAATGCTTATCGGAGCTATATTTAATGTGATTGAATATGTCAGATTTTGGATTTTGCACTGGCAGGCTTTGAGCTAACAATCCAAGCATATTGTGAAGAAGTAAACAACATGGGGCCAATATATGGGGGCCTCCTTTAACCCATTGTACAAGACCAAGATCCTCGTGGAGAAGATCAGGCAGGAGGCAATGCCTCTTAGACACGTAGCCTTATTATACACACGTTTTAATTCAAACAATGTGGTATTGGCTTAGGCATCACCAAATAGACCAATGGAATAGAATAGAGTACCTAAAAATTGGCCCATTTATTTAAGAACATTTGATTAATGACAGATCTGG
Organism: Equus asinus; assembly: GCF_041296235.1. Classification (NCBI taxonomy): domain Eukaryota; kingdom Metazoa; phylum Chordata; class Mammalia; order Perissodactyla; family Equidae; genus Equus; species Equus asinus. Next base: position 26,130,821 of record NC_091813.1, read on the forward strand.
CATTGCAGAGCAGTGGGAAAATAGGGTATTCACTAAATGATGCTGGGACAATTGGGTATTCACATGTAAAAAAAGACCTATAAAAAAATCTGGAACTCTTTCCTGAAAAAAATCACATGCAATACAAACAATTTTTAAACTCAAAATTATTTGTCCCAGTGTTATTTATAATGGAGAAAACTTGAAAAGATGCTAAATAATCAATAACGGGAATACTTCGGTAAATTATGACACATCCACTCAATTGCATATTATGCTGCTAATAAAAAGAATGTATACACTTGATAATAAGATGTAGAAATTTGTGTTGTGATGGTAAGTGTAAAAGAATAACATAAGGTATGATAAGAATGTAAAACAAACATACATGAATAAGCATCGAATAAATAATTACACAAACATGTTATCAATACTAATCTTTGTTAATGAAATTATAGGTGATGGGGTTTTTTCCCCAAAATTTCCATAAACAGCATATGCTACTTTCATAATGGAAAATGTCCCAATAAACTATTTTTAAACCTAGGCACTTAATAAATATTTGAACGCTAGCCGAATTTTCGTGCTTTTAATATTGTGGGCGTGTATCTAATTGCTGAGCCAGAATCGCTTCCCTGTGCAGTCAGCCTCATCTCGCTGCGCCTGTCAAACCACCTCAATTATCCGCTCAAACTGTCAGGCATCTTGTGGCTTAATTTTAAATGGAACACAACTCTAGCATGAGACTGTGATTTAAGAGAGGTTATATTGTATTTTGATGACCTGACTGAAATATATTCCTTTTTCAAGGTTTTTACCTGTTGGTGAAGGATTTAAATTAGGATGTTCCCTGTTTCTGAAAACTGATGCAATCTTGACCTTGTGAATATTTATTTGTAGTACTTATTCATTCACAAAAGTAGTTGTTTAGTGTATAGTACAAGTCAGACATTAGTCTAGGAGCTGGGAATACAAAGATGAATAAGATTGCGGCCCTGCCCCCATCCCCCAAGCTCACACTATGGTAACAGGAAACAATAGTGTCTTGGAGGGTTGGGGGCGCAACGGTAAATCTCCATAGAGTGCAATGGGGGCCCAAATGGGGAAGTGATCAATTGTATGAGGGTGGGAGATTTGGTTGGGAAAGACTTCACTGAACAGGGTGACATTCGAGCTGTATCTTGAAAGGCACAGTTGGGTAGAACAAGTAATACAATTAGAGGAAGCTGCCTCAGCAAAAGCACAGAACGTCAAAGGCGAGAGCCTTTGGGAAGATTGAGTTCAGGTGTAGCAGGGGGAGATAAGTGTCCAACAGAACTTTCTGCAATGATGGAAATGTTCCATATCTTCATTATCTAATAATGGTAGCCACTAGCCACTTGTGGCTAGTGCAACCGAGGAATTGAATTTTAAATTTCATGTAATTTTAACTAATTTAAATTTAAATAGCTTCATGTGGCTAGTGGCTACCATATCGAACAGTACGGGTCTAGAGATAAAGAAGCCAGATCAAGGAGAAATTTGCATCCCATGTGAGGGGGACTGAATTTTCTTCTGTATGTAGTGGGAAGTCTTCAAAGGGCCATGCATAGGGAATTCATGATCAACTTTACATTTGGGAGTGGGGTGGACTGGAAGCAGATGAAACATTGAAGGGATTCCAGTAACAGGCCTCAGATAGAGCATGGTAATTACAGAAGGGAATGGACATGAGACATGCTAAGCAGGCAGAGTGGGCAAGCTCAGTGACAGGTCTGAGTGTGCAGGGTGGGGAGGTAGAGAAGTAAATTACCTGAAACAGGTCTGGGGCTGCTTAAATCATTGGGCCTACTTTTAAATCAATGACAAGTCATCCCACTAAAGAATGGCAAGAGTGGGATGGGTTTGGAGAGAAGATTAGTGTTACAGATAATGAGCTTGGAGAGCAGATGAGAAATCCAGGTGATATACTACTACCTTCCTGCTTGCAGTGTGCCAGGAGGAATTGGCAGTCCAGCCCTCCCAATCAGAGGGACAACTGAATTGAAATAATCTGATGGAATCTTTGGCCTTTGTTCAGACATAAGAAAACAGCTGCTAAAAGTGGAATGCAGGTCTTTTATAATTTCGGCAAAGCTGGAAGAGGATCAAAAAAATTCCTTCTTGGGCCAACCCCATGGCATAGTGTTTAAGTCTGAGCGCTCTGCTTCCACAGCCTGCGGTTCACAGGTTCAGTTCCTGGTGTGGACCTACACGCTGCTCATCAAGCCATGCTGTGGTGGCATCCCACAAACAAAATGGCGTAGGATTGGCACAGATGTTAGCTCAGGGCCACTCTTCCTCACCAAAAAAAAAAAAAAAAATTTCTCCTCACAAAAATGAGGACTTATGGACTACAGAGCAAGGTGGGTTCCTTGATAATTGAGAAAATATTCTTTCTTTAATAAAGGTTTAGACTGTACCAAATTAAAGTTTGTCCTTGGGGGCCATGCCATAGTGGTCCCCACAGTGGGAGAGAATCACAGAGATGAAATTCAATCTGGAGCCCAATGCCCAGCCCCCATGCCCACCTCCAACAGCTGCTCTCCCAGGAAGCCTGTAAGCCTGGGGCCCAATAGCGCAGCACTCCCCTGCTGGAGCCCCGGCACCGTCAGACACTGCCCGGCTCTAGCTTGAGGCATGGAGGGAAAGGAAGACTGAGAACAGACTCTCTTCCTGGGGATGCAGAAAGGGGTGCTTGGGGGTAGGCAGAGGATCCTAAGGCGGGAGAGCCAAAGGTAGAGTCGGAGGAAGTTATTCTGAAGACCTGTCATTAAATGCCTCCTCCTGTCCTTCCAAAATTGCAGTTTCCTTCAGAAATCTCCCTAACCCTTCAGCAGAGACATTTAAAACTTCTCCCTTTCTTTCACTCACCCACTCCTATACTCACCTCTCTAACCCAAATAGTCCGGCATGACAGTTACATCTCAGGCTCTGGGGATTTCACAAAATACTTTCCCTGCCTTTCAGGAGCTTATGTTCTAGTGGGAGAGACAGACAAGCAAACAGGTCCCTGGAGAACTGAGAGCTCCATCAGGTGTAAGGACTGTGGGGAGGGGAGTGACTGCTTAATGGCTATGGAGCTGTCTTTCTGGGTGGTGAAAATGTTTTAGAACTTGGCAGAGGGGAAGGTGGAGGACCCTAAACCCAATATTGACAGGTCAAGGAAAGTTTCATAGGGGATATGGCTTCTGAAAACATGGAGGAATTAACCAGGTGAAGAGGGAAAAGGGATATTCAGATAGAGTGGTAAACCTCTGCGCAAAGGCCTGGAGGCCAGCCAGTAATTCAACATGGCCGGAGAATGATGAGGGAGTCTGCAACGATGAGAAGGTAGTTGTGAGAGCTGAGGTTGGATGGGGTGAGCTGACATCAGACCATGGAGGGCCTTACACGTCATGGCAAGGAGTTTGGACTTTACCAAGGCCACCAAGAAGCCTTCATAAAGTTTTAACAGAGGAGTGGCATGATCAGCTTTCTGCTTTTGAAATACCATGTGAGTATAGGCAAAGCTTTGGATGGGTACAAGACTGGAGGCAGGGAGCTCAATGAGTTGGCTGTTTCAGTAATCCGGGCAAGAAAAGGTAGTTGCTTTAATTAATTCAGGAGAAGTGGGAATGAGAGAATTGAATTGATTCAAGAGACATTAATGAAGACTTGGTTGTTGGTTAAGGACTGGGGAGATGGGTGTGGGACTGAGTGGGTAAAAGACAGGGAAAAACCTTTTAAAAAAGCTACACAGGGGGCCAGCCCAGTGGCACAGTGGTTAAGTGTGCACATTCTGCTTTGGCGGCCCGGGGTTCACCGGTTCGGATCCCGGGGGCGGACATGGCACCACTTGGCAAGGCACGCTGTGGTAGGCGTCCCACATATAAAGTAGAGGAAGATTAGCATGGATGTGAGCTCAGGGCCAGTCTTCCTCAAAAAAAAAAAAAAAAGAGATACACAGTAACATTTTCCACATATACAAAATAGATACGTAGGGCCCATCAGAGTTCATCATCAGGGACTCCCAAGGTGTTTCTGATATCCTCTCCCTCACTCTCCAGAGTGGAGAATGACTGCCACAGAGGCTGTAATAGCAAACGTTCGTATGCTTTAGATCCTGTTTTCCTGATTAGGACTAAGTGTATGAAAGTTACCCTGTTTGGGGGAAAAATAATTTTAAGAACCACTACTGCCTCCACTTCTCTTTAGAGGCTTGAATTTGATTATAATAAAATTCACTGACAATTTTTTTCATTTTGTGCTCTTGTAATTTCGATTATTTTGTAATATGTGAAGGAGCAGGACCCCATACTTGGGTATCTGCTGTAAATGTTTCAATTTGCCCCCTGATTTAGGCTGTGAAAATCTGATCCTAAGATCTGTTGTTTCTCCACTGACTGGTTCATGTAGTGGAGAAAAAGATGGGAAATAAAGAATTAATGCTTTCACTCATCATTTGTCTTACCTTTAAAGATGATTGACAATCATAAAGAAAAGTAGATTTTTTTTAAGGGTCAGACTAATGGACAGCAGTGCTATTTTGTGTCAGGAAACTCAACTATTCGCTTTCTTTTCTGCCTCTTCATATCTGTGCCCAAGTAACATACCTCTTAAAAGGAATCTCTGTAAGGAAGATGACTAAGGAATGATCTCATGATCTTGACTGAAAGGATGAAGGAAAGTAGACTAAAAATAGTTCATGCTTATTCTAAGAGAAACTGGAACAAGGGTGACTTACATTGTCCTGCTTGTTCCACAGTTTTTCTCATCATTACCCTGAAAATTCAGCTTCCCTCTCCATTATCAAGCATTTTTGTGGAGAAAGTTAAACTGTAAAAGGAAACTGTCAGCTAATTCCAAGGCTCTCTGACTTCCACAGTTTCAAAATTGATATACTACGTATACAGACTAACGTGATGGCTGTATTTTTTTAAAAAAAGTAGCTAAGCATCGCACAGCATATGGACAATAATGGAGAACAAAAAGTGAGAGAGAGTGAAAAGCACAAGATTTGTATTTTTTTAAACATTTAAGTATTTTCTTGAAAACCAAGATGCAGCTATATTTTAGTGACTTATGGCCAAAAAGCAAACTAAAAGTCGAGAAGTTCTACATTATTGTGCCTTTTCTTTACTTTTTATTATGAAATATATACGGAACAGGTCAATGTAACATACATGCATCACTGAATAAATAATTATAAAGTGAACATCCATATAACCACTGTCCAGCTGCATTAGAGATTCTTGATCAAAAATCTACTGAGGCTTGCATGAGCTTCAGGGAATCTGTGAATTATCTGAAATTATGTACAAAATTAGGGACTTCATGCCTTTTTCTGAGGGAAAGAGTCTAGAACTTTTCTCAGGGCCTTAAAAGAGTTCCCTTCAAATCGTAAATACTGATTAGAACAATAGGACTAAGATGGCTCTGTGACCTAGTAGCTGTGTAGCCTTAGGCTGGTCTCTTACACTCTCTGAACCTTGAACCTGTAGAATGAAATGATAATTTTTCGTTCTCTCGTGAAGCTATTGTAAGGAACAGCTCATTTGTTATCTGTGAAATGACTTTGTAAACTCTAAAGTATTCTTCCAACTGGTAATTATGGATCTCTGTTAGTCAATGGAAACTTTCTTAGCAAGGTCTTTACAATATCTAAAGAACTGCTAAATTGCTTTCGTTGATCAAGGCTGGTTTAAAAGCCCTAGTCTATCACTATAACCGCTAGTCTGACAACACTCCGATTCCAGACCAGGCCAACCACCTCATCTTCCCGAGCTGCTGCTGAGCTACTGAACAACGCCTGAAGAAAACCACTTAACTTGGCAGGTGGCTTTCACTTCCTATTCATGATCATAACCTTCAGATGAGCATTCATACTGCCTAGCAATGACCTGAAAATGTCTATTAGGCATACTTTTCTACTCTCCTAGATGACTATTTCCTAACAGCCTCTCTCCCACATTACCCACAATTCCACTTCTGACCGAAATGGAATAACAAAGACTGGATTTAACTTTCCCACCAACAACCAGAAAACTGGACAAAATACATAAAGCAACTCATCTCAGACGCTGGAAAACAGACAACACAGGACTGTGATACTTGAGAGAAAGGAAACATATGAGGTTGATTGCCCGAAGTTTCTGGGGAGGCAATTTCCAGATCACAGGAAAGTAAACCTAAATAGAGTCCAGAGACGTAGCTGAGTTGAGGAGAGGGACATCAGCATCCCCAGAGGCTGGGGGAGCTGGGAGTTGAAGAGCAGAGTTTTTTGTTTTTTGGGGGTTTTTTGAGGAAGATTAGCCCTGAGCTAACATCTGCTGCCAATCCTCCTCTTTTTGCTGAGGAAGACTGGCCCTTAGCTCACATCTGTGCCCATCTTCCTCTACTTGATATGTGGGACGCCTACCACAGCATGGCTTGACAAGCAGTGCCATGTCCACACTCGGGATCTGAACCAGTGACGCCCGGGCCGCCAAAGCAGAGCACTGAAGCGGAACATGTGCACTTAACCGCTGCACCACCGGGCAGCCCCTGAAGAGCAGAGTTCTGGAAAGGAGGAAGCTGTGCAAAAGAAGAGCTCCATGAATCTGAGTCTTTGCAAGGTCTTTGGCTGTGCATGCATAGACTGAAAATCCACACAGCCCAGCAAAGATCAACCAGGGAGTTGTAGGCTAATAACTCATAGAAGACGGGTAGACATTTGAGCTCTGGCCAGAGCAGAAACCTCAGTGAAAACCTCTGAGCAGTCATTACTTAGTAGTAGGACCAAATTATCCCTGGCATCAAGACTACTCTAGAGTCATCCTAGTAAAGCTGAAAATAGTCCTCAAAGGAGTTGAACTCATCCACAAATAATTTAACCACCTGAAAAAAACAAAGTTAACACTCCTTAAAGGGAGACGACAAAATTCAGACACTTGACAAGGATAACATTCACACTGTCCAACATTCAACAGAAAATCACTAAACATGCTAAAATGCTCAACTCATTTGCTCCTAAGACTTTAGGAAAAAGAAAAATATATACCCCCTCTTTAAAAGTGTGACAGTCCCTGACATCTTAGAGTCACTTAGTCATGGGAATTAAGTCTACAACATTTTTGAAGGTCATCCTTTAGCTTTGAGATAAAAAACATTCAGTAAAATGGAGCTTACTTCCTTTAGTATGACTTCCATCACAATTGGTCAGCTCTATTTATTTATTTTGTGTTAAATTAAATTCACTACCATATGTAGATTTGTAATCTGGTGTTCTGAAACAACATAAAGTCCTCTTTCCCATCTAACAAAACTGAGAATAGTTCATAGAATAGAATACACCAGCTTTTTCTCCAGATAAATATATTCAATTCTTTCCATGTTTTTCTGACAAAATTCTTCTTGTCATTCTCTAGAGGCACTCTAGTTCCCCGGTGTTTCTTTTTACATTGCTGCCATGTTAAAACTAAGAAAAATTAGTTCTACAAAGACTAGACGTCCAATAAGTCATTGGAGTATGAAATATATTTCATACCTATAGCTAGTCAGGGTCTGTTCTCATGGCAATAACACAGGCTCAAGAGGGAAAGCAGAAATGTGGGGTCTCTTAAAGCCTTGGCTCTGAACTTGGCACACTGTCACTTCCACACATCCCATTGGCCAAAGTCATAAAGCTAAACTCAAAGTCAAAAGTCAAGGAAGGATATTCTACACAAGTCCATGGCAAGGGTGTGCATACAGGGAGGAGTGAAGAATTAGGGCCAATAATTCAGGGTCATACAAAAGGCTAAGTAATGTTTCCAAAGTCACACTATCGTAGGTAGCAGTTAGGGACTGAATTTGGCTGAATGTAGCAGAAAACCTAAATAACAACTGCTTAATGAGAGAGAGGTTTATTTTCTCTGATGTTATGGGAAGTCCAGAGGTAGCCAGTCAAGAAGATTGATATGGCTGCTCTGTGATATCACCAGGAACTCTCCTTTTTAGATTTTTCTTCCATCATCTTTAAGGTGTGGTCCTCATCTTTGTGTCCACAGTAAGCCTGCTGGAACTTCAGCCTGCACATTCTCCTTTCAAGTACAAACAGAAGGGAAGGAGATAGACATAAAATCAAAGTGCTTTCTCTGACACCCTATCCAGTCATTCTACTTACATCTCATTGGCCAGGACCATGTCACAGGCCACTCCCAGCTAAAAGAGGGGTTGACATATCTAGTTTTTTTCCCAGCACAGAATATTGTCATTCACAACATAATCGGGGTTAGTAAGAAAGGAGAAGAAAATTGATGGTAGGTGGGCCGCTAGCAGAATCAGACACACCCAGGAAGTATTTGTGCCAGGATGTGCCCATTAGTTCAAAATTATACTTAACATGATGGCACGACTCTTACCATCTTAAAAAAACTTAATATTCTAATTTATAAGTAATATATGCTCATGAAAGACATTTTGGTAGATATGCTAGAGCATAAAGAAGAAAACAGCCATGATCTCATTGTCCAGATATAATCACTGTGAAAATTTTGCCATATCACTACCTTTTTGTTGTTCTACCTTGTATAGCTACAGTTTCCAAATTGGGCTCAGTCTCTACAAAGAGCTAGGCCCCTCTCCCCATTAGTTTTTTCTTTATTTTGTTTTATAGATAATAAGACAATATATACTCATTATAGGCAATCTAGAAATACCAGAAAAGTATAACGAAATAAAAATAATGACTTAGCCATACTCATATAAGTAATAAATAAAATAAAATCTTACCCTTACTCCGATGCAGACACTGCTAATGATATTGGTGAATTGATTATACATTTTATATATATTATATATGTATGTATATGAATTTGGTTAGGTTTATACTGTATATAAATTTTGCATTTGGCTTTTTAAAAACATAAAACAAACAAGATTTTTATTCACATTATTTTTAATGCCTGCCTAATATTTCACTTTATCAACATTCCTTAAATATCAGGTGTTTAGATTTCCAATGTTTTGCTATTATATATCTTGCTAGTCTAAACATCTATTTTTGCACAAGCTTCATCCACATTTCAGGAAAATTTTCTAGAAGGGGAAAATAAAATCCCTTTGTACTATGACTTGGGTATTTTTGTGTTGATTCATTTCCTAGTAATCTGGGAATGTTTTTAAGCAAAGTATATTCAGTATATTTGTCTTGCAATTTGAGAAAAATCACTGGCAGGAGTCTGTTTAAAAATAAAATTTTGTTGTTTGATGCTCTGCTTCTAATATCAGTTTAATCCTGTTTCATACTTTCACGTCAGTAGGCGAGCCTAACGAACATTATTGTTAAGGGACAAAATCTCATTATCCTAACTCCAGACACGGATGCGTCCTTATCATGTGCTTCTCGAAGGTGCAGTTTTCTGCTCTGGCACCTTGGACCATCCTGTTAACAGACCTCCTTTAAACAACAGGTCATGAAACTAAACCGCGATCTTTTTAAAAACTAGAGGCTTTTATAAGAACTCCATTTCTCGATATAACCCCCGCGTTTTCCCGTCCCCTCCGAACTGGCTCCTGCCTCCCGGCCCCCCTCCCCACCTCCTTTTTTGAACGCCGTATAGATTCCCACGCCAGCAAGTTAATACTCCAGCTTAAGAAATCTTGTGTTTGGCACCGTTAACCACTGAGGTTTCTTCTGCCTGAGGTTTGCGTCCTTTTGTGTTTTTGTTTTTGCTTTTGTTTTTTAAGGTTCTCGCCCATCGCTCGGGGACACACTCTCCAGGCGGTGCCCAGCCGAACCTTCCCCTTGGCCCCGCCCATGCCCTTGGCCCCGCCCTTTCGGGCCCCAGCGTTCGATCTCCATGGTTACACGGCCGGCGCGGAGAGCGCCCAGCTGCCCAGAAGGCCCCGGCAAAGACCCCGGGGAAGAATCGTTAGACACGGCTCTAGCTCTCGATTCCGGCCAAGGTCAGCCCCCTCGGGGCTCCGCGCCCTTGAGCCGGAGCTGTGCCCCGCGGGGAGGCGAGCGTGGGGCGGCGGGCAGAGCCGGAGCCGCCGGAGGATCTCGTCCAGCCTCGTTGAGACTTAACTGTCAGTCAGGACTCCTTTCGCGGCGCCGCTGCCGGCCGGAGGCGCCCTGGTGTCAGGTCAGACGTGTGACCCGCACTGCGCCGGCGCCTGCCCGTCTCTGCTCGGCGTCGCTCGTACCCGCGACGGCCAGACCTCCGAAGGCTTGGAGCGTCCGAGAGTGGGCCGGGGAGGGCCTGAGGGGTCCCTGTGCAGCGCCCGACCGCGCCCGTGCACGCGCACGCAGACACGGACGCGCGGGCCTGCGTTCCCTCAGCGCTTGTGACAAGCTGCTGTTTCAAGCGCTTCACTTTGTCCCACGCTGCTTTAGCCGCTCCGTGTATAGAGCTCGCCTAGTCCTCGCGAAGACTCTAGAAGAGGGAAGTGTCCTGTCTATATTTCAGACGAGGAAACCGCCTCACGGAAGTGAAGCCAATGCCCAAGGTCTCAGCGAGACAGCGGTCGGGTCACGATGGAACCCGGGCAGTCTGGTTCTCCCGGACAAAAAGCCCAGCGCCGCCTGAGCTGAACGCTGGTGATGCCGAGAGTTAGCTTTATGTACCTGGGATTGCCTTTGTTATTCTCTGCGTGCGAGGTTCTCCTGTGCTGCTCACTTGCTGATACACAGGAAAATCGGGAATCTCGATAACCGTTGAAACCTACCACCTTTTCCTGGTTTACCGTAAATGGAATTAATAAGCAGGAGTTCATTTTTTTCCATGATGCGTAATTCTCATAGTATGTTTTGATTTTTTGCTTTTACGTTTTTAGTCAAGAGTCTAATCTCCAACTTGGATGTGCAGGAAAGACGATTTAGATGATCCAAGCAAGAATTGTCTTCCAAGAGTCTATTATAAAAGGTCATTTAGTGAATGTGGTGGGATAAGCATTTCCTCTTTCAAGCTGCACTCTGCCCCCTACGAAGATGGGGCGGGGTTGCTCATTTATTCTACTCCCCCCCATACTAGTTAGCCTTTTTTTTAAAGTTTAAAAATATCATGATGTTAATGTACTTTTGGTGGCCATCATCGTTTAAATAAAGAGGAAATGTCTCAATCATTTGAAGTCCCTATTGCTCTATTGTCAAAATCTTTCATTTTTATAAATATAGAACTAACTAATAAAAAACAGGAGGGGCCTAGAAACTAATAAATACTAATAAGCTAATAGATAACATTATGACTGTTCACAAATATAATAGTGGAGAAATCTACAGAGAAAAAATAATATATAATATATAAATACGATTTTTAAAAACCAATCATTGTTTTCTTTAGCCAGAATGCCTCCTACTCAGGCAGAAAGTGTTATAAAGAATATCATTCGAGAAATAGGACAAGAATGTGCCGCCCATGGAGAGATTGTTTCTGAAACTCTGGTTGCTTTTATGGTAAGAATGAATATTTTGGTGAATTACTGCTTTATTAAAAAATGTTTTTAAGTGGTGCCCATTTTCCTCCTAAAATTCTGTGAAGCTTTCCTAAATGTTATTCAGTTGGAAGCATATTGAAATCATCAAAGTTAGTGAAGACTGTTTTTTAAAAGTCTGCAAAGCATGTCAGTTCCAGATTTATAGAGATTGATTTAGAAGCTTGATGAGCTTCAGAAACATCAGTGGTGTCCTGTGTTGGGGGGGGGGGGGTGTTTTTACATGTATTTTTGTTCACTCTTGTAAAAATTACTCGTTGCTTTGGTTTCTCTATTCTTGCTTTTGGTTTAACAAGTCACAATAAAAATACACTAAAATATTCAGTTTCCCAATCTAAAATCTAGCTGTTGCTTTTAACTTATTTCTCCATATAATCTTTCCAGCACCATCTTCAGATTTGATGTCTATTGCTTCCTTTCTTCAACCTCTGGTGAAAGTGCTGATGAGTTGGGTAATAAGAAAATCAGCTGAATAATCAACTCCTGTGTAATCAAGAGGCAGTTGTTTAAAAAATGGAAACATATTAAACTAATTCATAATAATATGAAATAAAATTATTTAATGGGCTCTTTCCTACTCTCAGGTGAAAGCTGTCGTCCTGGATCCAAGCAATGGCTTCAACATGGATAGAACCCTCATCAAAAGTGATGTGCAGAAACTTGTTAAGGTGATTATCCAACACTTCTCAAGGTTTGGATTATTTATTTGCAATTCTAAATACAGTATTTGTGTTAGACGTTATTGCCTTTAGCTCCATGAAACAAAAACCCACCAAGTCGTGGTGCAAACAAATGAGGGACTTACTTTTTCTCATAAAATAAAGTCTGAAGGTAGATAGTCTGCTTTTCCTGGCTTCCTCCTGCATATGGGATACCATCGTGCATATGGCTTTCATCCCATGATCGCAAGATAGTGCCTTCCTCTCTAGGCAGGTATAAGCGGGGTGGGGAGGGATAAAGGCAAAATGTGTGTGCCAGCAGGGTCTGTCACTTTCTATTCTGAAAATAATAGCTTTCCCGGAATCCTTCCCATCTGCTTACATTTATTGACCAGAATGCCATTGCAAGTGAGCTTGGGACATTGATTTTTTCCTTCTTTTTTAGCTGAACAAATCTTTGCCCCAATCCAAATTGAGTCTCTGTTAGTAAGGAAGGAGGGGTATGAATACAGGCAGGTAGCAGTGTCTGCCACAGTATTTTAGAGGCATCTTGTTATTTATCTAATGTTACATTAAGAACACTATTAATTGACTTGTCATATACTGTAAAATTACGTAGTACTAAATTAAGATTCAGATAATATTGATTCAAAGTAATTTGTGTTTTTTCAATTCCAAAGGGAAAATTGAAGGCAAAGCAAAATAATGCACAGTTAGAAATGAAGTAGGTGTGCCTGAAAACCTGTTTTAAGAACTAAAGAAGGGGGGCTGGCCCCGTGGCCAAGTGGTTAAGTCGTGCTCCGCTTCGGCGGCCCAGGGTTTCACCAGTTCAGATCCTGGGTGCGGACATGGCACCACTCATCAGGCCATGCTGAGGCGGCGTCCCATGTAGCAGAGCCAGAGGGACATACAACTAGAATATACAACTGTGTACTGGGGGGCTGTGGGGAGAAGAAGAAGAAAAAAAGAAGATTGGGAACAGATGTTAGCTCAGGGCCAATCTTTAAAAAAAAAAACAAAACTAAAGAAGGCAGAAACTTCAGATATTGTTAATTTTTTCTTATGTTTTAAGTTTGACTCACTGAATATGGGTGCTTAAATATTTACTTTCTAAATATTTCTAAATGTATTTCCTAAAAATTCAACATTACTTTTTTTCTCCTGGGTTTAATGATTTTAATTCCCTCCTTCACACAAAGGACCTGACGCAAGCTTTCCCAAGCTTGTACGTGGTCATTTTCTGGGCTCAAACAAATGGCAGAGACAATTTTCATCATCCGCCTCTTCTCCCACAGCAGCAGTTCGCATAGTGGGGTGCGGGTCTACCTGCTGATGCTAGAGGGAGGGGTCAGGAAGAGCGTTGGGAGCTGGAGCCAGGGAATGTGTCGTAGGATGACTGTGCACTGGGGACTTCTTGCTTCTCCAGGGCAGCCTAGAGCTGGGTCTTTCTGTGCTGAGTTTAAATGTGGTATAAAGCCTGTTTTTAGCAGTAGAGGAAATGACTGATAATCAGTGAGAAATTTTATTGGAAAGCCAGGGAGGAGAACCAAGGAGGGGCAGAATATGTTTTTCTCCTTTTCATGGCTCAAGATGAGTTTTTCTTTTCCCCCTAACTCAACTAAGTTGGAAAGAATTGAGCTCAATATACTTTTAATGTGACAGGTACATTAACTATCAATATATATCATAATTCAAGTGACAAAGATTGTTTCCTTTTTTCTCAATGAAAAACCACGTGGCTGAGCTAATCTTTGTATTTGTAAAGTCTATGTTTAGAACAGCACTTCTCCACCTGCGGGGGCCCAGGTGCACAGGTTCCATGCAAATGGAGTGTCCAGTGCTCACTCTTGCATTCTCCTCTCCCTCCTCCCAGGAAGGCAGGGTTGGGCTCTCAGGGAGGTGGGCTGAGGGTAATGCTGCCAATGTGCCTGCGGCTGCAGATATAAAGCCTAAGGGGTGAGACAGGGAAGAGAGGGGTTGGGTGATGGAGAGGAGAGAAGAGAAGAAAAGAAAAATTCAGATTGATCATCTAATCTAAAGGGGCAAAGGAGAGAGGGGAATGAGCCGTTACTGAGGGGGCGGGGGAAAGGGGAATAGGAGAAAACAGACAGAGGAAGAAATTTTGAAACAGAAGGCATCGCCAGAGAAATTTTGTGAGCAGAGGAGAGTAGCTGCAGCAATTTTTTTATAAAATGCATGTTACCTCCAGCATCAGCAAAGGAGTGTTGTTCGAGGCTCAAATAAATAGTAATGAGGAGCTCTAGAAAAGCTCTAGGCAGGAGCAAGAGCTTTGTGGAACATTTACCCACATTCAGACTGCATAGACCAACCAAAATGTCAAGTTTCTTGTCTTCAACTAGACTTTTAGCCACCTGGATGTGGTGATATTGGTTACTTAGGGGAAATAACTTATTCTTTAATAAGTGGTGTTGGTTGGGTAAACTATAAAGCATGAAGTCCTCAAAGAGAAGAAGAATAATAAAAGGCATTATTGGTAGATAAATATCAGAACCTATTTCTTTGACGTTTATCTTTATTTTTCAAAATAACTTTAGGAAATACTTCTAATTGTTTCAGAAAATATAACTAGAAGTACTCATGGGATATTCTTTCCTAGCATTGTGTGACTCGGCTCTTGGATAATAAAAATCCATCCCTGGACACCATTAAGATGCAAGTCTACTTTGATATGAATTATACAAGTCGAGGTAACATATGCCTACCTATGTTGATACCCTTTTTAAAGAGAGTCATATTTCAGGTAATAAAGACTTCATTTGGTTGATAATGGAAAATTTAATTCTTTTGTCTATCTTTTGAAATTGTTTCCAACTTTGGAGAATATAATAGTGTTGGAAATGCTAAATGAGAAAAACACCAATGGCCTTTGTGAGTGTTAAAAGTAAATTCTGATTATTAGACCCATAATAATTGTGTTTCCAAGTCTATTGTGTTTTAACTGTTATACTACTGATACATAATAATTAGAAATTAAAACAACCAGCCCATTGAAGTTAGAAGTTTTTAATTTGTTGATTTTTTTGTTTCTGGTTTATGTTATTGTCTCATAATGTCTCAAATTATGTAACTTCCCCAAACTGAAGTGAATAATGGGAAATTTAAGTTTAGAACATATTTTCTTATGTATATAGTTTAATGCATACATCAAAGACAAACTGGAAACCTGAAAAAGGAAATAAATTCCTCTATGGACTAGACTGCCTCTGCACTATGGAAATGCAACCATTATTAACTATTTGGTGATTTTTGTTGTCTTTTCTTTTTTCCCCTCTGTGTATTGAGCTTTCAATTATGCTACATACATAAAATCACATATCTTGCTTTTTTGCTTAATAATCAAATTTCAGAGCAATAAATATCAGGGAATTAATGACATTGTAATTTAGATTTTTCTTAATTTGCAAACATTTCAAGTTGTTTTTGTGATAAGATTATAGATATGACTTGTGCATGGTTGATATGTTGGTTATTGCCCTTGTAATAGTAAAATAGGATGTCTTATTGAGTTAGTTGCAAGAATTGTACTGCTGGTGAATTGTGGCTCCTGCACAAGTAAGCCTAGAACTTATCATGTCACAGGAAGAAGAGAGAAAGATACACTTTTTTTTTCCTTTGGGGAAGGTTGGCCCTGAGCCAACATCTATTGCCAATCTTCCTCTTTTTGTTTGAGGAAGATTGTCCCTGAGCTAAAATCTTCCTAGTCTTCCTCTGTTTTGTATGTGGGATGCTGCCACAGC
The DNA here is from genome assembly GCF_041296235.1 of Equus asinus. Lineage (NCBI taxonomy): Eukaryota > Metazoa > Chordata > Mammalia > Perissodactyla > Equidae > Equus > Equus asinus. Next base: position 26,146,671 of record NC_091813.1, read on the forward strand.
ATGGCTTGATGAGCAGTATGTAGGTCCGTGCTTGTGATCTGAACCCATGAACCATGGGCTGCCGAAGCAGAGCACACGAACTTAACCACTATGCCACTGGGCTGGCCCCAAAGATACACTTCTTGATGCAATTCGTGTTATCAATAATACTATTCAAAAGAAATGTATCTAGAGCTAAAATAGAGATACATGTAATTGAACAGGAATATTTACACTATGTATATGTATATTATATGTGCTTACATGTAGTATACTGCATGTACTTACATATAGCATACATGTATGTATATAGAACATGTATTTATACCATATATATTTACAATATATATTATAAATTATCTTGTATACTTTCTGCTTAATTGGGATATTTTAGCCCTGAAATTTCTGTTTGGATTGTCTGCTTAAAGTCATACGTGTTTTGACAAAGTGTGCCATTTACATCACTGTCATAAATCTTTCCCATTAAATTTTTGTCTCGAGGTTACTTGCTGGCCACTGTTTTTTATTTTGACTGCAACATGTTAATAAAATACTTGTTTTTATGCAGTAGGATGCTATACCCAAGCTATTTTTTCTCTTGTCCTGCTTTCTTATGTGAGAAGAATTCTAAATGTCAAAATATATGGAATATTGTCCTTTGCCAATTTTAGAGGAATTTCTTGAAGAGCATCACCGAGTTCTGGAGTCTAGATTAGGCTCTGTTATGAGAGAAATTACAGACAACAGAGCATGTGCTAGAGAAGAATTAGAAAGCCTCTACCGAAAGATCGTCAGCTATGTGTTACTGCGCTCTGGGCTCGGATCCCCCACAGATATCAAGATTGTCAGAGAGGCAACAGGTAACAAGTAGACATGATTTCCATTCCATAATGAAAATATATGAACATTGTGGCTTATACAATGTGTTAAATTACAAGTGTTGATGAAGTTTCATTTTTATCTGAAAAAAAAAATCAGCACAAATAAGAGGTTAAAACTTACCCAGACTCCTTTTACACTGTGTATCAACTCTAAACCTCAAGTAGCACCTCTGGAATGTGAATATTGTTAGCTTTCTTAGAGCCATGTGTCTCCGGGGGCCTGTTACTTCTCATTAGAGAAACACTGACAGTATGATTAAGAGTACCCAGCTGAGTGGGTAATGAGGACTGCTGGAAGTGAGTTTCATATTGATGAAAGGAATTGTCTCGCCTAAATGGATGATGGAAAAGGACACCATTTTATCTTCAGGAGATACTTGCCACTTTCATACTTTAAGATAAGGAATAGGGAAGATCTCTAACCTTCCTATGGCTTTCTTCCATAGTTATTTTAAAGCATCAATTTTTCTACTCAGAGCCCTAATTAGAAAGCTTGTTTTAATGACCATTGCCAAAAAATTATTGATGGGTGCTTAATTATTGAAATTAATTATAATTATTAATTTATTGAAATTAATTTCAGTAGCCCAGCTTCGGGATGTGATCAATTTTGCTGTGTATTCTGTAATCAGGTATCAGAAGTGTAAAGAATCATAGAAGTAACTATGAAGACCAGCCTCGACTTTCTGCTGAAAGAAACATGATTTAAATTCTGATATCTTTATTCTATCCTTTTGTTGTCATTTTTGTGGTTGGTTTTAGCTGCCCTACAGAGTGTGTTTCCTCAGGCTGAGCTTGGGACATTTCTAACTCTGTCTAAGAAGGACAAAGAACGCCAGCTGAAAGAACTCACCATGATTGTTACTGGAATTCGTTTATTTAACCGAGACTGTGGAAAGGGAGGAGAAGGCATTGATGACCGTAGGTATATCGTTAGGTTAATTCTATAGATTATGCAGGTTTAAAATTTAACTTGCATGTGAAGAAAATAACACCCAGGACACCACTGGCATTCTTAGATTTAAGATTTGTGGTTTTGACTATACCTTAGGTAATGTTCATAATGTATAGTGATTTTTTTTTTTTGAGGAAGATTAGTCCTGAGCTAACTACTGCCAATCCTCCTCTTTTTGCTGAGGAAGACTGACCCTGAGCTAACATCCATGCCCATCTTCCTCCACTTTATACGTGGGACGTGTACCACAGCATGGCTTTTCCCAAGAGGTGCCATGTCCACACCCAGGATCCGAACTAGCAAACTCCAGGGCCGCCGAGAAGCAGAACGTGTGAACTTAACCACTGCGCCACCAGGCCGGCCCCTGTATAGTGATTTTTAGTTTTGCTAGGGCAAGACTTTAAGTTTTGTGTACTGTGAAGCTAGTTTGGGAGAATGAATCAGTGAAAGAAGTGAGGGGGCCTGCCCGGAGGTCAACCTCCCCAATTTCCTGGGGCTTTGTGTGCTTTACTCCAAATCAGATAACCAAAGGGAATAAAACTCCGTGATTTAGAAAATAAAAAGCATCCTGAGAACAGTTGCTGATGCGGTTAATGGAATGAAGAGGTCCGAGAGGAGCTATCTGCAGATCTGTGAATTCAGGAGCCTTTGCTATGCTGTTATATACTTAATCCTTTCCTTACCTAAAGTTTGAAAGTGCTCGTGAACTATCTGGTCAAGGACCTACCAGTAGAAGTTGCTTCCTCGTGGACTGGGTGCGCATATAGGCCCACCGATAAGGGGTTAGTTAGTGGCTTCTACCAGATCACTGATCTGGGACACTAGGGTAATTTTTTGCCTTTTAAAAGCTGTTCTAAAAAGTCAAATTCCCATTCTTCCTAAAGTTCCCTATCTTCCTAGACTATTGTGTTATTTTTCAGTATCCCAGTCAGTTTCTCAAGTTGCACACCCTTTTTTCTTTTTTACGAATAGAAAAGAAGACATACAGAAGGAGAGGGGGAGTGGTCTTTTCAGAGGCGCTCGGTCAGTGGCACAGGATACCAAACCTATTCTTTAGACTCTTCTTTCTTTTAGTGGCAAAAGCTGATCTGCTCTAACTTTTGGTAGTCCTTCTGACAATAGCTTTTGTTTGGACAGATGTTTTTTTCATTCTTCAAGGTGTGGGAGCTGTGAAATACATGCCTCATTATTATTTATTTGGCTGAGAAAAAAAACCTACTCAATGTTCAAAATATGACCACTTTCTAGGCTTTCTTCTTAATTCTTTTTAGATTCCTTCATGTCTTTCTTAATATGCCTTTTAAACCAGTGCCAGCTATTCTCCATGAAGCGATCCCAGCCACCACTCAGCATATTGACTCCCAACTTCAGATTTCCCAGGAGCAGGCATACCGCTACACAGCCATCCTTGAGAAAGTCAGACAGAACCCGCTCATGAGTGTGCAACTTCAGCCGTATATGTTAAAAGAGGCACTGTATAATGTGCGACAATATGAGATCTTCCTTCAGATCATCTTGGTGAGCTAATGTCATAAGATCTGGGCTTTTCCATAGAATGCAGCTTCTTCATGTATTATGGGGCTAAAACTAAAGGTAGAATGAGGTCATTGATAAAGGAGACGACCTTAATAACTGCACAGTTTCTATTGCATCTGTAGGAACTAAAATAGAAATGGGGAAGTTGGATTTTGATTTTAATATATTGATTTTCTAGTTGTTTATTCTCTTTGGCGCTCCATAGCATGATTGTTGTTAAGCAGTGGGATGTGTGTATAGGTAAGTAATACTGCATTGTTTGTTTTAATTCAGAGCAAGTGTCTAACATGTTGTTTGGCAGGTAGTTGGCACTCAAATAATTTTTATGTAATTGTTCTTACTGTAAAAATTGGCAGAAAAGATTTTTATTTCTGATGTTTTTAGATCTAATGAGCAAGCCAAACAATATCCCCAGAGTTGGAAAATATGGTAAAGTGGTGATTTTAAACTTTTTTTCAGCAACAGAGCACTTTCATTCAGTTGGAAACTTACTCAGAATCCTGAAAGTATAAGACAGGTATTTAGATGGAAGGATTTGAAGACCTTTTCACCAAGGAGCATGCCCATGCCACCCTAGGCTTCCAGGGAATACTGTTTAACTACATCATGACAGCAAGCTATGTTCCCACTGGTCACTGGTTTTTTTCCCCCCAGCTTTATTGAGGTATAATTAACAAGTGAAGTTGTAAGATGTTCGAAGTGTACAATGTGATGATTTCATGTACCTACACATTGTGACAGGATTCCCCCGAGTTAATTGACACTTCCATCCTGTGGGTCACTGTTTACCTTCACACAGCCTCTGCTTTCCAACAACCATGATACTCAGAATCAGTGGAGCCATCTTTTGTATGTGTGAATACTAGGGTCTTGAGGGGTAGAATAAGATGTATTCTGGTCATCTCTTCTTTTTAACTTGTATCTTAATGGCTTGCTACTACTTTCGAATGTACTTGATCTGTCTTCTCTCCTTACCTCCACTGTGGAGAATAGGAAGATAAACATCCAGATGACATGACTTCATTGCAACAAACTAGGAGTGGTCCTTACAACTGACCTACTATCTAATTGCCTTCAGAAGGGAGACTCTCAATCAACTATTCCAAACCAAATCATTCTTTAGGGTAGATGTTCCCCTAACATTGACTTGTGGCTATCAACCTTGCGTAACTAGATACATACTAAGGATTTTTTACGTCAGTTTATCTTGAAGTGCACACAGGTCCACAGGAATATGACCTTGCATTCACTTTTGTCATCTGCGTTCAGAAGGGATATCATCATATGGTATCTTTTCACAGCTTGTAATTGTGAATCATAGTCAAACAGCTAACTGACAGTCTGAAATTCTCATTGGAGTTCTCACTCTTAGAGCTAGACGGACAGTGAGTAGAGTGTGTAAGTGATGAGTGTGGGCTCTGCAGCCAGACTGAGTGGGTTCTAATCCTGACTTTGCTACTTACTAAATCTGTCTTTGAGGAAGTTGCCTAACTTCGCTGTGCCTTGGTTTCCACATCTGTAAAATGGGGTTATTGATAGTCTCCACTATGTAAATAAGGGAGAACAGTGCCTGGCACATAGAAAGAGCTCAGTAAATTGATGATGATGATGACAACGATGATGATCCTGCTTCCACCAGTGATGTTTATTATTACCATCATTATCATTGTGAGAGCTTTACCAGAACAGCTCTGATTTCATTTTGGTAGAGGCACAAACTGGAGAGTTCTTATTTTTCTAGATAATATCTTATTTCCAAGGCCTTTGCTGCTCATATTATTGAGAAAGGTAACTCTGATCTTAGCAGTCATCGTGACTAGTTCATACTAATTCCAGTCAGGGTCAAGATGAGTTCTCTTAATTTTCTGACATTTTGCTGCTTAATCAGAGTTTCTTTTTTTGTTGTGTTTTTTAACTATTCAGTCTTCCTGCGTGGATCTACCTTAGTTATGGTTAAGGTTGAGTATTACAGAATCGATATTAGTTTGATCAGTATTATCTCTAGGTTATAAAATATGGCAATTTTTGTTTGGCTGAGAGTTTTTCTTATCTGTGAAGTCTATGGATAGTCTTAAAAATTTTTTTACATTATCTGAACAGATATTAATATAATTTTTTGAAGTATTGATTTGAATTTAAAAATTTCTTCTTTTGCCAATGCTACATTCTGTTTATGCAGACATTTGGAAAATCCACTTATACCCTGGGTAAGATAGTAAGTTATTTTCTTTTCTTTTGATCAAGACATTATCTGCTGCAGTCAACAAATTCAAATATTCTGGAAGAGAAAAAGGCGGGGTGATCACAGTCCTAATGACAGTCTTAGCTGAGAGAGCAGAATTCCATCCTCTGTAGGCTGTTGAAGTGCAAGGCAGTCACCAAAGAGAGAAAGCTGCTTATTGTTACTGTGCAAATAAAAGTTGACACAGAACATTTCCTAAAATGTTTAAGTCAAGACTTTTGTAGACTTCCTCCCCCAAGCTCTGTTTGCAGGGCTCATTCACAGAATAGACAACACAGGACTTCCTGATTTTTCCTGATACTGCAAGTAAAAAATCAGTTAGGTGGAATCTGTGTCTTTTTTAGACTTGTTGAAAGACATCCATGGAAGAAAATATGAGGAACTCATAAACTGAAAAGGGAGAGGGGAGGAGAAGCAGCATGTTGGGATCACAGGCTTTCCCCAAGCAGTTTTTGACTGCATTATGAAAAAAACTTTTTTTTTTTGAGGAAGATTAGCCCTGAGCTAACTGCTGCCAATCATCGTCTTTTTGCTGAGGAAGACTGGCCCTGAGCTAATATCCATGCCCATCTCCTCTACTTTATATGTGGGATGTCTGCCACAGCATGGCTTTTGCCAAGTGGTGCCATGTCCACACCTGAAATCTGAACTGGTGAACCCCGGGCTGCCAAGAAGCAGAACGTGCAAACTTAACCGCTGCACCACCAGCCAGCCCCATGAAAAAAACTTTTTAAGTGATAGCAGGCATTCCTAGAGGACTAACTTTATTATTTTTTTCACCAACAATCTCATTAGAAATATCTTTTTAAGTGTCAGGATGCTGTCAAGTTCATGGTGGCAGATACATGTTTTTCAAAATGTGGATTTTATCATTGGCAACAAAAACTATTGTTTTCCTGGAGTGACAGACTTGTTTCATCCACACTAAAGAAAATATCTGCCAAATAGCTAACACTCAAAAATCATAGTTTTTCAGTTGTTATTTCAAGTAAAAGTGGTGTTCTGTTGTTGGAGGGGAGACGCTAGTTCAGTTTGCAATTCAATCATGTAAATATTTTCCTCAAAAGAACTACCCATTTTAATATGCAGTAGAAGAATTTTATATGTACTTTCCATTTTATCACACTGAGTATTAGAAAGCTGTGTACTTAAGGATCAAGATTTAATAAAATTAATACCTTTTACTGCATCATCATAGCTACTGTTAAGTGAAACTGGCTTTTTAAAAATTGACATGTAACTGACATATGACATTAATTAGTTTCAGGTGTACAACATAATAATTTGATACATGTATATATTGCAAAATGATCACTACAATAAGTCTAGTTAACATCCTTAACCTCACATAGTTACAAATTTTGTTTTTCTTGTGATGAGGACTTTTAAGATCTACTTGCTTAGTAACTTTCAAATATACAATACAGTATTGTTTACTATAGTCACCATGCTGTACATTACACCCCCAGGACTTGTTTATCTTATAACTGGAGGTTTGTACCTTCTGACCCCCTTCACCCGTTTCACCCACCCCCTCTTCCCCTGCCTATTTCAACTACCATTCTATTCTCTGTATCTGTGAGCTCAGTTTTTAAAAAATTTTTTAAGATTCCACATGTAAGTAAGATAACACAATATTTGTCTTTCTCTGTTTGACTTATTTCACTTAGCTTGATGCCTTCAAGGTGCGTTCATGTTGTCACAATTGGCAGGATTTCCTTCTTTTTTATGGCTGAATAATATTCCGTTGTGCGTACACGCTACATTTTCTTTATCTGTTCATCCGTTGATGGAGACTTAGGTTGTTTCCATGTCTTGACTATTGTGAATAATGCTGCAGTGAACATGGGGGTGCAGATATCTTTTCTCATTAGTGTTTTAATTTCCTTTGGATAAATACTCAGAAGTGGAATTTCTAGGTCATATGGTAGTTCTATTTTTAATTTTTTGAGGAACCTCCATGCTGTTTTCTATAGTGGCTGTATGAATTTACATTTCCACCAACAGTGCACAAGGATTCCCTTTTCTCCACATCCTCGCCAAAACTTATTTTTTGTCTTTTTGATATTAGCCATTCTCACAGGTGTAAGGTGATATCTCATTATGGTTTTGCTTTGTATTTCTCTCATGATTTGTGATGTTGATCACTTTTTCACATACCTGTTGGCTATCTGTATGTCTTCTTTGGAAAAATGTCTATTCAGATCCTTTGCCCATTTTTTAATTGGATTGTTTGGGATTTTTTGCTATTGAGTTGTGTGGGTTCTTTATATATTTTGGACGTTAATCTCTTATCAGATACTGTATGATTTACAATATTTTCTCCCATTCAGTAGGTTGCCTTTTAATTTTGTTGATGGTTTCCTTTGCTGTGCAGAAGCTTTTTAGTTTGATGTAATCCCGTTTGTTTATTTTTGCTTCCGTTACCTTTGCTTTTGGTATCAAATCCAAAAAATCATCACCAAGACTGATGTCAAGGAGCTTCCCGCCTATGTTTTCTTCTAGAACTTTTATGGGTTCAAGTCTTATGTTCAAGTCTTTAATCCATTTTGAGTTGATTTTTGCGTATGATGTAAGATAGTAGTCCAGTTTAATTCTTTTGCATGTGGCCATCTAGTTTTTCCAACATCGTTTATTGGAGAGACTGACCTTCCCCACTGTATATTCTTTATTTTACTCCTTTGTCATAATTATTGACCTTACAGGTGTGGGTTTATTTCGGGGCTCTGTATTCTGTTTCGTTGATCGATGTGTCTCTTTTGATGCCAGTACAGTGCTGTATTGATTACTATAGCTTTAAAATATGGTTTGAAATCAGGAAGTGCGAAGTCTTCATCTTTGTTCTTCTTTCTCAAGATTGCTTTGGCTTTTTGGAGTCTTTTGTGGTTCCATACAAATTTTAGGATTGTTTGTTCTCTTTCCTTGAAAAATGCCACTGGGATTTTGATAGAGATTGCATTGAATCTAGACTGCTTTGGGTAGTATGGACTTTTTAACAGTATTCGTTCTTCCAATCCGTGAACGGGGAATATCTTGCCATTTATTTGTGAGGTCTAACTTCACAGCTAGAATTCTACATAGTTGTGAACAAGTTCTTTTTGGTAAAATTAAACAGAATGATTACTTTAGGACATTATCAGAAAAAAATCAAGAAGTTCTGCATGCCTACTCTGTGAATGGATCCTGCAAACAAGCTTGGGGGAGGAAGTCTAGAGTATCTTCAGTTCTAGGTTTTAAGAAGTGTTCTGTCTTGAATGTAACTTTTACTTTGGAGAACATATGCAGATTTATTTCTGTTTCTTGTTGCTGTTGCACAAATCAAAAAAGACTTTAAGGACTGCATTTTCATATTTGATTCCTAAAGGAAAACTAACAAGGGGGAAAAATAGTCTGTGGAGTAGACAAGCGACCTACTAGGTAGGATAGATAGTATTATATGGAAAAGTAAAGCAAGAGGAGGGGAGATGCTGAAAGAGTAGAATGGATATGATCAAAACAGGATGCACATTGAATAAAAAGTTTTATTAGTTGAAATACAGTAGTAATATTTGCTGTTTCTTATGAAGTAATTATTTTCGTCATTTAAAAATAGTCTAGTAAAGCATATAATTAGGCTACAGATACTGAGAACTCGAATGCACTTTTTTTCTCTTCAAATAGATATCACAGTTTTACACTGTACTGATAAACCCAGACCATTGTCATTTCTGGTCACATCTTAGGCAGTGCACGTACTGGGTAAGAGCTGCGCTCTGTCCTCAGTTGGTCTGGGTAGAACCATGATTCTGCCCCTTCTTAGCTGTATATCCTTGGGCAATTTACTTACCTTCTGTAGCTTGGTTTTCTTATTTGTAGTTAATGCTTTTTGTGCTTGTGTTTCATATGGTGCTTAGCACATAGTATGAATAAATGCTAGTGATTATTTCAGATTCAGCATTTAGCACTTTATTTTCGGATTACTATTGTTGTATCAGAAATATGCTGTGTTTTTTCAATCCTTAGTTTCTAAGATTTTCTTCATTTTTTTTCACTTAGAAACATTTGCCCTGAGTTAACATTTGTTGCCAATCTCCCTCTTTTTTATGACTGAGGAAGATTGCCCCTGAGCTAACATCTATGCCAGTCTTCCTCTATTTTGTATGTGGGTCGCCACCACAGCATGGCGATGAGTGGGGTGGGTCTGAATCCAGGATCTGAACCTATGAACCTGGGCTGCCGAAGCAGAGCACATAAAACTTAACCATACGCCTCAGGGCTGGCCCCCAGATTTTCTTCATTTTTGAATGTAATTTTTAAAAATCTTGGCATCAAAATAGTTTTCAGAGGAACACTTCATTAATTGTATCATGAGGAATGGGAAAATAACAGCTATACAAAGTTGTGTCATAGGATTCACCTCTCGGGAATGCAATTATGCTGGATATCAAAGAATACTTTTATACATTTGACAAAAATTATAGCCATTGTGTTTCAAAAGGTTCATCCGTCCAACAGATACTTCTGGAACACCCTCCATGTGTCAGTGCTGTTCTTGGTCTCGGGGTGCCATGCAGGACACACTCTCTGCCCTCACTGAGCTTACCTTCAAGAGATGTAGGGGGCAGGTGGGGTTTAAAACACAGAAGGTTTTTGTAGTGAAATTATAAAAATATTAATGCAAATTATATTGTCTTCACAGTCAGATATAATTACTTGTGCTCAAGAAGTGGAAATGATGATAAAGAAGTTAGGAGCCCAGCTGGAACAATTAAAAATGATTGTAAAATCAAAGACAGCTGTCCCGACATCACAAGTCTTTGTAAGTATTTGTCATTAACTTCGACCTTGTTTAAGGGCAAATGTACTTTTGAGTTCTATAAAATTGAATTGGAAGTAATTATAATTATTAACTATTAAGTACTAAAACTATATTAATTTTATACAAATTGATCCTGTTTTTTATGGTTATTTTATAGTAATAGTATAAGTTGAATGAGAGGATTCCTTTGGTAGGTGATTGTTACTTTGTTGCTTATGGCAACAAAAATAATCCATGGGGTGATTGTTACTGAAGTGTTGCCTATGGCAACAAAAATAATCCATGGGGGACTGGCCCAGTGGCACAGTGGTTAAGTTTGCATGTGCTGCTTGGCAGCCTGGGGTTCGCAAGTTCAGATCCTGGGCACAGACCTACACACCACTCATCAAGCCACGCTGTGGCAGTGTCCCATATACAAAGTAAAGGAAGATTGGCACAGATGTTAGCTCAGGGACCATCTTTCTCAAGCAAAAAGAGGGAGATTGGCAATAGATATTATGTTAGCTTAGGGCCCATCTTCCTCACCAAAAAAAAAAAAAAAAAAAAAGTAAAAGAAAAAAAGTAATCCATAGTGCAGTGTTGAAAATGTGTTCACAGTAGCTAGTTAGAAATTACCTCCAGCAAAGAGGTGCTATAACTTGTAACCTTTCTGCAAAGATAGATAATAATCACTTTGTTTACCAGGCCTATACTTACACTGACTTTCTGATTATCTGTACCACTTTATGGGCAAATCTGGTAGCCCCAAAGAGGTATAAGATGCACGTGCAGTATTTTATAGAGCATTTTGTGGCTCTCATAATTTTCTGTAATCATTCTCAATACTTCATTTTAAAAACCAAGAAACAAAAAGCTAATTTATAAGTAGGGCCTGATTAATTTTTTTGTTTGTTTTGTAAGTTTGTGAACTTTTATATGAATAAAAAACATTTATCTCACTGACCAAAGATCTTTCACCTGCAGCTCACGAGGCATGCCCCAATTAGCGTCTCTACACTTTCCAGATTTTTGAGTCAAGATTAAGGAAGACAAATCTAGTTATAATAAGTCATATTTAGCTTTTTTGGAAAAAGAGGATATTTTCTCCTTGATCTTTTTTTTTTAAAGATTTTATTTTTTCCTTTTTCTCCCCAAAGCCCCCCGGTACATAGTTGTATATTCTTTGTTGTGGGTCCTTCTAGTTGTGGCATGTGGGACGCTGCCTCAGCATGGTCTGATGAGCAGTGCCATGTCCGCGCCCAGGATTCGAACCAACGAAACACTGGGCCGCCCGCAGCGGAGTGCGCGAACTTAACCACTCGGCCACAGGGCCAGCCCCTTCTCCTTGATCTTTTGAGGTGAAGCGTCCATGAATCTTTCTTAGCTGATCAAGTGTGTGTGGCTTTTTTGAGTAAATTCATTTTATGACAATCATCCCAAAATAAAATGCTTTGAAATAAAATGCAAGTTTATTTTCTCATAATTTTGGAGTTCAATTTCTCTCTAGATTCTATTATCTAACTTCGTGAGACTTTCACTTGTCTTAAGGAAGAATTAATTTCTGTATAAATGAAAAGTTGTATTTATTTTTGAGAGTACAATGATCTATAGTTTTAGTAAACAGTTAATGTTTTGCACATTGTTTTCTCTTCTGCAGCCCATCTTCATTGCACTTTCCAATCTGTGGACCAGCTTTCAGGATGAAACAGTTTTGATTAGTGTCCTCAGTAATTTAACTAGTCACCTGGAGGCATTTCTGGGTGCTCATGAACTACTTTTTCCTGAGAAAGTACTGCGAGGTCTTCTTGATGGAGTGACTGTGAAAACTGATGTGTGTAGAATGAGAGAACAGATGGGTAATAGGAATCATCCATTATTTCCTCTTCCTTTTAAAATTCCCTTTGGAATAAAGTCACTCTTTCGTTTTAACCTTTTCATGTTATATCTTTCTGATAAAATAGTATCTTTTTTGATTACAAAAGTACTAATGGTCATTATAGAAAATGTGGAAAACTGAAAATATGTAACCTGAATATTTTACTATCCAGCAATAACCATTTCTAATGTTATTGTTAGTATTTTGGCCAACAATGGTTGTCTGTGGTTTTGTGTTTGTGTTGTAGTCTTACCGATTTTATTATTGATTTTTAGTAGAAAAGGATACTAATCCTTACTATAGTTATTTCAAATAAAGCTCCTTTTCTTTGAAATATTTGCCATGTATCTACCTCATATTCAGGTTGAAATTTATAAATAAATCAATTTTTAGGCCCTTTAAGAGGGTATTCTTATAGGAAGGCTGTCTTTATCGATAACCTTCTTTTAACGTTTTTGGTCCCTTCTATCTTAGTTAAAGACAACTTAAAATTCATGAGAAATGCCAAAGTAGAGTCTGGGACTTGAGTTGTTGCCTAAAAAGAAAGTTTTTCCAGAAATTAGATAATTTACTCTCTAAATTTCCTTTTCAAATTTGGTTTTTGTAAAAGTGAAAAATAAAAATGTAGTGGTAATTTCCATTCTTAAACTAGTAAAATACATAAAATCTGGAAACCAAATCAAAGAGACTCAAAAGTATCCTTCCAGTTAAAGTTTTTCCTATTCATTTTTCTTTTCATTAAAACAGCATGTCTAAGTAGATAGTAGCTCAACCGTATGGGCAAAACAGTTTACTTGCACCTGGTTTAGACGTGTCATTTCCCACCATATATCAAAACTTTTTATTCACCAGAACACTATTTATCAAGTGACTGCACCAGTGACTTGTGAGACCTAATGTTCTTTTGAAAGAATTTAATTTACACTTGCCACGTCTCATCACTGTTTGGGGCTTTCAGGCTTATCAGGAAAAACGAAGGAAGGTTTATTTTCTCCAAATTATGCATTTACTTCTGGTTGTAGCCACAACGTCGCTGTGTATCTGCTGTTTGTATGTAGAGCCAGGCAGAGAAGTGTAGGTAGGACTGCAAAAGCTACGAATCTTGGGGATCAATGTTTTATAAATACACGTTTTTATTTGTGTAAAAAAATTTAGTCAGTTTGACTATCAAATGTAAGTAGATCAACCAACACTTGGAAGAACTTTTTGAAAGTGTAAAGAACAAAGATTGTACATCTTGCTATCAAAATTAGGTTACTAAGAGATATTTCCTGACTCTTTCTGCTCAGAACATTCTCAACTGTCTCAGAAGCAGTAGTGTCAGTATATAAGCACCGTATTCAGAGTCTTTTGCCAGCTAGTAGAAAGAGCTGCGCCATCTTGAATGAAGTTGATCTGTCTCTAGTTTAGTCACATAGCAGCCGCTCTCTTCCGCTTATTTCCTTCCGTTGTTTACTCTTCTCATTGAATAAGTTTTTCTTATTTTCCTTTTCGTTTTAGAAGATAGAGTAAATGCAGAGGATTTCAGAAAACTGGAATGGCTTTTCCCAGAAACAACAGCAAATTTTGATAAATTGTTACTTCAGTATCGGGGATTTTGTGCTTACACATTTGCTACAACAGATGGTCTTCTCCTTCCAGGTATAGGATTGGAAATAATATTACTCCCACTTCCCCATTTTTTCTTTAAATGAAGTGCTGTCATTGTCATTTATTCATTTTTTAAAACTTCATGGGATCTGATGGTGAGCAATGAAAGGAGCTACAAAGATGATTCAGACAAAGTCTTCATCTTTGAGGTGCTCACAGTATAATCTGGTAGACTGAAATAAACAAGAAATTATAGTACAGATGATAAGTGATGGAATGCGTATATAATGAAACATGGATGCTACAATGTCGTAAAAGAGGGCCGACTCATATGCCCAGTGAAGGATTCCAGAAATGTTAGATGGCATTACTAAAATATATCATCTTCAAAGTAATTACTTGAAAGAGCAACACTAATTTGACTGAGATGTTTATTAAAAAAAATTCTTTGTCACTTTATGGTTATATTCTATTAACATAGATCAGGATTTCTGTGTAAGTCAGATGCCTCGAAAGATATGGCCAGTATTTTATCAAGTACAATTTTTTATGATGTATTTATTACTAGAGCATCTCCAAAACAAAGAGTGAATCAGAAATTCTGATGAAATAAATTATTATCCAAAAAGTGCCTTGTGAATTGGGAATAACAAGAAGTCAGTTAGAGCTAGAATGAAAACAGTTTGATGACATTGTTTTTTTGTTTGCCTTACACCCTTCACCTCCTTCCTTTTCTTCCCTCTTTGTTATTTCTTTTGTTGTGTTTCACAGTTGGGTGGTACTTTTTTATTCCAAAGAATGATTGAGATTGTGTGTATATACAGGCTAGAGAATATACAAATTGACTCATTTTTTATGGTATTAGATTTTTTCATAATGGGAGTAACAGATGGTTTACCGTGGGGCCCTGAGAGAATGGCATTATTCTAAGGCCCTGGGAGGGTAACTGTACTGAGGAGAAAAGTTAAGAGCCGTGAAGTAAAAAGTGATGGAATGTAGATGGTTTCTTTCTTTTCTTCTCTTTTCTTCTTTTCCTTTCCTTTTTCCTTCCATCTTTCCTCCCTCCCTCCCTTCCTTTCTTCCTTCTTTCACAACGAAGAAAGGAAGGGAGTCATGAGAGACACAAACAGGGACGTGGGGTGATGACAGAGGTAGCAGGATGTGGTTGAAAAAGCTTTGGGCTAAGATTCAGGAAAGCCTGCTTTCCAGTCCCAGTTATACCTGGGAACTGAGTGAACTTAAGAAGCTTCAGCAAATCTCATGCCTGCTGTGGACCTCAGTTTCCGTGTCAGGAAAAGGAGAGGGAACAACTGGGAGGTCTGTTTGGTCCCTTCCAGCTTCCACTATGATTCTAAGAAAGAGAGAAATAGAAAAGTAGAAGGGCTTGTAGGGCTGAGGGTTTCAGAATCTTCTCCGAATAAGCTAGTCGTGACTACTTTATTTCTGTTTACTACATTATTTCTACTTACTACAGTATTTTCTGGGCAGGAGCAACCTGCGCTACCTCAGAGGAATTCTGTAGGACTTCCCTCTTTCCGTGGGGGATGCAGACCACATGGCTTAAATCCCAAGGTGATGCTGTGGCTTACCAGTCAGGGTCCTCTTCAGATGTCATCCCTGACTATTGCCTACCACTCTTTCCTTTCTCACTACTCCAGCGTCACTGGCCTTGTTGCTGTTCTTGAACGTTCCAAGCCCATTTTCACCTCAGGAGCCTCTGCACCTCAGAGCCTTTGCACTTGCTATTGTGCCTACTTGGAAGCTCTGTCCCCTAGGTAGCTACATACCCTGCTCCCTCTTGTTATTCAGCCTTTCCTGGTCACCCAATTTAAATGTCAACCTCACCCTTCTACCTTTTACTATGTGTTTAACCTCCTTTATTTTTAGTATTTTTTCTGAAGCACTGATCACTTCCTGGCCTATGGTATATTTGTTGATTTGTTGTGAGCAGGAACTTTGTTTTCTTCTATATTCTCAGTGCCAAGAACAGAGTCAGTAAATATTTGTTGAATAATTGAAAGAATAAATAAATAAGACAGTATTGCTGTCTCCTATATAATTACCACAAACTGTGTATATATTTAATAATCCATATTTTATGTAGTATGTTTTGACAGTGAGAAATGCTTTCTAACATGCAAATTTGCATTTTGGAAAAGATGTCCTATTTTTGTAGTTCCTACAGATTTTTTTTTTTTTTTTGAGGAAGATTAGCCCTGAGCTAACATCTGCCACCAGTCCTCCTCTTTTTGCTGAGGAAGACTGGCCCTGAGCTAATATCCGTGCCCCTCTTCCTCTACTTTATATGTGGGATGCCTACCACAGCGCTTGCCAAGTGCTGCCATGTCCACACCCGGGATCTGAACTGGTGAACCCTGGGCTGCCCAAGCGGAACATGTACACTTAACTGCTGTGCCACTAGGCCAGCCCCCAGAATTATTTTTAAAACAATGCTTATAGTAGCATTTAAGAGGATTTGAAAAACCAGCCAGATGACTAAGTGGCTTCTCATGAAAGACTTGTAAACATCTTATATCTGGATAGTGAAATATTTTTATACAAAATCCTACTTTAAAATTTAAAAATGTGTAAAATTAGTTAATTTATGAATTTAACATAAAATATAATTTAACAAAATATATAATTTAAAATTGCTAATTGTAATATTTTAGCCAAATTAAAAAAGTGATATGTTAAAAATGGAGTATATAGGGACTGGTTCTATGGGTGTGTTACGAACATAGACTCGCTTAATATTTCGTATCTAATTCAATTCCTTTTCTTAATTTTTAGGAAATTCAGCAATTGGAATTTTGAAATATAAAGACAAGTATTACACTTTCAATTCCAGAGATGCTGCATATTCCTTTGCAGAAAATCCTGAAAATTACATTAATTTGATTACAGAAAAAGCCAAAAAAAATGCAGAATTAATTCAGCTACTGGAACTTCATCAACAGTTTGAAACCCTCATTCCATATTCTCAGGTAAGCAGGGTCAGTATTTTAAGAATATATGACATTTAAAAGGATAATTAACTAAAGTTGTGTTTTGTTGTTGAATGGTTCCCAAGTCCAGGCAAAGACAGGGTCAGCTGAGGCCTTTACAGGTTATCTGAAGGGGATTCACATCTGAAGATGGAAACTAATGAAATCCACAAAGAATAACGAAAACAACATAAGGAGTCAAATTGACAAATTAGGCTGGAAAAACCTGAATGAGAAAGACTACATTTAGATAAATCATTGAAACTACAGTATTTCCTTATCTAAGATTGAGGGAGTGCAGCACAGACAACATAGGTGATAACTTTCTTATACTAGGAGTTGTTAAATAATTTAACAGGTTTAAATTGCAGTGGTCTGAAAGGCCTCAGAAAAGATCTGAAGGTGTGTTTCTTTTTATGTCAGTGCCTGTTCTTTAATTCATTCAGCAAATATTTACTGAGCCACTTCCTGTGTGCCAGGCACCATTCTTGGCACACGAGATTAGCAGTGAACAAAATAGATAAAAATCCCTGCTTGCATGGGGCTCACGTTCTACTGCTGTATATTCTTTTCGTTTTCCCTCTCTTTGTCTCTCATTTTTATTGTTCACCTTTTAATTGCTCTTTCTGTCTCTTCTCTCTCTGGTTCAGTTCCTGTCTTTCAAACTCACGAAAATAGAAACCTAAAATACATAGTTTAAATGTTTTGTGTTTGTTACTTTTACCAACATTTTGACCATGAAGCAGGTGGGTTTGAGTATGACTGACCAGGTTGACAGGGATCCAAGCAGTGACTGGTAAGAGGACGGTCTGGCTGGTGACAGTGAGGCATAGATGGTAGTCTGAATGCTTGGGCAAGAAGACTGGGATCAAGCTCAGGACAGAGTGGTTGGAGGGGTCAGCTGTGGTGGTCAGTACCCTGGACAGCTCAGGTGGCGCGCTTGTTCTCACATGGTGCTACCAGTTTGCTGATGTGACACTCCAGCTGTCCTTTTGGATGAGACAGTTCTCCAGAGTTTCCCCCTGTTGTAAAGAGAGAGTAGTCTGTTTGGTATCCTTCTGTATGTGGGCCAATGGTAGGCCTAGAATTTTTGGCTCAACTGAAAGGTTACTGTCAAAATGATTGGACCAGTTTAACTCCAGTCCTTGAGACCTGTCACTTACTCATAATCCTGCTAGCACTTGCTCTTACCTGTGTTTATAATTTTTGCCAATGTGATGAATTTAAAATGGTATCTCATTATTGTTTTAGTGTGCATTTTTCTGATAGTGAAGTTCACCATCTCTTCTTACATCTGTTACTCATTCCGGTTTCGCTTTGTATACAGTGGCTACTCATAACTTTTGCCAGTACTTTTTCGCGTACTGCTCTTTCTGTCTTTAACTGTTGATTGGCAGGTGTTTCTTGTCTTGTCTATTGTAAGTGTTAATCCTTTATCAGTTATAAAATTTGCAAATGTCTTTTCCCAGTCTGTCACCTCTCGGTCAGCTTTGGCAGTTGAGTCCTTCATTGAAGATACGTCTTTCATTTTAATGTAGTCAAATCTATTAATTTTTCCCTTTAAAGATTGTGCATTAGAAAGTCTTGTTTTAGAAATCCTTCACTGTCTTAAGGTTATTCATTTACATTTTCTTTTGTTTTAATTTATTATTCACATTTAAGTCTTCAGTGCATTGGAGATAATAAGGAGTTTTAATTTTATTTCTTATGTAGTGAGCCAGTTTTCCCAACACTGTTTACTAATATATGATTTTCCTACTAAATATGATGCCACCCCCGTTGTGTTAACAATTCTCATATGAAATGTGTTTGTTTCTAGGCTCTCAATTCTGTTCTACTGACGTATTTGTCTATCTCTATACTGACACCATATTGTTCAAATTACTATTGCTTTGTAATACATTCTATTATCTGATAGAGCAAGCCCTTCCCTTTGCTTTTTCCTTTTTCAAAGTTGTCTTAGGTATTCATGCTTGAATTTTTGTATGTCCATGCAAATTTCTTAATGAATTTGCCAAGTTACCCGAAGATCTTCCTGAGATTTTAATTGGATTGCATTAAAATAATAAAATAGTTTCTGGGGGGAATTTATGTGTTTATTACATTAGATTGTCCCATCCATAAAAAGTACCATTTGCTTACTTTATTTTTGCCATGAGTAGTTTCATTAATTATGCCTTAATAAAACATAATGGTTTTAGTTATATTTTATATTCTGCCTACTTCTAAAACAGTATGTGAGATAACTTTTTTAAAAAGCACTTATACATCAATTCTGATAAAACAAAACTAAAGGCTAAAAAGAAAAAACTACATGGGAAAATATGTCCCACTCATTTTAAATAAATAACTGGAACTTTTCATTATAATACAGCCAAAGGGTATAGAGGATGCATCACTGCATAAAAATAACAAAAACAAATACCTGTGTGTTTATCTCTTATAACAAGAAAATTCTCTCTCAGTGCTCCCCCTGGACCCTTTTCCAATCTCATTCTTTTCTCTTCCCCGCTGCAGTAACTACTTTATGAATTCGGTGTTATTCATCCCTTGCCATTTTAGTTTTGCCATTCATGTATGTATTCCTGAACAATGTGTTACTGTGAAATGACTATGTCTTTTGCCCAATTTTCTACTGGATTATATGTCTTTTTCTTATTGATTTGTAGGAGGTGTTTTTTCAAAAGCACATTTTTGATACTAATTCTTTGTCAGATATATGTTTTGTATACACGTTCCCCCAGTTTGTGGCTTATCTTTTCATTCTTTTTGTGCTGTCTTACAAATGAAAATTTTTCATTGTAATGTGTAATTTATCATTCTTTTTCTTCATGTCTTGAACTTTTATGTCTTCTTTAAGAAATTCTCATGAACCCTTGATCATAAAAATATTCTCCTACATTGTTTTTTTAAAAAAAATATGGATTTACCTTTCAAACTAGTTTTTAGTCCGCTTGGATTTGATTTCTGTGTCTGGTGGGAGTGAAGATCCAGTTGTCACTTTTTCCCATGTGAGCAGTAATTGTCCCAGATCATCTGCTCAATAATCTCTCCTTTCCCCACTGAGCTAGTGTCTTATATGCACGGGCTTATTTTTCAGGCTCTCGATTCTGTTCAATTATTCAATTTTTAAAAAATTCTATATATCTTACTATATAGGATAGTATTATAGTATAATCCTAGATCTTGCTATGGCTTTATAATAAGTCTTTATATCCAGTAGAGTAAGTTCTCCCACCCTTTCTTCTCTAAAGAATTTTGGCTGTACTTGACTCTTGACTTTCCATATAAATTTGAGAATTATGTTGTCACGTACCATAAAAAACCTTGAAGGAATTATGACTTTTCGTGTCTACAGACAAGAATTATTTGGCCTTGCTATCACTTACATGTAATTTACAGAGTTGTAAGAGAGTTCAAAGACAATGAAAGGATAGAATCAGATAACCAGAAAGGTGTGCCGTATGTAGACAATGCATAGTTTTCCATTAAAGAACAATTTCCCCCTATATATCTGGTCTTCTTTTTCCCTTTCTTTCTGTGTAATCTTCAACTCTTCTTCAGTGACCTTCAATACCTATGAAGGTGAGTTTTGTTCCTCCATATTTCAGTGCTACAGTCCTTATAATTATTTACTTGCTATTTACGTGTATAATATTGTTAATTATCCTTTCCCCATGTTTTTATCTACCCAACTATATCATAAGATCATTCTGAAAGCAACAAGTATATATTATGTTAAATGGTAGGCACTCACTGATGATCTGTTGCTTGATTTGGGGAAAGAAGTTAATTTCTTCTCCTTCTTCTTTACTATGACCCAAGTTCCTTAAACCTCTACAACCCCCACCAGCAACTTCATATTCAGCATAATCATATCTTGTTTTGTCTGGAATTACTGAATACTTAATATTTGAATAGTGGGCTTCTGGGTGCTGTGGCAGAAAATCAACATATTCAACTAAAACAAAACCACCTTGGATGATAATCTGCTATGTATGCATAGTTTGGGTTTAAGACGTATCCTAAAGATGTTCTAATACTTTAAACAAATGTGATTTATACCTAATATTTAATAGCTACTTTAAACTTCTATCTGTTTCCAACAAAATATTCACTTACGCTACCAATTGTGAAAATTGGAGAGGGGCATTCGACCTGGGAATGACTGATGTTAGCTTTTCCCTTTCCAAAATATGCCTCCTGCACTAACTTCACAAAGTCAGGGACTAACCCATAATGCCCAGGAAAATAATGACATTTAGCTCACCAAGTATGAGCTTATTTTCTCTGCTACTATTTATAGGTGTATTCCATGTTCAGAAGTTCTTGTTTTTTTAATCTTTTGACAGTTTAGCTAAATATTTTAGTTTAATTTTTATTTTTTACAAATATTAATTGCAAAACTCCATTTGTTTAGGTGAAAGATGTTGACAAACATATAAAACCAATTACAAAGTGTGAAAGTGGCACACAGACGGATACACACATATTGCCACCAACAATTGTGAGATCATATGAGTGGAATGAATGGGAATTAAGAAGAAAAGCTATAAAATTGGTTTGTAACAATATTTCCTAAAATTATTTATAGGATGGGAAATTTTAATGTGTTGTTACTCATAGAGTTGGTAAGTTATTTATATAAAATAATGGTTGTTCAGAGTTCTTTGCTAATATAAAAATAATTAGCATAATTTATAATTTACCAGCTTTACATTGTAAGATCTTCTAATTTTAAGCGTATGTAGAAATACAGAAGCATGAAACTGTTCTCAAATTACACCAGCCAGTAACTAGAACAATGATAGTTGCACACTATTGATCTATATAATAGTTTATCATCTATATAATCTATCTATATATCTATATATATAATAGTATATTGATCTATATAATAGTTTTAATCTACTGTGCTAATCTAAGAGGTGCTAGTATTTAAAGCACTCCTAACTATTTCTAATCATTTACAGTATACCTTTGGTTTTTTGGACTTCTTTTGAGGAACAGAATGTTGTCTTTGTTGTATCACAGATATTGTCCCCTCTTATTGTCAACATGTTCTCTCCAGACACTGGGATCTCTTGGCCTTCTGATTCTCAGTCACCTTAATCATAATAGGTGCCTACCCTTAGAGCCTATCTTTGAAACTGTGATCCCTGTCGACTCAGTGAAATTCCCCCCACTTACCCTTTTTATGGTATCTTGTCATTTTAAACAACAAACATTTATAGTATGAAGGAAACAAACTCTTTTTATATCTGTAGCCTGTTCTTGGTATGTTTTATCCGTCTCTTTAACTGAGATCAGGTGTGAAAATAAACAAAGGCTACCCAAATGAGAACAGAGGCTATTTATTCAAAGCTTGCTATAGCAAGGGTCAGCCACCGTCACTTGGGTTTGGCGGAGACTCAAAGGCAGGCGGGGGAGTGAGAAAGCTTTATAGTGAAAAGGGGAAGGCTTCAGGTGTTCTCTGATGGGAGGCTGTTGACGAGGGAAGACGGGAGGTGGGCTGACTTGAAATGGGGCATCTTATGTGATTGATTTGGTGAACACAGTTGACTTTCTCTGGTTGGTGCTCAGTTGCAAGGTGGGGGCAGCAGAAAAATAGGGAAGCTGGCCCATTCCTGACTGTTCTGGGCTGATTGCTACAGCTACAGAGGTTGTGGATCAGAATTCTGTAGTCATATAAGGTCTGGCCTTTGTCCATTTGTATATTCAGTCTCTCACAGGCTCTCACTAGCCACATCATTTCCCTTGTGATCCTCCCTGGTGGCAGCTTTTTAGTTCTCTGATTTCCTGAGATGAGGAAGGTTCAGCTTCCTGGTATATGTTCCAGATCATTGGTCCATTAGCATTCCAATCAGTTACTCTTCTGTAGTTCATGGAGCTCCCTCCCCATATTCTTTTCTATTATCTACTAAACTCACTTGAGCTCATCAGATAACATACATATCGCACCACAGTCATGTGCTGCATAATGATGTTTTGGTCAATGATGGACCACATATACAACAGTGGTCCTACGAGATTATAATGGAAACAAAAAATTCCTATTGCCTAGTGATGTCATAGCCATTTGTAATATCATGATGCAACACGTTACTCGTGTGTTTATGGTGATGCTGGTGTAAATAAGCCTTTGAGTTCTTCAGGAGGTATTCCAGAAGAAGGCATTGTTATCAAAGGAGATCACAGCTCCATGGGTGGTATTGCCCCTGAAGACCTTCTTGTGGGACAAGATATAGAGGAGGAAGACAGTGATATTGATGATCCTGACCCTGTGCAGGCCTAGGCTAATGTGTGTGTTTGTGTCTTAATTTTTACCAAAAAATTTTTTTAAAAGTTTAAAAGTAAAAAAGAAAGATTTTAAAAATAGAAAAAGCTCACAGAATAAGGATATAAAGAAAGAAAATATTTTGGTACACTGTACAATGTGTTTTAAGCTAAGTATTATTACAAAAGAGTCAAAAGTTAAAAAAAATCTAAACGTTTATAAAGTAAAAAATTACAGTAAGCTAAGGTTAATTTATTGTTGAAGAAAGAGAAATATGTTTATAAATTTAGTGTAGCCTAAGTGTGCAGTGTTTCTCGAGTCTTCGGTAGTGCACAGTGATGTCCGAGGCCTTCACATTCACTCACCACTCACTCACTGACTCACCCAGAGCAACTGCCAGTCCTGCAAGCTCCATTCATGGTAAGTGCCCTATACAGGTGTACTGTTTTTTCAATCTTTTATACTATATTTTTACTGTATCTTTTCTATGTTAAGATACACAAATACCTACCACTGTGTTAAAGTTGCCTACAGTACTTAGTACAGTAACATGCTGTACAGGTTTGTAGCCTAGGAGCAATAGCCATATAGCCTAAGTGTGTAGGCTATACCATCTAGGTTTGTGTAAGTACAGTCTGTGATGGTCGCACAATGACGAAATTGCCTAAAGACGCATTTCTTAGAATGTACCCCTGTCATTAAGCA
This sequence comes from Equus asinus, assembly GCF_041296235.1. Classification (NCBI taxonomy): domain Eukaryota; kingdom Metazoa; phylum Chordata; class Mammalia; order Perissodactyla; family Equidae; genus Equus; species Equus asinus. Next base: position 26,170,476 of record NC_091813.1, read on the forward strand.
ACACATGACTGGTACTTTGTTCTTCAGGAATTAAGAGTCTAGCAAGTGACATCGATATACTAAAAATATTTCAGTACCTCTTGGTAAGTGGTACATAGCAGAAGCAAAATAAAAATTCTACTCAATTGACTTAGGTGATATTTTAAGTTGCTCTTGAGATACAAATAGGCAGAGGAGAAGAGGGAGAGATGGACGGACAGGATAGGAGAGGGGAAGGCGACGGCATCCGTCTGGACTGGAAATATTAGGAGAGTGGGATATTCAGTGGGGCTGCACTTCACACCGACCGAATTGTCTTTTCTTCTTCCTCAACCTTCACTTCATTCTGATTCCCACCTGAGACTTGATGATCCCCTATAACTGCATCATGTTGAAAGCCAACTCCCCATATATTACCAACATAACGTGCTGATGAGACAAGCTGAGTATATTGCTTACAGTCGTAGGGGGAACCACCACCTCAGCAGAGATTTGAACGTGTCTCAGAGGAGGAACAGCAAGTCAGAATTTATGGAGAATTTGAAGTTTCGTTGAAGGCAGGTCTTTCAGTGCCAGGGGTAGGTAGGAGGGTGGGAAGGGGGCTTGAAGTGGGTTGGGAAAAAATCATGAAAAAGCAGTCCAGCATTGATAGGGATAACAAGTGAAGATTTAGGAGGCTAGGGATGCAAAGAATGTTAGGGCCTAAACTTTGTGTTGATGCCTACTACTGAAGAGGTGATGCATCTTTTAGGATGTTCTGTAATGAATGCTTAAGTTATTTGCTTCGGCAAGAGTCTCTTGGAAGGGTAAAATTATGCTATGAGGACAACGGAGTAGTAAAGTCCTGTCAATGTAGACAGTAAGCTGCGTGTAGGGGAAGCAGTGTTGGTTCTCAATCACCTGCAGTATCTCAAAATCTGAAATGTGTCCTCGAATTTCAGGTCTCTTCCTCTTCACTCACATGCTCTAATGCCTTCTGAGTTTTTTTCTTGGACTTCACCATAACTTCAGTAACTCCTCCTCTCTTTTTATGAGCTCCTCCTTGCTTCCCAGCCTGAGTAATCTGTTTAACTTCATGTTTACAAGTAATCCATAAAAGGAGTCAACAAAATGTAGAATAATGTAAAATATAATCTGAAAACATAAGAACTTTTTATTTTAAAAGTTTTGGGTGAAGCTCATTTGAAAAAGACAATGGAAATCTTAAATTTTTTTCTTTTTTAAAAAACAAACCAAATATGGTTGAAAAATCCAAGTTGTATGAATCTCAAAGTATAACAATGAAGGAATTAGCAGATTAGATTAACAAATAATTGAGCTCACTGTAAATCTGAATCTATATGTTCTTTCTTTGGGTCCATTTTCAAAATTTTATATATTTTCCTCCTTGGCAAAGGATACTTATTTTCTATTATGTTCTAGATTTTCTAACATTCTAATGGTTTATGCTATGCTGTAGGTCTAATTTATTTGTGGATTGAGAAAAAGGTTAAGCAGATATGATTTGTTCTTTTGAAAAATAATTCCTGTGTATTCTCTTTCTACTTAGGCCAATTTGCGTCAGAAAGTTACTCACTCAGTACAAACTGACCTTAGTCACATGAGAAGAGAAAATGGTTCGCAGGTGTACTCATCGAAGGATGCCAGCACGCAGTCCATGAAGGAGGGCAGCACCAGGGTGCCCAGGCCCCAGGTTTATATAGCTGGTCTCAGAGGGGGCCGGGCTAAAACCACCTGTGGAGTCAAGGTGAACTTAACTAGAGCTATTGATGAAACCTAATTTGAGGCTAATATTTTTTAACCTAATATTTTTTAAAGTAGACACCACCACATTATGAACAATGGCAAATAGTTAAAAGTATCTTTGCATCCAAGAAAATGTTAACTTTGTGGTGCTGGCACATTCATTGGTTGTGTGTTTCTTGGATTCTCACTGATATTCACTGTCAAACTGCTACAAAAAACTAAAAATTGTTTTCTGTAACACATTTTCCATTCTATTAAAATTGAAAAATAAAACTCTGTCCATTCATCTTTTATTTGTTAGAAAAAATTGACAGCATCAAGACTGAAATTATGATGCTATCTGGAAATTTTACATAAAATATGGATTTTTGCCCCTTGAAAAAATCAGAATACCTGGCAACACTTGGCCAGTAGTAGCTGTGCCCTTTAATAGACAGGCACTCCCAGTTCCAAGTCCTGCTGCCTTACAGGCCTCCCCCTCCGCTTCTTCGCCTTATTTACCTGACCTCGTAGGCAGTTGTGTTTAGGGCCCTTGTGAATGCCTGATAGCTAAATTTTAGAGCTTACATACTTCTAATACCAACTCATAGATAATAAAGGCTCCAAGATGGAGAGACTGTTAAACCTGCTTTAATAGCTGGGGGTCATTTATATTTAGCACATTTTTTCTGCCTAGGTGACTTTTACTAAGGTGTTTGTATAATTTGTCTTCTATGTAGGTTAAATGTTATTTATAATATGAATATGTTTCAAAACCCACTTTCCACAGATTTTATAAAGGTAAACATCAAACACACCTACTTCTAAGTTTTCATGATTTTCACACCTGTAGTTTAAAAGGATGTTAAAGATAGGCTGGCTGGCTGTTGAGGCAGGGCAGGGAGCTGTACCTGAAGGAGACGCGATGGTTAGAGCTAATACTAAAGTTTGCAAGATTCACGAATTTGATTTTATCTGTTCTATCAACCCTCATTTGATTCTGCAAGATTCCTAAACACAGAGAAGAGTGACTCATAAGCCACAATTTGGGGTTATCAAGTTAAGGCTGAAAGTAAAATTGCCAAGTGAATGAAATACCAAATCCAACTTGAGAAGCTAAACTTAATATCAGAAAGTCACCTGGTAAGTACAAGAGAATCAGAGTGAAGGGACCTGGATCAAATGGTAAACTCATCCTCTCCCAGGACCTCCACCCTCTACCCAAGCCCCATGCTCTCTAAAGATTTCCAAGCACATGCTGAACCCAGTGTCGGAGGTCACCCCCATTTCAGCAGGTCACAGGCTGAACTCATTTTCTTTGCCAAACTTGTTTCTCCTTCTGAATATTCTTCTGTGGTCAGAGGCATCAACACCTACCCAGTAGCATAAATTAAAAACTTCTTGATTGTTTTTGTCTCACGGCCCTTACATTTAACGAGTCATTAAGCCCTGTTGATCTGGCTTGACTCATCTTTGGGATCCTGTCTTCCTACTCTCACCGCCACTGCTGGAGTTTAGGACTTAGTCCTATTACCTGACTTATCAGCATGATTTTTCTAACAAGTAAATCTGACCACGTCATCTGCCCCCTCCCCCAAACCTTCACTTCCCTTTGCTTAAAAACCAACAACTCTTTCCTGTTACCCAGGGGATCAAGTAAAACCTCCACATATTATGTAAGACTTTTCAAAATATATCTATTTTTATCTTCCAGTTTCATTTTCTGCCCCTCTCATGCTCTCTATACACACTGTACATATTAGGCAAATTGAACCAGAACTCTTCAAATATGTCCTGGTCTTTAATACCACCACTTTCTGCTCTTGCTTTTCACTCTGTCACCTGGAATGTACTTCACAGACACTCCCATGAAATTCTGTTTGTCTTCAAACAGGCTGATCAGGTTTTACCTTTTCAGGGAAAATTTTCCCTGTCACTTCTGAGAGAATTAATTTCTTCTTCCTTTGGATTTTGACTGGATTCCATTTATACTCGTATTATAGCACTTAAAGTAAATAGATGTGTATGTGTTTGTCTATATTCTTCCTGTTAGATTGTGAATTTCTTGAGATTTGAGCTGTGTGTTAGTCATTTTTATATCCCTGACATTTGGATAGTTTCTTGTTGTATGAATGAATGAAAAAAAAAAAACAGGAATGAATGAAAGGACAAACTGGAAGCAAGGCGTTGGTCAAGTGATTATTTTACCAGTTAAGGGGGGAGTTGAAAAGAGTTGAACATCAAAATACCTATTGGAAAAGAAGAGAGAGAAAAACAGAGAGGGAAATGGAGATTATTTTGGGGGAAGTGGTGGTAAATAAAACTGGATAAGCAGGGTTTGTGTAGCTTTTGTAGGACTTTGAAAGCCAGGCAGAGGACTATGTTG